>NC_090450.1:760545146-761150702 GCF_031143425.1 Pleurodeles waltl
CCAGGGGGTTGAAGACTGCACTGTGTGAAAGCACAGCCCATTCAGGTGTAAGTGTCAGCTCCTCTCTTCACTCTACCCCAGATGACCCATCAGGATATGTAGGCTACACCCCAGCTCTCTTTGTGTCACTGTCTAGTGGAGGTTCAAAAGCAGCCCAACTGTCAGTCTGACCCAGACAGCGAATATACAAGCAGGCATAGTCACTGGATGGTTTAAGCAAGAAAATGCCCTCTTTCTAAAAGAGACATTTTCAAACTGACAATCTAAAAACCAACTTTAACAAAGGATGTATTTTTAAATTGTGAGTTCAGAAACCCAAACCTCCATATCTCGAGCTGCTCCCAAAGGGAGACAACACTTAAAAGATATTCAAAGGCATGTTAACCCATGAAAGAGATAGGCCATGCAACAGTGAAAACCAAATTTGGCAGCATTTCACTGTTCAAACATCAAAAACACATCAGTACATGTCCCACCTTTAACATACACTGCACCCTACCCAGGTGGCTAGCCAAGGGCTACCCTAAGGGTACCTTACATGTACAAAAAGGGAAGTTTTGGACCTGGCAAGTGGGTACCGCTGCCAGGTCGAATTGGCAGTTTAAAATTACACCTACAGACACTTCATTCATAGGTCTGAGCCATGGTTACAGGGCTACTCGTGTGGATGCCACAATCGGTACTGCAGGCCCACTAGTAGCATTTAATTTACAGGCCCTGGGCACCTCTAGTGTACTGTACTACAGACTTGCTAGTAAATCAAATATGCCAATCATGCAAAAGTCAATTACACAAACAATTTACACAGAAAGCACTTGCACTTTAGCACTGGTCAGCAGTGGTAAAGTGTCCATAGTACCAAAACCAGCAACAAAGAAGTCCAGGACACAGTCAAAAACACAGGAAGCAGAGGCAAAAAGACAGGGGAAACTGCGCAAAGAATGCCAGGTCTAACATTTGCAATATTCATGTATTTTAATAGAGGAGGGAGGAGTACTGCCCCTTTGCCTGTGAGTGCGCTTTGGTGGTTTGGCCTGCAGTTGCTGCTTCTACCTGAGAGAGGACAAAGACTGAACTTTGTGGTGTTTTACTGGTTGTGAGGTGTCTTCAATGCCTTGGACTGAGCTTGCCCCCTGTTCTGAAGTCTCAGGGACATCAAAGACTTCATCTGCCAACATCTGGACTCTCTTGCTGAGACTCCTACCCTGCCAAGTGGTGCCCATTCTAGTCCCTGGGCCCTTGAAAGCTGGTGGAAACAAGGCTGAAATACCCGCGCCAGAGGCGAGCAGGAGAAAAATCGATGCAGTACCCACCATGCAGAAAACAAAATAGACGCACCAACTTGCGGCTGCTGATACCAATGCATCACCCATGCAGCGCAGCTATTCACCATTGTGCACCAGGATTTCGCATGGATCGTTGCTGGGCATCAAAACCACAGCGAACTTGCACGGACGTGAGGTTACCCATCCGGAAATCGATGCATCGCTCTTCTGTGGGAGAGAGAAATGACACATCACCTACCCGACTGGAGAAAAATCGACGCATGACCTCACTTGCCAGTCAGGAATTGATGCATCACTTACTTTTCCAATGCATGCTTGTCCGCACAGCTTTATTTTTTACTCATACCAGGTACTTTGTGTAAAACAACACATCCATGGATTTATATGGATTAAGACTCTTTTTTATATTTAAAAATTCATAGCTTTGCTTGTGTGTGGTACATTTTTGTCATTTTGGTCTTATTTTACTCAGATAAGTATTGGCTATTTTTCTAAACTGGTGCTGAGTCCACTTGTGGTGTTTTCACTGTATTACTGTATGTGTTGGTACATATACTTTACACATTGCCTTTGAGGTGAGATAAGCCTGACTGCTTGTGCCAAGTTATCAAGGGGGTGAGCAGGGGTTGTCTTAGGAGTGTAACTCCCTTACCCTGACTAGAGTGAAAATCCCTGTTTGGACACAGGGCAAACTGACTGCCAACCAGAGACCCCATTTCTAACAGCAAATATAACAAACATGGAGAAAAGGCACAAAGCTGTGCAACAAGTTTACTTTATAAAAGATGAAAAGTCGATGAAATACAAAAAAGAAGAACAAGGAAGTCTATTTCCAACTTTACTCTTTCACAACATGATGCACTTATACTACTAGTTCCATAAATTTTCATCATGGAAAGACTGCAGCATCGGGACCCTATGCATCCTACTTAAAGAACAACACAAGACAGACTGAGTGCAATGATAGTAGTCTTACTTTTAAGGACAGCAGGCCTAAAAATTTGCAGGACAGCTGCATTCTTATATTACATCAAAAGTTCTAAGTTACGCTGTTACCATTCTTATAAAGCTAAAACGGTACTTGTGAGTTATAGTTAGATAATTCAGGAGGTATGTCATCATGTGGTGTGACATTTGTGAACATCTGATGTAAGTATTACTGTCTTCAACAAATTCATGTATATCACACTACTTATATATGAACAGTCCAATTAGTTTGTTTTTCCCCAGTGTTTCATGGTGACTACTACAATATCTTGAACTGTAAATGTTGTAAATAATGACATGGTAGTTTAACAGAAAAAAATGTTACTTATGTCGACAAACACAAAAAATGAAAGCAATAATTGATTGACTCAGTGTATGTTTATCTGATTCAAATAGATATAACTGTAGCACTGTATTATAAACTTGCCATTTAGTATGAAGCCACCATCATGCATGTTCAAATTACCTTACACTTACATTTATCTGAATAGAAAATAAAATGTTGCAACTGTAATACCTGTACAAATATCGTTAATATTGCTACAAACTATTTCTCTTATGAGGCATTTGGAGTTTTAAAAAAAAACATTTTTTCTTGTTTTTGTTGTATGATGTTTTCATGAACTTTTCTTTTTTTTACAAGGCCAACATGAGCAAACAAAACAATAGTCTCATCAGGAGATTGGAGCAAATACATAACAAAAACTTAGGTGGTCATTACAACCCTGGCGGACGGTGTTAAAGATGCGGCAATACCGCAAACAGGCCGGCGGAGAAAAAAAGGGAATTATGACCGTGGTGGAAACCGCCAACATAGACAGCCACTTTAACACTCCGACGGCCACGGCGGTACAGACAAGCAGTGCGGCGGTCACCGCCAACAGACAGGCGGGAGACAATGTACCGCCCACACTATTACAACAGGCCAATCCGCCACCTTTTCCGGGGTGGATTCACCGTGGATAAAAACACGGCAGAAACAGCTTTTGCAAGGGGAAAATGCTCACCTTAACACACGCCACGAGGAAGGAGGGCACCATGCAGCCCGAACTCCAAATACTCCCTGCGCTTGTCTACCTGCTCTTCTACGAACATCAGCATCGGCGGCGCCGAAGACAACGGTGAGTACTGCACCTATGACATAGGGGAGGGGGGAGGCAAAAGTCAGGGGGACACAAACGCAAAACCCCCACCCCCACCCCGAACCTCACCCACTACAACACACACATTAATGCATATCCAAACATCACAGTAACAACCCACAACCCCCCCAGAAGAATGCAAAGACAAAAGGGAATCAGTATAACTATTGTAATGAATAAAAATACAGTAAGCTCATATATACAGAAATATATACACATTCCAAATATATACATCACGATTACTAGTGCAGGTATGCACAATTCAATGTCCGTGGACCACTGGGCCCAAAATGCATGGGCGAGGCACACACTAGATACCTGTCCACAAATGGAGAGACCACTGCAGGGGCATCAGATAGTAATCCAACAGGCACCTCAGGGGGAAGGGAAGGGGGGCACCTCAGCCGGATGAGTGCAAAGCCAGATCCACGACGGGGCTCCATGCCCATTGATGTATCCTGGGGAGTGCAAAGCCACAGTCTCTCAAGTCTCTACAGTGGGTGGTTTGCCCACTGTAACATCCTGGGGAGTGCAAAGCCACAGTCTCTCAAGTCTCTACAGTGGGTGGTATGCCCACTGGTCCATCCTGGGGAGTGCAAAGCCACAGTCTCTCAAGTCTCTACAGTGGGTGGTTTGCCCACTGTTACATCCTGGGGAGTGCAAAGCCACAGTCTCTCAAGTCTCTACAGTGGGTGGTTTGCCACTGTACCATCCTGGGGAGTGCAAAGCCACAGTCCCTCAAGTCTCTACACTGGGTGGGTTGCCCACTGTACCATCCTGGGGAGTGCAAAGCCATAGTCTCTCAGAGTACTTCATCCTGTGAAGGATTCAGGTAGTGGATGCAGTTCCCCACTGGTTCTGGAGGGGGACTGGTGCCCAGAGTGCATCACGCTCCTCGTGACGGTCCCAGTTCCGTCACTGTCCCAGCCGCACATGGGCTAACGATGCTTGCCATGGTGGTCTTGCCCTGTTCAGCGGTGCTTGACTTAGCCGTTTCTGACCTGTTCAGCGGTGCTTGCCCTGTTCAGCGGTGCTTGCCATGGCGATCTTTGCCCTGTTCAGTGGTGCTTGACTTAGCCGTTTCTGACCTGTTCAGCGGTGCTTGCCTTGTTCAGCGGTGCTTGCCATGGCGGTCTTTGCCCTGTTCAGCGGTGCTTGACCTTGCTGTCTGTGACCTGTGCGGCGGTGTGTGACATGACGGTCCCTCAGTGTCCAGTAGGGCTGTGGGTGCCGGGGCCCTCCAGGGCACTGGCGCTGGTCTCCGGACCAGTGACGACAATGCTGCCCTCCAGGGCACTGACTCTGGCGGTGGTCTCCGGACCAGTGATGATGGGGCTGGCGGTGGCATCCTGGCCAGTGGGGAGGATGGTGGCCTTCTCCACCGTGCTGTTCCTCCCTGACTTTGGAGACTTCTTCTGCCCCTTCACCACCTTGGGAGGGGTCACAGCTGACTCAACACTCCCCCCGGGACCCTTGTGGGCGGCTTTGCCGGCAGGAGTCTTCACCCTCTCCCGTCGGGCACTGTCCAACTTCTGGTGCTTTACAGGGGGCGGACTGGCAGTGCTTTGGCTCCGTGTCACACTGGCTGCCCTGGTGGCCGGTGCACTCCACATACCTCTAACACGCACCACTGGTGCCGGACTTTTTTTGACTGAGGTGCTAGTACGGGACCTATGAATTGGAGGGGTGGGGGTGGTGGGACAGAGGTCAAGGTTCCTCAGGAAAGGTTTCTGACGAACACTGGGATGGGTAGCTGGAGGGGGTCTCGGAGTGGAGGAAGAGGAGGTGGTTGTAGGAGGTGTAACTTTAGATGATTTGGGTGCAGGTGCAGTTTCCGGAGGCTGTCGTGAGGTGGATGGATGTTGGGTGTGTGGGTGTCCGCGTTTGTGTACTTTGGTAGGGGGCGTCACAGACAAACTGGGAGAGGACACAGGGAACGTGTAAATGGTAGTGGGGTTGGTGAGTGAAGGTGAGCGGGGTGTGGTGCTGGGTGTTCTGGTGCGAGTCCTAGTGGCTGTAGTGGTAGTGCATGCAGGTGAGAGTGTAGATGACACTGGGAGGGAGGAGGGAGACGACGAGCAGGGGGACACAGTGGAGGCAGTGGATGTTGCTGTGTCTGTATGTGGGTGATGCTTGTGTGAGTGCCTGTGGGATGTGTGGTGCCTATGTTTGCCTGAGCTGCCCTTGTGTGTTGTGGTGTGTGCAGGCTGGTCTGATGGTGTGCTTGGGATAGGCTGGGGTACAGGGGATTGGGTCTGGGTGGAGGAAGTTGGAGGGGGGAGGCTAGAGACAGAGACAATGGCTGCCATCAGTGCTGAGGCCAGAGATTGCAGGGTTCGATGAAGAGCAGCCTGACCAGAATGAATGCCCTCCAGGAATGCATTTGTGTGTTGCAATTCCCTTTCTACACCCTGGATGGCATTCAAAATGGTAGACTGCCCAACAGTGAGGTACCTGAGGAGGTCAATGGCCTCCTCACTGAGGGCAGCAGGGGTGACAGGGGCAGGGGCTGAGGTGCCTGGGGCGAAGGTGATGCCCACCCTCCTGGGTGAGCGGGCACGGAGCGAAGGCTGAGGGGCTGCTGGGAGGGCGGTGCTGGTAGGGGGGGTGGCGGCTGTACCTGTCGAAGTGGGGGGCAAAGATGGTGCCACCACCACAAGGGAGCTCCCATCGGAGGACGAGTCTGTGTCGCTGTTTGCTGATCCGATCACCGACGTGAAGCAAACATCACGTCGGTGATCGGATCAGCAAACAGCGACACAGACTCGTCCTCCGATGGGAGCTCCCCTCGCCCTCAGTCCCACTGGTGTATTCTGTGTCCGTGGTGTGGCCCTCCATGGCCATGTGGGACGCAGACCCCTCGTGCTCTGGTGCCACTGTACCTCCGCCTGATGATGCTGATGCACAACAGAACAGGGAGACCACAAAAAAGAGGTGGGGAAACAGAAGAAAGACAGGTTGAGTGCATGGCTTACCGCTACCATTGGCGGACAACACAGACACAGCAATCCACTGCACTACGCTGTGCTCTTGGCCTCTACAGATGCAATTCCTGGGATATGGCCTACATGGCTATGAGTGTCATCTACCCATATAGATGACACAGGTGCATGTATACCTGTACTTGGCACTCTACAGAGGTGGGGTGGAGTGGCACATGACCTGGATTCCGGAGGGGCCTAGCCTATGGAATTCGCCCTGGCCTAGGGAAACCCACAGCCCTCCTCCCCCACCCAGACACCTCAACTGCACGCAAAGTCATGAGAATGTGAGTGTACTCACCCCCTTGTGTCTGCTGTGATGCCCTCATGCGCCCATCCAACTCAGTGTAGGCCACCGTCAGGATTCGGAACATCAGGGGGGTCATGGTGCGACGGGCACCCCTCCCAAGTTGGGAGGCCATCCCCAGCTGAGCCTCCGGCGTCTTCTTGCTTCAGCAGCGAATGTCCTCCCATCTTTTACAGCAGTGGGTGCTCTGTCTCGGACGTCCTTGGCGATGGCACGCCAAATATCCTTCTTCTGGTGGGCGCCGACCTACATGAAATGTACAGGGGAAGAAGAGAAGTCATTAGCAAAAGCAGCGTCGAAGTGAGTGGCCCACATCCCTGCCCTTGCCATGTGGCACATGCAATCACACTTCTACATGCTCGCAGGACTCTGCCCCCTTCCTACTGACATCCAGCCCTCTCCACCCAGGCATAGCCCATACAACGTGCTCCCTGTGTACTTACCTGTTGGTCTGGAGGACCGTAGAGTAGCGTGTACTGGGGGAGGACCCCGTCCACGAGCTTCTCAAACTCCTGTGCAGTGAAGGCAGTGGCCCTTTCCCCAGATGCACAAGCCATTGTCTCTTCCAGACTGAGGTCACAGCAGCACTTGCAGTGTAGGTCCTCTCCTGTCGAAGATCAGGTATCGAGTGATTGAACAGATAGAAAATGACGGTGACGTCCGCGGCGGTGACATAGACGGCGGTGCGTATCATCACCGCCGGCGCACTTCGTCATTGGCTCCTGGGACCCATAGGGTCCAATGTTAACCAATGCAGCATTGCGCTGTGGTCTTTGACCGCCTACAGCGACAGTGTACAACGCCAGCGCAGTTACCTCACATCCCATTGTCCCACTTTAGAGGTCAGTCAGCCGCCATTTCAGGGGCCCACATGGCTTCATTAACAACTGCGTCACACATACCCAGGCCTACACTCAACACACATACAGGAAGGATATTGTATTTAGTGTCGTGTCCTGTGTAGCTGTGGGAACATACCTCAGGATTTGTTGACTCTGTGGTCGCTGTTGTCCTTCCTAGGCACCGTCAGCTGGGACATGTGAGGAGATGGCGGAATCCTCCGGTGTACCGACCGCTGGTGGACCTATTAACAATGGAGGAGCGACATTTAATCATCACCTACAAGTTTGACCGTGCCACAATCCAGGAACTGTGTACCCAGTTGGAGCCAGACCTGATGTCACCAATCTGCCATCCCACAGGAATCCCCCCTCAAGTGCAGGTGCTATCAGTGCTCCATTTCCTAGCAAGTGGGTCATTTCAGACAACAGTGGCCATGGCATCAGGGATGTCCCAGCCTATGTTTTCCAACGTGTTGTCCAGAGTGTTGTCTGCCCTGCTGAAACACTTGAGGAGCTACATCGTTTTCCCTCAGGTGGAGGATTTGGTGACAGTTAAAGGTGACTTCTATGCCCTGGGACATATCCCTAACATCATAGGTGCCATTGATGGGACCCATGTGGCTCTGCCCCCCCCCACAGGAGTGAACAGGTGTACAGGAACCGTAAAAGTTATCATTCGATGAATGTACAGATGGTATGTGTGGCCGACCAATACATCTCCCAGGTAAATGCTATGTTCCCTGGCTCAGTGCATGACGCCTACATCCTGCGGAATAGCAGCTTCCCGTATGTGATGGGTCAACTTCAGAGGCACCGTGTGTGGCTATTAGGGGACTCTGGTTACCCCAACCTGTCATGGCTATTGACCCCAGTGAGGAATCCCAACACCAGGGCAGAGGAACGCTACAATGAGGCCCATGGGTGGGCTAGGAGGGTGATAGAACGCACCTTCGGCCTCCTGAAGGCCAGGTTCAGGTGCCTCCATATGATAGGTGGTTCCCTATTCTACTCACCAAGGAAGGTTTGCCAGATCATCATCGCCTGCTCCATGCTTCACAATCTTGCTTTGCGACGCCAGGTGCCTTTTCCGCAGGAGGATGGTCCAGATGACGGTGTTGTGGCAGCTGTGGAGACTGTGGACTGTGATGAGGAGGAAGCAGAGGAAGAAGACATTGATAACAGGGACTCTGTCATACAGCAATATTTCCAGTGACACACAAGTGAGAACAATTATTTTACTAATACATTCACTTTCACACTTCTACCTCTATCCTGTCTGTCAATTTGAAGTAGTATCTGCTAACTGAGTAATACATTTCCATTACGGTTTCACAGGTGTGGTTACCAACGTGTGTCATCTGCTTGCATCCTTCATGGACTTGTGATGTGTGACATAGGTATGTTGACATTACTAGTGAGAACGGATTTTGTCACTGTCATAGCTAATACACATTTTCAAAATCACAGACTGATGCCAGATTGTTTTGTGGTTCAAGGGTGTTTATTGAAGTGCTAATTATTGGAGTGGGTGGCAAAATGGTGATGGGTGATGGTGGAGGAATGTCCATGGCAGAGTCCAGTCTATAAGTCTCACAGGTGCATTGCCCATATGGGCATAGGAAGTGGAGCTGGGGCAGTTACAATCTGGACAGGGTAACAAAGTGGGACAGTGGGAGGACAATCAGGGTGGTCTCATTTCCTGGTGGGGGTCTTGCCATCTTGCTCTGTCCTGTTCCTGGATCTCAGGGACCGCTTGTGGGGTGGTTCTCCGTCTGCAGGGGGTGGGGTGCTGGTGTGGGGGTCCTGTGGCGGGGCGTCCTGTCCACTAGCGCCGGCAGAGGTGGTGGGCAGTTCATCATCCATGCTAGTGTCAGGGGCCCCTTGGAGTGCCACGGTGTCCCTCATGGTCTTTTGTATGTCCTTCAGCACCCCTACGATGGTGGCCAGGGCAGTGCTGATGGTTCTGAGCTCCTCCCTGAACCCCAAATACTGTTTGTCCTGCATGCGCTGGGTCTCCTGAAACTTGGCCAGGACCGTAGTCATCGTCTCCTGGGAGTGGTGGTATGCTCCCATGATGGAGGAGAGGGCCTCGTGGAGAGTGGGTTCCCTTGGCCTGTCCTTGGCCTGTCCGCCCCCTGTCGCACGGCAGTCCTCCCAGTTCCCCTGTGTTCCTGTGCCTCCGTCCCCTGGACCATGTGCCCACTACCACTGCCCCCAGGTCCCTGTTGTTGTTGGGGTGGTGGGTTATCCTGGGTTCCCTGTAGTGGTGGACATACAGCTGACTGACGTGTCCTGGGTACGGAGGTATGGGCCCGCTGGGTGGGTGCTGTGCTGGTGTTACCAGGGTTGGAAGATCACGTTTGGGCTGTGCCAGTGCGAGGGGAACCGACTGTCCCGAGGCCCACGATGGTCCGGGCTGGTCATCTGGATCCAGTTGGACAGAGCTGCTGTCATCACTGTGGGCCTCTTCTGGGGGTGGAGTGGACATGTCTGGACCCCCCTGTGTGGTGACGTTACGTAGTGGTCCTGAAGGGGTATAAAAGCATGATTATTGCATGTGTGTGTGTCATGGTGTGCAATGGGTGGGTGTGCGTGTAACCCAGTGCAAGCAGTCCTGTGTGGGGGCTTGTGTGATGATGGTTGGGGGGTGTTATGGGTATGTGCAGTGGGCATGCTTTAGTGATGGGTGTCCATGCTTAGTTGTGTCATGCAGAGCTTGGTGTTGGGATGGGTGGTTTGTGTTATAAGTATATTAGTGAGGAGTTGGAGTGATAGGGTGTTTTGGAGATGTGTGTGTATTTTGAGCGCGGCGGTGTGTACCACCAATGGAATACCACGGTTGAAAGACCGCCGCGTGGATTCGTGGGTCGTAATAGCATGGGCGTGTTTCTGTTGGCGTGACACTGGAGGTTTTGTTTTCGCCACTTTATCACTGACCTTTGGTGTGGCGGACTTGTGTGGGTGTCTGTATTTCGGCGGATTCCGAGATGTTGGTCATAATAGCTGTGGCGGATTTCCGCGGCGGTGTATTGGCGGTCTTCTGCACGGCGGTAAGCGGCTTTTACCACCAATGTTGTTATGACCCCCTAAGTGTGTTGGGGAGGACGCTGGTGAGCAATGACCATCTCCTGATGTATTGTCATGTCCCTCTCTCCTGCAATAATCACATCATGGTACAGAAGACAAAATGTAGCAGTACTGCCATACTGCTCTACAATTTATTTATTCTGTCTCAAGCAATTTACTGGCACTGGGGTAACAGGAGGAGGTATGGATGCAGGAACAGATGCAACAAGTGGTGGTGGAGGTGGTGATGGAGCTGAAGAAGCTGAGGGTGTGGCTGGGGGGCACCAATGCAGTGAGGTCCTAATGATGCAGAAGTTCCAGATGTTGCAGTAGCTGACAACATGGCAGCTGCTGATGTTCCTACTTCATCCTCTTCCATATCCTTTGGATGCCTTCTTTTGTCACGTACCACCCTGGTATAAAAAATTGCCTGCAGGTGTTTCCTCATTCTTGTGGTCCCAAATGAGTACTGCTTCACATGCACACAGAAAAACACTTTCTTGCAGAGGTTGTAGGTTAGCATTTTGACAGTGAACTTATGCCTTCCAGGAGGCAGAGAGAAAAACTCCCATACGATCAACTCCTTCAGCTTCTTCCTCTGCTGAACCGTTTCTTCCTCCTGCTACAACTGCGCATCTCCTTCCTGCTGCAAACCCCAAATGTCTTATTCTTCAACAATTGCAGTTATTGAACAATCGCAAGGTGGCTTCTGAAAGATAATATTGGCTCCTTCAAGCTCCACAACCTTCTCCTTCAATGAGATTAAATGGAATGGGTAGAAGGGGTATATCCTCTCTGCTTCCTACAGTTTATATGCTTTCCTATCACTGATACTATGTTAAATCATAGCATTCATAGCAGCACTCATTACATCTCAAATCGCATAATTTATGAGAACACTGCATGGTAGAAGGCTGTGTTATATTTCATGTAGAAATTCAGGATGCCTGTACTCTAAAGATGGGAGAGGGAGATCCCCTTGCTGGTGGATGCAGTGAGTGGCAGGATTCTAAATGCATAAAAAAATAAGACCCTCATTACAACCCTGGCGGTCGGTGTTAAAGCGGCTGTAATACCGCAAACAGGCCGGCGGATTTTTTTTTAAATCTTGACCATGGTGGAAACCAGCAACATAGACAGCCACTTTAACACTCAGACTGCCACGGCAGTAGAAACAAACACCGCGGCGGTAACCGCCAACAGACAGGCGGACGGCAAAGTACTGCCCACCCTATCACAACAGGCCTATCTGCCACCTTTTTCTGGCAGCGGGACCATCGCGATCAAAAGCACGGCGGAAACAATACACAGAAGGGAAACCACTCACCTCTCGACAGCCAACGAGGAACCAGGACGCCATGGAGCCCGAACTACAGGTCCTGCCTATGCTGCTCTTCCTCCTGCTCTATCAGAAGCAGGACAGACGCCGTCGACGACCACGGTGAGTACTGCACCTACAACACAAGGGAGGGTGGGAGGAAAAAGAGAGTGACACACGCAACACGCAATACCCCCACCCTCACCCACAACAACATACACAAAAATACATGCAGCAACATTACATATACACCCCCCACCCCTGGAAGAACACATGGACAAAATTAAATGATTGTAACGATTGTAATCATGACAAATCTGATAGTCAAAGTTCAAAATCCAGTATATACAAATATGTGCACCAACTACACAAGTCCGGATAGTGTACCAATCATTGTCCGTGGAGCACTGGTCACAAAATGCATGGGCAAAGCCCACACAGGATACCTGACTGGAAACAGAGAGAACACTGCTGGGCCATCAGATCAAAAATAAACAGGCACCTCAGTGGGAGGGGCAGGGGGGCACCTCAGCCAGGTGAACGCACGACACCACTGCTGCACAAGGGGGCTCCATGCCCATTGCTGTATCCTGGGGAGTGCAAAGCCACAGTCTCTCAAGTCTCTCCAGTGGGTGGTTTGCCCACTGCTTTATCCTGGGGAGTGCAAAGCCACAGTCTCTCAAGTCTCTTCAGTGGGTGGTTTGCCCACTGCTTTATTCTGGGGAGTGAAAAGCCACGGTCTCTCAAGACATTCCAGTGGGTGGTTGCCCACTGCTTGGTCCTGGGCAGTGCAAAGCCACAGTCTCTCAAGTGGATAATAGTCTCCAGTGGTTCTGGAGGAGGCCTGGTGAACCAGAGTGCTTCATCCTGCCAAGGACTGAGGTAGTGGATGTCATTCTCCACTGGTTCTGGAGGGGACCTGGTGCCCAGAGTGCTTCATCTGGTGCCCAGAGTGCTTCAACCTGCCAAGGACTGAGGTAGTGGATGTCATTCTCCACTGTTTCTGGAGGGGGCCTGGTGCCCAGAGTGCTTCATCCTGCCAAGGACTGAGGTAGTGGATGTATCTCTCCACTGACTCTGGAGGGGGCCTGGTGCCCAGAGTGCTTCATCTTGCCAAGGACTGAGGTAGTGGATGTATCTCTCCACTGGTTCTTGAGGGGGGCTGGTGCTCAGACTGCTTCATACTGCCAAGGACTGACGTCGTGGATGTCATTCTCCACTGGTTCTAGAGGGGGCCTAGTGCCAAGAGTGATTCATCCTGCCAAGGACTGAGGTAGTGGATGTCATTCTCCACTGGTTCTGGAGGGGGCCTGGTGCCCAGAGTACTTCATCCTGCCATGGACTGAGGTAGTGGATGTCATTCTCCACTGGTTCTGGAGGGGGCCTGATGCCCAGAGTGCTTCATCCTGCCAAAGAATGAGGTAGTGGATGTATCTCTCCACTGGTTCTGGAGGGGGCCTGGTGCTCAGACTGCTTCATCCTGCCAAGGACTGAGGTCGTGGATGTCATTCTCCACTGGTTCTGGAGGGGGCCTAGTGCCAAGAGTGCTTCATCCTGCCAAGGACTGAAGTAGTGGATGTCATTTACCACTGGTTCTGGAGGGGGCCTGGTGCCCAGAGTGCTTCATTCTACCACGGACTGAGGTAGTGGATGTATCTCTCCAGTGGTTCTGGAGGGGGCCTGGTGCCCTGAGTGCTTCATCCTGCCACGGACTGAGGTAGTGGATGTCATTCTCCACTGGTTGTGGAGGGGGCCTGGTGCCCAGAGTGCTTCATCCTTCCAAAGACTGAGTTAGTGGATGTATCTCCCCACTGGTTCTGGAGGGGGCCTGGTACATGGAGTACTTCATCCTGCCAAGGACTGAGGTAGTGGATGTCATTCTCCACTGGTTCTGGAGGGGGCCTGGTGCCCAGAGTGCTTCATCCTGCCAAAGACTGAGGTAGTGAATGTATCTCTCCACTGGTTGTGGAGGAGGCCTGGTGCTCAGACTGCTTCATCCTGCCAAGGACTGAGGTTGTGGATGTCATTCTCCACTGGTTCTGGAGGGGGCCTAGTGCCAAGAGTGCTTCATCCTGCCAAGGAATGAGGTAGTGGATGTCATTCCCCACTGGTTCTGGAGGGGGCCTGGTGCCCAGAGTGATTCATCCTGCCAAGGACTGAGGTAGTGGATGTATCTCTCCACTGGTTCTGGAGGGGGCCTGCAGCCCAGAGTGCTTCATCCTGCCAAGGACTGAGGTAGTGGATGTCATTCTCCACTGGTTCTGAAGGGGGCCTGGTGCCCAGAGTGCTCCACGTGCAGTATGGCCGGTACCATTCCCTCACCTGGGTGTGTGTGCCACGAGATTGCCGAGGAACAGGTAGCATGATATGCCATGGAGGCAGCGACATACCACACACTGCTGCGGCTTTGCCATCCACCTTCAGGTGCAAACAGTGATGGAAGTCATGCCTCATGGAAGCTGGCCAGGGTTCAGGAGCTCTACTCCAGCCTCGGACGACTGACCACTGCGGATGGTAGCCATGTCAGCGGTGATGCCACTGTCCAAGCACATCGTGGGGCTAGTGGCAGTGCTTGCGGCGTTGTCTGTGGCGGGGGTGCTGGCAGTGGTGCATGGGTCAGCACCTGCTGAGGGACACAGCAGGACGTCTCCTGCAGCCTTGGATGGCTGACCAATGGGGAAGATGCTGAGGACTGTCGCTGAGGCTGCAGACATGCCGGTGGCTGTGCATGTGGCTGTGCATGTGGCTGTGCAGGTGGCGGTGCAGGTGGCGGTGCTAGTGGCGGTGCAGGCGGCGGTGCTGGTGACGGTGCAGCTAGCGGTGTTTGCCGCTGTACAGGTTGGTGTTGTTGTGGGCAGAAGGGGTGACACTGGTCCCTCAGTCAGTGCCACCGTGCCCTGTCCTGACCTGCTCTTCTGCTTTTGTCATTTCCCCACCTTTGATGGTGCCGCAGGTGTCTTGCCACTATCCCCTTTTGTTTTTGCGGAGCCCTTGGTGGCTGGTAGGTGTGGCTTCTCCCTCCAGGATGTGGGCACCTTCTTCACCTTGGCAGGAGGCGGAATGTCCTTGCCCTCGCTAGGTGGCACACTGGCAGCCCTGATGGGTGGCGCACTCGATGACCCCGCAGTTGCTGGCACCAATGTGCATGGGGATTTGGTGGCTGAGGTGCTGGGCTGGGACCAGGAAAGCCTTGCCCTAGGAGAAAGACGGGGGGTGAAGGGAAAAGATCAAGGTTTGCCAGGAAAAGTATTTTAGACACACTGGGACAGGAAGATGGAGTGGGTTTGGGAGTGGAGGAAGAGGTAGTGGTTGTAGGAGGTGAACGTTTGCTGAATTTGGGTGAAGGTGCATGGGCAGGAGGCTGTTGTGAGGTGGATGGCTGTTGGGTGGGTGTGTGCTTTGGGAGGAGGGCTCACAGACACACTGGGAGAGGACACAGGGGATGTGTGCATGGTAGTAGGGGTGGTGAGTGCACATGAGCAGTGTGTGGTGAGGGGCGTGCTGGTGATGGAGGTAGTGGCTGAGGATGCAGTGCATGCAGGTGTCAGTGGAGATGAGACAAGGAGGGAAGAGGAGGAGGATGTGGAGGAGGGGGACACAGTGGAGGCAGTGGATGTTGCTGTCTCTGCATGGGGATTGTGACTGCCACTGGCTTGTGGGATGTGTGGTGCTTATGTTTGCCATGTCTTGTGTGTTGATGTGTGTGCATGCTGGTCTGATGGTGTGCTTGGGATAGGCTGAGATACAGGGGGTTGGGTCTGGGTAGTGGAAGTTGGACGGGGTAGGCTGGACACAGGGACAATGGCTGCCATCAGTGCTGAGGCCAGAGCCTGAAATGCTCTCTGTTGAGCCGCCTCCCCAGAATAAATGCCATCCAGGTATGCATTTGTTTGTTGCAAATGCCTCTCAACTCCCTGGATGGCATTCAAAATGGTAGATTTCCCAACAGTGAGGGATCTCAGGAGGTCAATAGCCTCCTCACTGAGGGCAGCAGGGCTGACTGGGGCATGGGTTGAGGTGCTTAGGCATAGGAGATGCCCACGTCCCGGGTCAGCGGGCTCTGGACACACGCTGAGGGGCTGCTGGGAGGGCAGTGCTGGTAGGGGGGGTGGCGGCTGTACCTGTTGATGCGGTGGGCACAGAGGTGCCCGCCACTGCAAGGGATCTCCCATCAGAGGAGGAGTCACTGTCACTGGTGACCGTCCCTGTCGTGGAGCTCCAGACTCCATTGCTTCCCCCTCTAGGGCCAAGTGGGTGGCAGCTCCCTCCTGCTCTGGTGCCACTGCTCATCCGTCCGCCTGATGATGCTTTTGCACACAAGAACAGGGAGACAACAAAAAGGGGGGGAGACAGAAGAAAAACATGTTCAGTGCATGCAACACCACTACCGTTGGCGGACACAACACACAGGGAGCAGCCCTTAGCACTACGCCATGCACTAACAGTTCCTAGAAAATTCACATGTCCGTAGGGTACAAGGCCTAAGCCCAATTGCTGCAGACCTGGAAGTCACAGGAGTCTGGCTAGTTGTAGATGGCTCTTACCACTAGTGGGGTTGGGGTGCCACAGAGCCTGCCTCACAAGGGACCTAGCCTACCAAGTTCGCCCTGGCCTAGGGGAACCCACGGCCCACCTCCCCCACCCAGACACCTCGTAATGTGCGCAGAGTCAGCTGAATGAGAGTGTACTCACCTGTGATACCCTCAAGCGCCCATACAACTCCGGATGGGACACCGCCAGGATCCGGTACATCAGGGGGGTCATGGTGCGAGGGGCACCCCTTCCACGTTGGGAGGCCATCCCCAGCTGGGCCTCCGCCGTCTTCTTGCTCCAGCGGCGCAGGTCCTCCCATCTTTTACAGCAGTGGGTGCTCCGTCTGTGGTAGACCCCCATGGTCCGCACTCCCTTGGCGATGGCACGCCAAATACCCTTCTTCTGGTAGGTGCTGACCTACAAGAATGGTACAGGAGGAAAGGACATTACTCACCCGTCCGGACCGTCATAGTCATTGCCCACCAGTTCCCACCCATGCCCTGATGCACATACACTCAACATCCGCACAGGCAGGTCTCAGCCCCCCCATGTATCTTCCATCCACACCACTCAAAACAGGCATTGCTCATGCAGCATGCTCACAGTGTCCTCACCTGTTTGTCTGGAGGACCGTACAGTTGCATGTACTGGGGGAGGACCCCATCCACTAGTTTCTCCAACTCCTCTAATGTGAAGGCAGGGGCCCTTTCCCCAGACACTGTAGCCATAGTTGCTTCCAGACACAGGTCACAGCAGCACTTGCAGTGTAGGTTCTCTCCTGTTGAAGGTCAGGTATCAAGTGAGTGAGCAGACAGAAAATGGCGGTCACGTCCGTGCCGGCGTACATCGTAATTGGGTCCTGGGACCCATAGGGCCCAATATTAACCGAAGCAGAATTGTGCTGCAACAGTGTACTACGCCAGCGCAGTTATCTCATTTCCCCTTGTCCCACCTTACAAGTCAGGCAGCCGCCATTTCTGGGGGCCACATGGCATGGATCAAAACTGAGTCACACCTATCTAGGCCGGTAATACAGACAGATACTGGCACATTGCGAATTACAAACGTTCCTGCAAATAACACATTGTGAAACCTCAGTATTAGATGACTTTCTGCTCGCTGTTCTCCATAGGGCACGTCTGCTGGGGCAGGTGATGAGATGGCAGCATCCTCCAGTGTACAGACCCCTGGTGGACCTGTCGACAATGGAAGAGAGACACATCATAATCACATACAGACTTGATCGTGCAACAATCCTGGAACTGTGTGCCCAGTTGGAGCCAGACCTGATTTCAGCTATCCGCCATCCCACAGGAATCCCCCATCTAGTGCAGGTCCTGTCTGTACTCCACTTCCTGGCCAGTGGGTCTTTTCAAACAACAGTGGCCAGGGCATCAGGGATGTAACAGCCAATGTTCTCTAACATGTTGTCCAGAGTGTTATCTGCCCTGCTGAAACACATGAGCAGCTACATCATTTTCCCTCAGGCGAAGGATTTGCCCACAGTGAAAGGTGACTTCTATGCCCTGGGACATATCCCCAACATCATTGGTGCCACTGATGGAACACATGTGGCATTTGTGCCCCTCGCAGGAATGAACAGGTGTACAGAAACCGGAAAAGCTACCATTCGATGAAAGTGCAGATGGTGTGTTTGGCAGACCAGTACATCTCCCATGTGAATGCCAAGTAGCCTGGCTCAGTGAATGACGCTTACATTTTGAGGAATAGCAGCATCCCTTATGTGATGGGGCACCTCCAGAGGCACCGTGTGTGGCTAATAGGTGAGACCAAGGTCCCAATACAGTTGACATAGGTGTCTGGGTATGGGGTTGTCACTAAGAGTTAGTGTGTGTCTAAAGGTTGTTCCTCGACATTTGCAGGTGACTCTGGTTACCCCAACCTGTCATGGTTACTGACACCAGTGAGGAATCCCAGGACAAGGGCAGAGGAACGCTACAATGAGGCACATGGGCTAACTAGGAGGATTATAGAACTCACATTTGGCCTCCTGAAGGCCAGATTCTGGTGCCTCCATCTGACAGGTGGATCCATATACTACTCTCCGAAGAAGGTGTACCAGATCATCGTGGCCTGTTGTATGGTGCACAACCTGGCTTTGCGACACCAGGTGCCTTTTCTGCAGGAGGATGGGCCAGATGGTGGTCTCATGGCAGTTATGAAGCCTGTGGACAGTGAAGAAGAGAAGTCAGAAGAAGATGTCGACAACCAAAACAACATCATCATGCAAAACTTCCAGTGAGACACAGGTAAGAATATGTGACTGCTTCCCACATCTCATACTATTGTTGGAGCTAGCATACGTCTGTCATTTTCACTCAGTGTATGGACACTGACTTGTTACTTTGACATTCCATTTCACAGATCTGGCTCCCACTTTGTGCCCTCTGCTATGCTTACTGCTGGTCTACAACTGTGTTACATTGGTATGTGAACAAGTACATTGACATTGCTATATTTCATAGATATTGCAATTACACATTTATGAAAGCACAGACTGACTCCAGATTGTTTTGTGATTGAAGTGTGTTTATTTCTGAGCAAATAAGTGGCGGGGGTTGTAAAATGGGCTGGGACGATGGTGGAGGAATGTCCATGGCTGAGTCCAATCTATTTGTTTCACAGGTGCATTGTCCAAAGGGGCACAGGAAGTGGAGCAATGGCAGTTTAAGATGGACAGGGCAACAAAGTGGGACAGAAGGGTGGCATTCAGGGGGGTCTTATTTCCTGGCAGGGGTCTTGACAGTGTTCTCTCTCTTGTTCCTGGATCTCAGGGACCATTTGCAGGGTGGTTCTCCATCTGCAGGGGGTGGGGTGCTGGTGGCCTGTTGGTCCTGTGAGGGTGCCTCCTTCCACTAGCGCCAGCGCAGGTGGAGGGCTGTTCATCATCCAGGCTAGTGTCAGGGGCCCGTTGGTATGCCACTGTGTCCCTCCTGGTGTTGAGAAGGTCTTCCAGCACCCCTGCAATGGTGACCAGGATGGTGTTGATGGACTTCAAGTCCTCCCTGATCCCCAGGTAGTGTTACTCATGCAGCCGCTGGGTCTCCTGAAACTTAGCCAGTACCATGCCCATGGTCTCCTGGGAATGGTGGTAAGCTCCCATGATGTTTGAGAGTACCTCGTGTAGTGTCGGTTCCCTGGGCCTGTCCTCCCCCTGTCGCACAGCAGTCCTCCCAGCTTCACTTTTATCATGTGCTTCTGTCCCCTGAACCGTGTGCCCACTGCCACTACCCCCAGGTCCCTGATCGTCCTGTGTTAGTGGGGTGCCTGGGTTCCCTGTAATGGTGGACACACTGCTGATTGACGTGTCCTGGGGACAGAGGGATGGGCCCGCTGGGTAGATGCTGTGATGGTGTTTCCTGAGGGGGGAGGTTCAGTGGTGGTTTGCGACTGTGTCAGGGGAATCGAATGTCCCGAGGTCCCAGATGGGCTGGGCTGGTCATCTTGATCCAGGCGTGCAGAGCTGCTGTCGTCACTGTGGGCCTCTTCTGTGGGGGGATGGGATATGTCTGGCACCTCCTGTCCTGTGACATTTGGTGAGGGTCCTGTTGGGGTGTAAATGCATCTGTGTGTGCCCTTTTGGGTAATGGGTGAGTGATCCTCTACTCCTGTGCTTGCATTATAGCCGTGGCCCTTGTGTGATTGGTGATTTTGGAGCATGAATGAGTCTCTCCACTGGACATGCTTTGGTGATGGGTGTCCATGCATTGATGTTACATGCATGGCTTGGTTTTGGGATGTGTGGGTTGTGTTAGTGGGGTATCTGTGGGTTGTTGAGGTGATGGGTGTGAGGGTAATGGTGGCGGCATGTAATGGCATGCAGGTGGGGTGGGGGGCATAAAGTAATTAAGATATGACTTACCAGAGTCCAGTCCTCCTGCTACTCCTGCAAGGCCCTCAGGATGCATGATCGAGGTGAGGGACCACCGCCAGTCCTCTGTACAGCAATCTGGTGTCTGGATACCACGGAACGTACCTTCCCCCGTAGGACGTTCCACCTCTTCCTGATGTCATCCCGTGTTCTTGGATGCTGTCCCACTGTGTTAACCCTGTCAACAATTCTGCACCATAGCTCCATCTTCCTTGCAATGAATGTCTGCTGTACCTGTGATCCGAATAGCTGTGGCTCTACACGGACGATTTCCTCCACCATGACCCTGAGCTCCTCCTCAGAGAACCTGGGGTGTCGTTGAGGTGCCATGATGTGGTGTAGGTGATGTGTGAGGTAGTGTCTGTTGTGATGTGTGAGGGGATGTGTTGGTGTGTGTTATTTGAGGTGCGTGGATGTTGTGTAAGTGATGGAATTGTGTCTCTGTGGATGCTGGTGTTCTTTTAGGTAGTCTCTCTCTCTGGCCTTCTTTCAAATTTCTGGTTGTAAGGATTTGTGGGTGATGTGGGTGTGTGCTTTATATTGGTTTGGGTGTGTGGGTTTGGTGTGTGTATGTGTATCAGGTGTGTGTATTTCGATTTGTCCAAAGTGGTTGTGTTTTGTAAGTGTGTGTGTATTTTGAGCGCAGCAGTGTGTACCTCCAATGGTTTACCGCGGTTGAATAACCGCTGCATTGATTCGTGGGTTGTGATAGTATGGGCGTATTCCTGTTTGCGTGACGGTGGAGGTTTTGGTATCGCCAGTTTATCACTGACCTTTGGTGTGGCGGACTTGTGTGGGTGTCTGTATTGTGAGGAATTACGGGATGTGGGTCGTAATACCTGTAGCGGAATTCCGCAGCCGCAGCAGTATGTTGGTGGTCTTTTGCACGGCGGAAAGCGGGATTTACCGCCAGGGTTGTAATGAGGGCCTAAATGCTGTATTGGAATTCATGCCATTTTGATTGTATTGTATACTGCCCACATTCTGACATCTATATCTACTTCATTCACAAACTGCAACTGTATTGATAGAGGTGAAATATCTTAAATATCAGGATATTCAGCACCAGACACCCTCAGTGCAGTAGTAGTATAGCATTTAAAGATAAGAGAGGGCATAGCAGGTATTGGACACATATTATCAAGTCGCAGACACACATCTAATTTAATTTATTCTTAGCTAAATAAGGATATACATGTAATGCTGTGTTAGTTAAATAAGGATACACATGTAATGCTTTGTGGGGAGACATAACATGCAAATAATATTATCTGCTGAACATCTGAAAACTAACCACAACAAATTTGATTTTAAAACACCAGGACAGTTTCAAAAAATCAAAGGTGCCAATAGTATTTCCCAAAGCAGCATATTTTCAGAGTCACAGTGTGGAGCTTACAAAGTATAAAAGCAACCTGAACAGATTATATTTGTAACCTGTATGAGCATTATTAAACAAATTTATATTGGCCTTAAAACTTGTTGAGTTTTTGTAGACCTGTTATTCACTGCTACTAAGCTGGGACATTTATTTGAAACCAAATGTTTCAACTACTGTTGAGTTTCCGACATTAAATCCACGTGGTTGCCAATTCAAAGTGTCATTTGGGGTCCATTTGGAAACTGCAAATAAAAAGAAAGTGCAAGCAGTATTGTTTGTTCTCTTGTTCAGTCGAGGTGGCCAGGGTGGCGAGGGGTGGGGCATGTGTTTGCGTGTGTGTGTGTTTTGGAGGGACAAAGTATTTCTAATAAATTGCTGATAAATTACAGAGAACCTGTAAGGAGTGCTGTAAAGTTAGTTACTATGTCCTCTGGATCCAGTCAAGATTTGTTTTTGGTTGGGGCTTAACAATGCCAGTTACCAAGACAGAGGGAGATGTGCCTTGCCCTAAAGATGAGTAAAACAAGTCCAACAATTGGCCCTTAAGAAAAGGCGGACTGGCTAGTATGCCTTTTGGTACTGCAAAATAGCAAGCTTTCTCTAACTCTGGCTGAAACTGAGGGAACAGTCGACCTGATTGATATGTTTTCATGGATAGATTCTATTTTCAGGAAAAGCTTGATTGTATTTCTTACTGAAATTATCTGAAACTTAGTACATATAAAAACTTAGTACATATCTACAAGATAATGCACATATCTGTCCTCTCTCCCCCCGCTAGTTCACAAATCGCTGCCCTGTGCTAAGGCAGGCAGCCTTGCACCATGCTTTGTGGAGATGATTGTTTTTGTGCAGGAAGGGACACCTTCTTGCACAAAAAAAATCACAAAATATTTCTCCCCAATGCGTCACTCTTACGCCACCCCTGAGGTGGCATAAGAATTTGATGCATTGCGTCGAAACACTCCAAGCAACACTCATTGTACGTCCCTTTCATGCAGTGTTATGGGCAAAAGGGGTCCATACTTACAAGACCATAAAAAGCCACGCAAGGTTGTTTTGAGTGGCCTTGTAAATATGGGCAGGCACACTGCGCCACCTGAGTGTAAAAAGAATTATGCTCCCGAGGCGCAGTGTGCTACTAGGGCCTCATGAATGAGGCCCGATGAGTCCTTTCAGCTACATCTAATGAATTCACATCCTTCTGGTCAATGTCCGAAATGACAGCATATGTATTCGGTTCCTCAAGATTCAGTGTCCTTTTTTAAAAACCCTTTTGATTATTGTGTTTATCTGTGTAAGAACGCAATTGTTTAAAAAAAAAAAGCATGGAATGCTATTCATAACATAATGTACATCTGGCCTCTTGGTAGAATGAACATTAGAGACTAGTAGCAAAAATTTTGATCTACCAACCCCTACTAAATTCTATAGGTATTATTTATAACAATGACAATAAAAGAAAGGGCATTAAAGGTCAAGTAGAATTTTATTGAGGCCAGCTTTTTCATTTGTTGTGCCCATCTCAAACCCAGCATGCCAACAGCCATACCAACCCACAACAATTTGAATCAAACGGACCTTGTAATCATGTTTAGAGCTACATTAAAATTGCAGATCTTTGCAAGACTTATTTCCTAATACCCTTAAATGGTAGACAATGGATCAGCTACTTTGAACCATTGTCTCAGTTAGATTAGCCTCTTTCACCCATAGTCAACCACATCTTGTTGTATAGCTATTTTAGCCATATTTTAAACACAATATTTGAGCAAACTAGGCCTGCCGCTGTGCACTTTAGCCTAGTTACATTTTATTCAGCATTTCTTTGGTTTTCTAACATTAGCCACATTTGTGGTGCACTTTTTTTCCTATCTATTTGTTCCTTAGCCTAGGAAAGCATCATGTTCTGAGCATTGCACTTTGTGCTTTCCTCAAGACTGCAGTCGAATTGGTTTGCCGACAAAAGTGGTAAGCTGTGTCTCCAACATTGCCAGAAATATACACATCCTTACGTGGGGACATTTTTCCTAGAAAATGCACTGTTTTATTATAAAAACGCTTCTCTGTCCCAAACATGTTAGAGGGTGATTCCAGCCAGATGACCACGAGCGCATGCTGATTATTGAACGTCTTTGCTACATCTGCTTGCTTAGACTGCTGAATCCCAGGCCTACATGGGGACGATGTCTTTTTGGACAAAAGGCTTCCTTGCTCAGGTATGAGGGATGATGTCTTCCAAGGGGGGGGAAACCTGCAGGGCGAATAGGGCTTATCACGTTGTGCTGTAACATGGCTTAATTAGGAAATATACATATATATATATATGTATATATATATATATATATATATATATATATCACTCCTAGTGACTGTATGGTGGGACCGTTTTTTTTGCTTCACACTCTTTGTCAAAAATTAGCTTTTAGTATGTTTTATCATCCTAGTTACTGCAATACATGCCATTTTATCTAAGATGCAGTACTTCAATAAACTCTTATTGAACTATATTCTGCCTCCGTTTGTCTTTGCCTGTGTGAGACTAGTGTAACCGAGAGAATGGGGTGAGATCTGATCGACCACGATTCCCTTGAGAAGTCTTTCTTGTCATGTGCCCAGCTGCCACAATCATCCCTGCTCCTGGGCAGAGATGAGGCGCTGCTAGTTATCCGGAAAACCCGGATTAGGCCGACGGGCGTCACATGGCGTGGAGTTGTACTCAGTACCCCAAAATCCAGGCAATTCTGCCGCCCAAATTTAGGAGCCTCATTAGGATAATGAGAACCTACATGACAATCTTAGATCAACCCAAAGGAGTACTTTTCTCTCACCACCCTGAATAGTGGCTTTAGTGAATATTTGCGCTTGTCATGACTAGAGTGTGAGCCAGACTGTTTGGTGTTTCATTTCACCTGCCAAGCATCAAATGCAAATTTGGCCTTTTCATGGCCTACTAAGTGCTTTTTGGTTATCACTTCAGATAGCCATGTTCTTGTCAGACATTCCTGATATTATTACAATAATGAAATTAAGAAGTGAGTGCACATGTTGGCAAGTGAAAACTTAATCAGAAGCCCAGGCTCCAAGCTGGCTGCATGAATAATGCAGTGGTCTTTTGTTTGAGGGCAGTCTGGGCGTATTCTTGTTGGCCTGACGGTGTAGGTTTTGGTATCGGCAATTTATCACTGACCTTTGGTGTGGCGGACTTGTGTGGGTGTCTGTATTGTGGCAGATTCCAAGATGTGGGTGGTAATACCTGTAGCAGAATTCCGCCACCGCCACGGTATTTAGGCGGCCTTCAGCACGGTGGTACCTGTAATAATATACCCACTAACATTTGCAATTTCTTCACAAAGACACTTTTTCAAGACAGAGTAAAATATGTTCAACCAGTTTGAAGCCTTGCCTCAGAATTTGATCTTCTTTCTGTCCATCAATTTATTATGTGCATTAAGGTGGCTCAACTCATATGAACATGTTAATTCCAGTAATTATAGGGCCTAATCTTTGTGTGATGCTAATAGTGAAACAACCTATTCAAACCATTACACCCATCATGAAAGCCTAAAATAGAGAAGCTGCTGCTTGCTTTTCTAGATGATGATGAATGAAACAGATGCAAATATTCACTGCTAAATGCTGACTCGTTAATTGGGTGAAAATGATTTGCAGATTGATCAATAAATTAACTTGAATGCTTCTAATATCTTTGGGAAATTCTCACATTTCTATGAGCCTATGAAGCTATTGAAAGGATAGGAAATTGAGTGCCTCATCTACGAGGAAATGACGCTGCTTGGTGCTGCAAACCAGCTTGCTGCGCCACACTGTGTCATTTTGAAAGTGCAGGTCTGTGTCATATTTGCACAGATATAACACATCTCTGTACTTTCCTCAGTGCTGGTGCACAAGCTGCTGCCTAGCACCAATGCAGGCACCTTTGCACAATGGTGTAAAGGTGTCTGCATTGCAGAGATGATTGTTTCTGTTCAGGAAGGGACACATTCCTGCGCATAAACAATCATTAATGGTGTTTTCCTCTTTCTATGTATGCTGCGGAATGTGCAAAAAACAAGGAGAAATAATGTTATTTCTCCCCATTGTGCCACTTTAATGCCACTCTGAGTTGGGTGTAGGAATCTGAAACATTTCAGGGAATCTGTTAGTTTCCATCAGGTTCCATGGGTGTTGTGTGGGAACATGGGCAGCAATAACCATGGAACACCCCTTTCAAACAGTTATGCGTGAAAGGGGGCAATATTTACAAGGCCATGAAAAGTCAAACAAGGTTGCTTAGCGTGGCCTTGTAAATATGAGCCGGCACATTGCGCCACTGTGTCAATGAGGCCCTCAGAGGTTTAGGGTTGTTTTGTTAAGAAAATGAAATGAGATCAAGGTATAAATTCTTCTTTTTCGGTTTTGTTGAAAATAATATATTTTATTTCACAATTTTTAAACTGCAAATAGACTTGAAAATCAACTGTGTGCTTTAGCACATTACTATTATTATTATTATTTTTATTATCTGGTTTATAGCCAAAGAAAGATGACCTTGCAATATCGATCTATGTCTATTGCTAAATACACATTCACTACAAAACGCAGTTAAAAGTTAGGCATGGTTCACCGAACATAAACCCGAAGAAAACCCTGAAAATTAATGCCCACCATAACTCACACTTCATACTCTTGATAGTCAGCTTTTTTCTGGACAATTGACAAAGTGGTTAATTGAGAGTTGCAGGCAGGTTAATTTACAGTATGCGAACTTCAGAGGTTTTCCCAATTTGCCGTCAGTAAAACATAGCTAACATTAAAGAGCGTGTCAGTGAATTTCTATGGGATTTTTTTATGTATCTTATCCTCCTGCTAGGGTCCCATCTAGCGATGAACATATATCATGTTTATATTTTTAACCACAAAAGGAATGTTCCTTCATGCCCATCCCACCCAAGTGACAA
The DNA here is from genome assembly GCF_031143425.1 of Pleurodeles waltl. NCBI lineage: Eukaryota > Metazoa > Chordata > Amphibia > Caudata > Salamandridae > Pleurodeles > Pleurodeles waltl. The sequence goes on from NC_090450.1 coordinate 760,571,843, forward strand.
GGTTAGGAGGTACACCCCTTTCTCCCTTTATTCCTTTTTTTTATTTATTTTTTGTGGATGTGAGGCTGTCGCAATGTATTTTACAGATATGCGTCCAAGCAGTCGAGTCAAACCAAGTCATCACAGATCCAACCAGAAATGAACAACTTGAGAGATCCTCCGTTGTCCCTTGGGGGCCTTTAATTTTTAGGGGCGAGCGCAAAGTGCTCGTCCCCTGTAGTGCCGGCACTGGGGCCTCGGGGGGGAAGACGAGGAACAAGGAGTCCCCCCCCCCGGGGTTTTTGGGACAGGTGGCACGACACGGGACGTGGTTGGACGTCCGGGGTGCCAATTAGGTGGGTGGGACGGATATGTAAATGGTCATTTCGTGGGCACAGGCACCATTTTGGAAAGGTGACCTGGTGGCCGGTTGGTAGTCAGGCGGGCTCTGTGTTGTTTCTTTCCACGTGGCTTCGTGTAGGCGGTTAGTAAAAAAAAAAAAAAAAGTTATATATATAATTAAATAAGCTTGCCTTAGCGTAGTAGGTGGGTCCTTGGACGGTGATCGTGTGAGATTCCAGCAGGATGGAGGCTGTCGCGCTGTTGCGCCAGGCGGGCCGGATGGATTTGTTGAAGGAGGGAGCCCTGGCGCCGGGTCGCCCGGGGCGCAGGGCCTCCGCGGGGGTCGCGGCGGCGGTTGCCGCATGCTCCCCACCGCGCTTATCTGGAACAGCAAAGGTGAGAGGGGCGTCCCGGGGGCGGGGGCGAAGGGTGTGTTTCGGGCGGGCAAGGGGAGGTTTCCAGGTCGGGAGCGGGGCCGGGGATCTCCGAGGGCTTCCCGGGAGGCGGGGCACGGCATACTGCATCGGAGCTGGAATCCAGCTCGAAAAGGAAAGGCGGGCCGCAGGAGGCAACGCAGCGTACAGGGGGCAGGAATGAAGGAGTCGGGACGCTCGAGGCGAGCGCGGCAGGTAAGCCAAAAAGGGAGAAGGCTGGCGCGCGCCAGGTGTGCGCGGCCGGCTCTAGTGAATATTGGAAGGCCGGAGGTGGTACGGGGGGCCCTGGGGCATTCTCAACCTCGAAGGGGTTGTCGATCACGGGCCGGGGGCGGCGGGGAAAAGGGGGGGCACAGCATGCGGAGGAGGCAAGGGCAATGGAGTCGGAGATCCGTTGCGGGGGGGATAACTGGTTGTCTGCAGACAAAGAGGCAGAGAGGGACCCCAAGGTCCCTGTGTCGGCAAAATGGCCTACCATGCTCCAGTGGAGCAGCGATGAGGAGGGAGGGAGTCAGAGGGGGACAGGTGGTTCGAGGGGAAGGGACCTGTAGAGAACAGAGTTTCGGGGGCCCATAGGAAGGCATGCAGGGTGGGCACCCCGGAGTGTGAGGTCCTGGGGGAGGATGATGGACTGGAAGATGAGGACTTGGTGGGGGAGGGGGGTACAGGGGTCACTAGTCAGTGGGATATTGGTTCTTCCCCCGGCACACCAGACCTTGTTTGGCAGGGGCCTTTGGATTACGAAGACGACGACCCAGGCGAGCAGGACGCGGCTCGAGTGCACTGGGAAGAAGGGAAGGCTGGCCCTGGGACGGCTAGCCGGATGGCATCACCAGGATGGAGCAGGCGACGTTCTGGGGCTGCGGACGCTTTGGCTGGGCTGTGTGGAGGAGAGGGTGTTGCGCCCCCGTCGCCGCGGCCCAGGAGGAGCAACGTCCGGGCCCGTCCGGAAGGTGGTCAAAAGACAGAGGGAAGTATTCTGGTTGTGCGAGATGCGGTGGCTCAGGTGCGAGTGCGGTGGAGCGTGAGGAGGGGTCAGAAGAGAGCTTGGAGGAGGGCGAGTTGCGTAATAGTGGTAGTGAGTATGAGTGGTGGGAAAGAGGAGGGCGGGAAACGTCTAACCCTGTCCGTCAGTCATTGCAGGTACAGCGGTCGGGTGCATGGGTGGAGAAGCGCGGACGGTTCAGTAGCGGCCCGAGCTGCTGTCTCCAGGTAAGGCTTCTTCATGCTCAATGATATCTGTGGCGTCGGAAGCGAGAGAGGAGTCAGTGTGTTTAGTAAAGGGAGTATATATGCAGGACACGGGGGTCTCAACGGAGAGCGACGGGAAATCGTCGAAGGAGGGGCAGGCCGCGATTTCGGAAAAAGGGGGGGAATGTCCACGGTTATCGGGGCGGAGAAGGGAGCGAAGGAGGAAAAGGAAGGGGAGCCGTTGTCTAAAAAGGTGAAGTTGCCCTATATGGGCACAGCAAAGCCTCTGGGGGCGCACTTAATGCCGGCAACAAAGGAAGTGCAATGGGGGGAGATTGATACAGACTTGTGGCAGCACACTATGGGGCCAGCAAAGTTTGGGAAAACTGTGTTTACGGCCAGTGGGTTGCCCATAATATATTGGCCCTTTTGGGAGCGCCCCACCCAAGGGGTGGGGTCTGGGGGAGCCAGCCCCAGTAGATCTAACAGTGCAGGGACCGGACGGTCGGGGCGTGCTTGGATTACAATAAAGGAATATGTACCAGAGAGTACTGTAAATTCCGACACGAATGTACAAAATGCGCGGGTCGACATCCGGTCACAGCGTGCAGTGGCCAGCAGATCTCAAATAGTGCGGGGGGAGCGGCAAGCAGGAGTCAAGGGGGTACTTATGGAGGAAAGGAGGGACAGCGCCAGCGGCAAGGCGTTGCAGGAAAAGGCTATTACGCCGGTTAAGGTTGACCAGTTACAGGCATGGCTGGAGGGTTACGGCAGGCAGGACGAAGCTGATTTATTGGTTCGGGGTTTTCGGGAAGGGTTCAGGTTGGGGTACCAGGGGAAGGCGCGGAAGGGAGGAGCTGGTCCAAGAGAAACTAATGAAAGAAGTAAGGGAGGGTCGCATGGCGGGCCCCTTTTCTTGTTGGCCGTTGGAAAACCTTATTGTGTCGCCAATTGGCGTAGTGCCGAAAAAAGAGGAAGGACAATTTCGGTTAATTCATCACTTGTCCTGGCCGGAAGGGGCCTCAGTGAATGATTTCATCCCGGAGGAATTCACAAAGGTGTTGTATGCGTCGGTAGACGTAGCGGTCCAGATCGTGGATCAGCTGGGGCCGGGAACTTTGATGGCAAAGACTGACATTAAGTCAGCTTTTCGGCTGCTTCCGGTGCATCCGGATGACTTTGAGTTGTTGGGCATCCAGTTTCAGGGGAGCTGGTATGTGGACAAGGCACTGCCTATGGGGTGCTCCAGCTCGTGTGCGCTGTTTGAGCGATTTAGCACGGCCCTGCAGTGGATCTTTGTGAGAATTACGGGTCACCAAGAGGTAACGCACTACTTGGATGACTTCTTTTTTGCGGCGCCAGCGGACAGCCCGCGTTGTGCGGCGGTGCTGAGCTGGTTTATGGACATTATGGGAGACCTGGGTGTGCCCCTGGCTCCTGAAAAGACAGTGGGGCCAGCTACGCGATGTCGTTTTTGGGGATTGAACTGGATACGGTGGCAGGTACAGCCAAGTTGCCGGCCGATAAAAAGATGGACATGATCAGCCGGATTTATGACATGTTGCGGAGGCGTAAGGTCACGGTGCGGGATGTGCAGGTGTTGTTGGGACATTTGAATTTTGCGTGTAGGGTGGTGCGAGCGGGGAGGACGTTTTGCAGGAGACTTTCTCTAGCGCTGGCGGGGCACACACTTCCCCATCATCATGTGCGGTTGAAGGTGGGAGTGCGGGAGGACTTGCGCATGTGGGCAAAGTTTTTGGAGTCATTTAATGGTATTCCCCTGTAGGTCTGGCGGGAGTGGGAATGGGATGCACAGCTGTTTTAGGATGCAGCGGGTTCAGCAGGTTTTGGGCTGTATTGGGAAGGACGTTGGTGCGCGGAGGAATGGCCATGGGAGTGGAAGCATGGCGGCCGTAGCATCGCGTTTTTGGAATTCTTTCCGCTGATTGTAGCGGTGTGCTTGTGGGGCAGGGAACTGGGGCATTCGCGGGTGCTGTTTCATGTAGATAATTTGGCGGTTGTGCAGATGGTCAACCGGCAGTCGGCGCGGGAAGCAGGATTGTTGCAGCTGTTACGCGTTTTTGTCCTTCAATGCTTGCGAAATGACATACATTTTAGTGCTAAGCACGTGCCAGGGGTGAATAATGACATTGCGGATGCTTTGTCTTGTTCGCAGTGGGAGCGTTTCCATGGATTAACCACGGGCGTGGCATTGAGAAGAATTCACATGCCGGAGGCTTTGTGGAGAGTAGGCGATCCCGGATGCTTCGATTGGTTATGAACTCGTTGGCGCCGTCTACGCGGAGGGCTTATGCGAAAGCTTGGGAGGAGTTCCTGGGATCTGGGGCTCATCGGCGGGAGCGACAGGAGGAGGTTGTGGAAGATGTGATACAGTTCATTATGGATTTGATTGGTAAGGGTCAGTCGAGAGTCACGATTTCGGGTAAGTTGTCGGCACTCGCGTTCATGGGTAAGTTGGTATGGGGTTACCCGCCATGGCCGGGGGAATTGGGAATAAGAATTTTGCAGGGTTGGGAAAAATCTTTTAGGCAAAAGGGGCGGGAGCGACAACCGATATCGCTGGCAATGCTAAAACGCTTGATAACGTCACTGGGAGAGTTGTGTTATGATGCTCATGAGGCCATTCTATTCCGGACTTTGATGTTGTGGATGTTTTTCAGCACGTTTCGTGTATCGGAGTTGTTGGGTCTGGCGGAGAAATCGGGTATCCTATGGAGGGAGGTCCGAGCGGTGAGAGAAGGGTTGGCGCTATGGGTTCGGCGATCTAAAACTGATCAAAAAGATGTTCGGGTCATGGTCGTGCTGCGTCGGTATCCCTATAAGGACATTTGGCCAGTTAATTTGGGTGTACAACTGCGTGCGAGGTCAGCGGTTTCGGAGGGTATGGTTTTCAGTCATGCGGATGGTCGCAAGGTGACTGCGGCGCTGCTTCTGGCGGTATTGCGAAAAGGGTTATCGGATATGGGTTTCGATGCCGCAGGATTTGGGACGCATCCCTTTCGGATTGGGGTAGCTACAGAGGCAGGAGCCAAGGGTTGGGATAGAGAGGAGATGATGGCGTTGGGTAGATGGAGGTCGGATTGCTTTAGGCGGTATGTGCGGGTGGTGATTGTTAAGGGATTGTGGGGAGAGGGAGAATGGGATGTTTTCATATATTTTTTCTTTTGCAGGTGTGGTCCTGGGGCCAGAAGCGGCCTATTTGGAGATATGGGTGATTGGGCACTCCTTTGTAAAATGGGCGAAACGACAAGCGCGAAGGACTGCTGCAGGGGGCAATCTGGATTTTGATACGGAACGTTATCGGGTGACGTGGATCGGAAGAGGGGGAATGAAGTGGGAAGAGCTGGTGCCTCGGCTTGAGACCATGCGAGGGAGGGGGCATTGTCTGGATTTACTTTGTGTTCACTTGGGGGAGAACGATTTAGTAAGATCAACGGGTTTGAATTTGCTGAAGGTCATGAAAAGGGATCTACAGTTGGTGAGCGAGCAGTGGAAAGGTTGTCACATTTGATACGGCATTTATACCGCGTCGGGTGTGGAGAGGTGCCAGGAAACCGGGGGCCATTGAGAGGGCCAGACGTAAGATTAATAAAGAAATGAAGGGATTTTGCGCGGGGCGCGGGATATCATTCCTGGAGCATGCAGACATCCGGTTTGAGGACGTGGAGTTCTTTAGGGATGATGGGGTGCACTTATCTTTCGTGGGAATGGAGTTATACCTTTTACAGCTGAGAGAGCAGCTCAAGAATTTACTACAGGAGCCCTAGTGGAGGGGGCAGAAAAAGTCAGGGCCTTTTTCTGGTGGCGGGGACAGCTGCAGGGCAGCTATTAAAAGCTCGGGGGAGATCGGAGCTGGCAGGGAAAGTCAGGTATTAAGACGGGGGAAACATTAATTAGACAAGGACAGGCAGGAGACTGCTCAGTAGCGGACAGGTTCAAAGAAGGGGAGAAAGGAAAGGAGAGGAGAGGAAGGAAAAGACAGGTCGAGAAGAAGGGGGGAGGGATCGGGGTAGGGGAGAGGGAGGGGCGGGGGTAGGTGATTCTATGTCTAGTGAGGTCTTAGTTTTGTAAGGCAAAGGCCAAGGGGAGTAGGTCTAGGGGCACCTGATCCAATAAAGCAGCCTTTTACACACACAAACGAGTCTCGGTTTGTCACTCTGTCCCACTGGGGCCTCGGGGGGGAAGACGGGGAACGAGGAGTTCCCCCCCCCCGGGTTTTTGGGACAGGTGGCACGACCCGGGACGTGGTTGGACGTCCGGGGGCCAATTAGGTGGGTGGGACGGATATGTAAATGGCCATTTCATGGGCACAGGCACCAGTTAGGAAAGGTGACCTGGTGGCCGGTTGGTAGTCAGGCGGGCTCTGTGTTGTTTCTTTCCCCTCCCTCCCTCCCTCACGTTATGCTGTTTTTTGGGTTTTTTTCTTGGAGCAGGTGTCCCAGGTTGTTAGGTAGGCGTCGCTTGGACAGGTGCTTGCCAAGGCGGGGACAGCTGCAGGGCAGCTATTAAAAGCTCGGGGGGAGGACGGAGCTGGCAGGGAAAGTCTGGTATTAGGACGGGGGAACATTAATTAGACAAGGACAGGCAGGAGACTGCTCAGTAGCGGACAGGTTCAAAGAAGGGGAGAAAGGAAAGGAGACGAGAGGAAGGAAAAGACAGGTTGAGAAGAAGGGGGGGAGGGATCGGGGTAGGGGAGGGGGAGGGGTGGGGGTAGGTGATTCGATGTCTAGTGAGGTCTTAGTTTTGTAAGGCAAAGGCCAAGGGGAGTAGGTCTAGGGGCACCTGTTCAATAAAGCAGCCTTTTACACACACAAACGAGTCTCAGTTTGTCACTCTGTCCCAATACGGTCGAAGTGAAAAACTCGGACACGGTAATTAGAAGTTACTGAAAACTCGGGCCTGCATGTGTCAGCAGCTGCGATGCGCCGATACGATCACATCTCTTATGCGGCGCCACGTCTCTGCTGCCACACCCTTACCTTCCAACTTTATTGCTGCGGTCACCTGACCACGGGCAAACCAACTCACCCCACTTTACAGGGGGAAACAGTAGAGGTGCCGGGGAGTGCCACACCCCTCGAGCACCACACTAATATGCCGTGCCCAGCGTCCAGTTACATCACTGGCGCGACACTACACCCTGTAGTAATCTCTCTTTGGGCTTTCAACCATGCCCATGTCACATCAGCCACTTTCTTTGGTTCGTGGGCTTGTCTTTTAAAATCCGCTTGCTTTCGATTTATGAAAGACATACATACATCATGCCATTTCCGGAGTTTAGCCCACCCACACAGCACCGGAAAACTACTAAAAACATACGAGGCTCGATGTTTTCAGCATGGTGTCCAGACTACTGTATCTGGTTATTTTCCACACAGCATGATCGCGCTGGGGTTTACATAGCGCAATTGCGCTCGGTTTTTCTGTTTTCAATTTCAGCACGATCTTGCTGCATTTCTTTTTCTTTTAATTCGTGTGGCAAAAAAGTCCAGTTAGGAGTTTACAACGTTAATAGTTCTAACTCGAGCAAATGGGAGACCCGCTGCATTGAAAATGGTTGTTTTAACTTGGCTTCCCGAAAGTTCTGCATACCCTCTTTTTTACAATATCTGCGAACTACAGTGGCCTAGAAATGTAGAAGCGTTAACCCGTTTAAGACCATCCAGCTCCTATTGGTGATATGAATATACCCAAAACTACTTTCATATTTGGCATACATCTGTTTAGTGGGATTTACTGTAGCTATAAGCAAAATTTCACCCGGATCTAAAAAGCCAAACTCATCTTTTTGTAGCGTTTTTCCACCTGAATTGAACTGCACAATAATTGTAAAGATGGACAGCCATCGCTGTTTTAAATACACACATGCACACATATGCAGCCCCTCCACACACAAACACACACACACACACATATTTAAATAAATACAGTTCTGATTACAAATTAGCAGTGAAATCCTAAAATTCTGGTCGTATGGTTTGCTCTGTACAACTTACACAACAACGTACAAACCACAATACCACGTATGATCTATATAACCACACAAAACATATATCAGTAAGAACACTTTCCAGTAATCATGACAACACAGCCCTAAACAAAGAAATCGCACTGTATACATAGTCAGGTGATAGATACCATTAATAGTAATACCATATGTCATGTTACATGGGAAATATGTTATTTGCTGTGGTGTGATCTGTCAGGTTGTGGATGATGTCCTAAGCATTGCATTTGGTCTGTGAGTAATGATTTGTAAGGCTGTTGCGCAAGTTCTAGTAATGGCGAATTTCAGGTGTCTTTTAGTTTTTGTCTATAGCCATCACTGTAATTTAACTGTGGTTTTCAAGTGAATTGTCAATGATTTTCTAAACATATGTTATACGCAGGAAAAAAATGAAAGCATAACTTTACTTTAACTGTGTTTTATTTATTGATGTTTCTTGTTTTTTAATGTATACTGCACTCCCCTTAGTTGTGTTCTCTGAAATGCCTTTGGCCATACACAGCATAGTGTCATGATCCTCAGACCATGCTCAACTTCCATGAAAAGGTAGACTATAAGAAGTGCTTCAATAAACCTCATGAGGGCATGTTTCTTCCTAAAGCAGAAGAATTTATGGAAATTGTGGAAGCGATTTATTGTGCGTTACATGCAGCACTAAAAAAATATGGATTGAGTCTGAACATACTACAAGTCACAGGACTATAGGACCACAGGACTCTCACATAACCTGCAATGGTGACAGCAATGGATTTGTGCAGCATATGTTTCTGTTGTTTCAGACAATGTTTTGCTTTTTGCTTGCAAAGCAAGATAGTTAGTTGCTGAATATTTATTTCTGTTGCCAGAGTTTGAATACAAAGGCTTCACCTAAAGTTACCACCCATCTCAAAGAATAATATCAATATCCGATCATGCTGGCCCCCTAAACTTATGCGAAGATCAGCACAAAGCTAGATTTGGTATGGTGCAGACTGTTTTACCTTAAGGCAATGTGTAAAGTATTTATACAGTACCAAAACAGAAATAAAGTCAAAACACCAACAATAAGAAATCTAAAACTGAATTTGAATAATAGTGTAACATTTAATAAATTAAATGACACAAAAATGAAAAACTTCCAGTAAGAGAAACCAGAAATATGAGTTGTTCACATTTTAAGTACAAATAGTACTAAAATGCACTATGCATGAATGTTAGTCAGTGAAAGTGGTAGACCGCCACTTAGGTGCAATTTCAGGCCAACCGTGATGGAGCATGGGCCAGATACACAAAGAGGATTCATCCCGGACAAACATTTTACCTTCGCACTTAGGGCCTGATTTAGATCTTGGTGGTCTTACCGCCAAGCTGCATAAGTGGCAAGCCTGAAAAGACCGTCACGTCGGCAGTCTCCAGCCCGTCGTATTTAGATGCATTGTGGCTAAGCAAAAGACTGCCATGACGGAGTGTGCTCTGTTGCAGCAGCTGGATACTGCAGCCAATGACAGTGGTAGTCCATCATTGAACCCGTTCAATATAGCACCATGGCTGTGGCAACTTGTTGGATGCTAGTGGCCCACACCTGGAACATAGTGAACACCTGCAAAACAAACTATAGAACACATTCCATTTCAGACTGGCACGTTTGCCATTCCACTGCAGAAGACAAGACAGCCAAATTCACAAAATAGGAGTCAGGTTTTGTGATTCTGTTTACCTCTTCCTGTGTGCCTTTTTTGTTAAATCTAATTTTCTTACAGCATTGTTTGTTTAGATATATTTCTCAATGGCAGGGAGAAAAAAAATCCCATTTCACAGAGAGAGAATTGTCTATCATTGTAGAAGGAATCATTAGAGTAGAGTCACAATTCTTTGGAGCACAAGTCCAAAATACTACCATTTCCCAGAAAAGGCAAATGTGAACCAAAATAGTTGACAGGGTGAAAGCAGTAGCTAACAACCTGTGCACACATGACAAGCTTAGGAAGAAGAGGAATGGCCTGCAGGGAAGGTTTGTTCAGTGGCCTCCAAGTGTCACCTGGAGTCCCAGAGGCCTGGTGGTGGTTCTCCTCTCCTCCCATTAGAAACTCTTTCCCTGGGAGGAGATGGTGTTGATGGAGTGCAGACTGGTAAGTCAGGCCTGGTAAGTCAGGCCTGTGTCTCCCTAATCACCAATGGAGTCATGCCCCTAAGGTTTACTTTTAGAATGCTGCTTCAACCATAGCAACACAGATATAGCTAATTTTGAAAAAAAAAACCTGTTGTGGCATACAAATTACCAGCAGCATGGGTGTAACTTCCCTTCTAACATTAATGCAATATGAATAGTCAAATTGTGTGTAGTTCCTATGGATCATCCCTTGCATGGACTCTGACCATTATTGTCTGTCAATGTATGTTGTTGTGCTTCCAAAAACAGGTCCATAACTACATCCATCTTTTCAAGAGATCATGGTGTTCCTAAGTTGTATTTTCTCCTAGTCACTATCTATCCATATGTGTGTACCAGTTGCAAAGTGTTTTCCTCTTCTAGCTAGTCTTTGAAAGTGATATGTGTAACTTATTTTCCAAACAAATATTGTGCATACTGTCAACAGATGACTACACCTACCATGATGCTCTGTTATTGGATCTGAATAACAACAGTGTATTTTTTTTTTTTGAATTGCTTTATTGGCAGTTCAATATTCAATCAAATAGATCCACCTTATTCAACATCAAAGAGTGGTACGTTTTGGTTTCATTATAAATCTTCAATATTATTTATGCATCAATATCTCAACCCTTCTTTATTCTGCGTGTCCCATATTCAACGCACTGTATCGACACATCAGCATAATACAATTAGTAGTATTGACCCAATTATTTAGCATTCAGCATGACGAGGACAGTAGAATGTACCACTTTACAGTTAAATTTTGCAAAAATGCTACATAAAACAACAAATTAACCACAAACAGTTCTCAACATACCCAACTATCCTCCCTCTAATCCAGTCCCACCCCCTTGCTTCTAAATGCCTGTGCAACCGTCGTGAATGAGATATGATCCTTCAATTTTCCTAGTCTCCAACCTTTGCCAAGTTTCTTCTTTGTCACTTGTGTCATATAGTGGAGACATTCTACCCTTCCCTTTCTTCTATTTCCACACCCACTTGGTCTATCTCCTCCTCTTACACATTGCCTGTGGGGGGGGGGGGGTAGCCCTGTTCTTTACCTCCATATGCACACATTACAAAAACTAGTGCATTTGGAAGTCACCATGTTATGTAGTGGGTTAAAATATCACTTCTTGTGTATCTCAGCCATATTGACACCTGCTTATAGGTACATTGAATTGATGAAAATGCTTGCATTACTCATTGTCTGTTGAATCCAAGATATCCAAAAATGTGTTGTGGCAATCTCACTCTGCCCAGGGTTTAGGTTGACCCTTTTGTAGACAAAGACACATTGAGTGTACAAACTATGTTTTATTCACATGTCCTCTGTATCCTTCACAGGTCCAACCACCTAGCCCAGTGTACCATCGCCTGTCAGTCAAGACACTTCCCCTCCAGCCCAGAAGCAAGCCTTCAGTGAGGACTCAAAAGTTGGGATGATGAGGAACAAGCTAGCTCATCTGGTCTGTCTGGCAACACAGCTCCAGTGAGTCAAACCCAGTCCACCACTACACCTCCCACCACAGCTGCAATAAAACCTCAGCGTGATGACCCCTCCCCTTCCTTGTGTACATAGAACCAGCACTCCAATCCTGTGCCCCACAGTCCTGGCTACTGTTGACCCACCAACAATTCAGCCTCAAGTTCTGCCAGGATGCAGTGGTTTGGGGCAAACTTCAAGGACACAGGCTACGGGGGTTGGGGGTAGTGTAAGAGAATCTCTGGACCAGCCAAAGGGGAAAACTGGGGTTTTAGTTAGCCAGACCACCCTTGACTAAGTCTTGGGATCAGTCCAATAATCCTAGAGCATGATGGGCCAGGTCCTAAACGAGCTCATGTGACATCAAGCAGGTGCAAAGGGAGAACAATGCAGAGATGCAGAACATCAATTCCAATTTGTGCTCCTTGACTGGGGTGAAGTGTGACATTCATCACATTATGCACAGGGATTTTCCCAGTCCATCTGCCCCTGTCTGTGGTCCCTCAACATCTGGCCAAAGTACACCACTTCCAGCAACAGACAGAGAGGCCCTGCCACAGGATGAGTCTGCCCGACCACCTGAGTCCCTGCATGTGTGCCACCTTCTGCTACCCGGATGGGACAGTCATCTGTACCAGCAGCAGAGGATAGCAAGACCAATACCACCACAACTAAGAGATGCCAAACGTAATTTCCTCTTTGTGTGCCTACCATTCACTCTATGGACTATTTCATGAAAACATCAACCTTTTCAGAGGACCGTAGTATTTTGAACATTGGACATCAAACTGTATTTGGCTCTACTACGATCTTTCCATCCACCATGATATACTCTTTTCAGTTCATTTCATTTTATTTTATTTCACCTCATACTTGTGTTTTTCTTCATAATAAATGAAAAGGATACAGAGTACAAGACTGTTATTTGATTATTTGTGCACCTTACACCATCATGTTGGGAAAACTATAAAACAGCAATTTAAGAAACATTTTGCAAATACAAGGAGGAAAAGTGTCAAAAATGTATTGAAAGCAAACAACCTATTGAGAATGTGGAACACACAAATGTTACAAACAGGTCCTTGTAGAAATGGAGTCCGGGTTACAAAAAACACTCCTAGCCCCCATATCTATGACATTCAGGGTTATATGCTGTACTACCTTGACTCCATGGAGGAAAGGGAACATGAAATGGGAACAAATTAAATAGGCAAACTATCACTGATGCACAACCTCAGTTGGATCTATACATCCTGCCCTCACAACAGGAATCCTAGATCAATAACACCAATGGTCAACACCATGGCAATGACAACGTTTGAGGCCACATGACCAGTACAGGACACTGTGGCAATATCTGATGCAATGACACAATCATCATTCAGTGGTGTTCTTACAAAAAGTTCTATCACCTATGATGACACACATCAACAGCTACCTCCACGGTGCACACACTGAAGATTTAGTTGAAGTGAAGGGAGAGTAGTATGCTATGGCTTGACATACACATGTGGTTTAAACAATTCAAGTTGCACATATTAACTTGATGGCAGCATCATACAGACAACAGGTCAGATACAATCCTCCAAACTTCCATGCTATCACAGTGGAAGTTGTCTTTGGAAATGATTTGTTCATCCCAAGTGGGTGTCTGTCCCAGGATGAACACATGTACATTTTGTACTCCAAAACAGAAACATATCGCAGAAAATGTCACAACATTGAAATGTCCAAATTAATATGACATGGTGAAGGGCCCTGAAACAAAATAACCAGGCAAAATACATTTCTCCTTCATCTGCAATCATGGAGATGACTGTCTTCGGGGTGATATTTTGGATGATTTAGCAACCCTTATCGGTTGAATGAAGGCAGGCTCCACCGGTCTTGCTAGCCATCTAAATATAACCTTCAGGAACCCGAATGTCCGCTCCACTTGACTACACGTTCTTCCATGGGCCTCATTGAAGCAGGCTTAGCTCAGCAGTGTTTGATTCCTTAGCAATGATAATAACCACAGTCAGTTAGGATAAGCTTTTTTCGCTTACATGGAGGTAACATATCTACAGGTTACTCACATATCAAACCATTGTCCCTTCTTAAACTAGGATTCAGGCAAAAGATCAACAAGTCATGTTACTTACCAACAAGCCAGATCCCCTCTGGTCCAGGTTGTGACATGCATGGGTATATTGCTGTTTCATAGAATGAATGAATCATAAGTTGACCCAGGGAAGAGGACACACACACTTAAGATGTAAAAGTCTGGTAAGCAGACAACTTGCACATTGATGGAACTGAAATTCTCCCAATTCTGGTAGACCTGTTTTCTGTTGTTCTCTGTTGTGTGGTGGCACCAAGGCAATATGCGTGCCATCTGTTGCTCCAACCACATTTTGTATTCTGTCCAAAGCATAAAATTATTTCTTCACAGTGGTCAACTCCTGTGTACGTGATAATTGGGTGTAGCTGTTTCTAATCAGGGAAGCAAGGATTTCTTGTAGCACACCACTGAATGTTGGATGGGTCATGCCCCCAGATACTGCCACTGTGTATTGAAAGGTGTCAGTGGCTACAACATGCAGTCCTGCCATGGGTTTTACTATCGGTATTATGGATGTTAGATTCTTATTGTGAGGAAGGAGATCAGGCCCCAACTGCTGACACAAATCCAAGATAGTTTGGCTATTTAAACAATATTGATTGATGATGTCCCTTCAAGTTCTAGAAAGGGCCAGATCGCCTGGAGCTGTTGCCTCCTACCCATGGCTGGGTTCAGATGTTTGTATGTATAAAAAAGGAAAAGATCAGGCAAAATGGTTAGTCCACACTTTTAATGTCAATACACATCTGGCTTCTGGGTAACAGTAGAAATGTGAATAGATAATACATATACACACATTGACATCACATATTTGGTTCATTAAGATCTTAAAAAAACATATTTAGGATTTTTTGGTCATTATGTGCAAATAATACATTTGAACTTTATTATTTGCACCTATTATTTTTTTCAACAAGTTTAAAAAAAAAATATATTCACCGGAGGTAGTACTTCCACTGTTGCACAATTGTTGTGAAACACAGTTACGGTTCACATTTTATCATGTCACAACTTGCCAAGAAAAGTGTTATATGAGATTTACAATAGCACTAGCATCCATTGTGGGTGCTGGTGTTACAAAAACATTTGTAAAATGCTCAAGCTCAGACCCTAAAATGGCAGCTGCATCACCTTGCCATCAGGACGTTGGCTACCCACTGGCCTCTATCGGAAGTTGACCGCTTAGTAGTTGGAAAGCTCCATGTCGGGCCCTGTGATAGGTTAACATGTATGACTGCTATGTACAAAAGCTAATGGCTGTGTCCGTCTCCATCATGGATCGCTTCTCCAAAGTACCTGTATGTCGCATTGTGAAAACACAATCTCTTGCCTCCTAATGTTGCAGCTATCAAGACTGCCTTGTTTTTTGCTGCTGTTACCGACCTCTGGGAGCCAGATTGCTAGGAAAGCAGATGACAGGGCTGATGCCTTCTCTCCTGCGGAGCCAGAGCTCCTTGCAAAGGAGGGTCTGTCCCTGTAAAGCAAACTATATGGGACCCCAGAGTAACAGGTACATGTCTGAATGGTAAATGTCTGACTAAGTATCCTCTTCCTTTATGATTGACAAGCTACTTAGTTCCTTTTAGGTAAAGTGGGTGGTGTTGCACTTGGAGTTGACATAATGATATACCTGGGTTAGATTTTTGTGATCAATGCCTGAAATGTCTGTGTATGGCAATGAAAGTCACCTGATACAAGGCCTATTTCATAACATGAACAGCAGTTTGCTGACTACCAGTGGCCAGTAGACAGTGTACAACATACAGACAGTATTGAAATGACAGTGATGTTGAGTGAAAAATGTGGAGGGTCTTGAATTGTCTAATGCTGGAATGTAACAAGGGATTTCACCACATATTGTGTGTCAGTGTACTCTGCACGGTTTAAACCTGTCAGGGAGCCACATATAGGTAGACTTATTTTACGTGCAGTTCAAATTACACTGGTTCACCATCATCCATCCCAGTCTGTTCCAGTAGAAATCACACTTGTTCTAGCAACCGCCAAATCCCTGTTTTCATCGTCACATAGCAGCCCACATATCTTGCCCTCAGTCACTGTACATGATGCTGACTATGGTTTCTGACTCTTGGGAGTTTAGGCAGGAAGCCAGTGTAACAGTGAGTACTGTTTTATAAATGTACATGTGAATGTATAAAAAGTAATCTCACAGCAGTACTGTCCAACAGTGACACTGAATTGTCTTTTCCTGTTCTTTTATTCCATCTATACAGATCAATGACCATCAGAAGTGTGAAATCTGGCCAAGAGTCAATTCGGCCAGTCCTCCTTACGATCCAGGCGGGTGTGCCATAACCTGAGACCCCTAATGACCTACATCCTTGCAGTGGCTTACACAGAGCTCGATGGACAGTTGACGGCCCATCACCAACAACAAGAGGGTAAGTCAGTATCTGTAGATATTGTTGTCGTTTAACCTCTTTACTTTCCAGCTATGTTGTACCCCATCAACTTTGAGGAAGACCCACATCCTAAGGCCCTGATGATTTCTGGTGATGTATGTTGAGCAGACTGTGTTGGATTTTGCGTTTGGTGTATTGTTTTGTGCTGTAGCCTTTGTTTTGAAATTTCATCGAGGTCAACAACTCTCTGGACAGCTCTCAGTCTGGTTTCCACAGCAACCTCAGCACGGAGACAGCTCTTCTTGCAGCCACCCTCTAGACCGCGGCCACACCTCACTACTCATACTCCTCGACTTCTCAGTGGCCTTCGACACGGTCTCCCACAGCACACTGTGCACCAGACTCCATGATGTTGGAATCCGTGGACCAGCGCTAAAATGGATCCACTCCTTCCTCTCCGGAAGGACTCAGAGGGTCAGGCTTCCTCCCTACTCATTAAAACCCACAGGAGTCAGCTGCGGATTTCCCCAAGGATCCTATCTGAGTCCAACTCTTTTTAACATATACATGACCCTACTCACAGCCATTGTCAGAAGCCACAGAATTAGCATTGTGCCACTCGCAGATGACACACAACTTATCATTTCCCTCACCGAAGACGCAGACACGGCCAAAAGGAATTTCCACTCTGGAATGAAAGCCGTCGCCACCTGGATGAGAGAAAGCTGCCTCAAGCTCATCTCTGACAAGACAGAGCTCATCATCTTCAGAAACGCCACCTCAGCATGGGACGACTCCTGGTGGTCCACATCTCTCAGAAACCCACCTTCACCCACTGAGTACCCCCACAACCTAGGCATCATCCTTGATTCCTGCCTATCTATGACCCGACAGGTAAACTCAGTCACTACTTCCTGCTGGCACACCCTCCGCCAACTCTGTAAAATTTTCAAATGGATCCTAGTAGACTGCTGCAAGACAGTCACCCATGTCTTAGTCACAAGCAGGCTTGACTACACCAACTCTCTCTACGCTGGCACCTTGACAAGACACATCAAAAAGCTGAAACTCATCCAGAACGCCACCGGCCAGAGTTGTCCTTAACCTCCCATACCAAGAACTTATCTCCCAGCACCTATGGACCCTCCACTGGCTCCTGATAGATAAACAAATCACCTTCAAGCTACTCACCCACACGTACAAAGCAATGGACGAGGTCAGACCGGCATACCTGAACCACTGCGTCTCCTTACACAACCCCGCCAGATCCCTTTGCTCTGCTCAACTGGCTCTGGTCACAAAACCACCGCCGCATGGTGATCCTTCATCTACATCACAACAAAGAGCTGTAACAACATGCCCCTAGACCTCAGACAAAGTCCATCGCTCACCATCTTCTGGAAGAACCTCAAGACCTGTCTCTTGGGATGAGGCTCCACCCTTCCCTCCCCCACCCCCAGTGCCTTGAAACCCTCATGAGTGAGTAGCTGTGCTTTACAAAAACTGATTGATTACCCAGGCAGTGCTCACTGAGGAGGCTGCTGATCTTTTTATTAATGATTGCTGTAAGGCAGACTGCACAATTGAATGTGTTCCAGGGGCTGGCCAGCCAGGACCCCCAGATGCTGGCTTACCTGCGTGGCATTCATGGTGCCCTGTCTGGCCTACAATGGTCATTCCAAGGTCTGGCCTCCTAATTGACCCCAGCCTCCCACCCACCCCAACCTCATACTCAGACGTTCACCTCTTTTCCAAATCCAAAACACTCAAACCATACCTGTCCAAAGCCACACATACATTTACACTAACCCACAACAACACCAACAAGCAGCATATCCCAACACAAACACAATAAAAAACTTAAGCACAGACACACACATGCAGATACCACAAACACCACACCCACGGTCACACCCCAGTCAGCACACCCACCAATAAACAAGCACATCCCCCACTATCACATCCTCAGGCACAACACCCACCACTACAGCAACACCCGCTCATACCACAAGCACACCCCTATACATCACACCCACCATCACACATGCATGCCCAGCACACCCACAGACACCACAGCAACAAATACCACAACCACAACAGACACACACACACAAATACTAAACAGAAACACCCACACTCACCCACTCAACAGACAATGAGTAAAAGACACAAAACTAAAGATACATCACATACACCAGACCCTCAAGCACCCACACCTTCAACAGACACAGGTACAAGAGACACAGCCACTCCCTCTACCTCCCAACCCAAACTCCCTTTCAACCACACTACCCTTTTGCCTTCTTTTTGCTCTGGTCCTGACCCCTTCCAAATCCCAAACCACCCTTTTCAAATCCTACATCACCTGTACAAAATCCATCCCTTCCAAACCCAAACCCACCCCTTCCAAACCCAAATCCTCCCTTCCCACACCCAAGCCCACCCCTCCTAAATCCAAGGACTCACCCTCTCAAGTAACATCATTGAGGTGCCTGCTCACTGTCTCAAATATTCCCCTTTCAGATTAGGTTTATTCTGGCAGTGAAATTAGGAGGCACATGATGGACCTGAAGGCCATTGTGGCCCACATAGGCTGGGAAATTGATTTTCCAAATATGATGGACTTATGACATATCATTGAGTGACTAAACTCATCATTAGATATATATATATATATATATATATATATATATATATATATATATATACATATATATATATATATATATATATATATTTAGATTTCCTTTGTCCGGGCCTTAATATTCAGTTGCTGCTAATTGTTTGCTGATTATGTGACTAATACGTATGTGTGAGCCAGAACACTTACTCTCATTGTGACAATGACAAACACAGGTTGTAGTCATTTGTTTTTATATGCTACATTAGTGTTATACATTAGTGATGGACATATTAATTTTCATGCAAGCATTCATGTTGTTACTGAACACTTGCACCAAAATGATATGTGATTTTGTGAGTGGAGAAGCATGTGTGTTTATTTTGACATGTTGTGTCAAAAATCACACATGCATTACACAGATGACCTAGCACTTTACAGCTGAATGTGATGTTATGTGTGTGATATATTGCACACACCAAGGAGACATGAGATCTTCATACATTTTTTGTGTCACATTTTTGTACACCCACCTATTGCATGTTACAGTGTAATTGCTACATCATTAGGAGTTTGGTTGGTTCAAATTGGGGATAGTGTTACAGTTGATATTCAAGATCTTTTGGGTACATTCTTGCACACACCTTTATGGACACATTTCTATTTGTGATTGTTGAGAAATTCTGTGTGGGTCTCCACTGCCTTATAGGGAGTGCGTACAAAATTAGTGAGGGCTACTTATATCTTGAGGTCTGTTCTGATATATTTTCAGGCTTCAACATTACACACTTCAGCACTGCACAACAGTTTGGGGGTGTTTACACAAATTATTGACCCATGCACAAGTCCAGTGTTACTATGCGGCTACAACTCTGAGGGTAACAGCAATGCCCATGGCTTAGCTTATGTTCCGGCGATGACCGGGCTGATTTCCATCTTGGATATGGCCCAGAAGCAATGGGCTAACTGGTAGCGGTGGGTTCATGGTGACAGGATATGTGGAAAGCATGCAAAAGGTGACTTTCAGGTTTATATAGCTGCCAATTTGCCAACCCAGGTGTGGAGGTTTAGCTGTCACAGTTGCATTGGTGGGACTGCACATCATGATTGGCTCAGTGGTAAAAGGGGCTGGAGTCCTGCTGCCAGCTGCTTTTGCCTATGGCGCCGTCGATGTGGGAGAAGATTCTTAGTGGAGATAGCCGACATTCGGCTGTCTTTTGCCTATGCTCCAGCTGACATTTAAATAGAAAGGGTGGACCATCACTGTAGCTGGCGGGTTTCCCGTCAAAAAAGTTAATGGCAGGACCGTTGCCGCCAACACCTAAATCAGGAACTAAGGGCCAGATGTATCAAAAAAACAAATTGCATTTCTTAAATAGCGAATTTTAAGAAATCGCTATTTAAGAAATGCAAAATGGTATGCATGATTTTTGCGATTCGGTAATAGCGATTTCTTAAAATTCGCGAATGCTATTACCGAATCGCAAATAGAGAATCCAACTCCATTTGCACCTATGAGCCTGCTGCTAATGGTTTTGCATTTCCTAAATTGCGAATTCCAGTTAGGAATTCGCAATTTAGGAAATGCAAATCCCAGGGTGCTGGGGGGCCTAAGGCCCCCTCTGCTGCACCCCAAAAATATTTTTACGGACATGTGAAGCACACACATGCCTTAGGGGCATGTGTGCGCTACATGTCAATTTTAAAAATGCATTTAAAATGCATTTTTAAAATTTGCACATGGTTACCACCAAACTTCTGTTGGTGGTAATTGCATTTCCTAAATGCCCAATTCGCATTTAGGAAATGCTTGATACATGTGCTTAAGAAATCGCAAATAAGGATTCCTTATTTGCGATTTCCTATTTAGAGAATTGCAATTTGCGATTCTCTAAATGGGGTCGCAATTTTAAGGAATCGCTATTTTAGCAATTCCTTAAAATTGCACTGCGACTGCCTTTCATACATTCTGAAAGGCATTTTTGCATTCGCAAACGGCCGAATTTTGCGATTCGCACCGTTTGCAAATGCAAAATCGCTTGATACATCTGGCCCTAAGTCTTTTTTTTATGGAGTTCAAAATCCTCTAGCAATGCAAGCCTGAAGCTGAAACCAAATAAGATGCATCAGACACCTTTGCCATCCAGTCCCCCTTCTGACTCTGGTAGTCCTGGAAGTCCAAACATTTTCTAAGTTCTAACCTTTGAGGTTTTTCTGGGGGAGCTTCTAAAGCTTCCAGGACCCCAGGGACAGCACTTTGGGTCAGGGCATACTCTAGCACAGTCCACTAGCAAAGTCCAGTTGGTCCTGCTCAACTAGTCACTTCAGGAAGAAGGCCTCTTGTACCTTGTGGTGTCATTATAGCCAAACAGGAGGTCAGCCAACTGAGCCCTGGAGTTCACTTCTTGGTCCTTGGTACAAGAGGTACATTGTCCTTTCTTTTGTGGCTCTTCTCAGGCCACAGATGCAGGCCAGGGTCTCTTCTGATGTTCAGCAGGTCCTGGAAGTGTTCTGACAAGGGTAATTTGGGGTGCTACATTTATGGTTAGTACTAGCTAGTGAGGGTGGACAATTTCCTCCTGGCTCCGTCCTAATCAGTAGGGTAAATTTTCCCAGCGATAATCCCTCCCCACTGTTCCAGCAGTCCCTGTTTGTCTTACTACAAACAATTTCACATTGCATCTTCCTTCTAAACTTCAAAAAGGAAAAAACATTTTGCCTCTTGTGTACAGCCCGTGTGCTTACCTAGAGGTGTTACCAGAGAAATGGGCTATCTTCTCCATTTTAGTCATTCAGAACTGGTTCTGGGAGTGTCACCCTCCTCACTAGTTTTGGTCCTGGCCCGTCTGTAGGGACAAAAGGTTGTCTTCTGCATGTTTCACATTTCATTTACTTGTGAAAGGGATGGCTCCTTCACAAGTTATTGAAGTTTCTCTGTGTTCCCTAATTGGCCTTCCTGCATGGGACCTTCATAGCCATCTCCTCTCAAACATTACATATTAAAGTTTTTAATTTATCTTTGATATTTTCTAAGATTCATTTAGAGCCCTGAGAGTGAAAATAGCTTTTGGGGCCTAATCACTGGAAAAGCACAGCAATTAAAATCTTTGCACATCTTCATCTTTTGAATTTCAGAAACTCTTAGCTTGTGGGCAACAAGGTGTATATAGGTGTGACATTGATATTAAAAAGCAGGTTTCCTCTAACAGGTATGACAGCAGGATTTTAGGCTGCTGTGGTGAGGACACACATCGAAGCCCTAAAGCCATATTTTCCAGTCCTGATTTATGGATGGTAGAATTGTTGCTGTAGTCCACTGGTAGCATTTAACTCCATGCCCTAGGTACATTGCCTACACCATTCTAGGTAGGTATGGGCAAGTTAAATAAGTCAATTAGGGGTATGCCAAATTAACCAAGTTGAAAGGGGAAGCACACACTGTTTAATCCTGTTTATCAGGGGTAACATAGCACAAAGTTCTAAGTCCATCAAAAATAGGGGAAAAAAAGGAAAAGAATCTGCAGAAAAGGCAGATGTCCTGCAGATAAGTACTCTGGGTTAGCATTACTTTCAACAATTTAGACTGCAATACTTCCAACACTTTTCTATGATATGAACAGCACTATTGTTAATGAAGGAAGATTTTTATTTAAGAAATTAAGTTATTGGCAATAGTAGGAAAGCGATTGCCTGTTCGTATGAGGGAAGGTCGACTAATGTGTATTCCATAGGTTACAGCTGAAGAACTTGTTATATTAAGAATCATTGAGAGCACAAATGTATTTGAAACATCACTTAATGTAGTTATCCACATAGGAACATGTTTTGAAAAATCAAGAATTCATTTGCATCTTTAATATAGATTCCATTTATGCTTCAGGTCTAGGAAATCTCACAGCTTGAACGTAGACTGATACATGGTATATAATATTTCATATTGGAGTTATTTAATTGGAACTTAAAAAATGAATTACCTAAAGAGTTATTAATTGTTTTAGATAGCAATGCAACTGCAGGATAGATGAAGCCTAGTTATATGAACAGGCAGAAAGACCATATTCAGTATCTTTGTTTGACTCTGTTGACTGACTGTCCTTACCCTAGATCTGCTGTTGGCCAACAGTGTACTCGTTGCCTGGTCATCAATTGGTTTTAGGAAGTGAGATATTGACATTGTTCATATCTGACCCTGAATGTAAGTTTAGGGCTAATCTGACACAGGGTATAGTCGTGAGGTTTTCCTTTCTGGCTGGTGCTGTGACTGGGGAAGTAGGCTGCAGGGTATTGTTTTTAACCTGTATGTATCCAACCCTGATCTGCACAGCCTTTTACCAGACTTTGCATCTAACCCTCATGAAGCCTTTACTCCGGAGCACACAGCCTTTGACCAGGAACAGAGGGTGCCACCTGCATTACCAGCACCCAGCCTTGTCTGACCCTCACCAGTGTGCCATAACATCGTACATACCCAACACTTCAGTGAGCCAAACCCCGACAGTGGACAACCTTTTACCTTCTGTAGCAGTGGTTGGATGCAGGCTCTTGCATTTAGTCAAGCATTTTGGCCCAACTTTTGTGTGTTTCAAAAACACTAAGGGCCTGATTTAGACTTTTTTAGCACCGCATTTGCATCATTTTTTGACGCAAAAGCTGCACAAACTTACAAAATTCAATTATATTTTGCAAGTTTCCGCTGCTTTTGCATAAAAAAATGATGCAAAAGTGGCACTAAAAAGGGTATAAATCAGGCCCAAAATGTGATTGAGGATTGGTCCTGTCTGCACCCAAAACGCATTACATAAGTGATCGGATGTGAACAGCTAATGATCACTGCTTTTTAAATTTAGTTTCAGGATTCCTGGATCCTGTGCCAAATGTGCAGATTCTCTGACTTCTAGGAGGATCTGCAAGGCCCAGAGAGTAGCAAAAACCCACTAATCCAGAAATCCTGTGACAAAATTCACTGTCACTTTGAAATCATTAATTTTAATGCTGAGGGCTTCCAATGGGACGGAAAGATATTGGGGGTCATTCTGACCTCGGCGGTAAAAGCCGCTTACCGCCGGTCAGAAGGCCGCCACAATACCGCCGCGGCCGCGGTCAGCCGCCACGGACATTCTGACCCACAACTGCAAAACCTCCAAAAATCCGCCCTCCACTGCAGTCCGCCACATCAGCGGCCAGCGGTAAACTGGAGAAGACCAAACCTCCACCGCCACGCCAACAGAAATACGCCCATCCCATTATGACCTGCAAATCCACGCGGCGGTCATTCAACCGCGGTATTCCATTGGCGGTACACACCGCCGCGGTCAAAGTACACACACCTTTACAAAACACTACCACATTGGACAATTTGAAAGGCACACACCTGAAACACATACACACACCACTCCCACACATCCAATACCATATAAAACACACACCCACATCACCCACAAACCCCTACCAACAAAAACCAGAGACGAAGGAGAGAGAGACACATCAGAGAATAGAGAGCCAGACACACAGAGGCACACCACAACATCACACACACCACATAGAAGCACAAAGCACCACACACCAACACACACATCATCACATACACCACCCCACACCTCATACACACCACCCCATGGCACCACAAAGGCACCCACGCTTTTCGGACCAAGAACTCCGGGTCATGGTGGAGGAAATCATAAGAGTGGAACCCCAGCTCTTCGGCTCACAGGTTCAGCACACCACCATAGCAAGGAAGGCGGAGCTCTGGCAGCGGATCGTGGACAGGGTCAACGCGGTGGGACAGCATCCCAGAAATAGGGACGACTTCCGCAAACGATGGAACGACCTACGGGGGAAGGTGCGATCAATGGTCTCGCGACACAACATCGCAGTGCAGAAGACTGGCGGGGGACCCCCACCCACTCCACCCGAATTCACAGCATGGGAGCAAGAGGTACTAAACATCCTGCATCCTGATGGCCTCGCTGGAGTACACGGAGGAATGGACTCTGGTAAGTACAAGCCCAACTACTTCACCCCCCCCAGCATGCTAACCCCCACCCTCACCCCCAACCCCCCAGCACACATCCTCCCTGAGAATGTCTCTCCAGCACAACCCACCCAACACCAACCCCTGCATGCCATCCCCAAACTATGGACACCCATCACCTAAGCATGACCACTGCACATACCCCCCCCCCCCCCACAAAACACCCTCACAACACCTCCCCCAAGGGAATGCCAGCACTGGGGGACAAGGGCACCCATAAAACGCAAGCTAATGCACACACAGAAACAATAACCATACCCTCTTACCCCATGCAGGACCCGAACGACAACACACCGGTCAGGAAGGACCAGAAATGTCCATCCCACCCCCGGAACAGGCAGCTAGTGATGACAGCAGCTCTGTCGACCTGGACCCTGATGACCAGCCCGGACCATCGGGGACCTCTGGGCAGTCGGTTCCCCTCACCCAGACACAGGCCACTGCAGACCCAACCCCCTCTGGGAACAACAGCACAGCTCCCACCCAGCGGGCCCATGCCTCTGTCTCTAGGACAGGTCAAGCAGCGGTGTGTCTACCACTACAGGGCACCCAGGGTAACCCACCAACCCAACCACAACAGGGACCTGGGGGCAGTGGGAGTGGGCACACCGTCCATGGGACAGAGGCCCAGGGAAACAGGGCAACTCGGAGGGCTGCTGTGCGACAGGGGGGGGAGGAGAGGCCCAGGGAACCCACTCTCCAAGAGGCCCTCTCCACCATCATGGCAGCCTACCACCACTCACAAGAGACGATGGCGACGGTACTGGCCAGGTTCCAGGAGATCCAGGCACAGCAGGAGCAACGCTACATGGGGTTCAGCGACCAACTCACCAACATCTCAACCGCTATGGGGAGCATAGTCCAGGCCCTGAACCGTATAGAGGACACGTTTCGGGACCATGTGGCATCACACAGGGCCCCTGTCACTAGCCAGGAACAGGAACAGCCTACCACCTCCGCCGGCGCTAGTGGACAGGAGGCCCCACCCCAACGACAGCCCACCAGAACCCCACCTCCTGCTGAACAACAACCACCCCGCAAAAGGAGCCTGAGATCAAAAAAGCCGACAGAGTAGGATGTCAAGACCCCCGCCAGCATCACATACCCCCTGAAGTCCTCCCACTGTTCAACATTGCCACCCTGTCAAACCTTGAACTGCCCCTGCTCCATCCTGCCACAGGCATATGGACAAAGCACCTGTGAGACTGAGAACTGGACTCTGCCATGGACATTACTCCACCCCCACCCATCACTGTTTCACTATCATGCACCAATATCTATGCACTAGTTATAAATCACACATTGCACTGAAATCAATCAGGACTCAGCCTGTCTTATTTACAAATGTATGACACATTACATATCAATTACGTATTTTTAACATTGTGAATTACACATACCGAGGTAACTTAGCATTAGTCCATGGGCCAACCAAGCCGAGGTCACGCAGTGGCTCATACAGCACAGAAAAGGGAAGGGAAAATCAAACATCATGTTTATAGTTCTGGGGGGAAATCGACAAAGTTGAGATGCAGGAGGCTTTCAGGAAATGTAAAATGGCATGGGTGATTATTACCTGTGTGCTACTGGAAATACTGTTCTATTACTCTGTCCCTGTTGTCTGTGTCGTCCTCTGAGTCTTCCTCCTCTTCACTCTCCGCAGGCTCCACAGCTGCTTCAACAACACCATCTGCACCATCCTCCTGCAGGAAAGGAACCTGACGTCGCAATGCCAGATTGTGAAGCATACAGCAGGCCACGATGATATGGCACACCTTCTTTGGTGAGTACATCAGGGATCCCCCTGTCATATGCAGGCACCTAAACCTGGCCTTCAGGAGGCCAAAGGTCCTTTCGATGATCCTCCTAGTTCGCCCATGGGCCTCATTGTACCGTTCCTCTGCCCTGGTCCGGGGATTCCTCACTGGGGTCAGTAGCCAAGGCAGGTTGGGGTAACCAGAGTCACCAATTAACCACACACGTTGTCTCTGTAGCTGCTCCATCACATAGGGGATGCTGCTATTTCGCATCACATACGCGTCATGCACTGACCCTGGGAACTTGGCATTTACATGGGAGATGTACTGGTCAGCCAAACAGACCACCTGGACATTCATCGAATGATAACTTTTTCTGTTTCTGTACACCTGCTCATCGTCTTTTGGGGGTACCAAAGCCACATGGGTCCCATCAATGGCACCAATGATGTTGGGGATATGTCCAAGGGCATAGAAATCACCCTTCACTGTAGGCAAGTCACCCTCCTCTGGGAAAATGATGTAGCTCCGCATGAGTTTCATCAGGGTAGACAACACTCTGCTCAAAATCTTTGAAAACATAGGCTGAGACATTCCAGATGACATGGCCACTGTTGTCTGGAATGACCCACTTGCCAAAAAATGGAGGACTGACAAAACCTGCACCAGAGGGGGAATCCCTGTGGGTTGGCGGATGGGGGACATCAGGGCTGGCTCCAGCTGGGCACACAGTTCATGGATAGTGGCACGGTCAAGTCTGTATCGAAGTATTATATGGCGTTCTTCCATTGTCGACAGGTCCACCAGCGGTCGGTACACACGAGGATTCCTCCTTCTCACCGCAAGTCCCAGCGGACGGTGCCTAGGAAGGACAACATGGAGCACAGAGTCAGGCAAACCACAGTTACGTACAGACAACTTGCACAGTTAAAGAATGGCAATGGGTTGAAAGGCGTGTATGTGTGGCAATGCAAGGCCTAGGCCTGTGTGTCGCAGTCAAAATTAAGCCATGTAGGCCCTTGAAATGGCGGCTGCCTGACCTGTGAAGTGGGACAATGGGATGTGAGGTCAATGCGCTGGCGGGGCACACCGTCGCGGTAGGCGGGCGAAGACCGCGGCGCAAAGCCGCATTGGTTAACATTGAACCCTATGGGTTTCAGGAGCCAATGACGATGTGCGCCGGCGGTCGCGGTACGCACCGCCGCGGTACGCACCGCCGCGGGCGTGACCGCCATTTCCTAGCTGATTGATCACTTGAGACCTGATCATCCACAGGAGAGGACCTATACTGCAAGTGCTGCTGTGACCTCGGTCTGGAAGTGACAATGGCTGCTGCGACTGGGGAAAGGGCCCCTGCCTTCACGTCTGAAGAGTTGGAGAAGCTCGTGGATGGGGTCCTCCCCCAGTATGCGCTACTCTACGGTCCTCCAGACCAACAAGTGAGTACACCGGGTGCACATGGAATGGGCTATGCCTGTGTGGATTGGGGTGGATGTAAGTTGGTGGGGTGGGGGGCGAATGAGGAGTGCAACGCACGACAGATGAGAGCATGTGCCATATGGCAAAGTTGCTGGGGGGGGGGCCAATCACATCTAACATGCAGGTCATTGATGATTTCCTCCTTTCCACCCTGTACATGTCAAATAGGTCAGCGCCCATCAGAAGATCGAGATTTGGCGTGCCATCGCCAAGGAAGTCCGGAACTTGGGGGTCCACAACAGACGGGGCACCCACTGCCGCAAGAGGTGGGAGGACATCCGCCGCGGAACAAGGAAGAGCAGAAACACTGCTGGGGATGGCCTCCCAACCTAGGAGGGGTGCCAGTCGCACCATGACCCCCCTGATGTCCCGGATCCTGGCGGTGGCCTACCCTGAATTGGATGGGCGCTTTAAGACATCACAGCAGACACAAGGGGGTGAGTATCAGCACATTCTCATATCTTTCTGCGCAGTGGAGGCGTCTGGGTGGGGGAGGAGGGCTGTGGGTGACATTAGGCCAGGGCGCTTTCTGTAGTGTAGTCCTCTCCCTTAGGCATGGCCCTGTGCCCCCGGCCCCCACCTCTGTAGGGTGACAAGTACAGCCATTGATGGTCCAGCATCACCCATGTGCGCGTTTGACGTCTCTTGGCCTGTTGTCCTAGTCAGTAGTACTGAGTAGTGTACCCCGAATGCGCGGCTTAGTGCATGAGGCTCCTGTGTCTGTCCTCTCCGCCAACGGTGTTGACATTGCATGCACTCAACATGGTCTTCTTTTTTCTCCCCCCACCCTTTCTCTTCATCTTCTTGTGCATGTGTGCATTAGCATCATCAGGCGGAGGAGATTTGGCATCGGAGCACAAGAGACCTGCAGGACACAAGGCCCCGGTGGGCCCAGGAACAGACACCGAGGGCACCAGTGAACCGGAGGGCGAGGGGAGCACCACAACGGGGACCGGTGGTGAGACCAGCGACTCAGACACGTCCTCGGATGGGTGCTTCCTAGCGGTGGTGGAAACATCCGGGACCCCCGCCTCTACAGGTACAGCCGCCACCCAGCGCACCAGCACCGCCCTCCCAGCAGCCCCTCAGCCTACGCTCCGTGCCCGCTCGCACAGGAAGGCGCGCGTCTCCTTCGCCCCAGGCACCTCAACCCCTGCCCCTGTTGCCCCTGCTGCCCTCAGTGCGGAGCTCATTGACCTGGTGAGGACGCTCATTGTTGGGCAGACTACCCTTTTGAATGCCATCCAGGGTGTGCAAAGGGAGGTGCAACAGAGCAATGCGTACCTGGAGGGCATTCATTCGGGTCAGGCTGCCCATCAACGAGCGTTCACTGCTCTGGCCTCAGCACTGACGGCAGCCATTGTCCCTGTTTCCAGCCTCCCTCTTCTGACTGCCTCCAGCCTGTCTCTGTCTCCTGTTCCTCAGCCTATCTCATCCACACCATCAGACCAGCCTGCACACACCTCAACACCCAAGAGCAGCTCATCCAGACACAAGCACCACAGATCCCACAAACACTCACCCAAGCAACACCCAGATGCAGACATTCCAACAGTCACTACCACCCCTGTGTCCCCCTCCTCCTCGTCTCCCTCCTCCCTCCCTGTGACGTCTACACTCACACCTGCATGCACCCCAACATCAGCCAGTGCTTCCATCACCACCACACCCTCCTGTACAGTCTGCACGCGTGCAGTCACCACCCCCACTGCCATTTACACGTCCCCTGTGTCCTCTCCCACTGTGTCTGTCACCACCCCTTCCAAGACACACAAACGCAGGCAGACACCCACCCAACAGACATCCACCTCACAACAGCCTACAGCACCTGCACCTTCACCCAATGACAGCACACCTGACTCTCCTACAACCACATCCTCTTCCTCCACTTCTACCTTTTACCTTGGCCCTAAAAAGCTTTTCCTGGCTAATCTTGACCTCTTTCCCTCCGATGACCTACCCCCTCCATCTGCAAAGAGTCCCAAGAGCACCGCAGCCACCACCAGCCCAGCTTCGAGTGTCACTGTTGTGCATGGGTTTTGGAGTCCACCCTTTGCCAGCAGTGACACATTGATCAGCAGCAAGGACACGTCCAGCCCCCCCCCCGGCAAGAAGACCCGCAAAAACAAGGGCCGCCGTGCGAGGACTGACAGGGCTGCCCCCAAGGAGCAATGTGCGGCCACTTCACCAGCCACACCATCTAGGGGAGGCAAGGGCCCGAGAGCCCCATCAAAGGAGCGGAAGGGCAGCAGGAGCGCGGAGAAGGTGGACCCCACATGTCACATCCCAGCTGTGCAGGAGGACACTAAAGAGGCCAGGAGTCCGTCCCCGAAGGGTCCAGAAACGTCACGGTCCGAGGGCGACTGAGCAGGGAGTGCAGCACAGGTCTGGCTCCCTTGACCTGCTGGATGAGCACCGCTGAAGAGGGCCGCCGTGCAGAAGAGCACCGCTGAACAGGGCCCCGCCGTGCAGAAGAGCACCGCTGAACAGGGCCCCGCCGTGCAGAAGAGCACCGCTGAACAGGGCCCCGCCGTGAAGATAGGCACTGCTGAAGAGGGCCCGCCGTGCAGAAGAGCACTGCTGAACAGGGCCCCGCCGTGAAGATAGGCACCGCTGAAGAGGGCCCGCCGTGCAGAAGAGCACCGCTGAACAGGGCCCCGCTGTGCAGAAGAGCACCGCTGAACAGGGCCCCGCCGTGCAGAAGAGCACCGCTGAACAGGGCCCCGCCGTGCAGAAGAGCACCGCTGAACAGGGCCCGCCGTGCAGAAGAGCACCGCTGAACAGGGCCCCGCCGTGAAGATAGGCACCGCTGAACAGGGCCCCGCCGTGAAGATAGGCACCGCTGAAGAGGGCCCGCCGTGCAGAAGAGCACCGCTGAACAGGGCCCCGCCGTGAAGATAGGCACCGCTGAAGAGGGCCTGCCGTGCAGAAGAGCACCGCTGAACAGGGCCCCGCCGTGAAGATAGGCACTGCTGAAGAGGGCCCCGCCGTGCAGAAGAGCACCGCTGAACAGGGCCCCGCCGTGAAGATAGGCACCGCTGAAGAGGGCCCGCCGTGCAGAAGAGCACCGCTGAACAGGGCCCCACCGTGCAGAAGAGCACAGCTGAACAGGGCCCCGCCGTGCAGAAGAGCACCGCTGAACAGGGCCCCGCCGTGAAGATAGGCACCGCTGAAGAGGGCCCCGCCGTGCAGAAGAGCACCGCTGAACAGGGCCCCGCCGTGAAGATAGGCACTGCTGAAGAGGGCCCGCCGTGCAGAAGAGCACTGCTGAACAGGGCCCCGCCGTGAAGATAGGCACCGCTGAAGAGGGCCCGCCGTGCAGAAGAGCACCGCTGAACAGGGCCCCGCTGTGCAGAAGAGCACCGCTGAACAGGGCCCCGCCGTGCAGAAGAGCACCGCTGAACAGGGCCCCGCCATGCAGAAGAGCACCGCTGAACAGGGCCCGCCGTGCAGAAGAGCACCGCTGAACAGGGCCCCGCCGTGAAGATAGGCACCGCTGAACAGGGCCCCGCCGTGAAGATAGGCACCGCTGAAGAGGGCCCGCCGTGCAGAAGAGCACCGCTGAACAGGGCCCCGCAGTGAAGATAGGCACCGCTGAAGAGGGCCTGCCATGCAGAAGAACACCGCTGAACAGGGCCCCGCCGTGAAGATAGGCACCGCTGAAGAGGGCCCCGCCGTGCAGAAGAGCACCGCTGAACAGGGCCCCGCCGTGAAGATAGGCACCGCTGAAGAGGGCCCGCCGTGCAGAAGAGCACCGCTGAACAGGGCCCCACCGTGCAGAAGAGCACCGCTGAACAGGGCCCCGCCGTGCAGAAGAGCACCGCTGAACAGGGCCCGCTGTGAAGATAGGCACCGCTGAAGAGGGCCCCGCCGTGCAGAAGAGCACCGCTGAACAGGGCCCCGCCGTGAAGATAGGCACCGCTGAAGAGGGCCCGCCGTGCAGAAGAGCACCGCTGAACAGGGCCCCGCGGTGAAGATAGGCACCGCTGAAGAGGGCCCGCCGTGCAGAAGAACACCGCTGAACAGGGCCCCGCCGTGCAGAAGAGCACCGCTGAACAGGGCCCCGCCGTGCAGAAGAGCACCGCTGAACAGGGCCCCGCCGTGAAGATAGGCACTGCTGAAGAGGGCCCCGCCGTGCAGAAGAGCACCGCTGAACAGGGCCCCGCCATCTCAAGCACCGCTCCGCTGGGCCCTTCTTCTCAAGCACCGCTCCGCTGGGCACCGCCGTCTCAAGCACCGCTCCGCTGGGCCCTTCATCTCAAGCACCGCTGCGCTGGGCCCTTCATCTCAAGCACCGCTCCGCTGGGCCCTTCATCTCAAGCACCGCTGCGCTGGGCCCTTCATCTCAAGCACCGCTCCGCTGGGCCCTTCATCTCAAGCACCGCTCCGCTGGGCACCGCCGTCTCAAGCCCCGCTCCGCTGGGCCCTTCATCTCAAGCACCGCTCCGCTGGGCCCTTCTTCTCAAGCACCGCTCCGCTGGGCCCTTCATCTCAAGCACCGCTCCGCTGGGCCCTTCTTCTCAAGCACCGCTCCGCTGGGCCCTTCATCTCAAGCACCGCTCCGCTGGGCACCGCCGTCTCAAGCACTGTTTATGGTTCACTGTGCCCACCATGCCTCCTCCTTGACCAGTGGAGACTGTCATCCACCTGATGGACTGTGGCTTTGCACTCCCCAGGATGGTCCAGTGGGCAGCCCACCCACTGTAGAGACATTGAGAGACTGTGGCTTTGCACTCCCCAGGATGGTCCAGTGGGCAGCCCACCCACTGTAGAGACATTGAGAGACTGTGGCTTTGCACTCCCCAGGATGGTCCAGTGGGCAGCCCACCCACTGTAGAGACATTGAGAGACTGTGGCTTTGCACTCCCCAGGATGGTACAGTGGGCAGCCCACCCACTGTAGAGACATTGAGAGACTGTGGCTTTGCACTCCCCAGGATGGTACAGTGGGCATGGTGGCTCCTTGAGGATCTGGCGTCGTGGACTCATGTGGCTGTGGTGCCCCCCCCTTCCCTTCCCCCTGGGGTGCCTGTAGTTTTTACATCTGATGCCCCTGCAGTGTTCTCTCCAAAGGACTCAGGTCTCCTGTGTGGGCTTTGCCCTTGTTTCTCAAAACTTTGGCCCACGGACATGATGAATTCGTAGGATGTGCAGGACTTGTTACTTCAGTTATACACTGATGTGTATATCATTGGTTTACTTGTAAATATCTTTCATGGTTGTACGATAATTTTCAGGAGCTTTTTTGTACATAAATATTTATTCCAAATTTGATTATGTCATAGCATTTTTCAGGGGTGTTTGGGTGGTGTCACTGTGACTTGTTGCTCTGCATTGGTGTGTACATAGTTGGGGGTGGGGGGGGTCGCATATGTGTGTGGCCGTAACCTTTCGTCATCCCCCTCACGTGTGTCGTAGGTGCAGTACTCACCGTTGTCGTCTGCGCCGGACTTCGTACTCGTGGTAGATGAGAAGGTAGACGAGAGCAGGTAGGATGTTTAATTCGGGTTCCATGCTGTCCTCCTTCCTCCTGGAGTGCGTAGTGGTGTGCGCTTTCCCGTTCGTAGTCTGTTTCCGCCGTGTTTTTATCGGCGGTGCTCCCACCCCGGAAAAGGTGGCGGATTGGTGAGTTGTGATAGTGTGGGCGGTACATTGTCTGCTGCCTGCCTGTTGGCGGTGACCGCCGCGCTGTTTGTTTGTACCGCCGTGGCTGTCGGAGTGTTAAAGTGGCTGTCTGTGTTGGCGGTTCCCGCCAGGGTCAGAATTCCATTTTTTGGGCCGCCAGCCTGTTGGCGGGTTGGCCGCCGCTTTATCACCGACCGCCAGGGTTAGAATCACCCCCATTGTTTCCATAGTATGGTTTGATTTTGTAAACGTTTTCACAAATTCTCTGCAGATTTGCGAATTTCAGTGGATCCTCAAATTAACAGACAAAACCTCTTTCATTACCTTTTCAAGTAATGCCCAACACCTTTTCATAACACAGATATTTTGGAAACATGTGAATACATTTAATTCAAACTAAGCAAAGCCATCCCATCTGTCTGAGTAAAGCTCTACTTTTGTGTCATGTTTAGTGTAATTCCCTTCAGTCATTTGCTGTAGTGGAGAACAAACATCCTATGAGAGTTAAAATGGAAAACTCTAATTTACAGATCTCCACTAAAACAGGACCAAAGTGTAATAGGCTGCAGGCTTTGGGGTTGTTTTCAATGCAGTTATGGGATGTAATTGCCAAACAGTGCACACACAGCACTATTCTAATCATTGCATCCTACAGAGGGGGGATATTTTGAAGATTTTTGCCAGACCAGTGGTTGATTTTCAGTTTGATCTGCACAATATTTATTAGACTCAACAAACAGTGCCAAAGTTATAAGCAAAGAAACATGTTTCATTTGTTTCTAACCCTTATTTTAAGCTATTTCCCTGAAATAAGCCTGAAACACAAACAGATCTTATTGGGGACTCTCCCTGATGTTGTTCTATATTACAAGCATCAGGTTATTTTACAATCCACTCATCTTTCTATCTTATGGTTTATGATATGAACACAGCATCTTGATGGCAACATAGGACCATATTGGACAGCTGCTTGTCATGTTTACATAGTTGATTTGCAAATCTAGGGCCACAACAGTCTGCAATGCCCAACTCTATCGTTGTTCTTGTGCTAAGACATAGCCATGTCTAAATAATTGGTTCAACGTTAGATGAGGTCTGACATACCATGAAGAGTCTCTAAGTCCCTGACTTCTGTTTCCATATAGGAAATTGGACACATCCCTGCCACTGTATGTCTAACACTTATTGATAAACTGTTGCATTTCATCAAATTTGTATGCATGCAAACTATATTCCAAAAGCATTTTAGAACAATGTAATATAGGTGATGTGCAATATACAAATGTTGATAACATAGTATTTGTATTAGGGGAATTTATAGAGCGCATTTCGATGAGTGGTATCAAAGCGCTAAGTTTGTAATAATAGACTGCTGCTACTCCGGAAGTCTAAAGTGAGAATAACCTAGTTTTTATTGGCTTATGAGAAGGCAGCAAAAGGGGAATATCTCTGATTTTAAATAAAATAGAATTCCATAATCTCGAAGTGCCTGTTGAAAATGCTCTATCCCCCATTTATCTTTTTTTGTCCTTGAAGGACGTGCCAGCTTGATATCAGATGATCTTAAAGGGCGGCTGGGAGTATACCACTTAATTGCCGCTTGTAAGTATAGGGAGCCTTGAAAGTGGAGGGCCTTGTGAACCATACACAGCGCCTTGGAAATGATGCACTTCCTAACTGGCAGCCAGTATAACTCCTTCATACCCTCCTTGGCCGATGTAAATTTGGCTAACCCAAGTACTAACTCAATGCCCTGATTCTGAATGAGTTGTAGCTTGTTCAGAGATGCTTGATTAATATTAAGGAAGTGGGCGTTACAGTAGTCCAGCCTAGACACAATAAAAGCCAGGACTACCGTTACTCTGAGTTCCTGAGGGATGAAGGGGAGAACTTTCTTTAACATCTTGATGAGCCAAACACAGGCGTTGGTGACTCTATTCACCTGGATGTCAAAAGTTATAGCTGAATTGCAGGCAATCCCGAGGATTTTAACTACTGGAGCGGGAGCAGATAAAGGGCCTCATTATGACCCTGGCGGGCGGCGGAGGCCGCCCGCCAGGATCCCGCCCTCCATTAAACCGCTCCGCGGTCAGAAGACCGCGGAGGGTATTATGAGTTTTTCCCTGGGCTGGCGGGCGGTCTCCAAAAGACCGCCCGCCAGCCCAGGGAAAAACTCCCTTCCCACGAGGATGCCGGCTCGTAATCGAGCCGGCGGAGTGGGAAGGTGCGATGGGTGCAGTGGCACCCGTCGCGTATTTCAGTGTCTGCAAGGCAGACACTGAAATACTTTGCGGGGCCCCCAGGGGCCCCGCGACCCCCCCTACCGCCATCCTGTTCATGGCGGCTTTCCCGCCATGAACAGGATGGCGGTAGGGGGGGTCAGAATCCCCTCGCGGCGCAGCGAGCTGCGCCGCCTTGGAGGATTCTAAGGTCAGTGGAAAACCGGCGGGAGACCGCCGGTTTTCCCGTTCTGACCGCGGCCAAAGCGCCGCGGTCAGAATGACCAAGGGAGCACCGCCGGCCTGTCAGCGGTGCTCCCGCCCCCGTTGGCCCTGGCGGTAGAGAACCGCCAGGGTCAGAATGAGGGCCAAAGTCCCACATGTCTCAGGCCACCACTTTGAGTTCCAGATGGAGGGGTTCACACCAAAGATAATAACCTTGGTTTTGTCCCCATTCATCTTTAGCCAGTTTTGGTCCATCCATTTTTTTACTTCTCTCATGCATGATTGGAATCTGTTAGCTTTAATGGGAATCTTATCTTGGAAAGAAACTATTATTTGAGTGTCATCTGCATAGGAGGACACCTGGAAATCAAAGGAGCGAACCAGTTCTGCCAGCGGCGCAACATACAGGTTAAAAAGGGTCGGACATAAGGAGGACCCTTGTGGGACTCCGCACGGGAGTTGACAAGGAGCTGCTCTGAAATCCCCGCTTTTGACGAATAGAGTTCTGTCTTGGAAGAATGTCACCAGAATATTCAAAGCTGATCCCCTCAGGCCCACCTGATGTAGGCAATGAGTTAATATGAGGGGCAAAATGGTAACAAATGCCGCTGAAAGATCAAACAGGATTAGGATGGTGTACCTGTTTTCTGATGGCGTCTGTAGTCACAATCAGGGCGGTTTCCGTACTATGATGTTTCCGGAATCTGTGTTGAGATGTGTCCAGGCAGTTTTGTGTCATCATGTAGGAGGTGACTTCTTGGTTTAGATGTTTTTCTAGAATGTTTTACAGCATGGGCAGGAGGCCAATTGGGCATAAGATTTTTACACCTCCTGGGTCTCCTCCTGTTTTAATGGGTATTATGACAGTTTCTTTCCATTCTGAGCAAACCACTCCCAGTTCCAGAATCACTGTACACATCCTCTCTAGTGGTGCTGCAACTGAATCACTGACCAGTTGTAGCACTCTGGGGGGGGCATGGGTCATTTGGGGACTGTAAATGAATCCTACATAGAAGGGACTTAATTTTCTCAGTAGTTAGAGGTGCAAAATCTGCCAACATTGGACCCTCTTCCATCCCACCATTGGAACTGATGCCCTGTTCTCCCAAAGATAGATGAGGTGCTGAGAACTCAGAATAAATCTTTACAATCTTATCTTTAAAGAAATGTGCTACACTGTTACAGAAAGTCTGTGAGTTATCTAATTGTTGAAATGAAGAGAGGGCGGTTAAGGCCTTTACAGTCTTAAACAAGTCTTTTGGAGCGATTCCTACATTTGTAATTTTCTGTGAGTGGTAGCATGTCTTGGCCTTGTTTAATTGCATTTTTGTATAATCCTCTCAGTTCTCTGAGCTTTATGCTTTCTGGTAAACAACGGTTGAGTTTCCATTTCCCTTCCTGCCTCCTATGAGCTCTTTGGAGAGCCTTAAGCTCTCCAGTTTACCATGGGGTAGATATATTTTTCCTGGCTTTGCGTTTAACTTCCTTCAGAGGGGCCACTAACTCTATTGCATCTCTAATCCAGGCATGAAAGTCAGCAACTCACAACCCTGTTCTTTCCTCAGGCCTCCCCTAATGACCCTCTAAAATGTGGGTGAGTTCCTATCTTTTTATATATGCCCATTTCCTACATAAGGTAGTATGAGACTGTTTAAATTCCTTCTGTCTCTTGTATCTTAATACAAAGAGGATGAAACTATGATCTGCCCAGTCTAAATGCGTACACTCTCCTATTGTGATATGCTCATTTGTGGAGAAAATACCATCCAGTCAGTGGCCAGCTATGTGTGTGTTAGTGGTGATAGCTTAGGCCCACCCGAAACATGTCATAAGGACGAGAAGGGTAGAAGTATCTTTATCTTCTTTATCTTCCAAATGGAAGTTGAACTCTCAGAGAATTATACTATGATCTAAGGAGGTCGGGGGTTCAATAACTCAGGCCCAATTCGCCAGGAA
Source organism: Pleurodeles waltl (assembly GCF_031143425.1). NCBI lineage: Eukaryota > Metazoa > Chordata > Amphibia > Caudata > Salamandridae > Pleurodeles > Pleurodeles waltl. The sequence continues at coordinate 760,609,815 of NC_090450.1, forward strand.
TTGCTTCTTGGGACCAGGTGGACAATATCCCAGAAGTCCTTTCATTTTTTTCCGAAGTTTAATCTTGAAATAACCGCCTTCACATGAGTTTGAGCCAGCCATTAAAGAGTCCAGGCTACAGCATAGGTTGTATTTAAAAATGATTGCCACTCCACCTCCCTTATATCCTGTCTATCTATCTTTTCTATGCCATAATCCATAGGCAATGCTAAAACAAAATCGGTGTCTGAGTCAGCTCTGGCCCAGGTCTTTGTTAGGAATAGACAGTCCAGATTATTTTCTAGTATGAGTTCCCTTATTTCCAGGCTATGCTTGATGAGTGATCGGGCGTTGATCAGCCCACATTTTATGGAGTCCTGTGTATTCATACCTTCATGCCCCCGCGGACCGTTTTTCTGGGTACCCGTAATACTGGTAACCCAGCCGATGTTCTGTCCATTCTCAGGTGTCCAGGTGCATGTTCTACAGCTCCATCCTTCCGCATGGGAGAAGAACTTTCTCCTCTATCCAACCACTATTTTTGGGCATAAGGTTCCCAAGTTGAGTTCCTGTGTAATGTCTCTGGATAATTTGGGGCCTGCAGCATTTCTGGCCCCTGGTCCCGGTCAGTCGTGGACAGGCGTAGATGGGTTTGTCTTAGGCACGCCCTTTGCACGCCAGTGGCACGTCCGTGGCACCCCCTGGCTAAGTACCGTCGGCCCGCACATGTGGTGAAGAGGGGGCATGGCACCAGAAACAAGACACTGGTCTGGCGTCCCCCAATTACCAGTATACCTGCAAAATGGCTGCCCCCCTGGACTATAACAGGCCCTCCTACTCACAGTATTACAATAAAATGATATACAAAGATGTTAAAAGCACATAAACCTTAAAAATATATTAGCACCGTTTCAGAGTAAAGATAGGAACAAAAGTGTAACTAAAAGAGAGCAATGCATAAAGTAGCGCGATTACATAACATCTTGTGAACAGGAAATTAATTTATTATTCTGCCAATTCCATCTATATTTGATCATTTGCTCAGTGAGGCCATTGTGGGTGCATTTTGCTTTCAAACTGGGATCTGCTGCTAATTTACTTCTGTTAAAACATAGCTCCTTGTTACTGCCTTCACTAAGAGACTGTTCAAAGCTTATCAGAAAAAACATGCAGCCTATGATCCTTAAATGAGCCAATGCAGTTTAAAAAAAACATTTTTGGGGAATACAACAGTGCAGCAATCAGGTTGCCAACAGGATTCACCTTTGGGATGGTATCCCAAAGGTATATCTCCCCTTTTGCTGATCAGTTACCCCCTCCTTCAAGTTGTTAGGAACTGATCAATGGTTTGTGACGGCAAGACAATTGATAAATATCATCGCAACTTTCAATTAGGAAGGAATACCCTTTTAAATAATTTTCAGACTTACTTTCAAATTTACTTTGCATGTTTTCATAGGTTAGTAACGCACTTTTCATCATATTTTTCTGTGAGGTAAACGAATGATTCTGAAGTAGTAGTTGTACACCTTAGGCATCACTGCAGAACACAGCAGGGGCATTAGGTCAAAAACACACAGGCACTGCAGGGGGACGAGGAAGGGGGGCACCTCAGCCGGAAGATGGAATAACGCCACTGTTCCTGGAGGGGGTTCCATGCCCACAGCGATGTCCTGGGGAGTGCAAAGCCACAGTCTCTCTAGTGGGTGGTTTGTCCACTGCTTGGTCCTGAGGAGTGCAAGGCCACAGTCTCTCCTGGGGAGTGCAAAGCCACAGTCTCTCAAGTGGGTGGTTTGCCCACTGCTTTGCCTTGGGGAGTGCAAGGCCACAGTCTCTCAAGTGGGTGGTTTGCCCACTGCTTGATCCTGGGCAGTGCAAAGCCACAGCCTCTCAAGTGGGTGGTTTGCCTACTGCTTGGTCCTGGGGAGTGCACGGCCACAGCCTCTCAAGTGGGTGGTTTGCCCACTACTTAGTCCTGGGGAGTGCAAGGCCACAGTCACTCAAGTGGGTGGCTTCCTCCACTGGTCCTGTAGGGGGCTTTGTGCCCAGTGTGCTTCATCCTGCCAAAGATAGGGTGAGTGGATGCATATCTCCACTGGTTCTGGGGGGGCTTTGTGCCCAGTCTGCTTCATCCTGCCAAGGATAGGGTCAGTGGATGCCTTCTTCTACTGGTTCTGGAGGGGGATTTGTGCCCAGTCTGCTTCATCCTGCCAAGGATAGGGTGAGTCGATGCCATTCTCCACTGGTTCCGGAGGGGGCTTTGTGCCCAGTGATGCAACACTTGGGGCGTGGCAGTTCACAGTACCTCACCTGGGTGTCTGAGGCACGAGATTTGCATGGACCAGGTTGCATGATAGTCCATGGAAGCAGTGCTAGACTCCATCCGGAGGCAGCTATGGCTGCAAACTGGTGGTAGTGCCAGTGCTGGTGGGGGTGCTGCCAGTAGAGGAGGGAGGCTCCAGCACTTCTCCTGCAGCCTCAGACGGCTGCCCACTGGGGCTGCTGCTGTTGGTAGTGGTGCTACTGTCAGCGGTGCAGGTGGTGGTGCTTGCGGCGGTGCCTGGGGTAGTGCTAGTGGCGGTGCAGATGGTGGTGCTGGCCGTGGTTCAGGTGCCGGTGCTGCCAGTGGTGGAGGGAGGCTCCAGCCCTTCTCCTGCAGCCTCAGATGGCTGCCCACTGGGGCAGGTGCTGCTGACAGTAGTGGTGCTTGCAGCGGTGCAGGTGGCGGTACGGGAGGCGGTGCTTGCACCAGTGCTAGAGGCGAGGCACTGGCGGTGCTGGCGCGGTGCAGGTGGCGGTACTGGCGGTTGTCTTGGTAGCCACCAGGCCTTCACCTGCAGCCTCAGGCAGCTGAAGCTACTTGCCTGATGTTCTCTGCCCCTTCATCACCTTGGCAGATGGTGGTGTGACCTTGGGTCTGGCAGCTGGAGCATTTGAGTGGGCCTCGCTGGGTGGTTGTGGATCCTTCCCCTTGCTGGATGCTGTCCCGCTCTTCACCTTGCCAGGTGGCGGAATGATTTTGGCCTTGGCAGGGGTTGGTGGCACACTGGCTGGGCTGAGGGGTGCCCCCTTTAAGCCTCTGATAGCTGCAGGAACCACAGCGGATGTTGACTTGGTGGCTCAGGTGCTGGGCTGGGTTCTGGCCACCCTGGCCCAAGGGGAAGGACGGGGGTAGGGGTAGGGAAGAGGTCAATGTTTGCCAGGAAAAGCTTCTTAAGGACACTGGGGCAGGAAGAGGGAGAGAGTTTGGGAGTGGAGGAAGAGGGAGTGGTTGTAGAAGGTGTCTACTGAGTTTGGGTGCAGGTGCATGGGCTGGATGCTGTTGGAAGGTGGATGGCTGTTGGGTGGGTGGGTGCTTGCGTTTGTGTACTTTGGGAGGAGGGGTCACAGACACACTGGGAGAGGACACAGGGGACATGTGCATGGATGTGGGGGTGGTGACTGCCAGTGAGGGGTGTGTTGTGATGGGCATGCTGGTGATGGAGTTAGTGGATGAGGATGTAGTGCATGTAGGTGTGAGTGCAGACGCTACCGGGAGGGAGGTGGATGACGAGGAGGAGGGGGACACAGTGGAGGCAGTGGATGTTAGTGTGTCTGCATGGAGATGGTGCTTGTGTGAGTGCCTGTGAGATGAAGTGTGGTGCTTGTGTTTGCTTGAGCCACTTTTGTGTGTTGATTTGGGTGAATGCTGGTCTGAAGGTGTGCTTGGGATAGGCTGGAGTTGAGGGGATTGGGACTGGGTAGAGGAAGTTGGAGGTGGGAGGCTGGAGACAGGGACAATGGCTGCCATCAGTGAGGAGGCCAGAGCCTGAAATGCTCTCTGTTGGGCCGCCACACCAGAGTGAATGCCCTCCAAGTATGCATTTGTTTGTTGCAAATGCCTCTCGACACCCTGGATGGCATTCAGAATGGTTGACTGCCCAACAGTGAGGGATCACAAGAGGTCAATAGCCTCCTCACTGAGGGCAGCAGGGCTGACTGAGGCAGGGCCTGAGGTGCCTGGGGCGAAGGAGATGCCCACCCTCCTGGGTGAGCGGGCATTGGAAACACACTGAGGGGCTGCTGGGAGGGAGGTGCAGGTAGGGGCGTGGGTGCTGTACCTGTTGTTGGGGTGGGCACAGAGGTGCCCACCACCGCCAGGGAGCTTCCATCGTAGGAGGAGTCGCTGTCTGTGGTGTCCCCTCCTGTCCCTGTCATGGTGCTCCCCTCGCCCTCCGTCCCACTGGTGCCCTCACCGTCGGTGGATTCGGCCTCTTGGCCCATTTGGGATGCAGCTCCCTCGGTCGCGGGTGCCTCTGCTCCTCTGCCAGATAATGCTAATGAACACAAGGACAGGGTGACAAAACAAAAAAGGGGGAGAGAGACAGAGGATACACTTGGTCAATGCCAGCAACACCACTACCGTTGGCGTACACAATACACAGGGAGCAGCCCTATACACTAGGCCATGCACTACCAGTTACACAGCTAGTCACTAGCCCATCTGGTACAATGCCTAACACCATTAGCTGCACACCTGAAACCCACAGGACCCTGCCCAGTAGTAGATGCCTACTAACACTTTTGGGGTTGGAGTGCTTCAGAGCCTACCCAACAAGGGACCTACCCTACCATGTTCGCCCTGGCCTAGGGACACCCACAGTCCACATCCCTCACCCAGGTAAACCTTAACACTCACACAGTCATGATTCTGAATCTGTACTCACCCCCTTGTGGCTGCTGTGATGCCTTCAAGAGCCCATTCAACTCCGGACAGGCCACCGCCAGGATGCGGAACATCTGGGGGGGTCAGGGTATGACGGGCACCCCTTCCTCGTTGGTAGGCCAGCCCCAGCTGGGCCACCACCATCTACCTTGCCCAGTGGCACCGGTCCTCCCACTGTTTGTGGCAGTGGGTGCTCCGACTGTCAAAGACCCCCAGAGTCCCCACCGCCTTGGCAATGGCACACCAAATACCTTTTTTCTGATGGGCGCTGACCTGCATGTAAAAGACAGCAGAAAAGGGAATTAGTTAACCATCCAGACCGTCACACTCATGGCCCACCAGATCCATCCCATCCCCTGTCACACATACATTGACCACCATACATACAGCACTCTTGCCAGGACGCCTCAGCCCCCCCTCCATGTGGCTACACACACAGTAATCCATACATTCATGGACACGCATCATGCTCACAGTGTACTCACCTGTTTGTCTGGAGGACCGTAGAGTAACGTGTACTGGGATAGTCCCCATCCACCAGTTTCTCCAACTCCTCCGCAATGAAGGCAGGGGTCCATTCCCCAGACACATAAGCCATTGTCCCTTGCAGACACAGGTCACAGTAGCACTTGCAGTGTAGGTCCTCTCCTGTTGAAAGTCAGGTAGCAAGTGAGTGAAGAGATAGAAAATGGCAGTCACATCCACAGCGGTGCGTACCGTCACCACCAGAGTACATTGTCATGGGCTCCTGGAACCCACAGGGCCCAATGATAACCAATGTGAAGTTGTGCGGCGGTCATCGACCGCCTACCGCAACAGGGCACAACACCAGCGGAATTAACTCATTTCCACTTGGCCCTCCTCACAGGTCAGGCAGCCGCCATTTCAGGGGGGCACAGGCCATGGCACCTAACTGCGTCACAGCAGACATTGGTGCAGCAACTGACTCTCAATTTCACATACAGGTTCTGTAAAGGAAAAGATGCATCATTATTTCAATTGATGTGTGAATATGACCCTCTGCTCACCGTTTTCCTCCATAGGCTTCAACTGCTGAGGATGAACATGAGATGGCGACATCCTCCGGTGTACAGACCCATAGTGGACCTTGCGACAATGGAGGACAGACACATTATACTCACATACAGACTTGATTGGGCCACAATCCAAGAGCTGGGTGCCCAATTGGAGCCAGACCTGATGTCAGCTATCCGGCAGCCCACATGTATCCCCCCTGTAGTGCAGGTCCTGTCAGTGCTCCATTTCCTGGCAAGTGGTTCCTTCCAAACAACAGTGGCCATGGCATCAGGGATGTCTCAGCCAATGTTCTCTAACGTGTTGTCTGCCCTGCTGAAACACATGCGCAGCTACATCGTATTCCCCCAGGTGGAGGATTTGGCCACAGTGAAAGCTGACATTTATGCCCTGGGACATATCCCCAACATCATAGAATGTTCAGGAATTGAAAAAGCTATCACTCTATGAGTGTGCAGATGGTGTGTTTGGCGGACCTAGTACATCTCCCATGTGAATGCCAAGTATCCTGGCTCTGTGCATGACACATTTATCTTGAGGAATAGCAGCATCCCATATGTGATGGGCCAACTTCATAGGCACAGGTGTGGCTAATAGGTGAGCCCAGGGTCCCCACCCAGTAGAAGTAGGTGTTTGGGTATGGGGTTGTCCGTTAGGGTTAGTGTGTGTCTAACAGGTATCCCTTGATATTTGCAGGTGGCTCTGGTTACCTCAACCTCTCATGACTACTGACCCCAGTGAGGAATGCCAGGACAATGGCAGAGGAACGTTACAATGAGACACATGGGCGAACAAGGAGGATAATTGAAAGAACCTCCAGCCTCCTGGAGATCAGGTTCCGGTGCCCCCATCTGACAGGTGGATCCCTGTACTACTCACCCAAGAAGGTGTTCCAGATCATCATTGCATGTTGCATGTTGCACAACCTGGCCTTGAGACGCCAGCTGCCTTTTCTGCAAGAGGATGAGCCTGGTCTTGTGGCAGTGGTGGAGCCTGTGGAAAGTGAGGAAGAAGATGTGGACAACAGAAGTAATATAATACAGCAGTACTTCAGTGACAAACAGGTAAGACACTGTGACTTCACTTCACATTTCAGTTTTCTGTTAGATATTGTACATGGCAGCCTGATTTCCCTATGTCTATGACCACTTGCTGTACCTTTTGTCATCTCTTTTTTCAGATCTCTGTGGCCCACTCTGGCTCCTGCTATATTTACTGCTGCCCACTAAAGGTCATACCAATGTATATATTACTGTACTTATGACTTGCAATGTTTTCAGAATGTTGTACTAATACATATTTCAATTAATTGTGAGACTCAAGATTTGTATTTGTTCCTAGGGTGTTTCTTTAAGTACTGATACGTAGAGGGGGATGTGCAATGGGCTGGGGTGATGGTGGAAGAATGTCCAGTTAGAGTCCAGTCTCTTGGTATCACAGGTTCCTTGTCCAACGGGGCATAGGAAGGAGAGTAATGGCAGTTCAAGGTGGACAGGGTGACAGAGTGGGACAGAAGGGTGACAATCAGGAGAGTCCTATTTCCGTGCAGGGGTCTTGGCAATGTTCTCTGGCTTCTGTCTGGATCGCAGGGAATGTTTGAGGGGTGGTTCTCCTTCTGCAGGGGGTGGGGTGCTGGTGGCCTGTTGTTCCTGTGGCGGGGCCTCCTGTCCACTAGCGCTGGCGGAAGTGGAGGGCTGTTCTTCGGTGTGACTAGTGTCAGTAGCCCGTTGTTGTGCCACTGCCTCCCTCATGGTCTTGCCCATGTCAGCCATCACACCTGAAATCGTGACCAGGATGGTGTAGATGTATTTGAGGTCCTCCCTGATCCCAAGGTACTGTCCCTCCTGCAGCCGCTGGGTCTCCTGCAACTTGTACAGTATCTGGCCCACGGTCTCCTGGGAATCGTGGTATGCTACCAGGATGTTGGTGAGTGCCTCATGGAGAGTTTGTTCCCTGGGACTGTCCTCCCCCTGTCGCACAGCAGTCCTCCCAGTTCTCCCAGTTTCCCTGTTGTCCTGTGCCTCTGTCCCCTGAACCGTGTGGCCACTGCCACTGACCCCAGGGCCATGATCATCCTGTGTTTTTGGGGTTGCCTGGGGTCCCTATAGTGGTGGACACACTGCTGATTGACATGTCCTGGGGACAGTGGCATGGGCCCACTGGGTGGGTGCTGTGCTGGTGTTTCCTGAGTGGGGAGGCTCTGTGGTGGGTTGGGACTGTGGCTGGGTAACCAACTGTCCAGAGGTCCCTGATGGGCCAGGTTGGTCATTGTGATCCAGGTGTACAGAGCTGCTGTCATCACTGTGGGCCTCTTGGTTGGGACTTGATGTTGCTGGCAACTCCTCTCCGGTGACATTTAGTAGGGGTCCTGTGGGGATGAAAATGCAGTGTTATTGTATCTGCGTGTGTCATCTTGTGCATGGGTGTGTTTCCCTGTATGGTTGTGATTGCCCTGTCAGCTTTGCCTTGTGTGCGTGGTGGTTTTGTGGGCTAGGTGATTCTCTCTAATGGGCATGCTGTGGTGATGGGTGTCCATGCAGGTCTGTGATGGGGGTCCATGCCTTGGGGTTGCATGCAGGGCTTGGTTTTGGGATGTGTGGGTTGTGATAGTGGGGTATATGTGAGGTGGTGGAGTGATGGGGGTGAGGGTAGGAGTTTGTAATGGCATGCAGGTAGGGTGGGGGATGTAGTAGTAAAGATTTGACTTACCAGAGTCCAGTCCTCCTGCTACTCTTGCAAGGCCCTCAGGATGCATTATTGCCAAGACTTGCTCCTCCCATGTTGTTAGTTGTGGGGGAGGAGGTAGGGGTCCACCGCCAGTCCTCTGTACAGCTACCTGGTATCTTGCAACCATGGAACGCACCTTCCCAAGTAGGTTGTTCCACCTCTTCCTGATGTCATCCCTTGTTCTGGGGTGCTGTCCCACTGCTTTGACCTAGTCCATGATTCTCCGCCATAGCTCCATCTTCCTTGCAATGGACGGCTGCTGCACCTGTGATCCAAATAGCTGTGGCTCTGCCCAGATGATTTCCTCCACCATGACCCTTAGCTCCTCCTTTGAAAACCTGGGGTGTCTTTGGGGTGCCATGGATGTGATGTGAGTGATATGTGTGAGGATGCGTGGGGTGATGTGTTGTAGTGTGTGCTGTCAGGTGCGTGGATGGTGTATGGGTGATGGTGTTCTGTGGCTCAGATTAAGTGGGTGCTCCTGGCTTGTGTCTCTTTGTGTTGGCAATCTTTTTTTTCAATGAAATGGTTGTGGGTAATGTGTGCGTGTGTGTTTTATAGTGGTGTGAGTGTGTGGGTGTGGTATGTGTATGGGTGTCAGGTGTGTGTAGTTTGAATTGTCCAATGTGGTGGTGTTTTGTAAATGTGTGCGTATTTTTTGTGCGGCGGTGTGTACCGCCAATGGTTTACTGCGGTTGTGATTCATGGGTCCTGACACTGTGGGTGTATTCCTGTTGGCGTAACGGTGTGGGTTTTGCTACCACCAATTTATCACTGACCTTTGGTCTGGCGGACTTGTGTGGGTGTCTGTATGGTGGTGGATTTCTCAGTGTGGGTTATAATACCCATAGAGGAATACCGCTGCGGTCACGGTATGTTGGAGGTCGTCAGCACGGCGGTAGGTAGCATTTACCGCCTGAGTTGTAATGAGGGCCTAAATAATTATGTGTAATTTCATGGCTTGCACTGAGACTTAATTTTACATGTTTCTAGAAGGTATTGTCTTAGTTTAACACTTGCTCTAGGCAAGACTGCTGGTTTAAGGATGAAAGTACTTATGTTTCTAGGCGACTATGCCAATCCTACAACAAATCGCAACTGTCGTCCCAACCCTCCCACTCACAAGCAGCACCTTACCAAAAACACAAACAGAAAAGGTGATTTGTAGAAGCCTATATGCATTGACTCAAAAGTGTGACATCTCAGGGAGTGTCATGGTTAAACGGAAATTACCCTTTTCTCACATGAACAACATGTCTCCATCAAACACAGGCAATGAAGAAGATGCAGTAAGATTTCAAATAGGTTTTGTTTAACAAAACTGCAAAAAAGTTTGTTTATCCTTGCTGCTTGATATTGATGCTTTAGCGCCGTGGCACTGATAATGTGAAACTAAAACATAGGCCAAACTTAAAAGAAGGCAGCCATCTTAGAAGATATAATTAAATAAATGCACTAAAACAGAGCAAGCTAAGTAGGGTAAACGTCACTAGGTGACGGGGGCACAAGTCTGCAAGCCAAAGGCTAAGCTAACACCTGGTTCCCATTAAAATAAACTAGGCTTCACTACAGTAATCATATACTATTCCACAGCATTTACTCACAATTATGGTGCAATTTCTACATATTCAGTGAACAACTGTAGTGTGAAGGCAGTTGTCTGTGCTAGTTTTAAAGATACATGTAATTCTTTGGTGTTGGGCCTACACTATAGTCCTAGTTCAAGTCTACTTTTTCACAGTTTCTGGACTCTGCTTTCCAGGTGTTCCATTGCTTCAAGCTCCAATTACTTTGTGAGGCTGCACAACAGAAAAGTAAACTTTTCGGAAGATGGAGGTCCCGATTCTCAAAGGTAAACATACACTTTTGTGTAACTCTACCATTGTTTGCTATTCAGAAAGCTATTATACTAGTAGTACCTTTATGACTGTAGAATCTCTGCACATAAAAAGATAGGACAATTCTATATCTATATTTTATGATACACATACACATGTGCATCTATTATTTTATATATTTATACCATATAACTTTGGCACTGTTTGACAAATCTTCATCTTTGATCCCTCAAACTGGGGCAGAGAAAAAGGGATTCCCAAAATACTTTTTCCTGTTTTTTGTGCCATAAGAAATTTAAGCATAGCTGCAGCCCAAGTGGCTGAACAGATTTATATCAAATTTGGTTGAAAAATAGGTATTAGTCAAAGATATAAGCCGCTAAATAAATTCATCGATATTTCATGCCAGGAGGATCCACAGGGCCATCTTATAATTTGGGACTCGGTCCCAAGTCCCAGAAAAGAGGTTGAAAATGATGTAAGGGTGCAGGGTAGGCATACCGGGACCTCTAGAGCTGGTTGTGGGCTCAGAGAGGGACCACCCAGGGCAAGAAATCATTTTAATTTTAGATTGACTGCACAATTCTGGTGGATCAGTGAATCAGCTACAAAACTTTTAGTAAAACATGTACGGTAAAAAAACAACCACTCCTATATGCTAGAGCTTGTGGGTACAGCATTTATTCATAAAGAGGGGGAGGGTGCATTTGGCACTTCTCCTCAAGCCTTGAATAAACCCAGGGACCCATGTCCTTGGGCTGCTTTGATAATATTAAGAGGAGGGGTGCATGCACCTCCCTCCCAGAGCCGTGAAGAGGCTCTGGGTTCCCCATTATGTGGGAGTAGTCATTTTTAAAAGGGGAGCAGTGCTTGTGTGGAGGCCCCACCCACATGATGATAATGGGCTCCTGTGACCCCCATCCCCTGAGTCCCAATACAGCTGAAGTGTCCCAGGGACCCCATACCCAGGTCACTGCTGTTTTTTGTCTGGGAAGGTGCAGACATACCCTGCTCACACCTTCAGGGCAGAAAACTCTACTTTTCTCTTGACCACCAGGAGCAGTGTACAATTCTGATCCAGCCCCACCAGGAGCAAAGGATTGGTGCTGGATTCTGGCAGGCTGTGCGTCGATTTTTGCTGCACAAGGAGTTTCTTTGTAGAGATGAAGTCTTTTTGGCCCTGAGACTTCAAGAAACAGGAGGCAAGCTCAATCTAAGCCCTTGGAGAGCACTTCTCAGCAGCGCAAGAGGCCAGCAAGGCAGCAGGGCAACAGCAAGGCAGCAGTTCCTTACAGCAAATCACTCCAGGTGAGTCCTTTGGGCAGCCAGGCAGGTTGCAGGTTCTGGTGCAGAGTATCTGTCCCAAGAAGTGTCTAAGTTGGTAGTGTCAGGGACCCAGTTTATATACCCTTTGAAATGGTGGAGACTTCAAAGAGTGGTTATGAAGTGCACAAGGTCCCCTTTCAGTACAACCCTGTCTACCAGGGTCCCAGGGTTTGGCTGTACATTGGGTGAGGGCACTGTCCTTTGAAATGTAAGTGTCAGGCCCTTCCACCCTTCCAGCCCAGGAAGACTCACTCAGTATGCAGATGTGTACAGGTGTGACAGAGCATCCTGTGTTTGTGGTTGTATGGGTGAAATGCACAAGGGAGCTGTCAACCAGCCAAGCCCAGACATGGATTGGAGACAGGCTGTAAGGCACAGAAGGATTTTAAGTGCAGGGAGATGCTCACTTTCTAAAAGTGGCATTTCTAAACTAGTAATATAAAATGTAACCTCACCAGTCAGCAGGATGTTGTATTACCATTCTGGGCATACTAAATATGAACTGTCTACCCCTCTCTGATCAGAATCTAACACTCATACAGTATATTAGGATAGCCCTAATGTTAACCTATAAAAGGAGCAGGACTCACAGCAGTGGAAAACAAATTTAGGAGTTTTCCACTACTAGGACATATAAAAAACCCAGGCATATTTCCTGCTTTATACCTTCACAGCACCCTGCCCTATGGCCTTCCTAGGGCCTATCTTAGGGGTCACTTATGTGTAGAAAAAGGGGAGTTTAAGGCTAGGCAAATACTTTTAAATGCCAAGTGTAGGAAAGTACCATCTTGCCTGGCATGTTACCCCCATATTTCACTGTATATATGTTGTTTTAGTTGTATGTGTCACTGGGACCCTGCCAGCCAGGGCCCCAGTGCTCATAAGTGTGCCCTGTATGTGTTACCTGTGTTATGACTAACTGTCTCACTGAGGCTCTGCTAATCAGAACCTCAGTGGTTATGCTCTCTCATTTCTTTCCAAATTGTCACTAACAGGCTAGTGACCAATTTTACCAATTTACATTGGCTTACTGGAACACCCTTATAATTCCCTAGTATATGGTACTGAGGTACCGAGGGTATTGGGGTTCCAGGAGATCCCTATGGGCTGCAGCATTTCTTTTGCCACCCATAGAGAGCTCTGACAATTCTTACACAGGCCTGCCACTGCAGCCTGAGTGAAATAACGTCCACGTTATTTCACAGCCATTTTACACTGCACTTAAGTAACTTATAAGTCACCTATATGTCTTAGCTTTACCTGGTAAAGGTTGGGTGCTAAGTTACTTAGTGTGTGGGCACCCTGGCACTAGCCAAGGTGCCCCCACATTGTTCAGGGCCAATTGCCTGGACTTTGTGAGTGCGGGGACACCATTACACGCGTGCACTATACATAGGTCACTACCTCTGTATAGCTTCACAATGGTAACTCCGAATATGGCCATGTAACATGTCTAAGATCATGGAATTGCCCCACCAATGCCATCCTGGTATTGGGGAGACAATCCCATGATTCCCCGGGTCTCTAGCACAGACCCGGGTACTGCCAAACTGCCTTTCTGGGGTTTCACTGCAGCTGCTGCCAACCCCTCAGACAGGTTTCTGCCCTCCTGGGGTCCAGCCAGGCTTGGCCCAGGAAGGCAGAACAAAGGACTTCCTCAGAGAGAGGCTGTTACACCCTCTCCCTTTTGAATAAGGTGTCAGGGCTGGGGAGGAGTAGCCTCCCCCAGCCTCTGGAAATGCTTTGATGGGCACAGATGGTGCCCATCTCTGCATAAGCCAGTCTACGCCGGTTCAGGGATCCCTCAGCCCTGCTCTGGCGCGAAACTGGACAAAGGAAAGGGGAGTGACCACTCCCCTGACCTGCACCTCCCCTGGGAGGTGCCCAGAGCTCCTCCAGTGTGCTCCAGACCTCTGCCATCTTAGAAACAGAGGTGCTGCTGGCACACTGGACTGCTTTGAGTGGCCAGGGCCAGCAGGTGACATCAGAGACTCCTGATAGGCTCCATCAGGTGTTGCTAGCCTATCCTCTCTCCTAGGTAGCCAAACCTCCTTTTCTGGCTATTTAGGGTCTCTGCTTTGGGGAATTCCTTAGATAACGAATGCAAGAGCTCATCAGAGTTCCTCTGCATCTCTCTCTTCACCTTCTGCCAAGGAATCGAATGCTGACCGCGCTGGAAGCCTGCAAAACTGCAACAAAGTAGCAACAACGACTACTGCGACACTGTAACGCTGATCCAGCCGCCTTCTCGACTGTTTTCCTGGTGGTGCATGCTGTGGGGGTAGTCTGCCTCCTCTCTGCACTAGAAGCTCCAAAGAAATCTCCCGTGGGTCAACGGAATCTTCCCCCTGCAACCGCAGGCACCAAAGAACTGCATCACCGGTCCTCTGGGTCTCCTCTCAGCACAACGAGCGAGGTCCCTTGAACTCAGCAACTCTGTCCAAGTGACTCCCACAGTCCAGTGACTCTTCAGTCCAAGTTTGGTGGAGGTAAGTCCTTGCCTCCCCACGCCAGACTGCATTGCTGGGAACCGCGTGTTTTGCAGCTACTCCGGCTCCTGTGCACTCACCGAGGATTTCCTTTGTGCACAGCCAAGCCTGGGTCCCCGGCACTCTAACCTGCATTGCACGTCCTGCTTGCTTCTGAGTGGGCTCCTTCTCTTGCTGGGCACCCCCTCTGTCTCCTCACGCAATTGGCGACATCCTGGTCCCTCCTGGGCCACAGCAGCATCCAAAAACCCTAACCGCAACCCTTGCAGCTAGCAAGGCTTGTTTGCGGTCTTTCTGCGGGAAAACACTTCTGCACGACTCTTCACGACGTGGACATCCATCCTCCAAAGGGGAAGTTTCTAGCCCCTGTCATTCGTGTAGAATCCTAAGCTTCTACCATCCGGTGGCAGCTTCTTTGCATCCACAGCTGGCATTTCCTGGGCATCTGCCCACTCCCGGCTTGATCGTGACTTTTGGACTTGGTCCCCTTGTTCTACAGGTACTCTTGTACAGCATACCTGTCCCACACTAGAGGGTCTAAGGCAGCAAGCTGTCAAACAAGCAAATGGGGATGTCAGTGACTCTCACAGAGTTTACTGGGAGGACAACCTCTTGTACACTGATGCAAGGGATCCAAAACCTGGAGCTGCCAGGAGATTGGTGATTCCTCAGGAGTACAGAAAGTTCCTCCTAACTCTAGCACACGACATTCCCTTAGCTGGACATTTGGGGCAAATGAAATCTTGGGACAGGCTTGTTCCCTTGTTTCATTGGCCTAGAATGTCAGAGGACACAAAGGAATTTTGTAAGTCCTGTGAAACCTGTCAAGCCAGTGGCAAGACAGGTGGCACTCCAAAGGCACCCCTTATTCCACTGCCTGTGGTTGGGGTTCCCTTTGAAAGGGTAGGGGTTGACATAGTTGGCCCCCTTGACCCTCCTACTGCTTCAGGCAATAGGTTTATCTTGGTGGTAGTGGACCATGCCACCAGATATCCTAAATCAATTCCTCTAAGGACCACTACAGCTCCTGCAGTGGCAAAGGCCCTCCTGGGAATCTTTTCCAGGGTGGGCTTCCCAAAAGAGGTGGTATCAGACAGGGGAAGCAATTTCATGTCTGCTTACTTAAAGGCCATGTGGAAGGAATGTGGTGTGACATACAAGTTTACCACACCTTATCATCCACAAACAAATGGACTGGTGGAGAGATTTAACAAAACTCTCAAAGGCATGATTATGGGCCTCACTGAAAAACTCAGCAGGAGATGGGATATCCTGTTACCTTGCCTCCTTTTTGCTTACAGGGAGGTACCCCAAAAAGGAGTGGGCTTCAGCCCCTTTTAACTCCTATTTGGACACCCTGTGAGAGGTCCTCTAACACTTGTTAAGGAGGGTTGGGAACAACCTTTAAAAGCTCCAAAGCAAGACATCGTGGACTATGTACTTGGCCTAAGATCTAGGATGGCTGAGTACATGAAAAAGGCCAGTAAAAACCTTCAGGCCAGCCAAGAGCTCCAAAAGCAATGGCTTGACCAGAAGGCTGTTTTGGTTCAGTACCAACCAGGGCAGAAAGTGTGGGTCTTGGAGCCTGTGGCCCCAAGAGCACTCCAAGACAAATGGAGTGGACCCCACATAATTGTTGAGAAGAAGGGTGAAGTCACCTACTTAGTTGACTTAGGCACTGTCAGGAGTCCCCTTAGGGTGCTCCATGTCAATCGCCTGAAACCCTACTATGACAGGGCTGATCTCACCCTGCTCATGGCAACAGATGAGGGACAGGAAGAAGAGAGTGACCCTCTCCCTGATCTCTTCTCTTCCACAGAAAAAGATGCTCTAGTGGAAGGTGTAGTTTTGGCAGATTGTCTAACTGCTGAGCAGAAAGACCACTGCATAAATCTCCTGGGTCAGTTTTCTCAACTCTTCTCTACTGTGCCAGGCACCACTTCTTGGTGTGAGCACACTATATGTACTGGAGACAGCTTGCCTGTCAAAAGTAAGATCTATAGGCAGCCTGACCATGTCAGAGACTGCATAAAGCAAGAAGTACAGAAAATGCTTGAACTGAGAGTGGTTGAGCACTCTGAAAGTCCATGGGCCTCTCCTGTGGTACTTGTACCAAAACCTCATTCCAAGGATGGAAAGAAGGAAATGCGGTTTTGTGTAGACTATTGAGGTCTCAACCAAGTAACCAAAACTGATGCTCACCCTATACCCAGGGCAGATGAGCTAATAGATACACTGGCATCTGCCAAGTATCTAAGCACTTTTGATTTGACTGCAGGGTATTGGCAGATCAAGTTATCAGAAGATGCAAAAGCAAAAACTGCTTTTTCAACCATTGGAGGTCATTACCAGTTCACAGTAATGCCTTTTGGATTGAAAAATGCACCTGCCACTTTTCAAAGGTTGGTGAATACAGTCCTGCAAGGGCTGGAAGCTTTTAGTGCAGCATATCAAGACGATATAGCTGTCTTTAGCTCCAGCTGGGATGATCACCTGGTCCATCTATGGAAAGTTTTGGAGGCCCTGCAAAAGGCAGGCCTCACTATCAAGGCTTCAAAGTGCCAGATAGGGCAGGGGAAAGTGGTTTATCTGGGACACCTGGTAGGTGGAGAACAGATTGCACCACTTCAGGGGATAATCCAAACTATTATAGATTGGGTTCACCCTACAACTCAGACCCAGGTGAGAGCCTTTTTAGGCCTCACTGGGTATTATAGGAGGTTCATAAAGAACTATGGCTCCATTGCAGCCCCTCTTAATG
Organism: Pleurodeles waltl; assembly: GCF_031143425.1. Classification (NCBI taxonomy): domain Eukaryota; kingdom Metazoa; phylum Chordata; class Amphibia; order Caudata; family Salamandridae; genus Pleurodeles; species Pleurodeles waltl. Next base: position 760,626,675 of record NC_090450.1, read on the forward strand.
ACCTCACATCTAAAATAATGCCTAAAAAGGTATTGTGGACAGCTAGCTGTCAGAAAGCTTTTGAGGAGCTGAAGCAGGCCATGTGCTCTGCACCTGTCCTGAAAAGCACCTGTTACTCCCAAAAAATCATTGTCCAAACTGATGCATCTGAATTAGGGGTAGGGGCAGTCTTATCACAACTTTATTCTGAGGACCAGGATCAACCTGTTGCTTTTATCAGCAGGAGGTTGACCCCTAGAGAAAAGTGTTGGTCTGCCATAGAGATGGAGGCCTTTGCTGTGGTCTGGGCACTGAAGAAGTTGAGGCCATACCTGTTTGGCACTCACTTCATTGTTCAGACAGACCACAAACCTCTACTTTGGCTAAAACAAATGAAAGGTGAAAACCCTAAATTATTGAGGTGGTCCATATCCCTACAGGGAATGGATTATACAGTGGAACATAGACCTAGGAGTACCCACTCCAATGCAGATGGACTCTCCAGATGTTTCCACTTAGACAATGAAGACTCATCAGGTCATGGCTAGTCTTATTGTCCTGCGTTTGGGGGGGTTGTGTAGGAAAGTACCATCTTGCCTGGCATGTTACCCCCATATTTCACTGTATATATGTTGTTTTAGTTGTATGTGTCACTGGGACCCTGCCAGTCCGTGCCCCAGTGCTCATAAGTGTGCCCTGTATGTGTTACCTGTGTTATGACTAACTGTCTCACTGAGGCTCTGCTAATCAGAACCTCAGTGGTTATGCTCTCTCATTTCTTTCCAAATTGTCACTAACAGGCTAGTGACCAATTTTACCAATTTACATTGGCTTACTGGAACACCCTTATAATTCCCTAGTATATGGTACTGAGGTACCCAGGGTATTGGGGTTCCAGGAGATCCCTATGGGCTGCAGCATTTCTTTTGCCACCCATAGGGAGCTCTGACAATTCTTACACAGGCCTGCCACTGCAGCCTGAGTGAAATAACGTCCACGTTATTTCACAGCCATTTTACACTGCACTTAAGTAACTTATAAGTCACCTATATGTCTAACCTCTACCTGGTAAAGGTTGGGTGCTAAGTTACTTAGGGCCTGATTACAACTTTGGAGGAGGTGTAAATCCGTCCCAAAAGTGACGGTAAAGTGACGGATATACCACCAGCCGTATTACGAGTCCATTATATCCTATGTAACTCGTAATACGGCTGGTGGTATATCTGTCACTTTACCGTCACTTTTGGGACGGATTAACACCTCCTCCAAAGTTGGAATCAGGCCCTTAGTGTGTGGGCACCCTGGCACTAGCCAAGGTGCCCCCACATTGTTCAGGGACAATTCCCCGGACTTTGTGAGTGCGGGGACACCATTACACGTGTGAACTATACATAGGTCACTACCTCTGTATAGCTTCACAATGGTAACTCCGAATATGGCCATGTAACATGTCTAAGATCATGGAATTGCCCCACCAATGTCATCCTGGTATTGGGGAGACAATCTCATGATTCCCCAGGTCTCTAGCACAGACCTGGGTACTGCCAAACTGCCTTTCCCGGGGTTTCACTGCAGCTGCTGCTGCTGCCAACCCCTCAGACAGGTTTCTGCCCTCCTGGGGTCCAGCCAGGCTTGGCCCAGGAAGGCAGAACAAAGGACTTCCTCAGAGAGAGGGTGTTACACCCTCTCCCTTTGGAATAAGGTGTCAGGGCTGGGGAGGAGTAGCCTCCCCCAGCCTCTGGAAATGCTTTGATGGGCACAGATGGTGCCCATCTCTGCATAAGCCAGTCTACACCGGTTCAGGGATCCCTCAGCCCTGCTCTGGCGCGAAACTGGTCAAAGGAAAGGGGAGTGACCACTCCCCTGACCTGCACCTCCCCTGTGAGGTGCCCAGAGCTCCTTCAGTGTGCTCCAGACCTCTGCCATCTTGGAAACAGAGGTGCTGCTGGCACACTGAACTGCTCTGAGTGGCCAGGGCCAGCAGGTGATGTCAGAGACTCCTTCTGATAGGCTCCTTCAGGTGTTCCTAGCCTATCCTCTCTCCTAGGTAGCCAAACCTCCTTTTCTGGCTATTTAGGGTCTCTGCTTTGGGGAATTCCTTAGATAACGAATGCAAGAAGAGCTCATCAGAGTTCCTCTGCATCTCTCTCTTCACCTTCTGCCAAGGAATCGACTGCCGACCGCGCTGGAAGCCTGCAAAACTGCAACAAAGTAGCAACGACGACTACTGCGACACTGTAACGCTGATCCAGCCGCCTTCTCGACTGTTTTCCTGGTGGTGCATGCTGTGGGGGTAGTCTGCCTCCTCTCTGCACTAGAAGCTCCAAAGAAATCTCCCGGGGGTCGACGGAATCTTCCCCCTGCAATCGCAGGCACCAAAGAACTGCATCACCGGTCCTCTGGGTCTCCTCTCAGCACAACGAGCGAGGTCCCTTGAACTTAGCAACTCTGTCCAAGTGACTCCCACAGTCCAGTGACTCTTCAGTCCAAGTTTGGTGGAGGTAAGTCCTTGCCTCCCCACGCCAGACTGCATTGCTGGGAACCGCGTGTTTTGCAGCTACTCTGGCTCCTGTGCACTCACCGAGGATTTCCTTCATGCACAGCCAAGCCTGGATCCCCGGCACTCTAACCTGCATTGCACGACCTCCTGAGTTGTCCTCCGGCGGCGTGAGACTCTCTTGTGCAACTCCGGATGAGCACCGATTCACTCCACTTTGTAGTGCCAGTTCTGGCACTTCTGCGGGTGCTGCTTGCTTCTGAGTGGGCTCCTTCTCTTGCTGTGCGTCCCCTCTGTCTCCTCACGCAATTGGCGACATCCTGGTACCTCCTGGGCCACAGCAGCATCCAAAATCCCTAACCGCGACCCTTGCAGCTAGCAAGGCTTGTTTGCGGTCTTTCTGCTGGAAAATACTTCTGCACGACTCTTCACAACGTGGGACATCCATCCTCCAAAGGGGAAGTTTCTAGCCCTTGTCGTTCATGTACAATCCTCAGCTTCTACCATCTGGTGGCAGCTTCTTTGCATCCACAGCTGGCATTTCCTGGGCATCTGCCCACTCCCGACTTGATCGTGACTTTTGGACTTGGTCCCCTTGTTCCACAGGTACTCTCGTCTGGAAATCCATCGTTGTTGCATTGCTGGTGTTGGTCTTTCCTGCAGAATTCCCCTATCACGACTTCTGTGGTCTTTGGGGAACTTAGGTGCACTTTGCACCCACTTTTCAGGGTCTTGGGGTGGCCTATTTTTCTAACCCTCACTGTTTTCTTACAGTCCCAGCGACCCTCTATGAGGTCACATAGGTTTGGGGTCCATTCTTGGTTCGCACTCCACTTCTAGAGTATATGGTTTGTGTTGCCCCTATCCCTATGTGCCCCCATTGCATTCTATTGTGACTATACATTGTTTGCACTGTTTTCTATTGCTATTACTGCATATTTTGGTATTGTGTACATATATCTTGTGTATATTTGCTATCCTCATACTGAGGGTACTCAGTGAGATACTTTTGGCATATTGTCATAAAAATAAAGTACCTTTATTTTTAGTATATCTGTGTATTGTGTTTTCTTATGATATTGTGCATATGACACTAGTGGTACTGTAGGAGCTTCACTCGTCTCCTAGTTCAGCCTAAGCTGCTCTGCTAAGCTACCTTTTCTATCAGCCTAAGCTGCTAGACACCCCTCTACACTAATAAGGGATACCTGGGCCTGGTGCAAGGTGTAAGTACCCCTTGGTACTTACTACAAGCCAGTTCAGCCTCCTACACCAAGTCAAAGTGTCAGTGAAACTGCACACACAGGCATTGCAATGGCAGGCCTGAGTCATGGTTAAGGGGCTACTGATGTGGGTGGCACAATCAATGCTGCAGGCCTACTAGTAGCATTTAATTCACAGGCCCTGAGCATATGTAGTGCACTTTACTAGCAACTTACAAGTAATTTAAATATGCCAATTGGGTATGAGCCAATGTCACCATGTTTTAAGAATGGGAGAGTGCAAATGCAGTTTAGCACTGGTCAGCAGTGGTGAAGTGCTCAGAGTCCTAAAACCAGCAAAAACAGTGTCAAAAAGTGGAGGGAGGCAAGCAAAAATTTGGGAGTCACCACCCTAAGACTGTCAGATCTAACAGGTTGCAAACCAATATTTGACAAACTCTGTTACAGAAACAGTTCAGGTTAAAATTGGCAACTTGAAAGGATTGCACAAATCCCTTGTTTGTGACTCGAGTCCGGTATCCTTACTGGGAAGGGACTTGCTACGTAAGATCAGATGTTCAATTACTTGCTCAAATGATGGAACTGCCATCCAGACGAACAGTGATGATGAAGATGACTCGTCCTTAGAACCTAACTATGATACAGTGAATGAGGAGTACCCTTTGATTAGTTACTTTCCAGTTTTCACAGTGAGAGATCTTCCTTCTGACTTACAGGGAACAGTCAAAATGAAAGTGTGGGATTTTACGGGAAAAGACATTGGTCTAATAAAAGTAGTTGAGCCAGTTAAGGTCCCAGTCAAGCCAAATGTGATTTTTCCCCAGATTCCTCAGTACCACGTGACTCAAGAGACAATTTAAGGGATTGCACCTATAATTGCAGAATTTGTAAACCAAGGCATTTTGCAAGAAGTGTTGAGCAGCCCATGTTATTCACATATAATGGGATTTCAAAAGCACTGTGGGAACTTTCGAATTATTCAGGATTTGAGGAAAGTAAATGACATTGTGTTGTTTGGTGGTCCCAAATCCAGCTGTGATATTGTTTCAGATCTCATGCAATGTTGAATGGTTTACCATAGTAGACTTGTCACAAGCATTCTTTTCTTTACCTCTTCTTGAGCATAGTCAATTTCTTTTCTGTTTCAAATGTTTGGATCAAGTCTACTGTTGGTGTAGAATTCCTCCAGGGTTTTCAGAGTCATCATCCATCTTCAACCAAATCTTGAAAAAAGAACCTAGAGTCATTGGAAATGCCTTTCCAATCGACATTGGTACAGTACATTGATGATTTGTTAGTTGCATCAAAGACAAGAGAGGCATGCAAATATGATACTATTGCCTTACTGAGTCACCTGGGGAAGGATGGACCTAAAGGTATTATGACCTTGGTGTTAAAGTGGTGGTAATTTATGACCATGGCAGAAAGATCTTTGAAAGACAGCCAATATACCACACCGACTGCCAGGGCGGACACAACAACCACCGCAGCGGTGGCCGCCTACAGCCAGACGTCAGTCAATGTTTCGCCCACCATATTATGACCCTGCAAATCCCCATCTTTTCCGGGCGGTCCCAATGACATCAAAAGCCTGGCGGGGACACTGCACAGAAGTGAAGGGACTCACCATTGGAGACACAGGAAACATCCACACCGCCATGGAACCTGAACTGCATGTCTTCCCCATGATCTTCTACGTTCTGCTCCACCATGAACACCAACGTCGTCGAAGACGACGACGGTAAGTACTGTTGCCTAGCACACAAGGGAAGGGGAGAGGAAAAGAGAGTGACACACACACACATACAACACTCCCCCAACACCATACCCACAACCAGCTGCATCACAAAAACAATTTTACCTCATAACTCGGATGGATAATGCAAGGACAAAACGATTTCGCAAAAGTGAATGTAATGAGTTCAACACAGCATGAAAAATAAGTTAGGCAAGATAATAGATATATACATATGTACAGAAAAAGGGACACAGCCCAGTCCATCATTTGCGTAGTCCACATGGCCACAGGCCAAAGTCCAAAGTCACACATTTCACCTGCTTCAACACGGAGAGAACACTGCAGGGGTATCAGTTGGTAAATAGGCTGGCACCCCAGGGGGGTGAGGGGGTACCTCAGCCGGGAGATGTAACAAGACTACAGGTTCTGGAGGGGGCAACCTGCCCTGTGCTTGGTGCGGTGGAGTGATGGGCATGTGGGTGTCTTCCCCGCTGGTTCTGGAGGGGGCAAAGTGCCCTGTGCTTGATCCTGAGGAGTGATGGGCATGTGAGTGTCATACCCTCTGGTTCTGGGGGGGCAACCTGCCATGTGCTCTTGGTCCTGGGGAGTGATGGGTCACAGTCTTTTGAGTGGGTGTCTTGCCCACTGGTTCTGGAGGGGGCAACGTGCCCTGTGCTTGATCCTGGGGAGTGATGGGCATGTGAGTGTCATAATCACTGGTTCTGGAGGGGCAACCTGCACTGTGCTCTTGGTCCTGGGGAGTGATGGGTCACAGTTTCTTGAGTGGGTGTCTTTCCCACTGGTTCTGGAGGGGACAACCTGCCCTGTCCTTGATGCTGGGGAGTGATGGGCATGTGGGTGTCTTACCCACTGATTCTGGAGGGGGCAAAGTGCCCTGTGCTTCATCCTGAGGAGTGAGGGGCATGTGGGTGTCATACCCACTGTTCTGTAGGGGGCAACGTGCCCTGTGCTCTCGGTGCTGGGGAGTGATGGGCCACCGTCTCTTGAGTGGGTGTCTTGCCCACTGGTTCTGGAGGGGGCAACCTGCTCTGTGCCTGACCCTGGGAAGTGCAAGGTCACAGTCTCTCAGCTGGGTGTCATACCCAATGGCTTTGGAGGGGGCAGGTCACACAGCAGCCCATGGAGGCAGGATTAAATACCGTCTGCTGGCGGTGATGGCTGCACAGTGGTGGTAGTGCTGCTAGGGGGGGGTCTCCTGTCCATCCCCTGCAACCTCAGACTGTTGCAGAGTGGTGGTGGTGGTGCTGGTGGGGGGAGGCTCCTGCCCATCCCTTGGAAGAGGGAGAAGGAATGGAAGTGGAGGAAGAAGGAGTGGTTGTTGGAGGTGTCTGTCTGCTGCTTTTGGGTGCAGGTGCATGGGCGTTATGCTGTTGTGAGGTGAATAGCTTTTGGGTGTCTGAGTGCTTGCGTTTCTGTACTTTAGGAGGGGGGACAGACACATTGGGAGAACACAAAGGGGATGTGTGCATGGCTGTTGTGGAGGTGTCTGCCATTGAGGTGTGTGTTCTGCTTGGTGTGGTGATGATTCTGAAAGTGGATGATTATGTAGTGCATGCAGGTGTGAGTGTGGATGGAACTGGGTGGGAGGTGGTGGAGGAGGAGGAGGGGAGACAGTGGAAATACTGGATGTTGGTGTGTCTGCAACTGGATGGTGTTTGTGTGAATGCCTGTGGGATGAAGTGTGGTGCTTGTGTTTGCCTGTACCACTCTTGTGTGTTGCCTTGTGTGCGTGCTCATCTGCCTGTGTGCTTGGGATGGGTTGAGGAGACTGGGACTGGGCAGTGGAAGTTGGAGGAGGGAGGGTAGAAACAGGGACAATGGCTGCCATCAGAGAGGAGGACAGAGCCTGAATCGATCTCTGTTGGGCACACATTTAGGGTCCAGTATAAATGCCCACCAGGAATGCATTAGATTGTTGCATCTGGGCTGCCAGCCCCTTGATGGCATTCACAGTGGTTAACTGCCCTACAGAGATGGGGTCAATGGCCTCCTCACTCAGGGCCGCAGGCCTAACTGGAGCAGGGCCTGAGGTGCCTGGGGCGAAGGGCATGCTCACGCTCCTGGGTGAGAGGGCACGGGGAACTTGATGAGGGGCTGCTTGGGAGGGTGGTGCTTGTACAGGGGTGGCGGATGTACCTATAGCTGGGGTGGTCACAGAAGTGTCCACCACCACCAGGGAGCTTCCATCGGAGGAGGTATCTGTGTCCGAACTGTCCCCTCCAGTCTCTGCTGTGGGTCTCCCCTCACTCTCCGTTCCAATGGTGCCCTCCATGTCAGTGGACTCTGCCTCCTGGGTCCTGTGGGATGCAGCTCCCTCCGTGGCCGGTGCCAGGAGAGGACCTACACTGCATGTGCTGCTGTGACCTGTGTCTGGAACCTACCATGGCCCGTGTGACTGGGGAAAGGGCCCCAGCCTTCACTTCAGAGGAGTTGGAGAGACTGGTGGATGGGGTCCTGCCCCAGTATGGACTGCTGTATGGGCCTCCAGACCAACAGGGGAGTACACTGTGGGCATGATGAATGTGGCATGAATGCATGGAGTTGTGTGTGTGAAGGCCTCGATGTAAAGGGGGTGGATGTTTTCTTGGGGTGTACACACTGTGTGCTGGGCTGTGTGTGGCAATGGGTATGGTGGGCCATATGTGTAACTGGCTAGACTGTGTGTCTAATGGTGTTTTCCTGTGTGTATTTCCTCTGCAGGTCAGTGCCCATCAAAAGAAGGGTATATGGCTTGCCATCGCCAAGGAGGTGCGGATCCTGAGGGTTTATGGCAGACGGAGCATCCACTTTCAGAAATGGTAGGAGAACCTGAGACGCAGGGCACGGAAGACGGTGGAGGCCCAGCTGGGGATGGCCTCCCAACGAGGAAGGGATGCCCGTCGAAGCCTGACCCCCCAGATGGCCCGCATACTGGCAGTGGCCTATCCAGAGCTGGATGGGCGCTTGAGGGCATCACAGCAGCCACAAGGGAGTGAGTACAGTGGCTATCATTACAACTTACGGCTGATGGGGTGGTATCCGGGTGGTGGATGTGTGCCAGTGGGTGCCCCTAGGCCAGGTCTGACATAGCTGCAGAGGTCCTCTGGTGGTTAGGGTTCTGAAGGGATAATCCTGCCTACCTAACTTGTAAGCATCCTCTACTGGTCAGGTCTGCATGGGTCCAAGATGTGCTGCATTTGGCGGTGTGTACCCCTCCTCATGCCTTGGTGGCTAGCAATATCAGTGGTGGTGCAATGCATAGTGCGTAGGCCTGTTCCCTGTGTGTGATGGTGCTGTGTATGCCAACAGTGGTGTTGGTGCAGCCATTGACCCAGTGCATCCTTTGTCTCTCTACCCCCCTTTCTTGTTTTGTCATCTTGTTCTTATGTGCATTAGCATCATCTGGCGGAGGAGCAGAGGCACCGGCGATGGAGGGACCAGCACCCCACAGGACCCTGGAGGCAGAGTCCACCGATGCTGAGTGCACCAGTGGGTCGGAGGGCGATGGGAGCACCACGGCAGAGACTGGAGGGGACAATTCAGACACAGATACCTCCTCCGATGGAAGCTCCCTGTTGGTGCAGAAGACTCCCACCATCACCACCAGCACCACCACAGTGCAGCCATCACCGCTGGTGGATGCAGTGTGATCCTGTCTCCATGGGCTGCTGTGTGGGCTGCCCCCTCCAGAACCAGTGAGCAAGACACCCACTCGAGAGACTGTGGCTTTGCACTCCCCAGGACCAAGCACAGGGCATGTTGCCCCCTCCATAACCAGTGGGTAAGTCACCCATTTGGGAGACTGTGGGCTATCACTTCCCAGGACCCAGCACAGGGCATGTTTACCCCCTCCAGAACCAGAGGGCAAGTCACCCATTTAAGAGACTGTGGCCTTGCACTCCCCAGGACCAAGCACAGGGCATGCTGCCCCTCCAGAACCAGTGGTCTTGTTTCTGCATCCGGCTGAGGTTCCCTACCTCCCTCTGAGGTTCCTGCCTATTTGCCAACTGATGCCCTTGCAGTGTTCTCTCCGTAATGATGCAGATAGCAAGTGGGGCCTTGGACTTTGCCCTGTAGCCATGTGGCCCACGCAAACGGAGGACTGGGCAGTGTCCCTTTTTCTGTACATTTGTAGATATCTGTAACATTGGCTAAGTTATTTTTATACTTTGTTGATATTATTACACTCAGTTTAGTAAATTCCTTTTGTCTGTGCATTATTCAGCTGATTTAGGGGGATTCACTTGCTTTCTTGTGCATTTGGTTGTGTGTATGGGGTGTGTGTATGTGGTGTGTGTGGTTGGTGTGTGTGTAACAGTCGTTTTCCTCCCCCCTCCCTTATGTGCTAGGCGTCTATACTCACCGTCGTCGTCTTTGCCGGCGTTTGTGATCGTGGTGGAGCAGAACATAGAATATGATCTGAAATACAAACAGTTCTGCTTCCATGGCGGCGTGGTTGTTCCCTGTGTCTCCAGTGGTGAGTAATTTCACTTCTGAGCTCTGTTTCCGCCAGGCTTTTGATGTCGTTGGTACCGCCCTGGAAAAGGTGGCAGATTGCAGGGTCTTAATATGGTGGGCAGAACAATGACTTCCGCCTGGCTGCAGGTGGCTACTGCCGTGGTGACTGCTGTTTCCGCCCTGGTGGTCGGTGTGGTACATAGGCTATCTTTCGGAGATGTTTCCACCATGGTCATAATTTGGCAGTAAATACCGCCAACCTGTTGGCGGTATTACCGCCACTTTATCACCGACTGCCAGGGTCGTAATGAGGGCCTTAATCCTTAAAAAACTGTGAAAATGCTGTTGTTACACAAAGTACCTGGTTAGCGTAAAAAATAAACCTGCACGGGAAGGGTGCATCGCAAATGGCAGCGATGCAGCGATTCCTTCCTCGCAATGGAGCCGTGCATAATTTTTTTCTCTGGTCGGGTCGGCGATGTGCTGTTTCTTCTCCCTTGCAAGAGAGTGATTTGTTGATTTCCAGATGGGGCACCTCGGATCTGCACAGAGTCGGGTTGACTTTGGCGCCCAGGGACGATGCTTGGAAAATCCTGTTGCACGGTGTCAGAAAATTGCACTGCCTGGGGTTTGCATTGTTATTAGCAGCTGCAAGCTGCTGATAACAACAGAAGCAGTACCAACAGAGTCCAGAATTGTCAGGCTGCTTGTAGAAGCAGTGCTGCACAATTCTCCTACCAGTGCAGGGATGTTAACCTGCAACTGATCTTCCAACCTGGGGTCTGTACTGTCAGGTTGGAACAGGGCCAGCGAAGAGGCTTCCTTCCCCTGCCCTTCCTTTGGGGTTCTGCGCCCCCCCCCACTATGAGGAGTGAGCCCCCCAGACTCTAACATGGTAGGAGCACTGTTAGCAGCAGCTCCTCCCTCCAGGTCAGGTGCTATGCCCTGAACCTGGCCCTTCAACCCAGGGTTTGTACTCTTGGATTGAACTGAGGTCAGGGCTGAGTCTCTCCCTCACCTGCCCCTTCTCCCAGGGTTCTGCACCCCCCACCATGGAGAGTACCCCCAGAAGTCACACTGGGGGGTGATTAGGCCAATGCCCACCCTTCAGGTCTGGGTTTAACCCATGCACCTGACACTCCAGCCTACGGTCTGTACCCTCAAACTGGACCATTGCCTGGCAATCCAGCCTTTCCCCCCATGAGGTCAGAGCTTACCCCTGAACCGGACCATCTGACCCAGAGTCACCACCTGCGGGTTGCACCACTGCCTGGCAAGCCAGGACTTCCTGGGGGACTCACCCCCCCACCAGGGAAACACCTTCCCCAATGGCTATACAAGACTCTGGCTGATGCTGGTCCCCTGACCTCTGCCCACCTAGCAGAGCCTGGTTCCCCCAGCCCAGAAATGGTATCACCAAGGTCATTCCAATGTGGGCTCTGACCTAAGAGCTGACCCCTGACCCTCCAGGTTCTCCAATGGGGCCCACAGAACCCTCTGAACCCTCTGTCTGGATTTCCACACACCCTCACTAGGAGTGGTACTGCCAGACACCAGAACTGGTGGGACGCTGGTTACAGCCGCCCTCCCAAGCTCTCCTGACACGATGGGGTCTCCCTCAGCAGATGACCCTACGGTACAGGCTAGGATCCTCTTCTGGCATTCACTCATGGAATTCTTCAGGACCTGGGACTGGATCTCGGGCACTCTGAGACTCAACTCACCTGCATTCCCTCTTCTCTGTGACTGGACATGGGATCCCTCACCCATCCCACTACACTGGGATCTACCTGGGACACTGAAATCCTTTCCCACCTCCTGGTTGGGAAACACCTGGACCTCTCCCTTCAGGAGCAACCCAAATGCCTATTCAGACCCTCTGGTACTCACCCAGAGGTCTGCCTCCAGTGCAAGTTCCTTTGGGTCAAAGAGCTCACACTCTACCTGGTGTTCGCATAGCTCTGGAAAACAAGGACTGTACATATGCTATCTAGCAATCACATCACACAGCCCCTCACATGAGTTGACCAAACTACCCTTCACCCAACCATCCAGTGCTTCAGACTTGAAAAAGTACCCCACATCACCCTCCTGAGACTGGTGAGATAGCACCTGACTGTTCCTGAAACTCAACCCACACTCTTCTGGGATGTGTTCACACTCCACAACCAGGACCTCTACCTGTCGGGAACCCTTTTCCCTGTCACTCTTACCTAGAGCCAGTAGAGTGTCCTTCCCACTACAAGGAATATTACTACCCATGCCAGTTCCCCAATCTACCTCAGGGACTCACTGGAGCTACCTCATACCCCTGAACCTCCTGCTGTATGTTACCCCCTCCTTCAAGTAGGGCACCAAGTCTCTGGGCAGGTGCACTTCTTCATCAGAACTGAACATAAGATTTTTGTTGCCACCATCTCAACTAGACTCAGCCCTTCAGCTCTTCACAGTTTAGCTCGTGAGCTGCAAACATTTCTTTTCCCAGGGCTAAGACTCTCTCTGCCTCAGCCCTCTCAAGCTCTTCATCTCGCTCTCTCAGCCTCTGCTCTTGAGCTAGGAGCCATTGTAGGAGGCTGGACTGGCTTGTAGTGAGTACCAAGGGGTACTTACACCTTGCACCAGGCCCAGGTATCCCTTATTAGTGTATAGGGGTGTCTAGCAGCTTAGGCTGATAGAAAAGGTAGCTTAGCAGAGCAGCTTAGGCTGAACTAGGAGACGAGTGAAGCTCCTACAGTACCACTAGTGTCATATGCACAATATCACAAGAAAACACAATACACAGATATACTAAAAATAAAGGTACTTTATTTTTATGACAATATGCCAAAGTATCTCAGTGAGTACCCTCAGTATGAGGATAGCAAATATTAACAAGATATATGTACACAATACCAAAATATGCAGTAATAGCAATAGAAAACAGTGCAAACAATGTATAGTCACAATAGAACGCAAGGGGGGCACATAGGGATAGGGGCAACACAAACCATATACTCTAGAAGTGGAATGCGAACCACGAATGAACCCCAAACCTATGTGACCTCGTAGAGGGTCGCTGGTACTGTAAGAAAACAGTAAGGGTTAGAAACATAGCCCAACCCAAGGCCCTGAAAAGTGGGTGCCAAGTGCACCTAAGTTCCCCAAAGAGCACAGAAGTCATGATAGGGGAATTCTGCGGGAAAGACCAACACCAGCAATGCAACAACGATGGATTTCCAGACGAGAGTACCTGTGGAACAAGAGGACCAAGTCCAAAAGTCACGATCAAGTCGGGAGTGGGCAGATGCCCAGGAAATGCCAGCTGTGGATGCAAAGAAGCTGCCACCGGATGGTAGAAGTTGAGGATTCTGCATGAACGACAAGGGCTAGAAACTTCCCCTTTGGAGGATGGATGTCGCACGTCGTGAAGAGTCGTGCAGATGTGTTTTCCCGCAGAAAGGCCGCAAACAATTGTTGCTAGCTGCAAGGGTCACAGTAAGGGTTTTTGGATGCTGCTGTGGCCCAGGAGGAACCAGGATGACGCCAATTGCGTGAGGAGACAGAGGGGGCACCCAGCAAGACAAGGAGCCCACTCATAAGCAAGCAGCACCCGCAGAAGTGACAGAACAGGCACTATGAAGTGGAGTGAATCGGTGCTCACCCGAAGTTGCACAAGAGAGTCTCACGCCGCTGGAGGACAACTCAGGAGGTCGTGCAATGCAGGTTAGAGTGCCGGGGACCCGGGCTTGGCTGTGCATGAAGGAAATCCTCGGTGAGTGCACAGGAGCCGGAGTAGCTGCAAAACACGCGGTTCCCAGCAATGCAGTCTGGCGTGGGGAGGCAAGGACTTACCTCCACCAAACTTGGACTGAAGAGTCACTGGACTGTGGGAGTCACTTGGACAGAGTTGCTGAGTTCAAGGGACCTCGCTCGTCGTGCTGAGAGGAGACCCAGAGGACCAGTGATGCAGTTCTTTGGTGCCTGCGGTTGCAGGGGGGAAGATTCCGTCGACCCACTGGAGATTTCTTCGGAGCTTCTAGTGCAGAGAGGAGGCAGACTACCCCCACAGCATGCACCACCAGGAAAACAGTCGAGAAGGCGGCAGGATCAGCGTTACAATGTCGCAGTAGTCGTCGTTGCAGTTTTGCAGGCTTCCAGCGCGGTCAGCAGTCGATTCCTTGTCAGAAGGTGATGAGAGAGATGCAGAGGAACTCTGATGAGCTCTTGCATTCGTTATCTAAGCCATTCCCCAAAGCAGAGACCCTAAATAGCCAGAAAAGGAGGTTTGGCTACCTAGGAGAGAGGATAGGCTAGCAACACCTGAAGGAGCCTATCAGAAGGAGTCTCTGACGTCACCTGCTGGCCCTGGCCACTCAGAGCAGTCCAGTGTGCCAGCAGCACCTCTGTTTCTAAGATGGCAGAGGTCTGGAGCACACTGGAGGAGCTCTGGGCACCTCCCAGGGGAGGTGCAGGTCAGGGGAGTGGTCACTCCCCTTTCCTTTGTCCAGTTTCGCGCCAGAGCAGGGCTGAGGGATCCCTGAACCGGTGTAGACTGGCTTATGCAGAGATGGGCACCATCTGTGCCCATCAAAGCATTTCCAGAGGCTGGGGGAGGCTACTCCTCCCCAGCCCTGACACCTTATTCCAAAGGGAGAGGGTGTAACACCCTCTCTCTGAGGAAGTCCTTTGTTCTGCCTTCCTGGGCCAAGCCTGGCTGGACCCCAGGAGGGCAGAAACCTGTCTGAGGGGTTGGCAGCAGCAGCAGCTGCAGTGAAACCCCGGGAATGGTAGTTTGGCAGTACCCGGGTCTGTGCTAGAGACCCGGGGAATCATGGGATTGTCTCCCCAATACCAGGATGGCATTGGTGGGGCAATTCCATGATCTTAGACATGTTACATGGCCATATTCGGAGTTACCATTGTGAAGCTATACAGAGGCAGTGACCTATGTATAGTGCACGCGTGTAATGGTGTCCCCGCACTCACAAAGTCCGGGGAATTGGCCCTGAACAATGTGGGGGCACCTTGCCTAGTGCCAGGGTGCCCACACACTAAAGGGCTCATTCCGAGTCCGGCGGGCGGAAACCGCCCAAAGAACGCACCGCGGTCAAATGACCGCGGGGGTCATTTTGACTTTCCCGCTGGGCCGGCGGGCGATCTCCAGAAGATCGCCCGCCGGCCCAGCGGGAAAGAACCTGCAACAATGGAGCCGGCGGAGTTGCAGGGGTGCGACTGGTGCAGTAGCACCCGTCGCGATTTTCACTGTCTGCATAGCAGACAGTGAAAATCTTTGTGGGGCCTTGTTAGGGGGCCCCTGCACTGCCCATGCCAGTGGCATGGGCAGTGCAGGGGGCCCCAGGGGCCCACGACACCCGTTCCCGCCATCCTGTTCCTGGCGGGTTTTACCGCCAGGAACAGGCTGGCGGGAAGGGGGTCGGAATCCCTGCAAGCAGCGCCGCCATGGAGGATTCCCTGGGCCAGGGGAAAACCGGCGGGAAACCGCCAGTTCCCGTTTTCTAACCGCGGCTTTTCCGCCGTGGTCAGAATAGCCCTGGAAGCACCGCCAGCCTGTTGGCGGTGCTTCCGTTGCCCTCCACCCTGGCGGTTTCAAACCGCCAGGGTCGGAATGAGGGCCTAAGTAACTTAGCACCCAACCTTTAGCAGGTAAAGGTTAGACATATAGGTGACTTATAAGTTACTTAAGTGCAGTGTAAATTGGCTGTGAAAAAACGTGGACGTTATTTCACTCAGGCTGCAGTGGCAGGCCTGTGTAAGAATTGTCAGAGCTCCCTATGGGTGGCAAAAGAAATGCTGCAGCCCATAGGGATCTCCTGGAACCCCAATACCCTGGGTACCTCAGTACCATATACTAGGGAATTATAAGGGTGTTCCAGTATGCCAATGTAAATTGGTAAAATTGGTCACTAGACTGTTAGTGACAATTTGTACAGAGAGAGCATAACCACTGGGGTTCTGGTTAGCAGAGCCTCAGTGAGACAGTTAGGCATCACACAGGGAACACAAACGTATGAGCACTGGGGTCCTGACTAGCAGGGTCCAAGTGACACATAACAAACATACTGAAAACATAGGGTTTTCACTATGAGCACTGGGCCCTGGCTAGCAGGATCCCAGTGAGACAGTGAAAACACCCTGACATACACTCACAAACAGGCCGAAAGTGGGGGTAACAAGGCTAGAAAGAGGCTACTTTCTCGCAGCCATTCCTCTCTTACTGTTCTCCTATCAGGGCCACTGACCTCCTCTTCAGAGTAGTCCTCTTTCTCTGAAATATTTGGTAGTGCTGCCTGGCGGTGTTTCAACTCACAACAAAACAGGGCTGATTCAAGGTCCTCCTTTCTGGCCCTCCTCTTCACAGCCAGTCCTGTTTCCTTGAGGAAAACCTTTAGCTCCCTCTTTGTATAGATGAATAGGTGCCAGAAGTTGACTTTCATTCTGCAAAGGCTGCACTGGTGCAAACCCAAACAAGGACCAAGTATCAACAATATGTCTAGGAGGACACCAGAGAACAAACAGGTAAAACAGAATGTGGTCACGTAATGGACTGCACTGAAAACAGTGTTGTAAACTTACTTAATCACTGTACATCAAGTACAAATACAAGTTCAATTCTCACTGCTGGTCACCAATTTTAGAAATGGGGTCTGTGGTTGGCAGTCAGGTTATCCCCTGTCCCAGAAAGGACCCTTACTCTAGTCCGGGTAAAGGAGAATCACCCTCTGATAACCCCCCGCTCACTGCCTTGGTAGCTTGGCACGTGCAGGCTGGCTTAACTTCAGAAGCAATGTGTAAAGTATTTATACCAACACACACAGTAATACAGTGAAAACACTGCACAATGGACACCACACCCGTTTAGAAAACAAGGTAATATTTATCTAAATCAAACAAGACCACAACAACAAAAATCCAGAATACACAAGTCAAGATATGAATTTTCAAAAGAATAAGGTGCTCATTATGACCTTGGCGTTCCTTCCTGGCCACGCCTGCGTTTGCGGTCAAACGTCCGACAGCGTGGCATTGCAGGACCACCAAATTATGACCATGGCTGTGAACTGGCTGCATTGTAGCAAATTCACTGCCTGTGCCACCAGGGCGGTGAGACCGTCTAGCCAAAGGTTGACCACCTTTGACCGGCAGTCCACCTAACACCGCCCGCGGTATTATGAGTATCCTTTCTGCCAGGGATTCCTTGGCAGCAGCACCGCCACGAAATCCCTGGTAGAAAGGATACTGGTGACAGGAATACAAATTCCTGTTGCCACAACAGGACTCCCAACACCCCCTCCATGTAGAAGGCCCCTCCACCTCTCAACCCCATCAGAAGCCCCCCACCCTGATACCCATACTTACCTCCCCTGCCCCGACCCACGCATGCATACACCACACTTACATACAAAAAGGGCCATTTCCAACAGGTACAAAAACAAACAAAAATGTAAAGGGAAGGTGTCAGTCATTGTTAATGAAATCATTGGAGTAGATGCCACATCACAGGTAGTCCAAACTCCAGAGTAATCAACCAAGAGAGTGAATGTGTGGCACACAAAGGAGACCCTTTAGGAAGAGTTCACTTACTGGCAATGGTGGGTGTCTTGCCATCCATAACTCCTGGATTCTTTGCTGGACGTCCCCACTTGTAGGGGGGGGGATCCACTGCTACAGAGTCATGGGTGTCTCTGGCTGGTTCTTCCTCTGGCAGGGTCTCCTTTCCAGTGCTCAGGGTGGTATGTATATCCCTCAGGACCTCTTTGAGGGAGGCCATTCTGTTATTGTGAGCCTCATCTAGTCCTGCATGTCTCTGTACATGTCCCTCTATAGCAGCTTGATTTCCCGGAGTTCAGTTAAGACCTGGCCCATCACACCTTGGGACTCCTGATAGAACCCCAGGACATGGCTCATGGTGTTGTGGCCAAGATCAGCCCTAGTAGCCTCACCCCGCTGGCCCACAACATCCCTCCTTCGTGCCTTACCCTCACGGGCCTGTGCTCTTGCCACAGGGTGCCCTCTCCTTTTTGTTCCTGGACCCTCATTGTCTGAAGTGTTGCGCTGCAACTTAGGATCCATGACTGGGGGGCATGAGATGGTAGACACTGTCCCAGGTACACAGGTAGGGGGACAAATGGTAGCTTGTGATAATGAGGCAACAAAGCTGGAAGGTGAAGTTGTGGGCACGGTTGGACTCACTGTGCCCATCTGATCAGGTTGCCAAGAACCATCCTCCAAATTCAGATGTCCAGGATTGTCTTCTTAACTGAGGGCTTCATCCAGGGGGGTTATGGCAATCTGTTCTGTTGCCTCTGTGTGCACAGCTGCAGCACAACCTGTTGATGTAAAACGTACAATGCTACTGGTTACATTATGAACGGTTTAGAGTTACAGTGAGAAGAGATCTTGTACAAATTTCAGATGCAGTTAATCCTATGGTAACCATGATATTGGTTGTATTGACATGACATATGTGAAGCATGCCAATTCATTTTGACTCAAGCAGCTGCTGAAATGTGCATATCATTTGCACTTGGGAGAATAGCCTAAAATGCCACATTGCCACCTGTGCAGTCAAAACAGTGGCTTTTAAAGATATGGCTTTGACCATTTGAATGCCTAGTTGAGTGTGATGCAGGCAGGCCCAGGACTTTGTTGTATATGTGACTGAAGTCATAATGTCCACAGTGCAATGTGAATGTGTCCGCTCCCAATACCAATCTAGTGATGCATCTGGAAACCTTATGAATATGTGTTATACACCCTGGGTAAAGTGTTGTTCCTGTCCTCAAATCTTGCTTAGCATGTCAAGATGGAGTTATGTTGACAGTTACGTCTCGGATTTGGGAATGATCTGTGTTTGACCACTCCAAGGTAAGTATACTTATGGACAGCTGACAAACAAGGGCATTTGTCCAAATGGCCACTGTGGTGGTGGTTGGAGTTAGAATAACAGGGCCTATTGGGCTTTGTAGCTAGCCAAGTCCCTCTATTTCCCAACACTTAGAAAATGGTATCCTCCCAGGTGAATACACTTCAATTGAGATGTAGTTAAGGAAGAGGGGACTTTGGACAAGTGAACACTGGTTTGGTGCTTGGAGTTAAAGACACAAGTCCTCCTGGCCCCAGCAGTAATGTCACTCCCTCTACTACACATACCATACAAATGTTATCTCCGAGGTGAGTACACTTCATTTGGGAGTTACCAAACAATGGTATTTGGACAAGGGAACACTGGACTGGTTGTTGGGGTAACAGAAACAGAGCCTCCTGGCCTTAGAAGTCATGTCTCTGCCTCTACTACACACACTATACAAATGTTAACCCCTCCAGGTGATTACACTTCATTTGGGAGTAACCAAACAAGGGCATTTTGACAAGAGAGCACTGGGCTGGTGGTTGGAGTAACAGTGTCAGGAGAACTATTGCCAGCGTTGTTAAGTTCTTACCTCAGCAAAAAACGATTCCCCTTTTCCTTGTACTCACGTTGGTTGCAGCAGCATCTTCACTCCCGGTGGCTCTTTCAGGGGCTGTTCTTAGAACTAGCTTCTTCAGGTTTAACTGCCATTCAAGATGGTGACCACAAATCCTTGTGAGGTCAGCGCTCTGGTGTTTCTATCTTAGTCTTGTGCTGAAGCTTTTATCCAGCTGTTTCTCTCAGGGAGCCCTGCACTTCAACTGTCATCCTGAGGAGAATGAGCAGTGTTCCTGAGACGCTTTGTTTCATAGAGAATTCTTCCAGTCTTGAGTAATTAATGTTTTTTCTTGTAACAGTGTGCACAGCACCTACTTTTTCCCTTTTGTAGAAGCTGAATTTTTTCCTTCTTCCAACAACTGGCTATCGGCTTTCTGAAAAGAATTTGTTTTGCTTTAACAGAACTTCAAGCAACTGCAGTAAGGAATCCTTTTGTATGATTTCCAGACCTGCCAATATATATAGGTACATATATATTCAAGAATTATTTGCTTTGCAGACTTGTCAGTCTTAAAGACAAACCACAGTGCTCAGACTAATTCCTAGAGACTGTGATTGAGAAAATTGAACCTTGAGAAGAAGTTTTTGTTTCCTATAAAAGACATTAGTAGTTTGTATATTTGTGAAATTTTTAACTGTTCTCTAGAGAACCTTGGAAACTTCTGACTCCTGGAGAAAAGAAGATATTTAGTTAACCTTGTTCTCTCAGAGAGAGGCTAGTCTCTCAAAAGATCCAGGTTAGGAGAACAATAGAATTGGGTGAATGTGAATGCTGCACAGTTGAATGCACAGTAGGAATATACTTACCCATGCTCTTATCACCCAACTGCTGCTCCTTCCTTTAAGGAAATCTCAGTAAGAAGAAAGGTGCCGGTTTTCAGAGACGCACACACTGAATATCCTATCTTCAAGTGGGAAACACAGGCTAACTGATTCTAGATACGGTCTCTCTTTTTCTATTCCCATTCCCCTTTCCTCCTAGCGGATGAAGGGTTCAGATAATCAGTTAGTCTGAGCACGCATCTGTTGGAGGGAGTTGGGTAAAAGGCATCTGATCCTGTGAAAGTTTGATTTAATGGGTAATCTCCTGACAAATTGATGATCGGTAAACACAGTGGTTACAAGACAAGCCCCTAATAAATAATGCCGCCATTCCTGAAAGGCATCCTTCGCTGCCAGTAGCTCTTGTCAGCAATTTGATCATTTCTTTCAGGAGGAGTTAATTTCCTGGATCGAAATGCCACTGGGTGAAGTTGACCTGTTTCCTTGTGCCTCTGAGACAATGCACCACCAATCGCTTGGTCGGAGGCATCAGCTTCTACAAAAAATGGCTCCTCAGGGTTAGGATGGAGAAGGATGAGGACTGTCACAAAGGCTCTTTTGAGGAACTCAAAAGATTCTTCAGCATCTGCTGACCAATAGAAGGGTACTCCTTTTCTCAAAAGTTTTGTAATGTGGACCACCTTTTTAGAGAACTATTTTATAAATCGGCAGTAGAAATTGTCAAAGCCAATAAAACTTTGCACCTCTTCCATCTTTTTAGGAAAAGGCCAATCCAGGATTGTTTGAATTTTACCATGATCCAAGGAAACTCCATTTTCCGATAAGGCAAATCCCAAGAATTCTACTTCCTTTGCATGAAAGGTAGACTTTTCCAACTTCACATATAGGTTATTTCCCAACAATTTATTTAGAACTGCTCTCACATGATCTATATGGTCTCGCAAATTCTGGGAGAAGATTAAAATATCATCAATGTAGACTACTACAAATTGATCTAAAAACTCTCTCAGAACATTGTTCACAAAGTGCTGAAATGTGGCCAGCATGTTACATAGCCCATAAGGCATCACTTGATACTCGTATAGACCAAACCAGGTGCGGAAGGCCATTTTTCATTCGACTCCCTTATCAACTCAAATTAAATGGTACGCTCCATGAAGATCTAGTTTGTTGTAGATTTGTGCATCTTTTACCTGATCTAGCAGTACTGAAATCAAGGGCAGGGGATATTGATTCTTCATCATAACTTGATTTAACACTCTACAATCAATACACGTTCTTAACTCTTCATTCTTCTTCTTTAGGACAAGAAAAAGGGGGCAAGAGACTGGGGATTATGAGGGATGAATAAAACTGTTTGCCAAATATTTTTCCAAATATTCTTTTAGGAACTTGTTCTCCTTTTCAGTAAGAGCATTGATTCTACTGCAAGGTAGAGTCACACCTGGCTCAAGTTCGATCCTGTAATTATAAGATCTGTGGGGAGGTAGCTTCTCTGCCTCTGCTTGGTCAAACACAGCAGACAATTATTTATATTCTGGGGGAATGACAACCTTTTCCAGAACACAAACCACATTGGATTTAGTAGCTAAAACTTGAACGGGAGATGGTGTACTACTTATCTCATGAGGACCATAACAATGCTTCCGACAGTAACTTGAATTCAATTGGAAAGTCTTTTTTTCCCAATTTATTTCAGGGATGTGTTCCGTAAGCCACTGTAAACCCAAGACCAGCTGAAATTGAGGAGCATCTATGAGATTGAAAGATATCTTTTCTGGTGACCTAGATGATCTTTCAGAACTATAGGTTCAGTTTCATCTGTGATAGGACCTGAAGACAAGTTTGTTCCATCCACTGCACAAACAGGTTCTGCTATTCTCTTTTTCACAAAATGTATTCCCATTTTTGTGGCATACTGGATGTCACAGAAATTGCCGTAGCTCCTGAGTTAATCATCATGTAGCTTCTTTCTCTGAAGATTAAGTCAAAAGAGATGGTAAGGTGAGGGGAAGCAGACTTAAGGTGTTTGCCACTAATTGGGATTTAGGGGCTGGTTGGTGTTGTAAGTCAACCAGGGCTACTCTCTTGGTTGAATGAGTTTTCTCTTTTCCTGAATTATCTTGTTTAGGTTTGTTTGGGCATTCTCTTAAAAACATCCGGACAACCCACAATAGAGACATAGGCCCTCATTACAACCCTTGCAGTAAATCCCGCTTTCTGCCGTGCTGAAGACTGCCAACATACCGTTGTGGCGGCAGGATTCCGCTACAGGTATTACGACCCACATCTCGGAATCCGCCACAATACAGACACCCACACAAGTCCGCCACACCAAAGGTCAGTGATAAACTGGCGATACCAAAACCCACACTGTCACGCCAACAGGAATCCGCCCACAATATCACGACCCATGAATCAACGCGGCGGTCATTCAACCGCGGTAATCCATTGGCGGTACACACCGCTGCGCTCAAAATACACACACACTTACAAAACACAACTACATTCGACAATTCAAAATACACACACCTGATACACATACACACACCACACACTCACACCACTATAGAACACCCACCCGCATAACCCACAACCCCTTACAATGTAAAAATTGGAAGGAGGCCAGAGAGAGAGATTAGCAAACACAACATTAGCATCCACAGACACACAACACCATCATTTATACAACATCCATGCACCTCAAACAACACATGCAAACACATCTCCCCACACATCACAACAGACAGCACCTCACACATCACCCACACCACATCATGGCACCTCAAAGACACCCTAGGTTTTCAGAGGAGGAGCTCAGGGTCATGGTGGAGGAAATCATCCAGGTAGAGCCACAGCTTTTCAGATCACAGGTGCAGAACAACTCCATTGTGAGGAAGATGGAGCTATGGCGGAGAATTGTCGTCAGGTTCAACGCAGTGGGACAGCGCCCAAGAACATGGGATGACATCAGGAAGAGGTGGAACGACCTACAGGGGAACGTGCATTCCGGGGTTTCAAGACACCAGATTGCTGTACAGAGGACTGGCGTTGGACCCCCACCTCCTCCCCCACAACTAACAACATGGGAAGAGCAAGTCCTGGCAATACTGTATCCTGAGGGTCTCGCAGGGGTAGCAGGAGGGCTGGACTCTGGTATGTCAAATCATTACTACCATACCCCCCACACCCCACCTACATGCCATCACATACCCCCATCCTTATCCTCACTCCCATCACTCCATCATCTCACATATGTCCCACTATCACAACCCACACATCTCAATACCAAGGCCCTGCATGCAACACCTATGCATGGACCACTGTCACCAAAGCATATCCAGTACAGATACCCACACAGACCCCAAACCAACTATCACAAAAGGGCTAACACAATGATGCAAGCACAGGTGTAGAGGGTACCTCACCCAATGCACAAGATGGCACACACAGATACTAAAACTATGCATTTACACCTCAACAGGACCCATACCCAACGTCACCGACAGGAGGTGCCAGACGTATCCAGTTCCCAAACAGAAGAGGCCCACAGTGATGATAGCAGCTCTGCACGCCTGGATCAAGATGATCAGCCCGACCCATCAGGGACCTCGGGACAGTCGGTTCCCCTGACAAAGTCCCAAACCACCACTGAACCTCCCCTCAGGAAACACCGCAACAGCACCCACCCAGCGGGCCCATCCCACTGTCTCCAAGACACGTCAATCATCAGTGTGTCCACCACTACAGGGAACCCAGGCAAACCCACCAACCCAAGAAAATCAGGGACCTGGGGTCAGTGGCAGTGGGCACACGGTTCAGGGGACAGAGGCACACGATAACAGGGAAGCTGGGAGGACTGCTGTGCGACAGGGGGAGGACAGGCCCAGGTAACCAACACTCCATGGGGCACTCTCCGACATCATGGGAGCTTATCACCATTCCCAGGAGACCATGGGCACGGTACTGGCCAAGTTTCAGAAGACCCAGCGGCAGCAGGAGGAACACTACCTGAGGATCAGGGAGGACTTGAAGTCCATTAACACCACCCTGGTCACCATTGCAGCGGTGCTGGCAGACCTTGTCAACACCATGAGGGACACAGTGGTACACCAACGGGCCCCTGACACTAGCCTGGACGATGACCAGCCCTCTACCTCCGCCGGCGCTAGTGGACAGGAGGCATCACCACAGGACCAACAGGTCACCAGCACCCCACCCCCTGCAGATGGAGAACCACCCCGCAAACGGTCCCTGCGATCCAGGAACAAGACAGACAAATTGCCAAGACCCCTGCCAGAAAATAAGACCCTCCTGAATGTCACCCTTCTGTCCCACTTTGTCACTCTTTCCACCTTAAACTGCCATTGCTCCACTTATTATGCCCCATTGGACAATGCACCTGTGAGACCAAGAGACTGGACTCTGCCATGGACATTCCTCCACCATCACCCCAGCCCATTTCACAACCCCCTCCACTTATGGGCACAAAAATAAACACCCTTGAATCACTAAAGAATCTGGAGTCAGTCTGTGCTTTCACAAATGTGTAATTGCAAAATCTCTGGAATATAGCAATGTCAATGTACTTTTCCACATACCAATGTTACACAGCAGTAGGCCAGGAGTAAACATAGCAGAGGGCACAAATCGGGACCCAGATCTGTGAAATGAAAAGCCAAAGTGACAAGTCAGGGTCCATACACAGAGGTAAAAAGGCAGACTTAAGCTAGGTCCTACAATAGTATGAGATGTGGGAAGCAGTTCCATCTTATTACCTGTGTCTCACTGGAAGTATTGCATGATGATGTTGTTTCTGTTGTCTACATCTTCTTCTTCTGCCTCCTCTTCTTCACTGTCCACAGGCTCCACAGCTGCCACAAGACCACTATCAGGCCCATCCTCCTGCAGAAAAGGCACCTTCTGTCACAAAGCCAGGTTGTGCAACATAGAGCAGGCCACGATGATCTGGCACACCTTCTTCGGTGAGTAGTATAGGGAGCCACCTGTCAGATGGAGGCACCAGAATCTGGCCTTCAGGAGGTTGAAGGTGCGCTCTATAACCCTCCTAGTTCACCCATGGGCCTCATTGTAGCGTTCCTCTGCCCTTGTCCTGGGATTCCTCACTGAGGTCAGTAGCCATGACAAGTTGGGGTAACCAGAGTCACCTGCAAATATCGAGGGACAACTGTTAAACATACTCCAAACATTAGGGAATCTCCCACACCAGACAGCAAATGAAATTGTGTGGGGACTTTAGGCTCACCTATTAGACATACATTGTGCCTCCGGAGTTTCCCCATCACATAAGGGATGCTGCTATTCCTCAAAATGTAAGCGTCATGCACTGATCCAGGATACTTGGCATTCACATGGGAGATGTACTGGTCTGCGAAACACACCATCTACATATTCATAGAATGGTAGCTTTTTTGGTTTCTGTACACCTGTTCATTCCTGCGGGTGGGGTAAAATGCCACATGTGTGCCATCAATGGCACCAATGATGTTGGGGATATGTCCCAGGGCATAGAAGTCACCTTTCACTGTGGGCAAATCCTCCACTTGAATATAAACCATGTAGCTGCACATGTGTTTCAGCAGGGCAGACAACACTCTGGACAACACGTTAGAGAACATTGGCTGTGACATCCCTGATGCCGTGGCTACTGTTGTTTGAAAAGACCCACTGGCCAGGAAATGGAGTACAGACAGGACCTGCACTAGAGGGGGTATTCCTGTGGGATGGCGGATAGCTGACATCAGGTCAGGCTCCAACTGGGCACACAGTTCATGGATTGTTGCACGTTCAAGTCTTTAAGTGATAATTATGTGTCTGTCTTCCATTGTTGACAGGTCCACCAGTGGTCTGTACAGCGGAGGATGCTGCAATCTCATCACCTGCCCCAGCGGACGTGCTCTATGGAGGAGAACGGTGAGTAGAGGGTCATACAACACTTAGGTATCGCAAGGCTGTTTAACAAAAATGTTAAATTTTCTCTATGTTCCTTTGTCTGTCCGTATTCCTGGCCTAAATATGTGTGACGCAGTTATTTGGCCTGCCATGTGGCCCCCTGAAATGGCGGCTGTCTGACCTGTAAGGTGGGACAAGGGGAAATGAGGTAACTGCACTGGCGTTGCACAGCGTCGCGGTAGGTGGTCAAAGACCGCAGTTAATTCAGCATTGGTTATCATTGGGTCCTATGGGTTCCAGGAGCCAATGACGATGTACGCCGGTGGTGACGGTATGCACGGCCGCAGACCTGACCGCCATTTTCTATCTGCTCCCTCACTTGATACCTGACCTTCAACAGGAGAGGACCCACACTGCAAGTGCTATGTGACCTGTGTCTGGAAGCGACAATGGCTACAGTGTCTGGGGAAAGGCCCCATGCCTTCACTTCAGAGGAGTTGGAGAAACTGGTGGATGGGGTCCTCCCCCAGTACATGCAACTGTAGGGTCCTCCAGACAAACAGGTGAGTACACTGTAAGCATGGTGGATGGCACATGATTGTATGGAGTGTTGTGGATGGAAGGGGGGGGCAGGCCAGCATGTGAGGATGATGTGTGTATGTATGTCTGGGCCAGGGTGGGAGGTTTGTGGCCAATGTGTAAGAAGAACTGTACGGGAGAGTAACATCCGTTCTAACTTCAAATTTCCTCTAGGTCAGCACCCACCAGAAGAAGGGTATTTGGCGTGCCATCGCCAAGGGAGTGCGGACCCTGGGGGTCTATCATAGATGGAGCTCCCACTGCCAGAAAAGATGGGAGGACCTGCGCCGCTGGAGCAAGAAGACTGCGGAGGCCCAGCTGGGGATGGCCTCCCAACGTAGAAGGGGTGCCCGTCGCACCATGACCCCCCTGATGTACTGGATCCTGGCAGTGGCATATCCAGAGTTGGATGGGCGCTTGAGGGCATCACAGCAGCCACAAGGGGGTGATTACACTCTCTTTCAGCTGACTGCACGCTTGATGAGGTGGCTTGGTGGGGGTGGTGGGCTGTGGGTTCACCTAGGAAAGGGCAGACGCGCAAAGGTAGATCCTTTGATTTGCAGACTCATTCCCACTCCAACCCCAAATCTGGTGTTTGCCCTCTACACCTAGTCAGGCTCCCTTGGGTTCCAGCTGTGCATGAAATGGGTCTAGACAGAGTCCGCCTTGGGCATGTGCTTTTCCCCTGCACTGTTCGTGCATGGCTTAGTGCATAGGGCTGCTCTCTGTGTGTTGTGTCCACCAACAGTAGTGGTGTTGCATGCATTGACCATGTGTCTCTTCTGTCTCCCCCCCCCTTTTTGTTTTGTCACCCTGTTCTTGCGTGCATTAGCATCATCTGGCAGAGGAGCAGTGGCACCGGAGCAGGAGGAAGCTGCATCCCACATGGCCCTGGAGGGTGAAGTAACTGAGCCTGAAAGCACCAGTGGGACAGAGGACGAGGGGAGCTCCACAACGGGGGCAGGAGCATACACCAGAGACAGCGACTCCTCCTCTGATGAGAGCTCCCCTGTGATGGCGGGCACCTCTGTGTCCACCGCATCAACAGGTACAGCCGCCACTCCCCCTACCAGCACCGCCCTCCCAGCAGCCCCTCAGCATGTTTCCCGTGCCCGCTCTCCCAGGAGGGTGGGAATCTCCTTCGCCCCAGGCACCTCAGCCCCTGCCCCATTCAGTCCTGCTGCCCTCAGTGAGGAGGCTATTGACCTCCTGAGATGCCTCACTGTTGGGCAATCTACCATTTTGAATGCCATCCAGGGTGTTGAGAGGCATTTGCAGCAAACAAATGCATACCTGGAGGGTATTCATTCTGGCCAGGCGGCCCAACAGAGAGCATTTCAGGCTCTGGCCTCAGCACTGATGGCATCCATTGTCCCTGTGTCCAGCCTCCCCCCTCCAACTTCCTCCACCCAGACCCAACCCCCTGTACCTTAGCCTATCCCAAGCACACCATCAGACCAGCATGCACACTCATCAACACCGGGTGGATAACCTACCCCTGCTCCGCCTCCATTTTTTTTTTTCTGGGACGCGGAGCAGGGGTAGGTTGTCCACCCGGTGGTCACACGAGCAGGCTGACTATACAAGCCTGGACCACTGATGCTTATCGCTATCCCGATGAGGCCCATCCTTTAATACAAGGAGGGTTTTTGTGGTACAAAGAAATCCCGTATTGGGTTATAACATGTGGGTTAGGTACGTTTTTTGGTCCTGACGAATCGCACCGATCTTAACAGACATTTTTTGCGAGAAACATGTTGACCCCAAAAGAAAGAAGTATAGTTAGTTCTGTACTCTAACTCTCCACATTCCCCCAATTCAGGGACTGACAGTTTTTTTGTTTCTGAGGGTGGACTAGACATTAATTCTAATCCTTACCCACACTCTGTTTTTAATCATGACAGGGGTCTGGGTTGATTAAATACTATATTTCCAGACCTCTAGCCATCTTTTTTTTCACATACCCATACACCAATCCCACATACTAGCACTCAGCTACCGGATTCTTCACACTTAAAAGATCTCTGGCAAAGAGCCCCCACGAGGGGCACGTCAGGCATTGCAGTGCCGGCCTGACGAGGAGCAAAAGCCCGATAATGAAGCATGTCGCCATTTGGTGAGTGAGGGCTCTTGTTCTAATAAGAGCAGACTCATGGACTCTATTACTTACTGTATACATTTGAACTAGTCTATTGGCTGGAACTGTGTACTTTTGTTTTTTTGGTATTATGATGGGAGTACCGTACACAGGACCAAGTTTTCTCTAAACACTCCCGACATATTAGCCCTTCTTTGTTTGTATTCGTCTCCACTCACACCTGCATGCACCACAACCTCAGCCACTACCTCCATCACAAGCACGGCCATCACCACACACCACTCACGTGCAATCACCACCCCCACTACCATTCACACAACCCCCGTGTCCTATCCCAGAGTGTCTGTGAGTCTTCCTCCGAAACTACACAAACGCAGGCACACACCCACCCAACAGCCATCCACCTCACAACAGCCTTCGACCCATGCACCTTCACCCAAATTCAGCAAACGTACACCTCCTACAACCACTACCTCTTCCTCCACTCCCAAACCCCCTTCATCTTCCCGTCCCAGTGTGTCTAAGAAACTCTTCCTCGCAAACTTTGACCTCTTCCCTTCACCTCCCCCCGTCCTTCTCCTAGGGCCAGGCTGTCCAGATCCCAGTCCATCACCTCAGCCACCAAATCCTCAAGCACAGTGGTCACAGCAACTCCGGTCCCATCGTGGGCGCCACCCATCAGGGTTGCCAGTGTGCCACCTAGCGAGGCCAAGGAGCAGGCCATTCCACCACCTGCCAAGGTGAAGAAGGTGCCCACATGCCGGAAGGAGAAGCCGCATCTACCAGCAAGCAAGGGCTCCTCCAAGCCAAAAGGGGAAAGTGGCAAGGCACCAGCAGCGAAATCAAAGGTGGGAAAGTGACACAAGCCAAAGAGCAGGTCAAGACAGGGCATCGTGGCTCTGGATGAGGGACCAGAGTCACCTCTTCTGTCAACCACAACATCAACCTGTTCGGCGGTGGACATCGCCACCTGCACCGCCACCTGCACTGCCACCAGCACCGCCACCTGCACCGCCACCTGCACTGCCACCAGCACTGCCACCAGCACTGCCACCTTCACGTCGGCTGCCTCAGCAACAGTCCCCAGCATCATCCCCAGTGGGCAGCCGTCCGAGGCTGCAGGAGACCTCCTGCTGTGTCCCTCGACAGGTGCAGACACCACCGCAAACACCTCCGCCACAGACACCGCCGCAAGCCCTGCCACCAGCCCCGCAATGTGCTACGACAGTGTCACCACAGCTAGCATGGCAATCATCCCCAGTGGGCAGCCGTCCGAGGCTGCAGGAGACGTCCTGGACCCTGCCCAGCGTACATGATGCATGATTCCCAGCACTGTTTGTACCAGCAGGTGGCAGGCGAAGTCGCAGCAAGGTGGAGTGTGGCTGTGACTCCATGGAGTATCATGCTACCTGTTCCCAGGACATCTCGTGGCACACACACCCAGGTGAGGGAATGGGACCTGCCACACTGCATGTGAAGCACTCTGGGCACAAAGTCCCCTCCAGAACCAGTGGAGATTGACATCCACTACCTCAGTCCTTGGCAGGATGAACCACTCTGGGCACAAAGCCCCCTCCAGAACCAGTGGAGATTGACATCCACTACCTCAGTCCTTGGCAGGATGAAGCACTCTGGGCACAAAGCCCCCTCCAGAACCAGTGGAGACTGTAATCCACTTGAGAGACTGTGGCTTTGCACTCCCCAGGATACAGCAGTGGGCAAACCACCCACTGGAAAGACTTGAGAGACTGTGGCTTTGCACTCCCCAGGATACAGCAGTTGGCAAACCACCCACTGGAAAGACTTGAGAGACTGTGGGTTTGCACTCCCCAAGATACAGCAGTGAGCAAACCACCCACTGGAAAGACTTGAGAGACTGTGACTTTGTACTCCCCAGGATACAGCAGTGGACATGGCACCGCCTTGTGGAGCAGTGGCGTTGTCTGTGCATCTGGCTGAGTTGCCCCCCCACATCCCCTGAGGTGCCTGTTTACTTTCCATCTGCTGCCCCTGCAGTGTTCTCTCCATTTCGAGTCAGGTATCTTGTGATTTAATTTATATCCAGACTTGTGCAGTTGGTGTACATATTTGTATATACAAATTTTTTGAATTTGGCCTATCTGATATTTCAATGATTACACTTGTTACAATCATTTCCTTTTGTCCTTGCGTTCTTCTAGGGGGTAACGGGGTGTGTATGTAATGTTGCTGCATGTATTTGTGTGTATGGTGTTGTGGGTGAGGGTGGGGGTGGGGGTGTTGCGTGTGTGTGTCACCCTCTTCCCCCCGTATGCTAGGTGCAGTACTCACCGTGGTCGTCGTCGGCGTCTTTACTGCTCCTGATATAAGAGGAGGTAGACCAGCATGGGCAGGACCTGTAGTTCAGACTCCATGGCGTCCTGGTTCCTCGTTAGGTGTTGAGAGGTGAGTGGTTTCCCTTCCAAGTCCTGTTTCCACAGTGCTTTTGATAGCATTGGTACCGCCCCGGAAAAGGTGGCGGATAGGCGTGTTGTAATCCAGTGGGCAGAACCTTGTCTTCGGCCTGTCTGTTGGTGGTTACCACAGCAGTGTTTGTTTCTATCGCTATGGCGGTCGGAGTGTTAAAGTGGCTGTCTATGTTGGCGGTTCTCGCCATGGTCATGATTCCATTTGTTTTCCGCCGGCCTGTTGGCGGTATTATTGCTGCTTTAACACCAACCGCCAGGGTTGTAATGAAGGCCATAGATTCTTAGATCTTTGCTTGTCCTTTTCCTCTTTAGACAGGGAACCTCTAACACTGCAGATTTGCACTGGCTCTTTGAAAGAGTGTTTCTCGGAGGTCTTGATACTTTCCACTTTACTCCTATTGAAACGTGGTGGGATAGGACGAAATTCTCTCTTGCGTTCAGCTTGTCTTTCAGACAGACGCTGATCAGTCTGTAAAACTAGATCAATTAATTTTGACACATAAGTAAGTCAATCTGAAATTTGGGCTAGCGCATCTTTTATTTCTTCTCCTAAACCTCTGTAAAAAAACACAGCCCTTTTGCTCTCTGGCCAGCCAGTCTCCACAATGAATTTGTTGAATTGGGCCAAATAAGAGATACAATCCCTATTACCTCATTTTAAGTCCAGTAATTCATTATCTGTGGCTTGGGAAATTGTTCTGCGGTCAAAGATTTGAAGGAATTTGGGCCTATATTTATACTTATTTTTGTGCCGCATTTGCGTCATTGTTTGGCGCAAAAGCCCTGCAAGCTAACAAAATATAATTGTATTTGTAAGTTTGTGCCTGCTTTTGCGTCAAAAAGTGAGTCAAATGCAGCGCAAAAAAGGTATAAATATGGGCCTTGGTTTTAAAGACTTCAAAATCATATAACATAGGGTAATTTTGTTACACCAAAGGCATGGACCATGAAGCCGCATCTCCACTCAAATAAGACAAAATGAATGCTGTTTTTTACTGATCCTCTGTAAAAATAACGGGATGACAAAGGAAGTGTAAGGAGCACTGGGTTAAAAATATCTGCACTTTGTAATGATCTCCACTAAAACGTTCAGGTGGGGCCAGGGGAATGATAGGGGAGATGGGATATTTATGAGGTAGAGGTAGGGAAGGTTTTACCTGAAACCCCACTGCGGTATTCCCAGAAGTGAAGTTATTTAATTTGTCCATGAGCTGCTGGGTCTCAACATGGGATCTTTTTATTTCCCCTCTCAAGTTTTTGATTTCATCTATGGTAAGGGTTAACCGTTTTAGCATTTCGTCCATAAGTGCTGCTAAGGCATTTAAATCTAAACCAAAAGTTTCCTGGCCTCAGCAGTCATGTCGCTCCCTCTATTACACACAATATACAAATGCTAACCCCACAGGTGAGTACATGTCATTTGGGAGTTACCAAACAAGGGTATTTGGACAAGAGAACACTGTGCTGGTGTTTGGAGTTAAACAAACAGTGCCTCCTGGGGGTTGCAGTCAGGTCACTCCCTGTGCTACACACAATGTACAAATGTTATCCTCCCAGATGAATACACTTCATTTGGGAGTCACCAAACAAGGGTTTTTGGACAAAAGTGCACTGGCTGGTGGTTGGAGTGATAGTAACAGAGCCTCCTAGCCTCAGCAGTCATGTCACTCCCTGTGCTACACACTCTATATAAATGTTATCCCCGCAGGTGGGTACACTTCATTTGGGAGTTACCAAACAAGGCTATTTGGACAAGAGAACACTGTGCTACTGTTTGAAGTTACACCAACAGTGTCTCCTGGGAGTTGCAGTCAGGTAACACACACCATGCAAATGTTGGGTATTACATTTAGGTGTGCGGAATGGATTTAGGGTTGGGCATACATTTACCTGTTGAGACATATTTTGAGTCCTGGGATAATTATTGTATATTGAAAGACTTAAAGGCCCCCTTTGGATATATGTCATATGATAGACCTTGATAACTATGCTGTTGGGTCCAGCAATACAGATTGACAGAGTCAACACCCAGATACTATGGGTATTGAATGTAGGAGGGGTACATGAACAAGACAGTGGCAAAAGGTGAGCTATGAGCATGCTTGACATTGCATTTTGGTGACATTTGTTTGCTGTGACTTACCAGACTCCACTCCTGCAGGAATTCCTGTCAATCCCTCAGGATGCAGGATGTTCAAGACCTTCTCCTCCTAGTGAAAGAAATGTAATGTGGCGTGGGGAGGGCCACTGCCAGTCTTCTTGGCCTGCAGCTGGTCCCTGGAGACTAGGGAATGGACCTTGCACCTGAGGTTATTCCACATCTTCCTGATGTCCTCCTTTGTGTGTAGGGTGGTGCCTACAACATTCACTGTGTCAACAATCCTATCCTGCACTTCAATTTTCATACTGAGAAGAGTATGCTGGGCTTCTGCTGCAGACAGTTGTGGCTCGACTCATGATTTCATCCACCATGACTCTTAACACATCTTCTGAAAATTGGGGATTTTTAGTATGTGACATGGTGGAAAAAAATAAATGGGTTACAGTGACTTACTAAACAGGAAAAGTGTAAAAGGATGTGAATGGGCAAAAATGTGGGTATGGTGTTCTATGGGATGGTGAATAGCAAGGGGTGCCTAATGTATGAAGTATATGGGAAAAACGTTACTCAGTCTTCTGTGTTTTTCATTGGAAATGCAAAGGATTGTGGTCTGTGAAGAGGCTTGTTTTATAGTGTCATTTGCAGGTGTGTGCACTTGGCCAATGTATGTCAACTGTGCTATTTTCATATTCATCCAATGTGCACTAGTCTGTCACTTTGCTGATCGCAAACCGCAGTGGTACAGAAAACCATTGGCCATGAAGGGACCGCCATGCAGACTGAGAGCTTCTAATATGCTCAGTGGTTGGTTGTGGTGCAGAGGGCAGCGTAAGTCACACACAATCGAAATTATCCTCTGCACACCCTCTGGCAGCTTGGCACTGAGCAGTCTAGCTTAACCTAGAAGGCAGAGTGTAAAGTATTTGTGCAATAGGCCCCATTTCTAACAAAGAGGAAGGCAAAATGTTTGGGGTAACCCTTCAGAGAGGCCATTTCCAACACCCAGTCCAACAAAAGGCGAGTGATAGAATGACTGGACAGTATCTTCGTGCAACAAGGCTGCATCCCACAACTGACCACTACAACTTTTTAAAATCTGTGATACATAAATTAGGACAGAAGACAGTAGATTCTACTATAGACTTTCTATACACAGTTTGGGCAAGCCACTGATCCACATTGTGTGCCTCATTTCTTTGTCTTGTGGGAGGAAGAGGATGGCAGATGCACAACAGTTTTGGCGCTATATTTGAGAAGAGACTAGGGTTATTTCGATTCACTTACTAACGAGTGAGTTCCTAAACTGTTTAAGTCCCTTTTCATATGAGGGTTCCATTCGTTTTACAATGGATGCACGGTTCTGGTGTGTACCCCCTCCCCAACCCTTTAAATGTGTTTTGTTGCATCTTGGTGTTACAATCACTAATTCCTGTGCCCAAGCATGTACCTTATGTTCGGCCACTCATTACTTTATAAATCATGTAGACGCTCCTCAACCTCACAAACCTTAGATTAAGTATTTGTACAGTTTGGTATGACTGTATCCTATACCAAACCTTTAATTGTCTTGTGTTTGCAATGTTCCATGTGCTTGTAATTATCAATAGGTTTGACTAAAGTGGCTCATGTTTTTGTTTCTCATGTTTGTACAAGTCTCACTTCAACTATGACTGTTTTTTTGTTATGGTAATTATTCACTTGCTTGATAATTGTCCATGTGGCTGCAGACAGGGACTTTCCACTAAGATACATTCCATAGTGATTCATGTACCACCAATACAGAACTTTCAAGTCAAGGACATTCATTCACATGCTTGATAATTATCCAGTGCCTGCAGACAGGGACTTTCCATTCAGGTACTTTCCAGAGTGATTCATGTACCACCAATATGGGGACTTTTCAGTCAGGTACTTTTCAGCATTGCAGAAAAGAGCTACTGTGAGTGACAGTGGGGCACCCTCTTCGTGGCTTCATCCGTTCAGGAATCGGCCCACTGGTCAGTTCAATATGTGGGAGCATAGCCTGCAATGAAAGGAAGGATAAGCAAAAGAAGAGAAAACAAGGTTGGTGCACTATTCTTTGTTTCTCGTCTGCATCAAATCTACAAAAAATAAAAACTTCAAGGCTTGTGATTAATCCTGACATAAGACTCCCACGCTATATGCTGGAAGTTCAAGAGACTATTTGTGAACTTCTAAAGAGAAAGAGAATTCAAAAATAAGAAAAGCAAGAACAGTTGCATAATAGGAGCATACGGTGTATTATGCTGCCAGGGAAAAAACTATGACCTGTTATCCAAAGGTCACGAACGGAGTGGGAATTTCCATCCCACAAGAACTAAAGGACTGTATATTTTCTGTGTTGTTATAAGCATCTCAGAGTGTATGTACTTCCATTGCTCAAATGTTATTTGCACTAACTATGTTAATGCATGCTAATGCTCACATAGTGTGTGCGTTCCTTCCCTGAAGTTGACTCTCCTGCACACCCCGACTGAGGAAGACACTTAGAGCAATCCTGAGCAGGATGGTGATCTAGACCCCACTCTTAGGGTATGAGTCTTTGTTTCATTCATTATTTTGTCCCGACCCCCTTCCCTCCTAGGGCAGTGCCTTATCTGAAGTTATCATTTGTACATCGGGTGTTATGCTGGGAGAGAGTAGGGTCCAATATTGTCTCTGCATACAAGTTCTCCAGGTGAGTGGCTTGACACTTGCTATGCAGCCATGCTAATGGTCCTGCTTAATACTTTCCAGAATATATTGACTATCTCCAAAGCCCCACTGAACTTTGTAGACATTAGGTGGATGACATGTTGAGTCCACAAGCCAATTTTCAAACTTGTAACCTGCCATGTAAACAGACCTCTATGCAGCAAGTTAATTTGCTCAATGAGCTAGCTGTTAAGATCAGAGTTTGCACGGCTTCAGGCTATCCGAAGACTGTTATTCAGACCTAGTTGGTTGTATTTGTGATTCGCTGTACCAAAAAAGAATACATTAGGAAAACTAGGGCACCTTCCTGTGGACAGACTTGCACGAAAGCCTTAGGGTTTGCAAGGTGTTGCTGTTTCCAGCACTTGATTTTTTTCATACTTACTTTGTTTAAACTGTTGGTATGATCATACTACACCCAAACATCTTAAAGCTCAACTCTCACCTGCCGGGGCGTGGGCATTGATGCAACATTTTTCCCATTAAATAACACAAAATAACAGTGAACCAAACTGATCTTCCCAAACCATTAAATAAGATACACTACTTACTAGGCTCAGTGACATGAACTTTAACTGCTTTGAACTAGATCTTTAACCATATGCCAAGCCACTTGGATCACCCAGGACTCCAACCTCCCTCCTCAAGAAAACTGTTGTACTTGTCACTGTCTTCAGGGTCTCGCCCAAATGTTTTTCCTTTTCCCTCCTGTTTGCGGAATTCATATGTGTTATCCTTTGGACTCTGCGCACTTTACCACTGCTAGCTAGTGCTTGCGCTAACTCCCTAAAACACAGTAAAATTGGATTACACCTAATTGGCATATTTAATTTACTTATGTCCCGCGTAAAGTGATATACCATATACTCAGGGCCAGTAAATTAAATGTTACTAGTGGTCATGCAGCATATATTGTGCCATCTTCTTAAATAGCCCTTAAAAGCATGACTTGCGCCTGGAATTGCAGCCTGTGTATAGCTGTAAACTGCAAATTAGACCTGTCAAAATGAACCCCTTACCAGACCTAAAACTTATTTTTATAGTACATACAAGTCACCCCTAAGATAGGCCCTAAACAGCCTACAGGGCAGGGTGCATTGTATTTAAAAAGTTGGACTCATGCTTTCAGGTTTTACATGTCATGCCAGTGATAAACTCACATATTTGTGTTTCACTGTTGTGAGGCCTTTCCCTCTCAGGGGATAATATTGGGTTACCTTTTTGTAATTGTATTATGTTTGCTGTCTCAGGAATTATAATTTGAAATCATTTTTAATAGTAAAGTTGGAACCTTTTGTTGCCTGCAACCTGTTTCTAGGTCACATAATTATGTATAATTGGCAGTTAGCATTTATGTATTCCTCCCAGACAATCACACAACAGAGGGACTGTGTTGACAGGATGGGCTGTCCCAGTAGGATGAGAAGTCAGAGCTGTGCACAGCCCCACTTACCCTTCAAAGCCACTGCATCAAGTCACACACAAAGAACTTCAGCAGACTATTATTACAGCAGACAGCCTGGGACCAGAGAAGGAGGCAGGAAATTCCAGACACTGCTAAAGGGAGAAGACTCCTAAAGTCTCTTCCACTTCGAAGCTGGCTCCAGGTATAAAACTAGGACGCTCAGATCCACTCTTCAGTTCACTTTTTGACATATGGAAAGACTCTGAGGACTGCCCTGCTGCTGTGGCCTTCTGTGTACTTCAGAGGACTGCTCTGCTGCACTAAGATGACTGCCCTTCTGCCTGAAGCCTGCATTGTGCTCTCAGAGTACTGCCCTGCAGTTTGAAACCTGTTTTTATGCTTTAACCTAGGACTTCCATACTAACTTCAAAGGCTAGTTGTCTGGCTTCCTGATTAGAGCCTCTGGGACAGAAAAGGGTCAATCTATCTTGAACCTGCACCTGGACCCGGCATGAGTGAGTCATGACCCTCCAAGCGGTGCTCCTCCAGTCCTGGACCTTAGAGGGTAGTGTTAAAGGTGCACAAATAGCCCAAATCCAAAACCTGGGAGTTAGAATATGTTCAACCAAAGAGTGCTATGGCATCTGAGAGGACACTGCGACCTACCTGCTTGCTGATCTGCCAAAGACTTGTCACCAGTCAGCCTGACTTCATGGTAAGTCATGCTAAATTCTTTGCTGCTGCAGCAGCAAACCCTGTTCAGCAGCTCCTCATAGAGGGGGTTTCCTACCTTCTGGAACCCTCATCAGCTACAACCTGCATCTTTGTCCTGCTGGAGGTTTTTGACTTCCATAAAGGAGATTACCCTTAAATCTGAACGTAGAAAGCTTCACTGCGACTTAGTTCAGTGACTCCCTGAGGACAAACACTTCTTGGATATTGCTGGATGCCTTGCAGAGACCAGGCCAAATCCACTTTCTCTGTCCATACCCCCAGTCCACCGCGTTCAGCTATAACTTTCTACTTTGCCCCTGCCTTGGGTGTTTAGATGTCTGAAGGAGGCGCTTTGATCTTTAGGTGCTAATTTTACCTTTATACTTTAAAATTTCATACCTCCGGTTCAACTTATTTTTGGTGTTAAATTCTTTAAGGCTATTCTTTCTCTAAATTAGTGTTAAGTTTTCACTTGATTACTGTTTAAGTGCTGCATAAGTACTTTACACACTGCCTCTAAGTTCAGTCGGACTGCTTTTGCGCCAGGATAGGCCTCATGACCGCCCCTCATACCAGGTTTAAAAAAGGCAAAACCCTCCTCAATGGCTAACCAGAGTGTGATTAAGAGACTGCTTAATATATGTTATGGTTTAAGCTGTCTTTGGAAAGTGTCTGTAGCAGTCCTGAAAAAGTTCATAGTTTGAGTGAGCGAAAAGCAGTATTTCAGTGGCTTCAGAATTGGGCCTTACCTGAGGAGTAGAATCAGGAAGCTAGACAGAGTGGCTTGAGCCTGTCTATATCCGAGGAGAATTGAAGAGCATCCCTCCTGCCCCTAACCCAGCAGCCTGTGCTTAAGGTCTCTTGCCCTTAAATAAGTTTTTGCTGGTTGTTGCTTCTTGTGATCTGATTGGTTGCTAGGGGTAGGGTTTCTATTGGACTGAAGACTTAGGGTTTGAGTTCTGATTTGCTGTTAGGGGTAGGGATTCCGATTGGTTGCTAGGGCTAGGGTTTGAGTTCTGCCAGGCTGTTAGGGCTGGACTTCTCATTGGACTTGTATTTATCTACCACAATAGGTAAATATTACATTAACTATTTATCTGCACGTATTTCACTATTGAAATGATGAGGAAAAGATTAAAAAAGTAATAAAAATTACACAAATAAATTACCTTCAAATACCGCAATAGTTGAAATTCTGTGTTTATATAATACAGCTTTAAATCTCAATATATCATCTTCCTTATACACATATTTCCTTTCTGTGTAATTATGTATCTACATATTCATTCCTTTACCCCTACTCTACAAGAGGAAAAAAATTACTCTCCAATGCACTTCTGTCTTACCCTAAACTTCTCTCAATTGATCCTCTATATCCACTCTCTGACTCATCCCTAAGGTCCTTCTACTACTATGATCTTCAAAATAACCCTTCTAGACTCTTCTCTGCTCTATGTCTACTGGCTCACCCTAAACTTCAGCTTACTACTATTATCTCCCAAACAACCCTACTAATATTTCCCTCATGTAACTCTCCTTTGACTCATCCCAAATCCGATCTGTTAAGCAGGATTGTGAAAAAGGGGGTGTGTCAAAATGCATTTTCCCCATTAATTTTTCCATAGGAATTTTAGACACAGCTACAGCCCATTTCACTAAAAAGATTTACATCACATTTTGCACAAAGCTAGATCGTGGTCCAGAATTAGTGCTTTTCTGATTTGGTCTAAATTAGTTCTGTGGCTAGAAAATTGGGTGAACAATTAATACTCAAATAAGTTGTATATCTAGGGATGCAGAGCCTCTGTGGATCTGACAGATCTGAAGCTGAGATCTCATTAGCTGTCACCACATCAACCAGGAAGGGTTGGCAGCCATCTTGAGACTCAGTCCTGAGCCTTAAAAAAATGCCATGGGGTCCCGTAGGTATACTTACAGAGTCCAAAAACATATTTTTTTAAATGTTGTCTTGAATTTTCTAAGTCTCTTCCACCCCCTTCTATAAAAATAAAGCTCCTGGTGTGAGCCAGGGCCCATGGGGAGGCATGTTATATATCTATGGGGCACAAGACAAGACCCCTTCCCAAAACCTCCAAGAGGCCCCAAGGACCAGAGACCACATCCCTGTGGCCAGAATCGTATTGAAGGAGAGGGCAGCCACCTTCCCTGAGCCAGGAGAGGACCCCAAAGACCCCAACAACTGGGACTATGCTTTAAACAAATCGGAGTGGACTTTCAGCCCTCCCCCGAGCCATATAATGGCCAGGGATCCCCATTCCCTGGGTCCAGCTCAATGAATATGTCCCGGGGTCCCCAACTACAGGGACACTGTCTGCTCTCCTGCCTGCACACACTACTGTTTTCTCATGGAGCAGGAGCAAAGAGGTGCTCCTGCCTGGTAGGAGAACAAAACGTTTCCCTGCTGGGGCTCTCTTTAAGCGAAATATATTGACTTGCTCCCACCCTGCGGGTGCAACAGGAAACTGCCCTGATGGAGTTAGAGCAATACTGGCTCCCACTGCACCCACTAAGTCCACAAGCAGGGGAGCTAGAAGGACTGAAAGGGGTGTAGGCTTCCCCATCCCCCAACAAGGGATTCACTGTGGGCTGTTCCAGGTGGGGACTGGTACAACCTACTTGAAAAGGAAAACATGCCAGCATATGCAGGAGCAGGGAGATTGCTGGACCTCAAGAGCCCTTGTTTCCCCTTGCAGCTTCCACTAAGTACAATGGCGTGGGGTACCACAGGTGGGCACGGGGAACCCAGTAAATGAAAGAAAATGCCAATACATGTGTGGCCCCATGAAATGGAGTTGCTTCCAGGGAGCCAGTGGGGCCATGGAGACACTGGGACTCCCCCTGTAACACCTCTATGAAAAAATAATGGTTGTCCCTGGGGTGACAGGGTTTGAGAAAACTGGGCTGATTCCATAGGCCCTCTCACATTTTGCCCCCATTTGTTACTAATACTGCTATTTTCTGACCTTGATTGTGCCCGGGGTACTGTTAAGCATTGCCAGGGCTAGTGCTCTATTTAAAATGGTATGTGTAAATTAGGCATAGTTATAATTGGCTCTGGCAGCCTACCTATAAATCCCTAGTATATGGTAGGGTATATAGGCTTAGGGACACCAATATAGTTATGGCCAATGTTCCCTGTAAGGCGCGCGCACCTTTCCTTCCCCCATCGCGCATGCCCCTTTGGCATGTGTGCACGTTGTGAAAACAGCATTTAAATGCCGCGGGAGTGTTTTAAACATCATTTAGCGTACTTTAGCATACAAGCGAGCAAGTGATATTTGTCTTGGCAATTAATGGTTAATGAGCTAGGAAATGCTTCGGAACAGTATCTGTTATCGAATGTTCCACCATTCCTATACTTTGTGGTAGTTTATATGCTTTGTCACTTTCTGAGTTTAAATAAGCCTTTTAGAGCGATATACGTGCTCCACTAAGGCAGATAATGCTCATATTTGAATCTGGATTGAAGTCAATGAAAACAGCGTTTAAATGCCGTGGGGAGTGTTTTAAACATCATTTGGTGTACTTTAGCATACAAGCGAGCAATTAATATTTGTCTTGG
Source organism: Pleurodeles waltl (assembly GCF_031143425.1). Classification (NCBI taxonomy): domain Eukaryota; kingdom Metazoa; phylum Chordata; class Amphibia; order Caudata; family Salamandridae; genus Pleurodeles; species Pleurodeles waltl. The sequence continues at coordinate 760,668,374 of NC_090450.1, forward strand.
AAATGAATGGTTAATGAGCTAGGAAATGCTTCAGAACAGTAGAAAATGTGCTGTTATCGAATGTTCCACCATTCCTATACTCTGTGGTAGTTTATATGCTTTATCACTTTCTGAGTTTAAATAAGCCTTTTAGAGCGATATACATGCTCCCCTAACAGGTCATGTCCTTGGGGTGTGCAACCAGGTCACAAAACTGCCTTGATGACCTATTGCATGGAGCAATGATATCCCTTTTTTGTTTTAGTGGTATGGAGAGGCTAATGCCAAAGATCTTGGCTAGTTATGCGCTGCGCGCGCGTGAATGGTCAATTTCTTGGCGCACGTATCCTTGGCTGCAGCGCACAGAGACCGCACACTGCCGCACACAGTGGAAAAAAATTAGAGGGAACATTGGTTATGGCACCCATGGGTGCACTGCTGTGGTCTCTTGTGCCATTGCAAAAGCAGGCCTGCCTTGTTGGCTGTTTTTAAAATACAATTAACCCCAAATTTGAACTTGGAATTAAAAGTACTTCCAAAGTCACAAACGTTCTTTTTTTTACATATAAGCTACCCCTGAGGTCTGCCCTAGGTGAACCAAGGGTTGGCTGCAGTGTATATATATATATATATATATATATATAAGCAGGGACTTTAAAAATGAAGTTTTATAAACACTGGTGAGGGAAAAACAGCCAAATTAGTTTTTTCCCAATGAAGTACAGTAACTCCCTAGGCTAACATTGGAAAGCTTATTTAAAAACAATAACAACTCATATTGCCAATCTTGGATTTATCATAACTAGTACAGAGAAAGAGTTTTAGAACTCTTTCTGAAAGTTACCAAAATCAGCCATGTAGTGCACTTTTCTGATTGGCTAGTCTCTGGCAGCCTGAGCCAAGCTACCTTAATGAGATGTGAAGTGGCTTGAGCTGAAGCAAAGGAAGCATCTCGTGGGAGCAGAACTGCTGCAGCGGATGGCAGAGCAGGAAGGAGGGCAGAGTGACCAAACTGGGTTGCAAAGGAGGGAAAGCCATCTGGGACAGAAACTAGACCTCCCCATTTCCTGTTCCCGCAGCCAAATGGGAACACCAGTAATTAGATTAGCAGAGGGGCTGAAAGGGAATTGTTAAGTACACTTAGCCATACTGGGGGGTGGGCTCAGCCAGATGTAACCTCCAAGGAGAAATCTTTTCCATCTTGGATTTTTAAAGAATGTTGCTTTCTAGGATTGATGTTTGTAACACTTTGCAGGAAGTGGTCACCCCAGAGGGTGGCACCCAGCACCCTATTGGTCAAGGATGGTCCCTGCTTGCCAACAAAGGAGCAAGGATAAATATGGCAGAGCTTCCCAGCAATTCAGATCCCTGATAGAAGAAAATACTGGAGAAAAAGGACTGCCCTGCTGAACTCCTGGTCTGCATCTGAAGATCTGCACCCACAAGGGCTGCACCAGCTGTGCACTCTGGGCTTCACCACAACAAGGACTTTACCTTGCTTCTGCAAGTCCAGGAGTGTACTCCCTGTACATTACAGGTACAAAGGAGCTGACCAGAGTCCCCTGCATCAGTTCCTGCAAGAAGAGACCAGCTGACCAGCGTCCTCAGAAAATTTGAGGATTTTTACCCCATGCATTCTGAGATCTGTAGTCCCACACTTAGGTGGAGCAACTCAGAGCTTCTAGAACCTTGGATCAAGTTTGTGGACACTTCAAGGACCCAAAAAGGTCTTCTGACAGAAGATTCAGTAGGCTGAAGAAGTTTGGAGCAACTTTGTGAAAACGCTCCTAAGATGACTGACCCATTAACGAGGGTCAAGCCGGCAGTATCAAATCGTGACCTGGCCTGAATTTCAGGTTCATCCTGCTGAAGCTCCAGAGCTTTTCCTTGTTGACAAAACTTCCAGGAGTTGACCGGGACCTCGCGCTGAGCCAGGCCGATGATGTCACTTCGCAAACCAACCAGAAGAGGAGCCTCGACTGATGATGAGAGGAAACACTCCAAAAAAGAGAAAACGTCAGAAGGTAACATTTTGACCAAGGCCTACCTCTCAGTGTATCTAACTTGGGCTCCAAAGTGGTCAGCCTCAAACTTTGACTTTGCCCCGGTCAAAGCATTTTTTGGCACAACAAAGTACATTGTTACATTTAATCTTTAAAAATTCATATCTCTGGGTCTCTACAGTGGATTTTTGTCATTTTGGTGTCATTTTAAAGTTAAACATATCTCCTTTTGTCATCATAAATTGGTGTTGGATTTTTATTGTGCATTGGGACTTAAGTATTTACTGTTCTGTTGATATTAAATGCTTTTCTACGCTTGTCTCCTAAGTTAACCCTAACTGCTCATGGTTCAAGCTACCAAGGGTTGAGCAAGGACTAATTTATTGAGACCTTGGCTGGATCTAGTGAGGGATTTTGACCTGTTAATAAGTGTAGTTTACTACGTGCCCTTACTGATAATCCACTTTCCAACACAGAGACATACAGGAAAAAAAATTTAAAAAACAAAAGTAGGTAATAAATGAGCAGCCACAGTCACTCATTTATTATTCACTGCTCTTTGACAGCGCACCCTATAATGCCCCAGGTGGGCTAATTACTTACATTTTGTTTTTGATGATGTCCATAAAAGGGACAGGGACATCACCAAAGGTTTTTATTTAATGTTATGGTTGAGCTGCAGGAAGTCCACCACCCCCCAGCAACACTAGAAACAAAACTGGGTCATTGAAACCATGACCCCAGGAGAACTTACCATATGGTTTAAAAGCATTTCCCAGGGTGGACTGCAGTGCCATCTAGGGGCTGGTTGTATGGTTACATATTATGGCCCTCATTCTGACCCTGGCGGTCTTTGACCGCCAGGGCGGAGGACCGCGGGAGCACCGCCGACAAGCCGGCGGTGCTTCAATGGGGATTCCGACCGCGGCGGTAAAGCCGCGGTCGGACCGGCACCACTGGCGGGGTCCCGCCAGTGTACCGCGGCCCCATTGAATCCTCCGCGGCGGCGCAGCTTGCTGCACCGCCGCGGGGATTCTGACCCCCCCTACCGCCATCCAGATCCCGGCGGTCGGACCGCCGAGATCCGGATGGCGGTAGGGGGGGTCGCGGGGCCCCTGGGGGCCCCTGCAGTGCCCATGCCACTGGCATGGGCATTGCAGGGGCCCCCGTAAGAGGGCCCCTAAATGTATTTCACTGTCCGCTGCGCAGACAGTGAAATACGCGACGGGTGCAACTGCACCCGTCGCACAGCTTCCACTCCGCCGGCTCGATTCCGAGCCGGCTTCATCGTGGAAGCCTCTTTCCCGCTGGGCTGGCTGGCGGTCTGAAGGAGACCGCCCGCCAGCCCAGCGGGAAAGTCAGAATTACCGCCGCGGTCTTTCCACCGCGGAACGGTAACCTGACGGCGGGACTTTGGCGGGCGGCCTCCGCCGCCCGCCAAGGTCAGAATGAGGGCCTATGTGTCCTGCAGATGTACAACATAAAATATAAGACCTTCATGTGGTTATTTTTATGATTACATTCTGTGGAGTGTAAAATTTTGAAAGGTAGACTCACAGACATGTTTGTTTTCTTTTTTTTCCTAAAGAAAATGTGACATATCAATGACTATTTATTTTCACATTTTTTCACCCCAAAATCAATCAATCAATCAGTATTTGTAGTGCGTGGCTACTCACCTGTGAGGGTCTTAAGGTGCTGGCAGGGAGGGGCCTCATCTGAAGAGCCACATCTTGAGGTTCTTCCTGAAGATGGTGAGTGACAGGTTTGTCTGAGGTGCAGAGGGAGTTTGTTCCAGCTCTTTGATGCAGTGTTGGTGAAAGATCATCCTCCGGCTGTGGTTTTGCGGATGCAAGGGATGGTGGCCAGGGCCATCTGGGTGAAGCAGAGGGATGTGGCGTGGGTGTGGAAGGAGACACAATGGTTCAGGTAGGCTGGTTCTGCATTGTGTATGGCCTTGTACATGTGGGTGAGAAGCTTGAAGGTGATTTGCTTCTCAACCGGTAGCCAGTGGAGGGTCCTCAGGTGTTGAGAGATGTGCTCTCAGCAAGGGAGGTCCAGAATGAGTCTGGTGGCGGCGTTCTGGATGAGTTGAAGTTTTTTGTTGTTCCTAGTTGCCGGCATAGATGCCGTTGCTGTAGACGAGCTTGCTCGTGACTATTACGTGTGTGACTGTCCTGCGACAGTCTGCTGGGATCCATCGGAAGATCTTCCAGAGTTTGCGGAGTGTGTGCGAGCAGGAGGAGGCGACATAGTTTACCTGGTGGGTCATGGATAGGGAGGAGTCAAAGATGATTCCTAAGTTGCAGGCATGCTGGATCAGTGCAGGACGGGTGCTGAGGAATGTGGCCCACTAGGAGTCGTCCCAAGCTTGGGTGGCTTTTCCGATGATAATGAGCTCCGTATTGTCGGAGTTGAGTTTGAGGCAGCTTTCTCTCATCCAGGTGGCTACGGCTTCCATTCCTGCATGAACATTCCTTTTGGCCTTGTCTGGGTCCGGGTGTATAACCACCCAACCCCTGACACTCACTGCCAAATGGTCTGCCTCTCTGAGTCTAAGGATCGGTATGAGACAGTGTCTCTGGGTGTGAGAGTGGGTATGTGAGGATCTTAGTGGTTCTGTGAGTGGATGTATGATGGTCTGAGTGGGTCTGTTAGTAGGTGCGTCAGTGTCTGAGGGGCCTGTGAGTGGGTGTGTCAGTGTCTGTTGGTGGGTCTGTGAGTGGGTGCGTCAGGGGATGAGCGGGTCTGTGAGTGGGTGCATGAGGATCTGAGTGGGTCTGTGAGTGGGTACATGAGGGTGTGAGTGGTCTGTGAGTGGGTGCATGAGTATCTGAGTGGGTTTGTGAGTGGGTTCATTAATGTCTTAGTAGGTCTGTGAGTGAGTGCATCAATATCTGGGTGGGTCTGTGAGTGGTTATGTCAGTGTCTCAGTGGGTCTGTGAGTGGGTGTGTCAGAATCTGCGGGTCTGTGAGAGGGTGCATCAGTGTTTGAGTGGGTCTATGAATGAGTGCGTAACGATCTGAGTGGGTATGTGAGTGGGATTATGAGTGTCTGTGTGGGTCTGTCAGTTGGCACGTGCAATTGCAAATTTGCTGCGATTGACACAAAAACGTCACAACGGATCAGAGGCTCTAGATTTATACATTTATTTTCCTATTAATATCTCAAAAACTACTGAAGGGACTGATACCAAATAACAAAAAGCACAATCTGCGGCTTTCTACCAAATTTGGGATGTCTGTCCAGCAGTTCTGGCTGTAGTCGTGTTCAAAAACTCCTAAGGGAATTAACATGGGAAACACATGCTTTTTGATTCCCCCTTTTTCTCGCCCCTGCTTGACGCATCACCCGAAACTTTCCATGTGCTACAAAAATCACCAGCACACTTATTTTGGAAACTTTAGTGAAGATCCGTCAAAATAGCACAAAAACTATGGTGTTAAAAAAAAAATTGTTTGGGAGGTGTATGCTTATATAAATTGTGATTGATATTGCTTGCTATGGGCATGTTAAAATGGCCACCGTGAAGGTGAGTAACGGAGGCTTACTATTCCATTGCTTCTGTTTACTTTTTGATATGTTAAAAGGAAACTGTAATGGTGTAGTAGCAACCGTGACCAAGGTCCCAGGAGGACCGAAACGCGCCGATTAGTAATTGGCCCATTCAATTTTTTACTTGTACAAACTGCTGGGAGTGCATTCTTATTGAAAACGCGGTTACTTCGATATATAAATATTAATACATATATATATCTATATATATATCTATATATATAGATATATATATATATATATATATATATGTATATATGTACATATACATATATATACATAAAATAATAAAGGTTCAAGTTACATCAGTTTTAGCGTAAAGTAACATTTGAATCTAAAACAAAACGCTGAAATTCACCAGGTATGGTTAACTCAGGAAAGTATAACTCTTGTACTCGTCCTGGACTGCTTATGACCTCACAAAGTATAGACCTCATTACACGTTCTATGGCATTATTGAGAACTTCACTGATGACAACTGAAACGATTGAATGGATTTTCACCACATCAAAATAATAATGTTTTGACTGTAAACATTTCTGTTTTAAGCTACGTTTATATGATTAACGGCGACAGCCAGCAAATAGGATTGTAGGACTTAATATGGGACATACAACATTAGTATAACTCAAGGAACTTTCGCACTTTCCCCAACTAGCTGAGGTTCTCTATTTCAAATCGAATACAGCTCAAAGGGGGGAGGGGTCAAAGTTTATTCTTCAATTCTTCGTTTGCACTCCGTACAGCCACAATTGCTGAATAGAATTGCACTAAACTTGGCATGAGGAAGAACGGTCATCCTAAAAAAGCCCAGTTGTATTTTGATTGGTTATAAACTTAGTCATCATTGCCTTTAGGGTACTTGGATAGAAAACGATGTTAAATAGGTTTCGAGAGATATTCTTTTATGTATTTGGATTATTGTTCTGCAAGCTCTTCGTGGAGGATTGAAGAATTGAAAATAAATAATTATTCTGATTAGACTAGGGAACATTTTCGACCAATTACAATTTTAGCATTCGCGGTTCTCGGAATTAAATACGATAGACTTTCTGTCGCAGACATAATTGTGCTGTCCGAGCTTCATAATGTGATGGTGAGAAGCTGCTCCAATGTATAACGTCGTTGAAAGGCAAATTAGGGAAGGTTCGGGTGGCTTGAGAGAAACCCCTTACTCCAAGGAGTATCAAAAGGGCAATTCTTCCCTTTAAAGAAAAATTAAGTGAAATACTCTGCATCAATGATACCAATTGTGAAAATGTATTTACAAAAATAAAAGCATAATCACCCTTTTTTAATGCCTACAATTGGCCCTGATGGGATGGCGTCTTGTTTCTGGGCAATGTCCTTCGACCAGATCCCACTGTCATGTGTCCTTTGAATGTGCACAATGCACTTTGAGGGCAAGAAGTTTGAGCACGAAGCGTGGCCAGATGCTTGCATCGATAAAATGTTGCAGACACCGGTTTCGAGCATATGAAGCTTTGCGCTTGTATGCTTGTATATATTATTTCATTAACTGAACTGAATCTGTCACTCTGTGTGTAATCATGCTTACTAGTGATTTTGTGCCTCTATATAAAAATAAAAACAAACGCCAAACTGCAGGCTTTGTCAGTGCGTGTGGCTTTGTCAGTCCTTCTTCACGCACTTTTAGCAAGAGTTCCCTGCCACTTTTAACTTGACATTATTTACAAGAGAACAATTTGTGAGTGATTTAAATCAAATACATTTTTTAAGCTAAGTAAAGCAAACACTAAAAATGTCGTGGTACCATTTTCAAAAAGTTTAGCAGGAAACCTGTTTCGGCAGCCTAAAATAGCAGGTGATTCACATATTTTTTCTTGGATTTAATAATTTAACTGCAGACTGTATGGCTATGACTAATACAAGCCCTAAGGACTTTGCAGACGCTGTTCTTACCGAGGTCTAGAAAAGTGACATCACCCTGTACCAGTACTTCATTATTCTTTGGTGTCTGCTATCCATTGAAGAGTGTCATTATTGCAGTTCTCGCAGATTTTAACGTTAACCTTTTTATTAATTTTTTAAAGAGGAAGCCACGAAAATATCATGAAAGTATTGTGCCTCTTTGGATCTCAATGATTCATGTTCTAGCAAACAAGACTTTCTTCTACGTTCTCCCATTATGCTGGTCACTCAAATTTTTGCAGGCATTTTCACCCACTTCTCACTCGAATCGTGGAACAAAATCTCGTATTTCTTAAGACATAATGAATATCTACATATTAGGCATACAAATAGTCCAATGACAATTTGAAAATGTATTTGTTTTGCTGAGTTTACGTTTTGATGGATAGAAGAACGTCTGATTAGAAAATCATCCACCTTTGGTTACAGGAAACAAAAAGGTCATATACACAAGGACCTATGAAGTTACAGCTAGCTAAACAGTGCTTTAAATTCAACTCTGACACCTTTGATGATGATATGTAGAAACAAGTTTTGCTCTGGCTAGTTTTGGTCGGATACCTCAATGCCTTTTTACACAACGTTTTGATTTGGTCTTGTTTTGTTCACTAAATTAAGCTCTATGAGGCATAAATACCACAGGTGTGTCACTTTTATGATGCTCTAGTGGCACAGAGTGTGGACCCATATCTACGAGGCCATGCAAAGGGTTCTATGACACAGCCACGCATGCCTGACCACACATGGCTTAACAACATGGTCGGAACTATGACCGCATCTTTACCACACATGCTTTTGCAATGTATTTTGTTGTAAAAGTATGCTTGGTAAAGGAATGTGTGTTAAAGTCATGCGTGGTTGTATCATACAACCACCCCTCTCAATCCCTAAAACCCTGCCCTCTTTAAATATAAAAACTACCCCGATCACCCCACCCACTCGGAGCCCTAAAACCTCCCCACCCCTAAAAACTTCCCAGCTAAACCCAGCCCCAGGTCCACTTACCTTGACACACTTGCAGGTAGTGTACAACAGAACCCCCCTCCTTGCCCTGAGCCCTAAAACCCTGCCACCTGTAAAAAAATGTTTAAGAAAATACTGCGACCCCCCACCTGCCCTGAGCACTAAAACCTTCCCCTATCCCTAAAAATGCACCCCTAAACCTGGCCACAGCCCCACTTACCTCGCCAGACCTATAGCTACGGCACAGCAGCACCCCCCTCCTCACCCTGAGCCCTAAAACCCTCCCCCTGTCTAAAAAAAAAACTACCTCGACCCCCCACCCACCCTAAGCCCTAAAACTGCCCTACCCCTAAAAACTGCCCCAACCCATGCTCCAGCCCCACTTACCTCTCCTGTTCCTTCCGCTTCCTGCTGCTTACTCCTGACAGCTAAACCACGCTCTCTGCCTTAACCACACATATATATTAAGGCACATGTGTGGTTAAGGTAGGCACCACACCAATGCGTGGTTCAGGCAAGCGTTGTTTAGCTTGCGGGAAAATGGCATACGTGGCTCAGCCAGCATTGTTAAGGCTGTTTCCCCATGCAAAACCACTTTGCATGGGTTTCATGGCTTCGTAGATATGGTGTAGGGCAAAGTAGCGCAAGTCGCTGTGTTGCCTTACACTGCTTCAGAGAGTTGTTCGATTGGCAGTGCGGTGGATATTCCCATGCAACACCCATGAGTTTTGACACATTCCCAGATTTGCAAATATCTGTAAACCTTGGAATGCGTCCAAACTGTACGCCTCCCAGGGCAGGTGCCACAAGTAGAAATATCTTTATTTCTCCTCATTGTTTCCTCTTTCTATGTGTTTTGCATTCTACATATGCAATGTAACGGCATGGAAAGCCAGATGTAGTAAATTCAGAAAACCCGGGTTTGAGCAAAAATGCTGAGCCTATCTGAGAGAGGTGTAACAAGGAGAACTATTTTTCTTTGTCTTCTTTATTTCCTCTTTCCATGTTTGGTGCATTTATGAGTACACATCGAAAAAACAAATATACCCCTACAGATTGATTTGTCCGGCACAGAACACATTTTGACCCTAATGCAGGCACACTGGCACACTTGGTATTACATATGGACTATAGTAACTATGCTCCAGTGTGGAGAAAGTGGTATCAGGAAAGAGCTACATCTGCAAGGTTATAGCTCTATCCTGATAGTTCCCTAGCACAGGTCTACATTTATGCTACCATACCCCCCACAAACTGCGAAAGCATAGCAGGCATTTATAAATGGTAAGCGATAATTCATGTTTGCATTTTTATGACACAATGAATATATAAATGTAATGCATTTTGATGTGTGTTGCTCTTTGAAGCACACATAGAAAGCGTTTTACTTTAAAAATAGAAATCAATCAACATGGTCAAAGTATGCTTATACGTTGTATTGTATTAAATTGTAAAACAATGCCTTCTAGTGTTGTTAGTATTATTTTTTTAAACAAAAGAATGCGTGACTGCACCGTTAGGCACATTCACCACCCAAGAAATTACCCCTTGATGGCGTACATCATAAACCAGGGTTTTGCCCTGCTTTGCGTTAATTTAATATAACTTTCTAGCACTAAACGCATTTATTCTTTAAAATAATTTTAAAGTCTTACATTTACACATTTTGGTGTAAGTATGTTGACACCGACTGAAAATAAAAGTTGTAAACATGTGTGCCTAAGCAATAGCTGTTTAGCAAAAGCTACAAAGGTTGTAGTTTTGCATTGGCTGGAGGACTAACACGTACCAGGATTCACTGCTTCATCAGCGACATCCCTGTTCGCCACGTTATATTAAATAGTATATCTTTCATCTTCCACTACAGAGATGGCATTTCTAAACAATACCAGAACACGTAACAAAGGTCTGCATTTGCCTACTAAAATCGTCTTCAGACATGTCTTGACTGGAGCATATCCTAATCAATCATTGTGGTGTCACATAAGGACTGTGGGAAATCATAGCCTGTCACAATTTAAAAATTAAATCCTTAGGCAATCCTTCATGTTTGTTTAAAATGTTGGTACACTCACCATCTGTGATATTTTGCAGCAGCTCGGTGTCGTATGTAGCTCTCAGTGTGTGTATAATACATTTTAGTTAGATCCATAATTTAATGATAAATCAAAGTGATTGTCCTTTGACTCCAGCCCTAATGTCTCTTACTAATTGTCGTTTACTGACGGTTCATCGGTCCCACATCCCATTAACTTATTAATTACCCAAACTAGCGAACCGTATATAACAATAGGTGCATATTGGAGCACATCAGACTCAGGCAAGTTATCAACTGTTATGAACTACTGCCAAGAATAAAGCACACCAAGGGTGTCCATTCCAAGATCACTCCAGCGTGTCAACATGCGTCTTATTGCAACCAGATTATGTCCAGCATTCCACCACCACGTGAGGTTTTGTGCATACACCTTCAATGTTTTTGTGTGCCTCATACACATCTTGCAACAGTGCTGCAGCGCCTTCACTAGTCACAAGACAAACATCATTGCCAAAACATAAGACACCTCCTACAGCTTGTCCAAGGCACACCATTGAAATACCCTATGCAGATGAGAGGACATGTAATATGTTTGCAAGTTTTTAACATTAAGATGACTCTACATTGGTCAGCTGTAGTTTAGTAGCACAATCTAATGTCTTTAGCATCCCCACATTAAATGGAAGATTTGTGCATACAAGACATGTTAGACCTGACAGACTTAGGGTGGTCACCCCTAACTTTTTGCCTGCCTCCCTCTACGTTTTGGACACTGTTTTTGCTGGTTTTTAGACTGTGCACTTTACCACTGCTAACCAGTGCTAAAGTGCTTATGCTCTCCCCCTTTAAACATGGTAACATTGGATCATACCCAATTTGACTATTTAAATTACTTATAAGTCCCTAGTGGAGCGCACTATATGTGCCTAAGGCCTGTAGATTAAATACTACTAGTGGGCCTGCAGCACTGATTGTGCCACCCACTTAAGAAGCCCCTTAACCTTGCCTCGGGCCTGTCATTGCAAGGCCTCTGTGACAAGTTTCACTGCCAATTCGACTTGGCATTTAAAAGTACTTGCCAAGCCTAAAACCCCCTTTTTCTACATATAAGACACCCCTAAGGTATGCCCTAGGTAACCCATTGGGCAGGGTGCTATATAGGCAAAAGGCAGGACATGAATCTATGTGGTTTACATGTCCTGGTAGTGTAAAACTCCTAAATCTGTTTTCACACTGCTGTGAGCCCTGCTCCCTTCATAGGCTAACATTGGGGCTGCCCTCATACATTGTTTGAGTGGTAGCTGCTGATCTGAAAGTAGTAGCAAGGTCATATTTAGTATGGCCAGAACGGTGATATAAAATCCTGCTGACTGGTGAAGTTGGATTTACTATTACTATTTTAGAAATGCCACTTTTAGAAAGTGAGCATTTCTCTGCACTCAAATGTTTCTGTGCCTTACAATCCAAGTCTGTCTGGGTTTATTTGACAGCTCCTTGTGCATTCACTCAGACACACCCCAAACACAGGATACTCAGCCTCACTTGCATATATCTGCATTTTGAATTATTCTTCCTGGGCTGGGAGGGTGGAGGGGGTGCCCTCACACAAAGGACTGCCACACCCCCTACTGGGACCCAGGCAGGCAGGATTGAACTGAAAGGGGACCTGGTGCACTTCTGAGCCACTCCCCCACTTCAAAGGCACATTTGGGTATATAAACAGGGCCTCTGCCCCTTCCAACTCAGACACTTCTTGGGGTAGACACTGTACCTCACAGAAACTTCCTAGAGAAGAAACTTGTAACCAGAACCTGCATCCTGCCAAGAAGAACCGCCTGGCTGCCGAAAGGACCCACAAGACTGCTTCCTGTGAAGGACTGCTGCATTGCTGTTGCCCTGCTGCCTTGCTGCTCTCTGGCTGTGGTGAAGAAGTGCTCTCCAAGGACTTGGATAGAGCTTGCCTCCTGTTCCCTGAAGTTTCAGCATCAAAAAGACTTCATCTCTTCAAGAAGGCTCCTTGTGCTGTGAAATTCGATGCACAGCCAGCTTGAAACGATGCACAGCCTGCACTACAGTGAAAATTTCACTGCACGCCAAACAGGAATGACGCAGCCTGACTTTGCAACAAGAAGACCGACGTAGCGCCAGCGTAGTGACCGGAAATTCTACTTATTGGCCAAATAGAACGACGCATAGCCGAGCCGGAACGACACAGCCTGACTTCCAGAAAGGAATCGATGCAGTGCCTGCCGTGCAGTAGAAAATTCGACGCAATGCCCACCGGATCGATGCAGCTCCTGTGACTTCGTCCTGCCAGTACAGGAAATCCACACACCATCCCCGGGGCGTCTGAAAACCCCGCAAACTGAAGAGGATCCACGACCAAGCACCGGAAATAGACGCCCACCCGTCTCTGTGTGAAAACTGAATGACTCATCGCCATGCGCGGCCCAAGAAATCAACGTACACCCCTTTGTTTCTAGGCTTCTCCTCCTCTGCGGTCCCTTGCGGAGATTTTTCACGCGAACCAGGTACTTTGTGCTTGAACGAGACTTTGTTTGCTTTAAAAAGACTTAAGACACTTTGGCCCTCATTACAACCCTGGCGGTAAATCCCGCTTTCCGCGGTGCTGAAGACCGCCAACATACCGTTGCGGCGGCGGAATTCTGCTACAGGTATTACGACCCACACCTCAGAATCCGCCACAATACAGACACCCACACAAGTCCGCCACACCAAAGGTCAGTGATAAACTGGCTATAACACAACCTACACAGTCACGGCAACAAGAATTCGCCCACACTATCACGACCCACGAATCAACTCAGCAGTCTTTCAACCGCGGTAATCCATTGGCGATACACACCACCACGCTCAAAATACACACTCATTTACAAAGCACAACTACATTGGACAATTCAAAATACACACACCTGATACACATACACACACCACACCCACACACCCAAAACACTATAAAACACCCACCCACATTACCCACAAACCCTTACAACAAACAAATTTGGAAGAAGCCCAGAGAGAGAGATTATCAAACACATCAGTAGCATCCACAGAAACACAACACCATCACTTATACAAAATATCCATGCACCTCAAACAACACATCCCACCACACATCACAACAGACAGCACCTCACACATCACCCACACCACATCATGGCACCTCAAACACACACCAGGTTTTCTGAGGAGGAGCTCAAGGTCATGGTGGAGTAAATTATCCGGGTCGAGCCACAGCTTTTCGGATCACAGGTGCAGCATACCTCCATTGCAGGGAAGATGGAGCTATGGCGGAGAATCGTGGACATGGTCAAGGCAGTGGTACAGCATCCAAGAACACGGGATGACATCAGGAAGAGGTGGAATGACCTACGGGGGAAGGTGCGTTCCGTGGTATCAAGACATCAGATTGCTATACAGAGGACTGGCGGTGGACCCCCACCTCCTCCCCCACAACTAACAACATGGGAGGAGCAAGTCTTGGCAAGACTGCATCCTGAGGGCCTTGCAGGAGTAGCAGGAGGACTGGACTCTGGTAAGTCATATCTTTACTACAATATCCCACACCCCACCTGCATGCCAACACATACCCCCACCCTTACTCTCACTCCCATCACTCCATCATCTCACATATGTCCCACTGTCACAGCCCACACATCCCAATACCAAGGCCCTGCATGCTTCACCTATGCATGGACCACCGTCGCCAAAGCATGTCCAGTACAGATACCCACACAGAACCCAAACCAACTATCACAAAAGGGCAAACACAATTATGCAAGCACAGGAGCAGAGGGTACCTCACCCAATGAACAAGATGGCACACACAGATACTAAAACTATGCATTTACACCCCAACAGGACCCATACCCAACATCACCGGACAGGAGGTGCCAGACATATCCAGTACCCCCACCGAAGAGGCCCACAGTGATGACAGCAGCTCTGCACGCCTGGATCAAGATGAACAGCCCGGCCCATCAGGGACCTCTGGACAGTCGGTTCCCCTGCCACTGTCACAAACCACAACAGAACCTCCCCCCTAGGGAACACAACCACAGCACCCACCCAGCGGGCCCATCCCTCTGTCCACAGGACACGTCAATCAGCAGTGTGTTCACCACTACAGGGAATCCAGGCAAACCCACCAACCCAAGAAAATCAGGGACCTGGGGTCAGTGGCAGTGGGCACACGGTTTAGGGGACAGAAGCACAGGGAAGCTGGGAGGACTGCTATGCGACGGGGGAGGACAGGCCCAGGGAACCGACACTCCACAAGGCACTCTCCAACATCATGGGAGCATACCACCATTCCCAGGAGACCATGGGCACGGTACTGACCAAGTTTCAGGAGACCCAGCGGCTGCAGGAGGAACACTACCTTGGGATCAGGGAGGATTTGAAGTCCATTAACATCACCCTGGTCACCATTGCAGGGTTGCTGGCAGACCTTGTCAACACCATGAGGGACACAGTGGGACACAAACGGGCCCCTGGCACTAGCCTGGACGATGAACAGCCCTCTACCTCCGCCGGCGCTAGTGGATAGGAGGCACCGCCACAGGACCAACAAGCCACTAGCACCCCACCCCCTGCAGAATGAGAACCACCCCGCAAACGGTCCCTGAGATCCAGGAACAAGACAGAGAACATTGCCAAGACCCCAGCCAGGAAATAAGACCCTCATGAATGTCACTCTTCTGTCCCACTTTGTCACCCTGTCCACCTTAAACTGCCATTGCTCCCCTTCCTATGCCTCATGGGACAATGCACATGGCTACAGTGTCTGAGGAAAGTGCCCCTGCTTTCACTGCGGAGGAGTTGGAGAAACTGGTGGACGGGGTCTTCCCCCAGTACCCTCAACTGTACGGTCCTCCAGACAAACAGGTGAGTAAACTGTGTGCATGGTGGATGGCACATGATTGTATGGAGTGTCGTGGATGGAAGAGACAAGGGGGACAGACCAGCATGTGAGGATGGTGTGTGTATGTATTTCTGGGCCAGGGTGGGAGGTTTGTGGCCAATGTGTGAGAAGAACTGTACCGGAGAGTAACATCCATTTTTACCTCACTTTTCCTCTAGGTCAGTGCCCACCAGAAGAAGGGTATTTGGCGTGCCATCGCCAAGGATGTGCGGATACTGGGGGTCTACCATAGACGGAGCACCCACTGCCGAAAAAGATGGGAGGACCAGCGCATCCTGACCAAGAATACAGCGGAGGCCCAGCTGGGGATGGCCTCCCAACGGGGAAGGGGTGCCTGTCACACCATGACCCCCCTGATGTGCCAGATCCTGGCGGTGGCATATCCGGAGTTGGATGGGCGCTTGAGGGCATCACAGCAGCCACAAGGGGGTGAGTACACTCTCATTCAGCTGACTCTGCGCGCATTACGAGGTATCTGGGTGGGGGAGGTGGGCTGTGGTTACCCTAGGCCAGGGCAGACGTGCAAAGGTAGATCCATTGATTTGCAGCCTCATTCCCAGTCCACCCCCAAAGGTGGTATTTGCCCTCTACACCTAGTCAGCCTTCTATGGCTTCCAGCTGTGCATAAAATGGTTCTCGACAGAGTCCCCTATGGGCACGTGCTTTTTTCCCTGCCCTGTCAGTGCATGGCTTAGTGCATAGGGCTGCCCCCTGTGTGTTGTGTCTGCCAACAGTAGTGGTGTTGCAGGCTGTCTCCCCCCCTCTTTGTTTTGTCACCCTGTCCTTGTGTGCATTAGCATCATCTGGCGGAGGAGCAGTGGCACCGGAGAAGGAGGGAGCTGCATCCCACATGGCCCTGGAGGTTGAAGTAACGGAGTCCGAATGCACCAGTGGGACGGAGGGCGAGGGGAGCTCCCCGACGGGGACAGGAGCAAACACCAGCAACAGTGACTCCTCCTCTGATGGGAGCTCCCTTGCGATGGCCGGCACCTCTGTACCCACCGCATCAACAGGTACAGCCGCCACCACCCCTACCAGCACCACCCTCCCAGCAGCCCCTTATCGAGTTTCCCGTGCCCTCTCACCCAGGAGGGTGGGCATCTCCTTCGCCCAAGGCACCTCAGCCCCTGCCCCAGTCAGCCCTGCTGCCCTCAATGAGGAGGCTATTGACCTCCTGAGATCCCTCACTGTTAGGCAATCAACCATTTTGAATGCCATCCAGGGTGTTGAGAGGCATTTGCAGCAAGCAAATGCATACCTGGAGGGCATTCATTCTGGTGTGGCGGCCCAACAGAGAGCATTTCAGGCTCTGGCCTCAGCACTGATGGCAGCTATTGTCCCTGTGTCCAGCCTCCCCCCCTTCAACTTCCTCTACCCAGACCCAATCCCCTGTACCTCAGCCTATCCCAAGCACACCATCAGACCAGCTTGCACTCTCAACAACACACGAGAGAGGACATGGCAAACATAAGCACCACACATCCCACAGGCACTCACGCAAGCACCATCCCCATGCAGACACACCAACATCCATTGCCTCCACTGTGTCCCCCTCCTCCACGTCCTCCTCCTCCCTCCCTGTCTCATCTCCACTCACACCTGCATGCATTACATCTTCATCCACTACCTCCATCACCAGCACGCCCATCACCACACACTGCTCATGTGCACTCGCCACCCCCACTACCATTTACACATCCACTGTGTCCTCTCCCAGTGTGTCTGTGAGCGCTCCTCCCAAAGTACACAAACACAGGCACACACCCACCCAACAGCCATCCACCTCACAACAGCCTCCGGCACATGCACCTTCACCCAAATTCAGCAGACGTATACCTCCGACAACAACTACCTCTTCCTCCAATCCCAAACTCCCTCCATCTTCACATCCCAGTGTATCTAAGAAACTCTTCCTCGCAAACTTTGACCTCTTCCCTACACCTCCCCCCCCAGTTTTTCCCCTAGGGCAGGCTGTCTACGTCCCAGCCCAGCACCTCAGCCACCAAATCCTCCAGCACAGTGGTCTCAGCAAGTCTGGTCACATCAGGGCCGGCACCAATCAGGGCTGCCAGTGTGCCACCTAGCGAGGCCAAGGAGCAGGCCATTCCGCCACCTGCCAAGGTGAAGAAGGTGCCCACATGCCAGAGGGAGAAGCCGCACCTACCAGCAAGCATGGGCTCCTCCAAGCTAAAAGGGGACAATGGCAAGGCACCAGCAGTGACATCAAAGGTGAGGAAGGGACACAAGCCGAAGAGCAGGTCAGTACAGGGCACGGAGGCTCTGGCTGAGGGACCAGAGTCACCCCTTCTGTCAACCACAACATCAACCAGTATAGCGGTGGACACCGCCACCTGCACCACCACCAGCTCCGCCACCTGCACGTCTGCTGCCTCAGCAACAGTCCCCAGCATCATCCCCAGTGAGCAGCCGTCAGAGGCTGCAGGAGACGTCCTGCTGTGTCCCTCAACAGGTGCAGACACATGCACCACCGCCACAGACACCGCCGCAACCAACGCCACCAGCCCGCGACGTGCTCAGACAGTGCCACCACAGCTGATATGGCACTCATCCCCAGTGGCCAGCCGTCTGAGGCTGCAGGAGATGCCCTGGACCCTGCCCAGCTTACATAAGGCATGACTCCCAGCACTGTTTGTACCAGCAGGTGGCAGGTGAAGTCGCAGCAGGGTGGAGTGTGTCTCTGCCTCCATGGAGTATCAGGCTACCTGTTCCCAGGCAATCTCATGAGACACACACCCAGGTGAGGGATTGGGACCTGCCACACTGCATGTGGAACACTCTGGGCACAAAGCCCCCTCCAGAACCAGTGGAGATTCACATACACTACCTCAGTCTTTGGCTGGATGAAGCACTGTGGGCACAAAGCCCCCTCCAGAACCAGTGGATATTCACATCCACTACCTCAGTCCTTGGCAGGATGAAGCACTCTGGGCACAAACCCCCTCCTGAACCAGTGGAGATTCACATCCACTACTTCAGTCCTTGGCAGGAAGAAGCACTCTGGGCACAAAGCCCCCTCAGAACCAGTGGAGATTCACATCCACTACCTCAGTCCTTGGCAGGATGAAGCCTCTGGGCACAACGCCCCCTCATGAACTAGTGGAGATTCACATCCCCTACCTCAGTCCTGGGCAGGAAGAAGCACTCTGAGCACAAAGCCCTCTCCAGAACCAGTGGAGATTCACATCCACTACCTCAGTCCTTGGAAGGATGAAGCACTCTGGGCACAAAGCGCCATCCATAACCAGTAGAGGCTGTTATTCACTTGTGAGACTGTGACTTAGCACTCCCCAGGATAAAGCAGTGGGCAAACCACCCACTTGAGAGCCTTGTGAGACTGTGGCTTTGCACTCCCCAGGATAAAGCAGTGGGCAACCCACCCATTGGAGAGACTTGAAAGACTGTGGCTTTGTACTCCCCAGGATAAGGCAGTGGGCAAACCACTGACATGAGAGACTTGTGAGAATGTGGCTTTGTACTCCCCAGGATAAATCAGTGGGCATGGAACCCCCTCGTGGAGCAGTGGCATCGTCTGTTCATCCGGCTGAGGTGCCCACACTCCCACTCCCCCTGAGGTGCCTGTTTATTTTCCATCTGATGCCCCTGCAGTGTTCTCTCAAATTCGAGTCAGGTATGTTGTGTGAGCTTCGCCCATGCATTTTGGGACACTGATCCAGGGACAATGATTTAATTAATATCTGAACTTGTGTAGTTGGTGTACATATTTGTATATACTGATATTTGAATTTGGCTTATCCGATATTTAAATGATTACACTTGTTACAATCATTTCCTTTTGTCCTTGCGTTCTTCCAAGGAGTGACGGGGTGTATATGTAATGTTGCTGCATGTATTTGTGTGTATGGTGTTGTGGGTGAGGGTTGGTGGTGAGGGTGTTTCATGTTGCGTGTGTGTGTCACTCTCTTTTCCCTCCCCCTCCCCTGTGTGCTAGGTGCAGTACTCACCGTGGTCGTCACCGGAGTCTTTGCTGCTCCTGATACAAGAGGAGGTAGACCAGAATGGGCAGGACCTGTAACTCGGGCTCCCTGGCGTCCTGGTTGTTCGTAAGGTGTCGAAAGGTGAGTGGTTTCCTTTCCAAGTCCTGTTTCTGCCGTGCTTTTGATGGCGTTGGTACCGCCTCGGAAAAGGTGGTGGATAGGCGTGTTGTAATACAGTGGGTGGAACCTTGTGTTCCGCCTTGCTGTTGGCGGTTACCGCTGAGGTGCTTGTTTCTACCGCCATGGCAGTCGGAGTGTTAAAGTGGCTGTCTATGTTGGCGTTTTCCGCCATGGTCGTGATTCAATTTTTTTACCACCGGCATATTGGCGGTATTACCGCTGCTTTTACACTGACCCTCAGGGTTGTAATGAGGGCCTTTTTGTCACTTTTCAGTGATATCTCTACATTTACTTATTGCATCTTTGATTGTTTTGACCTGCATTTAACCAGATAAATATTATATATTTTTCTAAACACTGTTTGGTGTATTTGTGTGGTGCTATATGGTGGTATTGTATGATTTATTGCACAAATACTTTACACATTGCCTTCTAAGTTAAGCCTGAAAGCTCAGTGCCAAGCTACCAGACGGTGGGGATAGGATCATTTGGATTGTGTGTGACTTACCCTGACTAGAGTGAGGGTCCTTGCTTGGACAGGGGTAACCTGACTGCCAACCAAAGTCTCCATTTCTAACAGGTCTTTGTTAGAAAATATGTGGGAATTTACATGAATACTTTAAAAATAAATAAAAACAGTCTGGGTTGGGCTGCCATTCTGTACAGAGACGAATTACCTCTTTAGACAGAGGAATCTTGTTAAAAAATGGAAAATCGTTGGTAAGCAATTGTTCCAACCAGATTTCAGTTCACAGTTTCGTAAACCATCTGATGCGTTCGACAGACTAACCTTTGGAGAAGAATGCAAAGCCTAGGCGTCACCGTCTCCTCACTCCCCAATTTGTTACTGATAATTGTATTATAGCATACTTCGAATTGATTTCATGTTTAACAGGGTGGAGAACACGGTTTCTGGTGCAGAATTTATGCCAAAAACCAATTAAAGCAGGGTTAACTAATAGGACCCATAGCATTCTCTTTATATATGCACGATATACACTTGACTTTTTGTACAAGAATATGGAATCGAAATAGTGCATGTTTGTTGTCGCAGATGGCATTACAGCATTAGACCTTACACGGAAGGGCCTTCAAAAACACCTGTATAGTTTCCAACAATACGTAGAAGATCATTGCCTAAACATAAATACGAAAAAAGTAAAATTCAATCTTTAAGGTAAAAGATTTCAGAAGAAAACAAATAGGAATGGCGTCCGGGTTATGAAATATTGGAAGTTGTGAAAGTGTATCCTTATTTAGGAAACATCGTTTCCTGTAACTTAAATGAGGAGGAACGCATACAGCATTTGATTAAATAAGCAACGTCTCGTGCCAACCGCCTGAGAAAATTTTACACTTGGACACTTTGCTCATCTTCTGATGCTGTTTCATCCGAATGTATCCTCAAGTCTTAAGTATGCAATAGAAACCACTCTTGTTCAGAACTGGTCTTTTATGAACAATAATGAGTGTAAACTATTTCATAAATTATGTAGTCTGAATACTCTAGCAGCTGTTCAGGCTGTCTGATTGGAGACTGGGGTGAGCAACATTTTGTCTTAGTCGCAGTTTTCCGCTGGGGATAGCGACTAATTCTTAGTGAGGAGCATTCACTGCGGTAATTATTGTGATTAGAAATATTTATACAAAAGAGAGAAGATAGGGCTACATGTACAAAGCAGTTTGCGATGTGCAAAATGACCTTTGACAAAGGGAATGCGAGTCCCAATTAGGAAGGGGTGATCCCTTCCTAATTGCGACTCGCAGTCCCATGTATGATTGTTTTCGGACCGAGAATGCGGTCGAAAAACAATTGCAGTTAGCACTAGTGTAACACTGGTGCTAACCCATTCGCAAACAGGAACGGTCCCCATAGGACCCCTTCCCCTTTGTGAATGTCAGTAAAAACATTTTTTTCAGAGCAGGCAGTGGTCCTATGGACCACTGCCTGCTCTGAAAAAATTAAATGAAAACATTTCATTTTTTGTTTTTTAAATGCATCTCGTTTTCCTTTAAGGAAAACGGGCTGTGTTTAAAAAAAAAAAACTGCTTTATTTAAAAGCAGCCACAGAAATGGTGGTCTGCTGTCTCCAGCAGGCCACCATGCCTGTGAGGACCGCCATTCCCAGGGGGGTCGCAAATTGTGACCTACCTCATAAATATTCATGAGGTGGGCATTTGCGACCCCCTTGCGAATCGCAAATAGTGCCGTTGACACTATGCAGCATAAGGTTTTGCGAGTCGCAAAACCAAACTTTGGTACATGTAGCCCATTATTCTTTCCATAGAAACTTTATTAACTCTGAAATAATTGAAGAGTGAGAGAGATGAATTAGAAATTATAATTATGTCTGTGTCATAATTGGAACACCAGATAAAGCTGCTTTCTGGCAGTGTTAGTGTGAACGTGGGCACAGTTTTTCGCTCTAATAAGAACAAAAATAACGTAATTGTCCCTTCTCGCATTGTGAAAAAACCTCAACCATATTTGATTTGGAACTAAGATCATGGGGTCCGCCGTTTATTCTTAGTATTCGGAATGAATATTTCATCATTAACGATTGTTACAGGTGCTTGGCAATAACTGAATATTGAGGGTAAGATGTGAATTATGCAATAGTGGCATACAAAATCTTGACCATGTAGATTTTAACTGCCCAGCACTGTACTGCATGCTTTCTCAATGTTTGAATCCTCTTGTTATCAGAGCCTGAGGATGTTCTGTCAAAAGAGCTAATATGAGTGCAGGCTGAGTGATGTTTACATAGTGCAAGGTGAGTGTTGCATATACAGTGTATGGTGAACAGCGTTTAAAGGATGCAGGGTGACTGATGTGCCATAGTAAGTGCAAATTGAGCTTTGTGTATCGAGCATTAGGTAATGGTTGTACCATTGTAAGTGCAGGGTACAGAACACCTATGTGAGTATAGAGTGAGCTGTGTAAGTGCAGAGTGAGAGGTGTTGCTGTGTGAGTGCATGGGGTGTGAAGAGTGAGTGATCTGTAAGGGGTGAAGGGTTAGCAGTGTGCTTGTGTGAGTGGCTGGTGTTTGTGTGTATGTGTAGAGTGAGTGGTGTGTACTGAGTGCAGATTAAGAGTTGTGCCTATGCGAGTGCATGGTGAGCAGTGTGGCCATTTGAATGGAGGGTGAACAATGTGCACGGAGTGCAGGGTAAGCAAAGTATAAAGAGAACAGGGTGAGTAGTGTGCTTGTATCAGTCCAGGGTGAGCTGTGCTTGTTCAGGGTGGGAGATGTACCCATGTGAGTGCATGGTGAGTGATGTGGTCATGTTAGTGCAGGGTTAACTGTTTGTCTGTTTCAGTGTAGGGTGAGCGTTTTGTCTATGTAGAGTTTAGGATGAGCAGTTTGCTGTTATAGAATGCAGGGAGGTGGGTTTTGCTTTATACAGTCCAGGGGGAGTGTTGGGTACAGGTGCAGGGGGTGTATCCAAAGTGCAAGCTAATAGCTGTGCCTCTGTCAATCAATCGATCAATCAATCAATCCAGATTTGTATAGCACAGCTCCTTTACCATTGAGGGTCTCTAGGTCCTGTCGGGACATGCTGCGGGATCACGCTGCCTGTTCCTGTTGGTTGAACATTTAGGTCCTGAGGTCCTTCCGGAACTGGTGGAGCAATGGAGAGGCTCTGAGGTGCAGGGGGTGGGTGTTGTAGGTGTTGGCTACCAAGTGGGAGAAAGAGAGCCCTCCAATGTTTGTCTAGAGGATGCGCTGTGTAGCTGCTAGGGAGAAGAATCTGGAAAGGAGTTCCATGGTAGGTTGGTGGAAAATCACTTGTTTGTTGAGGTGCCCCAGTCCTTCTTTGTGTATTGCCTTGCAAGCATGGGTGAGCAGCTTGAACTGGCATCTCTTCGCAACTGCTATCCAATGGAGTTTCCTGAGGTGAGGGGTGATTTGTGTCTGACTGGGGAGGTCGAGGATGAGCCTGGCTGCTGTGTTCTGGATGGTGTGGAGTTTCATGTGAGTGTAGTGTGAGTCGTGTGTAAAGAGTGCAGGGTTAGCAATCTCTACAGAGTTCAGGCAAATGCCTGAATAATTGCAGGCAGAGATTAGTACAAGTGAGAGTACAGTAAGCAGTGTGCATAGATGTGTGCACAGTGTGTGGCATGCCTTTGTGAATGCACAGTAAGTAATGTTTAAGGTGTCTGGATGAGTGGTGTGCCTACATGATTCCACAGAGAGGGTTGTGCCCAAATGAGTTCATGGAGAAGCAGTGTGCCAGAATGAGTGCAAGGGTGTGACTGAGAACTGAGGGAGAGTTGTGCCTCTGTGATTGCAGAGGTAGAGCTGTGCCTGTGAGAGTGCAAGGTCAGGGGTGTGCCTGTGTGAGTGGAGCATGTAGCTTTCTAAATACAGACACATAGGCATTGCCAATGCTTGTTTTAATTTTTAACATATTTATACCTTATTTATGCTCTATGAGCTCTGACTTGTTTTTAAGTTTGCCAGTGTTTTGTTAAACCATACACAAAAACAAAAAACGTAAAGGTATCACAGGACATGGCAGTTTAAAAAAAACAATATAAAAAGGTACAAATGATTAACTAACAGAATTGCTCTGTATCAGAACTTTGCAGAGTTGTAAAGCATTTGTAACCAACCAACCAAATCACTTAGATACACTACACTCAACAATCCAGATTTGCGGGGGTGCAAGAGAGCTGGCGAGCTAGATGGCACACTGCTGTGAGGCTCCCGTGGTCTGGGGGCACAAATCCATCGAAATCCTACCTTTGGAACCTCCTTCACATCTCTTCACTGTTCTCCATGAGGTGTGGGCACTGTGAGATGAAAATTGCACCACCAGATTGCCAGGCCGGAATTACCGAAACCGCCAAACTTGAACGTCAGCCCTGAACATGGTTATGGCAAGCCAGGCAAAAAACAGCAACTGGGAGAGAGAGCAATCCATTAAAACAATACTTTAGCCCAGAAGGGGGCAGCCCTGGACACTAAACTACTCTGTACCTACATTTTTCCATATGGTGTGCTGATTGAGCACACCAGGAGTGCCATTGCTGTATGGGACTGGTTGCAATTGCACAATGTTAAGCCAGAAGATGATCAAGTGCCACCTACATAGCACCCAGAGATATAGAGCCTGTGTCTAATTTTGTGGCGTATAACTGGCCTTTGTGCAGGGTATGGGCATCGTCTCAGATGGAACCCTCCATGGGCACTACATATGGGTCGAGGCCTGTGCTGCTGTGATCACCCGGAGTTTGTCTGAGCATATGGAATCGAGGCCTACGAAGCTGGGACATGTTGAGGCCTGCCTGTACAACTGCCCCTCTGCCTCTCTCCAGCACTGCTTGTGTCTCATCATGTCCCTCTGGCTGAGATTTGGCAGGATCCTGGCTCAGCGGTTAACAGCATCATTGCACATTAGAGTTAACAAATGTGACAATGCCTCACAATTTTGCTGTGCCACTATTGGAGTGCTGGCTGCCTGCACGTCGTGGCCTGACTCCTTTGATATTCAACCAGCACTCCAGGACATAATGGGGAAAATGTATGGCAGCCAAATCAAGCACCAGTTTGACTCCCACCGGTCTTCCTGCACTCAGGGGAGTGAATCAGATCACAGAGTAACTGAGCAACCTACATCAGAGGAGGCCTCAAATGATGATGATATAAAATCCCTACTTGTAGCCATGCACAGCTTCTCTTCCATTGAAAATAAGATGGACAATATGTGCACCAGGATGGACGCCCTCACCAACAAGATGGAAAAACAGGACAGATGCCTAATGGAGGCCTAGAAACAATCTCCACTGTAGAAGACACATTAAGCACCCAGCTCTTAAATATAGAGAAAGCCCTAACGCTAATCAACCAAAATTGAAGTCCTGGGGGCCAGATCTTATAGAAGAAACTTATGTATATTGGGGATACCTGAATCTACTTATACTGGACGTTTGGAGATATTTGTGGAGCGCCTCCAGACCACCCTATTTGTCACGGGCTCATTCTCTAAGGTATAGATAGTCGAAAGTGCTCACCGGGTGCTGGCTATTAGACCTCCACAGGATCTTCCCCAGTCCGATATTCGCCATTCTTTTGAACTGTTGGGATAGAGACTTTGCCCTGTGCTTATCTCAAGAAAAGCGAATGCTACCATTTGAGGGAAATGTGGTTTCCATATGCCTAGATTTCACTATAGCGGTGCAGGAGGCCCGTAATAATTTCAGTAACGTTAAAATCAGACTGAGACGGGCCAATATCTCATATGCAATGTTATACCCAGCGCGTCTATGAATCTCCCCTCAGCAGGCCGGATACTTTCTGAAGCATAATGCTGCACTGGCATTGCTGACAGACTGAATTGCCGCTCTCTCGGCCCTCCACCCCCATGTCAGAACAGAGGTGATCAGAGGTCCACCGAAGATCCCATACTTGTTGAGCAGTACCCACTCATACCAATTGTTGGACTTTTTTGCTTATGCAGGGTCATCCCCAATCTTTTTGCCTCCTGCCTCCTATTTTTCTGACCTGTTGCTGTTGGCTTTTGAACTCTGAGCACTTTACCACTGCTAACCAGTGCTAAAGTGCATATGCTCTCTGTGTAAATTGTATGGTTGATTGGTTTATCCATGATTGGCATATTTGATTTACTAGTAAGTCCCTAGTAAGGTGCACTAGAGGTGTCAGGGCCTGTAAATCAAATGCTACTAGTGGGCCTGTAGCACTGGTAGTGCCACCCACATAAGTAGCTCTGTAATCATGTCTCAGACCTGCCACTGCAGTGTCTGTGTGCAGTTTTAACTGTAAATTCGACTTGGCAAGTGTACCCACTTGCCAGGCCTAACCCTTTCCTTTTCTTACATGTAAGGCACCCCTACGGTAGGCCCTAGGTAGCCCCAAGGGCAGGGTGGAGTGTATGGTTAAGGTAGGACATATAGTAATGTGTTTTATATGTTCTGACAGTGAAATATTGCTAAATTCGTTTTTCACTGTTGCAAGGCCTGTCCCTCTCTAGGTTAACATGGGGGCTACCTTTAAATCTGATTAAAGTGTAGAGTCCCTTTAGGAGCTGATGGACATATGGAGTTTGGGGTCTCTGAGCTCACAATTTAAAAATACATCTTTTAGTAAAGTTGATTTTAAGATTGTGCGTTTGAAAATGCCACTTTTAGAAAGTGAGCATTTTCTTGCGTATGCCATTTCTGTGACTCTGCCTGTTTGTGGATTCCCTGTCTGGGTCAGTTTGACAGTTGGGCTGGTTGCACCTCACACTAGACAGTGACACAAAAGGAGCTGGGGTGTAGTCTGCATTTCCTGATGAGCCATCTGTGCTAGGAGGGAGGGGAGGAGCGGTCACTTACATCTGAAAGGGCTGTGCCTGTCCTCACACAATGCCGTCTCCGACCCCCTGGTGAGTGTCTGGGGCCTGGCCTGGGAAAGGCAGGATCTCACATTCAAAAGAGACTTTACTTTGAAGTAGGCCTTCAAAGGAGAAATTGGGTATAAGAAGGGCACCCAAAACCACAGACTTTAGAACACTTCTGGAAACAAGAGGAACCTCTGCCTGGAGAAGAGCTGAAGAGCTGAGGAGAAGTGCCGCCCTGCCTGTGACTGTGTTTGTGGAGCTATCCTGCAGATGCTGCTTCTGCAAGAGTAAGAGGGCAGAGACTGGACTTTGTGTGCCTTCCATCTTGTGAAGAAATCTCCAAGGGCTTAATTTAGAGCTTGCCTCCTGTTGTTTGAAGTCTCAGGGACAACAAAGACTTCTCTCTGCCAGTACTTGGAGTCTCTGGAGAGACTCCTGCTATGACAAGTGGTGCCCTATCCAGTCACTGGGCACCTGGAAGGGCAGACTGGACTTTGTGTGCCTTCCATCTTGTGAGGAAATCTCCAAGGGCTTGATTTAGAGCTTGCCTCCTGTTGTTTGAAATCTCAGGGACAGAAAAGACTTCTCTCTGCCAGTACTTGGAGTCTCTGGAGAGACTCCTGCTCTGACAAGTGGTGCCCTATCCAGTCCCTGGGCCCCTGGAAGGGAAGCTGGTAGAAATCCAAGGAAATCGACTTCGGACGACTTCGGACCAACGGCACTGCTGAATCCGGTGACGGCGCCTGCACCCGACGCCGTGACCTTTGCTGGAATGCGACGATCTTCGCAGGCCCGACGCTGCTGCAGCCCCACTGAAGTCCGCGACTCCGTGGAAGTCGACGCACCACGTCGTGACCGACGCTGCTCAAAGTGCGCTGATTCAATGCTTCGCACCGACGTCGCGATCCCCGACGTCGCGCATCGACTTGTTTTCACTCTTCACCAAAGGTACTGTACTTGAGGGTCTACGCGACTCCGTGTCCGGCGCCACTGGTGTCGACTTGTTGGGAACGACTCCTTCACGACGCCATGTTAACACCTCATCGAAGCATTTTGTGCTTCTAAGCGCTATTTTTTAGTTTAATCTTTAAAAATTCATAACGACTTGTGTATGTCAGATTTTTGTCGTTTTGGTCTTGTTTTGTTTAGATAAATATTTCCTATTTTTCTAAACTGGTGTTGCGTCATTTTGTAGTGTTTTCATTAAGTTACTGTGTGTGTTGGTACAAATACTTTACACCTAGCACTCTGAACTTAAGCCTACTGCTCTGCCAAGCTACCAAGTGGGCAAGCAGGGGTTAGCTGAGGGTGATTCTCTTTTACCCTGACTAGAGTGAGGGGCCTTGCTTGAACAGGGGGTAAACCTTACTGTCAACCAAAGACCTAATTTCTAACACCAATCATGACCAAGTCATAGGCAATCATAACTATCCAGACCTGCCATCCGAACCTTCAATGTGGGAGATATGATTAAAATACTCACCCACTTACACTAAACATCTTGGAATGAAGGGTAACAGCCATTATTGATAATTATGGAGAAGCTTATGCCAAACAACCTGGGGGTGATCAACGATTACCCCGGACACCCCCGCCTCAATGAGGGGAACCACACTTCTCTCTTGGTGACCCTCCCAGAGGCTACTCTGATTATTGTTTGTATCTGAGTTTTCGTGGCTAAGTTTCATGTTAACCAGCTAATAGGGCTGAGATTGTTGATATTCCAAGTTGTTTTGGTATTTTTCCGTTTGTCCCATTGCAAGTTATGAGGGATGGGCTATTCCTGGCAGGTTTGAGCCATCAGAGTGCGTGGTAGGTGGGTCAGGACTTAAATGGTTGATTTCCTGTGCATGCTCCAAAACAAGGCAAACATTTCTCTGGCGGATTATGTTGACTCTGGGTTACCGTACTGGTCCCCCTCAGCAGGCCATAATACCCCTATGTGGACCCTGCATGTCCAAGATGCAACCTAACAGACCCAGTCCAGGTCTAAACTGTCTTACATGGAATGTAAGAGGCCTTGGCAATAGACACAAGCAAAGGCACATCCTTGCCTATTTGGACAGACACAACGTACACTTGGCATTATTGCAAGAGACACATTTCACTGATGACACACATGCTACATTTGCCACATGATGAGCCTCTTACCACCAATTCTCTATTTACTCCTCTGACTTGTGCAGCCCAACAATTTTGGTGTGCATGGGCACACAGTATGTCCCACAGGGCGTCCTTTATGACCCGAAGGGCTGATACACCTTAACTTGTGGCAAACTGGCACAATCCTCTATCACCATTGTTAATTGCTATGGCCCAAACACAGAGGACCCTCCTTTCTTTGAAAGATTTTGGGGTCAACTGGCAGATATTGGCTCCACATACACACTCTGGAAGGAGACTTTAACTTAACACTCAATGTCACTCTGTAGTGTAGTCAGTTTTACGTATCCTTTGCGCATTAGCTTCAGGCTTTAGGCCTTTGTGCATTTTGCCCTGGATGTATTTTATTCCTTTGTTTGCAGCTTGGAGCTTCTGTGCACTTTGCTCTAAATGCTTTTATTCGGCTTCGTACTGTTATTTTTCAAATAACCAGTTCTACGGTCTTGTTTATTTTTCACATCACACTGTTTAGCCTACTTCAGCACTAGAGTCCTCAATAACACATTCCTGTTCACTTTGTGCTTCAGTCAAGGATACAGTCTGGTACATTGCTGATAGACGTGGTAGGAGTTTAGTCTCTGGCATTCCTGCGTTGGGACATTTTGTGATCACGCTGACATGTTAGTTATAAAAACACTTCCTTGTCCCAATACATGCAAGAGGGAGATTCCGACCAGGGAACCACAACTAGACGCTGACTGATCGTTGCAGATGCTGAACCAGATCACAGGCCTTTGCTCAGGTATGAGGGCTGATGTCTCCCCAGGGATTCAGAAAGGCAAGTTAGAAGCTTAACATGCTGTGTTCGAAATAGAACTAGCTGAGAGAGAGAGTAGAAATTGTTAAACACCATGATAGCGTTATTCTTATGTTTCACTTTCCTCGTGACTATTTCAATCCTACTGTGTTGTATAGTTCTGGTTATTGCGGCTCATGCCTTAATGTCTAAAATGCAGTTGTTTTATTAAAACATTATATAAAACTTACACTGCCTTTGTCATTTGTATATGAGATCATACTGTAAATGAGAGAGTTGGTTTGGATCTGAGTGACCACGACTTCCCTGAGAAGTTCCAAAGATGTCATGCGCTCAGCTGCCCAATCATCTCTTCCCTTTTGGAGAAATGAGGCACTGCTAGTTAGCCGGAGCAAAACCGGGTTTAGGGTGACAGAGGTCCTTCCAAGTGGGTCCGATTTAGTCCCCCACACCGAGAACGATCCTGCTGCCTAGAAATCCAGTAGTCTCATTTAGTATAATGAGAGCCCACGCAACAACTCTAAATAAAATGACCACTTCTCCTATTTCACAGGGCATGGCAGCCCGTCATCTCCATAACATAATGGTCAAACATGGGTTGATAGATGGCTGGCACTGGCTACACCTTCAGAGAACAGAGGGGACCTTCTACTCAGGGGTCAATGCCAGCTGGTCCAGATTGGACTATTGGCTTTTATCCCAGACCTTCATACAATGGGTACGTAGTATCACACATTTAGCACACACTTACTCAGATCACTCCCCAGTCCTATTGATGCTGAACCCACTAGTTGCTGTCTTATCCCTTGTTAAGTGGAGGTTCTCCCCAACTCTCCTTCTAGATTCTCCATTTTAGGATGAACTACGTCAGGAATTCACAGAATTCTTAGACAGAAATGGAGATACAGTTTCCAGGGTGGGCATGATATGGGAGCCTTTTAAGGTTGCTATACGAGGCCTCTGCCCGGCCAAGAGTGTTGATGTGCTCAAGACGTTAGAGTTACACTTAAGAATATGGAGGGCAATAGTCAATCCCTAGAGTCTATGTTGGGGACGTCTAATGGAGTAAAAGTAGCTAAACAACTTAGGCAGCCCTGACTCAATATGAGGAAATTGCTGAACGGGAAGTTCTGCACAGTTGCAAATATGCGTGGGAAAGGATATATGGTGAGGGGAAAGACCAGGACATGTATTAACTACCATGATACATGTGCCCCACTCTGCGAACACTATTCTTGAAATAAAAATGCAAACAGCACTGATTTACAAGACTCCTCTGACATATTGCGGGTGTTTGAACCATTTTATACACACCTCTACACCTCAACCAAATGGCAAGAGGTAGAGGTTGATGTCTATTTAGAGGATGTTGCATTGGGGTGTTTGAGCAATGCACAACGGACGTTCTTGGCGGAAGATATTGGAAGCGATGATATAAGGATAGCCATAATGCTGCTACATTCTTGGAAAACCCTGGGGCAGAATGGCTTGCCAGCGGACTTTTAGAAAACATATATGAGCAACATTATACCAATGGTCTACTCTGCGGCAAAACAAGATGGTAGCCTCCCACCCTCTATGAGAGAGGCAATGGTTATCACCTTACTTAAACCTAATAAACAGACTGATAACTGCAAATCTCATAGGCCTCTGTCCTTAATCAACTGTGATGCCAAAATACTAGTGAAAATGTTAGCGAATTGCCTCACCCACTTGATGACTTTTTTGGTTAGATCAGACCAATCAAGATTTATCCCTGGAGGGTCAACACTCACAACTTGCATACACTGTTTGCACCACTACAAACTATTGATCCGGATCTATCTGCTGTTGTGTTTTTTCTAGATGCCACTAAGGCTTTCGATTTGCTGGAGTGGGATTATCTGATGGGTGTGTTCTGGCGCATGGGGTTCAAACGGGCATTTATAACTCGGGTTGCTCTCTTGTATGCAGGCCCAATGGCTCATGTGCAGGTGAATGGTGTGTGTTCTGCACCTTTTAAAATAACAACAGGCACACAGCAGGGGTGTCATCTGTCGCCCCTGTTGTTTGTGCTTCTGGTAGAGCCATTGGCTGCAAAACTGTGCCAACATCATAAACAATATGCAATCAGGACTCCCAGCAGACATATATTAGTATTACTCTAAGCAGATGACATTACCCTATATCTCAGAGTCCCTAAAGACAGTCTCAATGCAGTACTGCAGGGATTTGCTTGATTTGGAGGCCTGTTGGGCATTCAGATTTACTGGGAAAATCTAACCTCTTCCCCCTGACCACAATCATGCAGAGATTTCAATAAGACTTCCCCTTGAAATGGTGCAATTCAAGCCTCAGATACCTAGGAATAAAGGTGTCAAAAGATAGAGAGAAACTACTGTGTGAATTATGGCACTGTACAGACAGAGTTTCCTGCTGCATATTGCTGCCTCTGTCGCTGATGGGCCATATTTCCATTATGAAAATGGTCACATTGCCGAAACTGCTTTATTTGTTCCTTAACATACCACACTAACTGGGACGCCATTTCTTTAAAATGCTTAAGACACAAATGAATTGAATTTTCCTGGGCAGGCAAGCAACCGTGGCTGAAATAGGAAATGTTTACCCAACATTTTGAAAAGGGAGGCCTTGAAGCCCATGACATGGAATTATATTATGCCCAAGATCATTATGCTTTCTACTTTTGCTGGCCACCCCCTTACATGCCACACCTAGCTATTGAACAAAGTTACATGGCCCAAATCCTGTCCACTGCCTATCTGGGACCTAGAGCACACCACATAGCCCCCCGACTCCACTGTTGCCTGTGCACATGTGACGTCGAACTACCTGATCAAGCAAGCGGGAAACCCTCTTCTGTACCCGCATACTATGCACTTCCACTACCAAGCTACTATACCAGTCAAATGTGAAATAGCGTGCCTCAATATGCTTACAGGTGCAGGGGTTCTTACAAGGGGAAATTTATACAAAGATGGCCAGTTTGTAGAGCTAGATGCACTTCTGGCCACTACTTCACAGACACCATTAGATAACTTCCCATACATTAATGTGCAACACGATGTAAGGACTGCTACACCTGACTTCCTCAGAGAGCCCTCCAAGATTAACACACCACACACACCTCTCATTTGGAAGGCCCTGGCCACTTGGTGTCAGTCATTTATTAGACAGCACAACAAGAACAGATATTTAAAGGAGATAAAGCCCAGGAGGGTTGGGTCAGAAAGTTGGATACCCCTCTCACCAATGCACGGTAGCTTTATTGCTGCCAACAAATGGGGTGCATTGCCTCAAGTAGAGGACAATGCATTATCCATTACATATTTCTTCACAGGATGTATTATGTGCTGGCGAGGCTACATAAAGTATGTTTGTGCCCAGATGCACCAGAAGTGGGATAGGTGGGGCAGATTTCCTTCAATTGGCCGGGGCATGCCCCCAGATATTGAGCTACTAGGGGTAAGTTGAGACTGCAATGTCACGCATGATTTCCACACCACTGACTCTCACTCCACTGATGGCACTTTTGGGACATAGTGGGACTATTGTGGAGGGGTTCTGATAATATGCTAGCCTATTACTTACTAAGAGAAGAGTTGCTTGGAAATGATGCAGAGGTCTTGTGCCAAAATTCAAAGAGTGGTTGCGAGATTTGATATATTGCAAGGATCAGCTCACTGTATATGCCGAACTGATGCCGCCAAGTCCTAGTTATCTTCTAGATGCTATTATGGATAAAGACTGATGTTAAGATATTGATTAAATGCTAACATGAGGTGGACACTGCTTTGCCTCCCCCATCCCTGCCAGGAGAACTGAACCCATTCTGCAAACGGGTCGGGTGTGGTGATGTAGTTGCTGGGACACAATGGCTGAAGCCTACACATGGCTCACCGAGGGACATTCAAGAATGAGCACCCCTTCGGAAGACAAACAGACATGTTATTTGTATGGGGGGACTAGTGCCGCGATGGTGGGGTGGAAGTCGCCCAACAGTGTGATGCACATATTATCATAGAGATGCATGCTAGGAACTGTTAACATTGGTGTTTGATCAGATTGGATGACTATACATTGCCATTTGAATCCTTTGCAATGCTACTAAAAGAGTTAATGAAGAAATATAATCCAGATTTGATAATACTCACATATAACAAGTCAGGTCTCGATAACACTTATACAAAGAGTATCCAATATGACAGACTTAAAATCATTTATTGATTTGGCAGTGAATCCCCTACATGGCACAACTATATGTTGTACCAACTAGATTGTCAATTTGCGAAAAGCCGTTTGGGTTAATATTTGTAAGGTTTTGCAAGGGCAGTTACATGGCACAAATGGATGCACGGCATTGCAAAGATTTACTATTATGAAAGCCTGCAGAAGCACAATGAAATATTAAAGCATAGTGTGAACCCCATGCCACACTTAGTAATTCTAGGGCATAGAAAGGCAGGCTCCATATGTGTTATCTTCTTCTGAGTCCAATGAAATAGCAGATTGACTCTGGTTGTTAATAGGGGGAGATTAGCATTTTCCTCTGGAGTCGTACCACCTCCTACCATTGAGAATAAAAAGGAAGAGGTTGGCAGGCAGTGGAAGGGTTATTGGGGTAGAGTGGTATGGTGATTACAGGGTAGAGGCCCCTACTTCCCTACCCCAGCTACAACATTTTCAAATGTACCCTCGCTTGTGAAGCATATGGTGCAGTCTCCAACCTGAATGCAGATAGCTGCTAATCAAAGTGCTGTGAATGTCAAGTGGAGCCAGATTAAGGCATTAAGGCCCATATTTATATTCCCTTTGCCCCGGATTAGCATCATTTATTTTGATGCAAATTCAGTGCAAAGCTAACACCATATTTATACTTTGAAACTAGACCCGTCTAATGTCAAAATATCCCAGTGTGCGTCATTTTCTGGATGTGTGAAACCGCCTAGCATCAATGAGATGCAAGGTAGGCGTTCTCGTCTAAAAAAATGACTTAAACACCCATGCACCATATTTATCCAACAACGCAAAAAATGGCGCACGGCTGGGAGGCGAAGTCGGAAAATGGCGCAAATCCCGATTTGCACCAAAATTTAACGCCTGGGTCAGGGCAGGCGTTAGAATGGGGCAAACACACCAGTACTTGAGGAAAACTCACTCAAGCAACATCAGAGCTTAAAAAGGAAGACATGGAGGTGCTATTCATCCAGCCTGCACGAAGACTCAGAGCACAGGAGCAACAGCAGCAGCTTCCACCACACCAACATGGACGCCAAGGCAACGCAGAAGGAAGGAGAGGATATTCAGGACCAGGGCAACCCTTCAGGGCCTCAGGGAACATGACATCATCCAGAGGTACAGACTAAACTGGCAAGCCATACAGCAGCTGCTGTGCCACATTGAGCCACAGTTGGCACCCAGCTTGCAGACACCCCACATCATTCCACCGGAGACCAAGCTGCTAGCTGTCCTGCACATTTTGGCAAGTCGCTCTTTTCAAACCACTGGTGCCCTGGTTGCCGGGATCTCACAGTCCTCATTCCCTCCCTTCCTTTCCAAGGTACTTGATGCCATCATCTCCCTCACACCCCACCACATCAGCATCCCCAATACACAGCAGAAGCAGCAGGAGACCAAACAGGGGTTCTATCAAATCAATGGCTACCTGCATGTGCTTGGTGCGATTTACTGGGCACATGTACGGATTGTGCCACCTGCTGCAACGGAGCATCTATACCGCAAGAGGAAGCACACACACTCCATCAATGTGCAGGCTATTGTGGATCACCGTGGATTGATCACCAACATCATGGCAAAGTATCCTGGCAGTGTACATGATTCATTCATCTTCTGCCACTGCACCATCAATCAGCACTTCCAGGATGGACGATATGGCAATGGCCTACTTGTTGGTAAGTACAGAAACCTAGGAATTTACACACAGCACAGCAACCCTGTAGGACTCAAAACACATACACCACTACATTGACACATGGCCAGGAAGACACTGAGGTTGTGACACTGGTAGTCATGTTTGATATCCTGACCCAATGGGATGCACACCTATGGACAAATGACAGATGCAAATAACAAGAGATGCCACTCCAGAGCCATAATCTTCCAATATCACATCAATAACACTCAATCACACACCCTTCCAAATAATACGTACTGTGTAAGGGTTGTGTAATGTGTTTTGCTGCAGGTCAAACACCATGAGACACATAGTATGATGATGCTAACTCTAATGAAGGTGACATGGAATCATTGAGGCAGTACCAACATCTCACATCACTCCTGGGGTGACATTGCCCGCTAGCAATAAGGAAGTCGATTGTGCTATGAAAACATGTGGATGTCACACTAATGCAAAGTGCACACTGCTATACATACGTATTGACACAATTCCCCATATACATAACAGATGTACAGGCAGATGGACCTTCTGACACTAAAACATTCACCCCCCACAACCAACTTAGATAGCTTACCTGGAGCAAATTCAGTAGCGTAGGTGCACGTTTGCACGTGAGCCAACTCGGTGAGGGCACAAAAATAGGTTTGCATAGAACTTGTCACACATGGGATAATTGTGCATTGTCACTTGTGAACACTCCAGTGCTGCCAACTTATTGAGATGTGTTCTACATTGTCACCTAGCCAAATCATAGGTCCTCACTGTTGCATTTCACATGCAATTACATATGTCTAATTTGATGGGATGTTCACCCCAAATAGTGCAACCGTGTTACCACCACAGTGGAATCGATTGTGTGTATGGAAATATCATGTTACCTCCAGTGAAGGCACATGGACACTTCTTTCACATGACATAATGCATGGGAGATACAAAGTAAGCTGCAATTTTTTTAATATACTGCTGATGTCAGGTCAATCAGCCTAATACCAGTTTTGATAGTTAAACAACCCAATGCAGAAAGAAAATCTTAGAAGCCTAGGATCCCACACAATACCACAAACACAGATGAGTCACAGACGACACAAGATAACAACTGCCATGCGAAGTGATAATCAAGGTGCAACCAACATCCACATATTTACCCTCATTTTCTCTTTCAGCTGATCAGGGTTACAGGATCCAGCCATGAATCACGACCCCATTTGCCAACCCAAGCACAGCAGCAGAGCGTGCCTATAATGAGGCACATTGTAGGACATCACCATAGTTGAGAGAACCTTTGGGATCCTGAAGTCCAGATTCAGGTGCCTGGACATCACTGGAGGCAGCCTCCTATATTCACCTGAAAGGGTCTGCAAGATCAATTTTGACCTGTGCCATCCTGCACAACATTTGTGTAAGGAGAAACATTCCCCTCTATGAACCTGACCCACAAATTCCTGAAGAGGAGGAAGAGGAGGATGCTGTCTGTGAAAATGAGACTGCTGCAGGACTGCGACAACACATTGTACAAAACTTCTTCTAACTATAGTCACCATCACCACTTTGTTATCATACGTCATTAAACACCTAACTTCATCACTCAATCATGCTCTGGGTAATTTTTTATGCATCACATGATCCCTGGAAATCATATTCAGAGTTTAGCCTCATGGAGCATAGCAGAAATGCAGATTAGGATACTGAAAAGCCAATTCACATTTGATGGGTATGAATGTACAGCCAACATCACACATAGTGTAAATGACATATATCCTGTCAATTGCACATGTGAAGAGCAATATCAGAGGACCACAGATATGAGATAAATCCCTGTTGCCAACATGGTCCATTGCAGCACATCACACACAACTAAGACACCATCAATCAAAAGGAAAAAAAAGTGTCTCATACATGAGGCAGTGGATGTGCTATTGCATTGGTAACAGGAATGTATGACCAGGCCCTTGACAGCAGTCCATCTAAGATGAAAATGGATTGCACGAGTGCCCCAGGTATTACAAGCATTGCTCACAAAACATGCCCTG
Organism: Pleurodeles waltl; assembly: GCF_031143425.1. Lineage (NCBI taxonomy): Eukaryota > Metazoa > Chordata > Amphibia > Caudata > Salamandridae > Pleurodeles > Pleurodeles waltl. Next base: position 760,706,140 of record NC_090450.1, read on the forward strand.
CTCAGTCCATCCCAGGTAGTAATGCCTGCCTCTGCCATGTTTTAAGTCTTTCCCCACCCTTCTCTAGGGGGCCCTTTGAATGGACTATCTGTACCCTGAGATTCTTCAGCTACACACACCCAGACATAGTCATAGTTCATCCGTCTGCATGGATTTCTCATCAAATAATGCGCTGCCTGGTAGTCAGTAAGACCTGTGATCAGCTGTCCATTGCTTCCCATGTGAAAGGTCCACTTGGCCCTTTAAACTTGATTCTCAACTGCATGACTTGTGAGAGACTGAAGCTGCACACACCTGTGAGCACTACCATGCAGACCAACCATTTGAACCTGCCCTTTCTGCTGCCTGGAACTGCTTAGAAGCTGCCATTTTCAGAAATTCCTTGTTGTGCATTGGTGTACAAATCACTTCTGTACCAGAGGCCTTAGGGGATTGTGTAACATTGCAGGCCACAGCACAAACTGCATTTAGTTCCCACAGTGTTGTTCCTGCTTGTCACAGTCAGAGTCTGCTCATGGTGTATTTGCCTTGTTCATGTTTGTTCCTGACAGATCCTGCATCCTGTTAGCCAGACTGGCTCCAGTCTTTACGTTAAACATAGAGGTTCCCTGTGGCTACATTTGTCTCATTGTTGCTTTCCTTGCCCTCTCTTGACTCATGGGTTATTGTGGTAGGTCTACAATGAATCCTCAAATATATACTATATTTTAATCATGTTACTCATCGTAATCAGTTGTGGGACATGTATTCAAATGGCCTAATCCAGCCCTCATCCCTTGTCTGGTATTGCCTGTAATTATTTTAGCCAAACAGTGACAGTGTGCTATGGCAGTATGCATGGATTCAGTACGGTGCCTCCAGCACAACAAACAAGGCTTGCCAAAGTGTATGTGAGGACAAAACATGTTTTGTGCCCTGATGGTCAACACACAGAATCCCACATGCCGTCACCTTTTGATGGTGCTTGCATGGTGACTAGCTGTGAGATTAATTAGCACAGAGGCACTGATGTTCCCTGTTGCAGTGGTTATTTTCAAGACCACCCTGTGTACACATGTTGTGATGAAAGCTGCCTGTTACCTATTACTCATCCATTAAGTTTTTGAGCACACCAAGGTTGCCCTCTCATCCGCCTTATGAAAGTTTTGCATTGCCATTGCTGGACTGCCACCATGTGTGTCATTAGTTGATCTTTGGCGTTAGGTCAAATCTGCTTTGAAGGATACACTGTTAATTGAGGGAATAGCTCCACAGACTCATGACTAGACCTGCACGTAACTATGACAACATGGAGGCAAATACTGACACAGGGTGCACATGGCCACACACTTGGACTGGGCACCTTTTTGCAATGAACCACTGGAAATATGTGAACACATGCAGCATGGTCTGCTGGTCCTCTACAGCCACAGGAGAAACATAGGTCATTTACATTAGTCAAACTGTGGTGTATCAAAACAATTTTGGATTGAATTTGAGACTCTGTGTCACAAACACTGTACCTACCTAGCATGTTCAAATGCCTGACTCATGGATAGTATACACACAAGTGACCATTAAGTGGTATCCAACATTTCATTACGTTCACACAGCATAAGACACAACAGATATAACAAACACATATCATGACTGATGTACCTCACTGAATGGCATCTAATGGTTATCCACAATTACAACACATTCATACAAGCACATTATACAAAACACTTCTTGTGACATTCACACAGAGGCACAACCACAATTGAAATACCCAATTCACAGACATAAACACACAGGCCATGATTGCAGTTGCTTAGCCTTTGCTATCCTCTATTGATGCAACACCTGCTCAAACTAGGAAATACCAATTTCATTCCAAAAGTTTGTGTTGCTGTTGCATCAGTTAAGAGAGCCAATCCGGCACAACAACATGAGTATTATGGTTCGCCGTAATGTGGTCTGACACATGTGGCCAAACACTAGAACAGACACAGCAGGTCATAACATCCTATCTTTGTATAGTTATAGCCTTCATGTATGTTAAAAACTAGAAAAATGACACAAACACAGTTCTAGACAGATTTTTTTTATGCAAAAGTGTTAAAAAAGACACATATGCATCAAAATATCACGCATATACATAAAAGTATTACGCTCACACCCATAATACATCGATTGGTCACTTGCGTTAATTCCAACACTGCACCCCATGAAATTGGTTATCCATTAAAAAAGTATTGACCCTAGAATGCAGGGGAATTTTTAAGCATATGCGTAAAAAAATATTGAGGCAAAGCCCGTAAGCGTCATAAAATTTCACAAATGATAATAAAAATGCACCGCATTTGAGGCAGGAAGTGATGTAATAGGATATCCTGTTTACAGAAATGGTACAGTGGGTGTACTTTCGCTTTGCAGTCTGTGATTGTGGCTGTGTATAGAGTTGTGTCTGTCAATATTGCGCTTTTGTCTCCTGTGTGCTGTTTCCATTGTCATCTGTTGTTTTTGTAAGTGTCTGTGTAAATCAGTGTAAGTGTGTTTTTGCCATTTTTTTAGAATAAATTTGTCTTTGTACTGTTGGGAGTGCGTTAGTAGGTATTGTTAGTTGGGGTATTGTTGGGCTGTTTGTGGTTCTTTAAGTTTCCTTTCCATACCTCCTTTCACTGTATTCCCCTCTTTACCCTTTCCTACCCTTATTATTTTTGAAATGTTGGAAAGGCCACTTCTGGGGAGAATGGGTGAGGAGGAGCTGGGGGCTTTTGTATGTCTGGTGTGCTACTTCCTCCACCTGATGTTGGAGGCTGGTGGCAGGGTGATACAAGGGTATCACACCGAGGCTAGAAGGCTCAGGTGGGCAAAGGTGCTGTTCCACCTAAAAAGACTGTTCAACAGCCAGTGCAACGACCACAAACAGAAACATCGCTGCGCTGACCTGGTGGCCAGCGAGCAGGATCTGCTGGACCACCTGGGTGTTGTGATTTGTGGCCCTGTTGGTGAGTACAAATCAGATTAATGTGTACAGTTAAATGCTCTGCAGTGACAGTAGTAGATTTGTTGACATGCTGAATGCAATGTTTGTGGACATGTGGAGTGCAAGTTGAACAAACTGTGGCCCTTATGTATACTATTTTTGCTACGCATTACCGTCATTTGTTGACGCAAAGACTGCACAAACTTACAAAAGACAACTTTATCTTGTTAATTAGTGCTGCTTTGATGTCAATAGATGATGGTAATGCGGCACAAATAAAAGTATTATTCAGGGCCTGTGAGTGTACCAGGAATGAGATGTATGTCACATTCTAATGTAAGTAACCAAATTAGTCCCCAAATTTTGTGATACATGTCTGCGCAGTATTCATGGCCATACATACAAAGATCTTCCTAACCTCTGGTAATAGCTTAGGCTGATATTTCGACTTGGTTTGCGCAGCATTTAAATTAATTATGGATGCAAATGTAATGCACACTTGATAATATCTAAATGTTTTGTGTTACTTCCCATAGCTGTAGCGTAAACAAATGAAGCAAATGCTATACATTAAAAAGAAGACCATCTGGCCCTAAGTTCATTGTTTTTGTGTGTTTACGTCTGGACAGATAATCTTTCACATGGCCAATCTTAAATGTGGCTGGATTCTACCAGATTGCAGTAGCAGTACACAGGTTACTCTTGTTTTTTTTGGAGTAGGCGTAGAAATCCTATCATTGAGTAGCATGGCCCAACAAAATTTTTGCCTTGGGCACAATTGCTGGTACGGAGCTTGTGCATTTGACATCTGTGTCACTTTATAGCCAAACAATTTTCTAAAGTTAATCTGTCATCATGGGATCCCTGAACTTTGTGGATGCATGGTCAGAAATTATTTATTTGCATGATGTTGTGCAAGGGACCACTGACTGCTTCCATCATACAGTTAAAGAGACAAAATAGTTTGCTAGTTTACGTTTGGTACACCCCTGCTGATCTAGTGCAGCATATGTGCAATTGTTAACGTCTCAGTATGAAGGCTATCACAGACATGGTTGTATGCTAAGATCACCAGGCCAGCATTCCTGTGAGTGCCGCCATTCCCAAGGTGCTCACAAATAGGGACATACCTCATCAAGATTGCAGAAGTAGGACATTTTTTAAACCATGTTTCAATTAGAAGACAGTGTCATTTTGGTTGTATAACCACAGATCACCCAACTTGTCAAATGTAAGCTAATGAATGTGGCAAACTGTGATATACAATACCTGATATAGTACACAGGGCCGTGAGGAACACATTTTAGGTGCAATGACTACTCCTGTGCCCATGCATTCTGTCACAGATGATCAAATTAGACACTGTCAGCATATATTTTTGTTGTTTTGATATAGATGAATGGCCAATCCATGTTTAGCATAACATTGTCATCAAGTAACACACAGGATCCCTGCCATCATCGTGTCATAGGGGGCATGTGGGACTCCGGGTACACTGACAATGTGGCATGTGTAACCTACATGCAACACAGGCACACATATAATGGACCATTGAAAGCACAATAATTGCTGAACAAAACTCAACCCACATTAGCATCACACAGTAACTCATTGTCCTTTGATGCACAAGCCACAATACCTGAGTCAATGGTATTGCAGTGCACCAGGAATGTGGCTTTGCATGTCTCTCATAATAACAAATGCTGAAATGGAGTACCCTCTAGAAATCATTCTGCACAAAACTGAGTAATCATGTTTGCCACCACATGATTGTTATGACAGTGTCAAAGCATGTTTGCAGTAGTATGCCTGTTGGGGTGTCTACATGCCTGATGTGCTGCTCTATCATATAAGGGCCCATATTTATACTTTTTGACGCTAAACTGCGCTAACGCAGTTTAGCGTCAAAAAGTTTTGCGCCGGCTAACGCCATTCTGAAGCGCCATGCGGGCGCCGTATTTATTGAATGGCGTTAGCCGGCGCAAGCAGACCGGCGCTGCCTGGTGTGCGCGAGAAAAACCACGTACACCAGGCAGCGCCGGCGTAGGGGGAAAATGGCGCATGGGCGTCTTAAAATGGGGCAAGTCAGGTTACGTCGAAAAAATCGTCGTAACTCGACTTGCGCCATTTTTTTTCGACGCCCATCCCCCATCAACATGACTCCTATCATTGTAAAGATAGGAGTCATGCCCCCTTGCCCAATGGCCATGCCCAGGGGACTTATGTCCCCTGGGCATGGTCATTGGGCATAGTGGCATGTAGGGGGGCACAAATAAGGCCCCCCTATGCCACAAAAAAAAATTGAAAAATAACAAAAATTATACTTACCTGAACTTACCTGTACTTCACTGGGATGGGTCCCTCCATCCTTGGGTGTCCTCCTGGGGTGGGCAGGGGTGGCAGGGGGGGTCCCTGGGGGCAGGGGAGGGCACTGTGGGCTCATTTTGAGCCCACTTGTCCCTTAACGCCATCCCTGACCCAGGCGTTAAAAAGCGGCGCAAATGCGCCGTTTTTGGCCACGCCCACTCCCGGGCGTCATTTTTGCCCGGGAGTATAAATACCACGTAAAGGCCTGGGAGTCATTTTTTTAGACGGGAACGCCTCCCTTGCATCTCATTAACGCAAGGAAGGGGTTCACGCTAAAAAATGACGCTCACTCCGGGCACTTTGGCGCCCGAAGCGTCTAACGCCATAGTATAAATATGGCGTTAGTTGGCGTTAGTTTAGCGTCGAATTTGCGTCGAAAAAAACGACGCAAATTCGGCGCAACCAGAGTATAAATACGGCCCAAAATGTCACACATAGTAATTTGTTGATTCAAGTTTTGTACAGGGAGCAGACATTGAGCACATTTCACCGTTCCATGTTTTACAGGTGGACCCGCCCCATATACAATTGGTGAAGTGGCTCGATTTGTGGTCCCATATGTATCCAGTAAGTGTTGATATGTTTGTCCTGTGTTGTGTTTGCAGCTGTTGTGTGATTGACTCCTGTGTGTTGGACACATTGCAAGGTATGATATGCTGCACATGATCTGATATGTGACTTGACTGGAGGTTGACATTCTGTTTCATGTTTGAGTTGGACATTCTGTGGCAGAGAGTCATAAATTGGGAGTCGAGTGCTGCGCTATATGCCTGAGCAGGTAAGCAGGGTGATTTTTGGCTACATGTATGTCAATGATTAATTTGGAGGTGGCCAGTTTCATGATTTAGTCAGCAAGTCATACCCTGATTCACACAAACCAATGATGCCAAAGTCTTACCCACAGACGTGAGCATCCCTATTAACTAATAAACATGTAGGACTGTCTGTTTGACTTCCTAGCAGCATCTATCTCCACATGTTGTGCTCTGTTTATGTGGCACTTGAGTGAAATGTCATAGGTGTGAATGCAGATCAAGGCCAGATGGGTGCTTGCATCAATGTGCTTGTTTTTGGAAAGGTATCAGTGAGATCTAATGATGTTGACAATTGTCTACAGTTAGAAACATAAATGTGGATGTGATTTTCCAATGTTTGAGTCAATCCTAGTTGCCAGCCCCCCTTACCTGTGGTAGACTGACTAAACCCATGGACAGCTGTCTAAAGCTTCCTGGCTGTCTTTGATGTTTGAAAGTATGTGTTGCATGTCCATCCCCCCCTGAGGCACAGGGTTAGGGTTAGGAAATATGTGTACCTAAGTGTGAGGATTCCAGTGTAGAAGACATGTAATTCAAACATTCATTTGTTCCAACCTACGATGTCCCCTCATGATTAGAAACTGCATACCGTCCAGGCAATTCCATTTACAAATCACAGGTCTTGTGGGCCTTGATTGCCATCCAGAAGATAGTCATTAGTTGGCCTGACGTGGATTTCTTGCAGCATTTGTTATGTGACTAATAGCAGTACAATGATGCACAGATCATTTATTTAGATACACACCTTGTTGTGCATTGCTGTTCTGTTAGATAGTAGATGTGTAGGCTGCGTTGGCATGTCATTCCTCAGGGACATTCTATGATCTGTACTGTGATTTGGACTGTATGTGCTATTTTTGAGGAAGTGTTAGAATATAATCTGTAGATCTATCACACAATGATGTCACTAATGTTTGGCTTTCTCTGTTTTTACAGCTACCAACATGAATGTCCATTAGATTCGGGAATTTCAGAGGTGGGTAATGCATTACCGCCACATACTAGATGTGGAGTCTGGGTTCCGCAATATGGCATGCTGTTATCGCCATGAGAGAGCAACAGGGGTCTGGAGGGTATTTGCCAAAGGGGGTCCAGCCTTGCCCACAACAGCCACCATCACCACTACAGCTCAGACCACAGTCTCCCAAAGGATCACAGCCACTGCTGCAGGTCCCTCAAACTCATCTGCTCCAGGCCCACAAGCAGCAGCTCCTGCACCTCCCCCTCCAACCACGGCACCGGCACCAGCACCAGCAGTGGCATCAACAAGTGGCACACAAACAACCCCAGCTGCTGTCATGGACACTGAGACGTGACATGCAACGGATGTTGTGCAGGATGGACAGGCTGCAGCAAGAGGTGTCCCGCAATAGCAGGAGACTGCAGGTATAAATAGGATCCTGCAGAGGGCCAATTTGTGACTTTTGGATCCTCACCCATAATTTCCTCCCCTCCCTCCTCTTTCCTGGTTCTTATATTTAGTGGGTTTATAGGGCTTAGTGTTAGATTAGAGTAGTCTGTTAGTTTAGTTAGTATAAGTCGGTTGGGGCTGGAGGGGGTTATATTATTACATGTTTTGTTTGTGGGTGGGTGGGTGTATGGGGGATGATGTTGGGGTTTATGTGTTTACATAAAAAAAAAAATATATATATATATATATATATATATTTATATATCAAAAACATATATATTTGTTTAGGATAAGTTAGTATGTGTTTAGGTTAGTATATGTTTTCCTACATGTGTCCCGTCATATAATAGGGGTGGGGGGCTGATGTTTAGAGTGTTTAGTTAAATATGATAAGTAAGTTTAGGTTAGGGTAGATAGGGCCAGTTGTGGGTAATGTGTAGTTAGGATAGGTTAGGTTAGTTAAGGTGTTTCCCCTAGTTTTAGTTTCCTTTATTACTGTGAAATAAAGTTTTAGGTACTCCTTTACAGTATGTGTCGTATGCTTGGGGAACAGGGCCTTGGCATGGGTGTACAGTGTAAATTTAGTATTTGCATTTCTGTTACATCCTGCATCAGAATCCCACTATTGACATAGTTATTCCCAACTCTTAATGAGCTGTCACATTGGCAGCTAAACCAAAGATACTTCTCTATGCATCTGCCATCCATTGCACCCACCACTCAAGGTTACTATGGTTCCCAATGTGTTGTGAAGGTTGGATGTCTTTTTAAATCTGTCATCGTTTGAGCCCTGAATTGGAATCTTGGGCACTGTGGGACATCTGCATGCAGCCTGATGTTGATATGAACCCTGATAAGCTGAGTGATGTTATAATCTCATGTAGTATTGTATACATAACTCACACATATCATTTCTCACATTGTACACCCAGGTTACATATTTGTCCATACACTTGTACTCATCCATTCCTGCTGTTTTGTGTGTGATTAAAGTTTATAGTCAGATGTCACATACATAAAGACTGTCTTGAAGGGAATGTTGGCCACATTGAGTTTCAGCTTATACATAACTTGAAGATGAGGTTTTCTGTTCTTCACAGCAGTATACTGTTTGTTTTCATTTCACTTCAGAAATAAGCCTCAGGAAGCACAGATGATGATACAATACAGACCCCAGTGTATAGTTATCAGACCCCATTCTTTCTACACTGTTGTATTGACATTCTATGGCCATTGACATGTTACATACATCACTAATCTCCTACACAGTTGATGTGTCACTTTAGTCAGAGACAAAGTGGTTGTGTAAGTGCTATTTATTTGAAAGTGCTGTAGTGCAATATTTACACAGTCAGCACAGTTTCGCGTCAAAAAGTATAATTTTGGCCCGAAGGGCCTAGCCTGATATTATAAAAAGCTGGTTGTAAGAAATAGGTGTTATCAATCTACCTTAACGTTTTGGAGTCCCAGTGTGTCCCAGACATCAGCCATCTTGCTTTGCAAGGAGTGGGGGCACTCTGGAGGGCTCTGAGTGGCCAGTGCCAGCAGGTGACATCAGATACCCCTCCTGATAGTCATACCTGACAAGGTAGCCAATCCCCCTCTTAGGGCTACTTAGGGTCTCTCCTGTTGGGTTCTCTTCAGACTCTGCTTGCAAGTTTCCTTCAGGATTCCTCTGCAACAACTTCAGACTCTTCTGACCTCTGATCAAGTGCAGCCTGCTCCATGAAATGCTTTAACTGCAACAAAGTGTCTTCAAGAGACACTTTTCTTCAGCAACCTCAGCTCCAAGTCAGCAATTGCAACAGTTTCCATGGTGTGCATGCTCTGGGGACTCCCAGTCTTCATCCTGCACCAGAAGGACTAAAGAAATCTCGTGTGGAGTGACAGAATCACTCCCCTGCTGCAAGCAGGCACTTTCCTAGGTGACAACCGGTACCCTGGGACTCCTCTCACGGCAACGAGCGTGCTCCTAAGGACACAGAGGGTGGACTTCATTGACAGACTGTCCTGAGGTCCTGCTGATGCAATTTGGAGGAGGTAAGACCTTGCCTTCCCCGAGAACATTGTTACCCCTTTGTATTGTGTCTTCTTCACCTCCTGAGGCCTCTGTGCACTCTTTGCAAAATTCCTTAGTGCACACCCTGGCCCAGGTCCCCAGCACTCCATCCTGCGACGCTCAAGTCGCTGAGTTGTTCTCTGGCGGTGTGGGACCTTCTTTTGTTGTGCTGCAGCAACTGCATTTTGCACCTCCTTTGAACCTGATCCAGCGGCTTCTGGGGGTGCTGGCTGGCATCCTGAGGGCTCTCTAAAGTGCTGAGAGCTCCTTCTTCTCCTCACACAGAGTTGAGTTTTGTCGTAGCCAAGGCTTGTTGTTACCTTCCAACACGAAATCTCATCTGCAACGATCTTCATGCTATGGGACATTTTTTTTATCACGCAGGAACCCGCTGGCATCTTCCTAGGGTACATTTCTGCAGTCTTCGACTAACCGGTTCTTTTGTACCTTCTTCTGGGTTGGCAGGGGCTCCTGTCCTTCCTGGAACTTCTTTCGACTTCTGGACTTGGTCCCCTTCCTTTGCAGGTCTTCAGGTCCAATAATCCAGCAGTTGTTCTTTGCAGACTTGGTTGGCCACTGCAAAATCCCAAAAATGAGGTGTAGTGTGTCCTAAGGAAACTTGCAGTACTTTACTCCTGCTTTTCTCGGCTCTGGGGTGGGGTAATTCACTTACCTTTACTGTATTCTTACTCTCCCAGCGATTCTGCACACACTACACTTGTCCAGTAGGGAATTCGTCATTCACATTCCACTTTTTTAGTATGTGGTTTGTGTTGCCCCTAGACCTATTTTCTCCCATTGTATTCTAGAGGATTTCCTACTATTTGCATTGTTCAATAACTATTTACTTGTCTAATTTTGGAGTCTAGTGTGTATATATTGTTTATAATAATTACCTCCAGAATGAGTATTGTCTCCAAGATATTTTTGGTACTGTGTCACCCAAATAAATACCTTTATTTTTGGTAACACTGAGTATTGTCTTCACTTGTGCATAAGTACTGTGTAACTATAAGTGATATTGCATGAGCTTTGCATGTCTCCTAGTTCAGCCTAAGCTGCTCTGCTTTAGCTACCTCTATCAGCCTAAGCTGCTAGAACACTGCTACATTTCACTAATAAGGGATAACTGGACCTGGTATAAGGTGTAAGTACCCAAGGTACCCACTACAAACCAGGCCAGCCTCCTACATATATGTGTGCATGCATGAAAAAGAATGAAAGAGAGTCTACATGTGTGTTTCTACCCCACCCCTACTGCACATTACCTGTTGCCGTTGGTTGTAAACACTGTGATTTATTTTTTAATCAAAGGGTCTGTGACTGCAAAATGATGAAGTACATCAGGCCCTAAATGTCTTGCCATTCAAGAGGCTTGGAACTCTAATTAGAGAATGAATGGGACAGTCAAACATAGTAGCTGTCCACCATTTCAAAATTATATTATAACCTATGCTACTTGCAATACATCACATTTTGACAGAATATCCTAGCGCTAAACTCTAAATAAGGTCCATAATGTTCTGACTTCCCCCCACCTAACAACACTTTTGTTGGACATGGCCCTTTTTGTGGGGTCAGCTACAGGGCTTTGCCTCCTGTGACTGGACTCGTTTTTAGTGGCCATTAGGATTTTGCTTTGACCCTGCTAACCAATTGCAAAATGTTTAGGCCATCTTCCTAAAACATTGTAAAATTGGCATCTGCCTTTAATCTACTTGTAAGCCCCTAGTAAATGGTAATGTATACTGCAAGATCCTTTGAATAAACTAGATTCTAGTGAAGTGCAGCACTCAATGTGCCACCCCTTCAAGTAGCCTTGACATGTCTCAAGCTGCCACTGTACTCTATACTGTAGTTTTTAACTGTATTTTTGGCCTGCCAAAATAAACATTTTGCATGGCCTAACCCTTCCTTTTTAATACTTATAAGTCAACCCTAAGGCAGGCCACAAAAACCCTTAAGACCCCTTGCATTGTATCTGTGAAGTAAGGCATTTGTACTGAAGTTTCGCATGTCCTGGCAGTGACTACTTAAGTTATTGTTCACTGCTGTGAGGCCAATATTTCCCATTGCCTAACAAAGAGTTTCCATATTACACTTAATAAGTGCTAACATTGGATTGGGTGAACACTTCTGGAACTGCCACTTTTTGAAAGTTGGCACTGTCTTGTCCACTTATGCCTGCTGTCAAGGTCCTCAATCACATGACTGTGAATGGCTCTGCTGTAGGGGGTTGTGTATGGTTTCTACACTAAGGGAGCTTAGATTGACTGGATGGGTGATCCTTGCAGAAGGACTGGGGAGGAGCTGACCCAACCCCACTTACAATTCATGGGGCTATACCTCCTGCAAACACAAAGGAACCTGACAGTAGGCCTGCGCCGCTGTTTGTTACCTTCACACAGTTTGGAGCTTTGACAGGGGAAATGGAAGAACTTTCAAGAACCAGATGTTAGGGGAGGACAGGCAGATCCCTCACACAAAGGCCAGCACCAGCTATAAATATTGGACCGCTAGAGACACTCACCAGGATACTTCTGGCTCTGTTGAAGTTACAGAAGAAGGACTGTCCCACTGCCTTAGAACTGCTCTGCTGCTTAATGAACTGCTGTTCTGTCTGAGAAAGAAGACTGTGCCTCCTTGCCTTCATCTGCAGATAACCCTAGTAACTCCAAGGGTTACTTGGTTGACCTCCTGTGTGACCTGCAGGAACACAACAAGCTTCAGAGGCCTCCCTGCAACTGCCCAGATGATCTTCTGCACTGGACCCTCCTCAACATTCAATTGGACCTGCCTGAGCCCTTTTGCAGCCCTCTTCTTGAGTAAGTAAGTCCTGATCCCCAGAGGTGCCATCAGGTCCTGGACCTTTGGCTGCCATCAGAGTGTACTGCTCCCTTCCTAACTGTGGGTCCCATCAAATCCGACACAGCTCAATGACAGACTTCACATCACAGCCACTCACAGTTCCCTCTCAGTTTCTGACTGGTGGCCTCATCAGAACCGATGTAGCTCAATTCAACTCAGCACTAGGTCTGAGTTTAGAACTCTGCTCCTCCAGCAGAGTTTGCAGAATTTGGGCACTTTGTGCTATGCGGAGTAGCTTGGAGTTCTATAATTCTGCTCTCTGGAGCGGAGTTCACTCACGCTCATGACATTGGGTTTTGGTGCTCTCTTGCGAGTGCCACGATACTACCGGGCCACTTGCGAGTGTGTGTGAGACTTCACATTCTCCGACAGTGCTTCCGGTCGCACCGGTGGCCAAAACTTCCGCTTGTGAGCACAAACGAATTTCTGGAACAGATTTTCTACTCTAGATACCGCTAAATCTAGTAAAAAATAGATTTTGGGCAATAAAACTAGTCAAAAGAGATTCTCCAATAGACCCTGCAGGTTGTTTTTCAGACTGAGAAGCCTTTTTTTCAAATAGGAAGTAAGTGGGTCAGAGAGTCCAATACCTGTTCCTGTCCAGCAGGCTCCTCCCAGTGCTTTGTCCATCTACTGGTAACTTTTCACTTTGATTTCAAGTTGGAAGTATCACTCTCTTTGTCTCCTGGATATACCTTTGGATTTAAGGACTTTGGGCCAGATGTAGGAAGCCTTTTGCGCCTCGCAAATGGCTAAAAATGCAGTTTGCGAGGCGCAAAAGGCTGAACGCGATGCAGAATCACATTTTGCGAGTCGGTACCGACTGTGATTCCGACTCGCAAATAGGAACGGGTGTTCCCTTCCTAAGGGGTCCCCATGGGACCCCTTCCCCTTTGAGAATGCTCACAAAAATATTTTTTCAGAGCAGGCCACTGCCTACTCTGAAAAAAACGAAACAGAAAGTTTTCGGTATTTTTTCTTTTTGCAGCTTGTTTTCCTTTAAGGAAAATGGGCTGCAAAGAGAAAAAAAAAAAACTGCTTTATTTAAAAGCAGTCACGGACATGGTGGTCTGCTGTTTCCAGCAGGCCACCATCCCCGTGAGTGCCTAGACTCGCTAGAGGGTCGCAAACTGCGACCCACCTCATAAATATTCATGAGGTGGGTCTTTGCGACCCCATAGCGAGTCGCAGAAGGTGTCTGAGACACCTTTCTGCATCTCGAATTGCAAGTTGCAATTTGCGAGTCGCTATGACTCGCAAATTGCAAGTCGCAATTGTACACCTACCTACATCTGGCCCTTTGTTTCTGTTGAATCATACAAGCATGTTTAAAAACTATTGTATAAGGATGTTGTTTGTTTGATTTGGCACATACCTGTATTTCTTTGTACTTTAATTACATTTTCAAATTTTATAGTGGTGGGTGGCCTTGAGTTTTAGTATAGGCCTAGTTATTATTCATTTTGCATTTCATTGATTTTTTCCCTTTTATAAAGGAACATTGTTGCACAGCTCAGTACCTTTTCTACATGTATGTATCATTTGCATTATTATTTTAAGTATGCAGCCTAGATTTCCATTGTATGAAATAAATGTTTCAGTGGTATATGTTTTAAAAACTTTATTTAGGGCAGGGTTGGAATTGTTTACATTTCATGTTTTTTTGAAAAAGGTGTATATGTTCTGGGGTAATATTTGATGGGGCAGGGGGATGTGAGTTGTTGTGAATATTTTATAGCTTAGTTAATTTTCAGGTTTTGCCTTGCTGAATTAATGTTGGCCACTTTTCTTAAGTGTTACCACCACCATGCCTCCTTATGGCAAGTGTGTGTGTGTGTGTGCGTGTTTTTGTCATTGTCTACCATTTCTCTTTATTCTCCATGCAGTCTTGCCCTGGTCCATTTTCGGTCCATAGGCTGGCATGTGTTTGTAGCCGGGAAATGGACTCCCCGGCTACATCCCACATAGAATCGGGAGCGGAAAGGCACTCCGCTACTTCCTGCGGGTACAAAATCAAGAATATCAGGAATCCAGAAAGCCGGATTCCCGTACACGTACCTGTGAGAGGCAGCGAGGAGGAAACAATCGCCGAAGCAGGGAACCCGGATATCCGGGTTCCCGACAGTTTAAACAGAGAGGACGGACTACACGCACAGCGTGCGCTAGAGACGAAAGACACCGAGATAGGAGTAAACCAACAAGGAGAAGAGCAGCTGAACGAAGGAAGACGGGTGACCGACGGTCAAACCCTGGTGAAGGAACAGCCGGATACAGATAGAGACGACCCCACTACGGGACAGGATGGTCCCAAGAAATTTGAACGCCGCCACGTCCCCGGAGGGACGTGGCTGGGACAGGTACGGTCCTGCCTGAAGGAGAGATTTCGTTATATGGTGGGCAGGGAGGAGGGAGGTGGAGACGAGTAGAGGGGGTGGGAGAGGTGAAGAGGGGAGATGGGAGTTTGAGAAGGGCACAAGAGTATCACTACTGAGCACGGAGACAAAAAGGGATCTATTAGATAAATTAAGAGACTAAAACCCACAGAGGTGACTTCACTGGATGCCTAAACCTACATCTTCATTTCTACTGCCGTTATTTTTTCTGTTGGGAGAGGACCCTTATACACTATACAAAACACTCTCTCTCTCTCTCTCTCTCTCTCTCTCTCTCTCTCTCTCTCTTTCTCGCTCTCATCACAAAAAGAATACCTCACCGTTCCCAAAACCTCGACTTACCGGTCTTTTTGTTCCTCTTTTTCATTGTCTTTCTGGAAACACCATCGGGTAAACCCATCTTCAGTCATCAAGAGGCCTGAGGGAGAAGGGGACAGCGGAAATCACCAACCAAAAGACCATAGACAACGAACATTATAAATTAAAATACTCCATAATATAACCACGTTTATTCACCATTCCAACTGAGTACCTTTCTCCTTCATATCGCTATACCCACTGCCACAGTGTTCTTTGTCTTTCATGCCTCTTTGTTCACAGTTGTTGTTTGACCATTTGGTTGGTGTCCATTTTGGCCAACCAGCCAGTGTCCCTTTGCCATAGGCTTGCATGTGTTCTTTGTTTTCCATGCCTCCTTGTTCACAGTTGTTGTTTGACCACTTGGTTGGTTGCCATTTTGGGCAACCAACCAGTGTCCCCTTGCCACAGGCTTTCAGGTGGTCTTTGTTCATCGTGCCTCCTTACTACTTGCTGTTGTTGTTTGAACATGTGGCTGGTGGCCATTGTGTCCACCCAGCCAGTGTCCCTTTGCCCTAGGCTTTCATGTGTTCTTTGTTCCCCATACCTCCTTGTTCACAGTTGTTGTTTGATGACCACATGGCTGGTGGCCATTTTGTCCATCCAGCCAGTGTCTCTTTATCAAAGGTGTTCATGTGGTCTTTGATTGCAATGCCTCCTTGCTCCTTGTTGATGTTGTTTGACCATGTGGCTGGCTGGCAGTCATTTTGTCCATCCATCCAGTGTCCTTTGCCATAGGTTTGCATGTTTCCTTTGTTTGCCATCCCTCCATGCTCCTTGTTGTTGTTGTTTGACCATGTGGCTGGCTGGTAGCCATTGTGTCCATTCAGCCAGTGCCACTTGCCATAGGCGTGCATGTGTCTTTTGTTTGCCATGCTTCCTTGCTCCTAGTTGTTTGACCATGTGGCTGGCAGCCAATTTGTCCAAACAGATAGTATCCCTTTACCGTAGGCTTGCATATGTCCTTTGTTTGCCTTGCTTTCTTGCTCCTTGTTGTTGTTTGCCCATGTGGCTGGCAGCGATTTTGTCCAACAAGCCAGTGACCTTTGCCATAGGCTTGCATGGGTCCTTTGTTTGCCATGCCTACTTACTTCTTGTTGTTGATGTTTGAGCATGCAGCCAGTGTGTCTTTGCCACAGGCTTGCATGTGTCCTTTGTTTGCCATGCCTCCTTGCTCCTTTTTGCTGTTGTTTGACCATGTGGCTGGCAGGCAACCATTTTGTGCATGCAGCCAATGTGTCTTCACTATATCATTACATACATAATTGTTGATAATTTGGTTTTTAAGCTTATATTTAAAAAAATGTATTTGTTTCTATTTATTTTTTTATTTTTATTTTCTTTTGTATTATTTTCTTTTATATTTTATTTGTTATATTTGTAATTTCTTTTGTATTTAATTGTTATATTTTAGTTTTAAAATTTTTATATGTTTATCAAAAATATTTTCATTTAAATTTTTTAGATTTTTGATTCTATAACAATTTTTATATTTTAGTTCTTTTATTATTTTATAATTTTTAATTTAATCTTCATTTAATTATGCATTTTGCCTTGATCCATCCATTCAGATCCATCCATTTCTCCATCCATACATCCATCCATCCATCCACCAAAGATGCAGAGCTCCACTAGGGAATTTAGGGCTACATGTACGTAGCATTTTCCACATCGTAAACAGCGAATGGGGCCGTTTGCGATGTGCAAAATGCATTTCGGCATGTTCCAACCCATTTTTGCGATTCAGTAAACAATTTACCGAATCGCAAAAAGGGATTGCGAGTCGCAATTAGGAAGGGGTGTCCCATGTATGATTGTTTTGTGACCGTGAATGCGGTCGCAAAACAATTGCAGTTAGCACCAGTGTCACACTGGAGCTAACCCATTCGCAAATGGGAAGGGGTCCCCAAGGGACCCCTTCCCCTTGGTGAATGGCAGTAAAAACATTTTTTAAAAGCTGCCTGCTCTGAAAAAATGAAACAAAAACGTTTCATTTTTTGTTTTTAAAATACATCTCGTTTTCCTTTAAGGAAAACGGGCTGCATTTAAAAAAAATGCTTTGTTTAAAAACAGTGACAGACATGGGGGTCTACTGTCTCCAGCAGGCCACCATCCCTGTGAGGGCGGACATTCCAGAGGGGGTCGCATATTCATGAGGAAGGACATTTGGGACCCCCTTGCGAATCGCAAATAGTGTCATTGACACTGTTCAGCATAAGGTTTTGCGACTCGCACATTGTGAGTCGCTCTGACTCGCAATTTGCGAGTCGCAAAACCAAACTTTAGTACATGTAGCCCTTATTTTCTTTCGGTGTAATTCCATTTTCTTCATGACATCCCAGCAGTGGAGCATGGTATGCTAATCAACAGCATAATTCATTTTGCTAATGATTATTCCATTTCCCCTGGGCCACCTTGCCACCACAGGCTTTTTAAAGGATTATTCGATTTACCCATGCACCTCTCTCTGACTACTCCAGGTGTCTCCTTTAAAACAGATGGAGCTAAAGCAAGGAGCTAGATCTGCATCTTGTGCTCTCTGATTTGAAATGTAATTCTTTTATGGAGTTGTTTGACTTTACAATGTTTAATTAACTTGGAATTCATTACATCAGTGACAAACCGCACTAAGATTGCATTTGTCTGTACTATTTCAACCTGCAACAATGCCACATTTCACTATCTCCATGTTTTTCTTGCTTGGTTGTTTTTGAGAAGAGACCCCATATCTCCCGCAACCAGTGCCACTTGCCATAGGCGTGCCAAAAAGAAGACCTTCCCGCTACTTCAGTACTCCAAACTCTCTTGCTTCTGCATCTTAGTGTGACTGCCAATGTAGAGCTTAAGATAACCCCAAAGAAGGTTGCTCCTAAGAAAGTGGCCAGTGAGAAGAAAAGCACCTTTCTGCCAGAGGCATGCCAAACTCAGCCTTTTTCGGGAGACGTGTGTCTGCCACACCAGCCTTCAGGGAGGTACCTGGGAGCAGCACTCCTGCATTAACATCACCACCCCAACCTAAGTCAAAGACTATGGCGGTCATTCTAACCGCGGCGGGCGGCGGTAGCCGCCCGCCTGGCGGGAACCGCCGAATGACCGCACCGCGGTCAAAAGTCCGCGGATGCCATTCTGGCTTTCCCGCTGGGCCGGCGGGCGACCGCCAAAAGGCCGCCGGCCGGCCCAGCGGGAAAGACCCAGCAACGATGAAGCCGGCTCCAAATGGAGCCGGTGGAGTTGCTGGGGTGCGACGGGTGCAGTGGCACCTGTTGCGATTTTCAGTGTCTGCAAAGCAGACACTGAAAATCATTATGGGGGCCTGTTAGGGGGCCCCTGCACTGCCCAGTGGCATGGGCAGTGCAGGGGCCCCCAGGGGCCCCACGACACCCGTTCCCGCCATCCTGTTCCTGGCGGTAAAAACCGCCAGGAACGGGATGGCGGGAAGGGGGTCGGAATCCCCATGGCGGCGCTGCAAGCAGCGCCGCCATGGAGGATTCCCTGGGCCAGGGGAAAACCGGCGGGAAACCGCCGGTTCCCCTGTTCTGACCGCGGCTTTACCGCTGCGGTCAGAATGGCCCAGGAAGCACCGCCAGCCTGTTGGCGGTGCTTCCGCGGTCCCTGGCCCTGGCGGTCATGGACCGCCAGGGTCGGAATGACCCCCTATGTCTGTCAGAGATGCAGCCACTGCAATTATGGCAACGCTGATGAGCAGTGACAAATTGTATTTGTCCCATTCACAAAGTAGTGTCCAATCATTTCAGGAAACAGAGCAAAGTGGACAGCAGCAACAGCCAGCAATAGAAGATCTTCTCAAAGCTGGAGCAGAACAGGAGATCGAGCTTCCTGCTGAGGAAGAACCTCCTCCTTTAAAATCAATGGCTCACAGATCTCCAGCAAGAAAAAGGAAGGGCACTACTTCACCATCTTCTCCAAGCACCACTTCTGATGATGAGGATAGGGACATGAAGCGTACCCCAGCAGAGTCCGGGAGTCGCCAAGAGGGGCAAGGGAAAAGAAAGGTTCCATAAAGCCTTGGAATCATGGAAGAGGATGATGATGAGGTTGATGATGATGATCCAGTCATTGTGGAAGCTGGAACAGAGGAGTCTGACATTACTATCCAACCTTCTCTGAGAGATATCCTTCAGGACATTAGAGACGACGTCTGCCTCCCTCACATGCCATTGCCTATCCTATATTTTTTATATCACCTATGAGGGCTGCCCTACGGGATCATTGATTAAAAGGCTGCCAGTGCCAATGCCAACTTCCAATGTGTTAATACCATCAAAGAGGATATATTCTGTTCAATCAGCGTGCTTGGATTGGAAGGGGTAACCACTAAGTAACTATTGCACCAATGAGTGGTGATATATTGAGTGATTGTAAATTTGTGAGTGATGACTGATGTTTGTGGTAGCTGACAGTGAGGGAGGGAGTTTAACAAATTTGTTAATGTGTTGCCAATGATTTGCAATGCAGGGTGTACTCCTTTTTTCTGGTTCCTCAGAACAGATTAGCCACTTTAGTTACCAAACACAAATCTCCACAAAATACTCCAGTTCCGTTTCTCTATTTGTTCCTCAACAGCAGTGCACTTCACAATGCTACCTTGCTTGGTTTGGGACCGGGACAAAGTTACTCAGAATCTGGAGGAGGAGGAAAGAAGGAAGGACTCAGGGCAGGACTACCTCAACAGCTAGAATGAGAAAGCTATCAACTTCAAAGAGAAACCATGATGATGATGAAGACTCTGAGGTCTAGTACTCAGCTCTGTGAACTGGAGAGGGGTCCATTGATATGCTGCTGAGTATTTTTTTTTCTGCACTGCTGGCTCATTGCATAGTAGGTAAAACTCCTCTTATGTTCTTGCTCTGCCTCTGAGTCTTTTTGTCACTCTCCTGACTCCTCATGAAGTTTACCTTGCTTCCTTTTGTCCTTCTTCCTCACTCTATAATACAGCTGCTGTTTTTTCAATATGCAGGCCTTTCTCCTAGTCCTATCCTGCAATGACAAACCTTGTGGAAAGCTCAAGACTTCAGCTTACCAACTGAACAGGTTCAGACAGGCGCCCAAGAGAGATGGACATTCCAAAAGGAATGGAGAGGCATTGCCCAATTTGGCAATACAATATCATTTTCCTTTTAACAATCATAATTTTAGAACTGGGTGGGTTAACTTAAATCCTCCATAATTTGTATTTTTCCAACCTAGAAGACATAACAATTAGAGACATACTATCTTGGGTCTCTCTGGGGCAGAAGGACTGTTTTCAATGCATTTAATGGAACTGTGCCAAACCTATCCCTTTGGTTCCTTCCACAAACAACGGTTTAATGATAGTGTGCTACTCAGTGCCCCAATTAATTATTTTGTAGAGTGCTTTTCCAAATCCCTTTTCCCATCCATTCATCAAGACCCTAACCCTCTTCCCCCGGGCTGTCTGTTTTTTTGAGGTGTGACTTAATTTTACCCCATTAATGAATCACACACATGCTGGGGTGGAAGTGGTGAAAGCAACATCAACTCACTGCATGAACTTCTAGCCTTCTATTACATGAGCAATATTCCACACTGGCCCCATCAACATCATCATTCATGCCTTGTGTGTGTTTCTGTAAACATTTAACCTGATCCAACCACTCTTGAGTCTGTGCTCACTTCTCCTGGCCCCATGATTTAATTTCCTAAGTTTAGTTTTATGACTCCCCACCATTGCTCTGAAGAAATTGATATTGCTAGAATGTATTATCATATCAGGTCTTCTTTGTTGTGCATCTAATGCTGCCATTGTGGTACTCTGGTGTCAGTCCTCCTAAAGTTATGATATCTTACCCACTAACTCTCTGTTTTCTTTCAATCTAGTTGACAGTGATGGATAACCCTTTCATCAATCCTGCAGTTGGAGTTTGCATAGGTGGGAGTGGCACCTGTTACTTCTTTTCCCTACCACCCTCTTAAGATGCCACCTTAGGAAAAACCCTGCAATTAAAAGACTTCCTGTCTTCATCTATTCAGGTAAGAGAAGAACTATGGATTGAAGTGAACTTATTTAGTTAGTAATTAACTTCTCCTGAAGAAGATGTTGTCTGTGTGTACTAAGGGCCTGATTTATGAAGAGTTTGTGCCGCCTTATCGTCATTTTTTTATGCAAAAGCAACGCAAACTTACAAAATACAATTATGTTTTGTAAATGTGCGCCGCTTTTACTTAAAAAAATGATGCCAAGGTGGCACAAACTTTTCATAAATCAGGCCCTAAGTTGGTGTGGGCAAGAAAGGCAATGCCAATCATCCCCTAACTGTCAATATATAGTTGCAGAGGGCAATCGAGCAAGGGTATAAGTAAATGACATACACTTTTTTAACTGAATATAAAGCAGGCTACACTGAAAGACAGCAGTGAAAACTAACACATCAAAAAAAGATTTGAGGAGAAAACAAAATAAAAACAGAAACCCCTGTATTTATTGACAAATAGAAAACCCTCCCTCTTCAGCCACAATATCCCCACCCCCTCCCGGAAATAATAATCACCCTGTTCCCAAAATGTCCAATGAAAAGCCCAAGGTCCATCCCAACTCCCTCCCCACCCTTTCCACCCACTACTCTGTCCTACCAAAATACAAAAAATTTAAAAGGGCTTGGAAGAGAGCACTTATAATATGGGCCCAGAGCTGGTCTAGGCTCTGCTCAATGCTGGTAAGCCAGCACTCCATGCGGTCCATCCGCTGCAAGATGCAGTTCAGCAATGCCCTGTTGGAGAGGGAGGGTGTAGCAGTAGGTGCAGTCAGGGACCCTGACTGCTGGTGGTGGTGCTGGTGATGTACTACCTAGTAGGCTGGGGGCTGGAGTGCTGCTATTTTGGGCCCTGGGTCAGAGGCAGCTGTTTTGGCATATTCCTCCTCTAGGACCACCAGCTGCCAGTATTTAGCCTGGATGTTCCCCAGCCTCTGCTCCCACAGATGGGATGCTATCTCCTTCCTGGTTGGTGGTGGTTGTTGAGCAGGAGTGGCTATGTCAAGAAAAAGAAGGATACAAAACACAAATTGTGAACAGTACTCTGAACAAACACTTCTTCAAAAGTAAGTAGTGGGTGGCACAGTACCACTACATTGCTGATCCCCTAGAGACATTGGAATTTGATGTGATTATGATTAGGGGAGTCACAAGACCATTTTCTTATTTGTTTACCCACAAATAAAAAGTACTGATTGTAAGTACTGATTGTCTGGTAGAAGAGAATTAAGGCAGAATAACACCAAATAAAAAAAAAAGAAACATTGATTTCATTTTTTTCTTTCAAAGGCTTTTCTAGTAACTAAACAGACACATTTAGAGGAAAAATAAAAATTGATCACCTCTCATTTATGATGAGTAAGGCATTATACACTATGGAGTACAATTTGTAGTGCCAAATTATTGGAGGCATACTAGCCAGTGCTTTGAGTACTTTGCTGCTGTCTGCAGCTGGGGCAGCGGTAGCTGACAGTTATCTATCTTTAATTTCAATGGCCCTGCTCTTCCCTAAATACCTTTCACTTAGTTTCTACCCTGAATCCAAAGAGGCAGATGAACAAATAAGATGTGTCTCACATCATGTATAAAATGCAGATATATTTATCCTGTAGACTATGGGGAAAATTATGCACTCCACTTCAGGGTAAGGAATGGGCTATACAGATTGTATTTGTCACATTCATCACAGAATATCCCTTACGCCAAACTTGAGATCTATTCAGACACATACTAGTCCCACTTTAATCACTGGCCTCACCCACCATCACAAATTCTTTCTAAGAAATTAATTTGCTGGGCAGTAAGGAAAGAAAACTTGATTTACTGTACTGCAGATTAAGGCAGAGAGATTAGGCAGATAGGTATAGCATTTGCTATAGAAGAATAGAGGGGCGTCACTGATCATCGATTCTTCGTTTGCCTGAGCTTTGGCTTATTTAGTCACTGTATAGCAAAATTCTAAAGGGAAAAATCTAAACAGGTGTAAAACAAATCTGTTATGGGAATACTGCACTGCATTTCTTCGATCATGGGTGGAGAAATGCCATGGGAAGGGAGGGGGGTTGATGAATGATGATGGAATCCATATCTGTCTCATTTAACAAATACAAAGAGTCAAGGGATTAGGACACAAATTAAAATACCCCCCACTTTTAGCCATAGCTTTGATAATTATAAATGATAAAACACGAAGTAAGCAAAGTTGGTGATCAGCATGCCCCTCTATAGAAGAGCTCCCTTCTTTATTCATCCAAACAATTATTCAGTCATCCTTTCATCCTTCCTACTAGATTCACCCATAGCCCCCGTGATGTAAGCTTAAGTTTCTCTCATCCAGTCGTTTACCCAAATTCACAATCCTTTATCCATCCATCCAGTACCTACTAACCACACTTTCTTTCAAGCATCCATTCACCCATCCATCCATTTACCCAATACTCTCTCATGCATCCTTTTTCATCCACCCACATATCATTTTCTTTCACTCTTTTCACCAATCCTTTCTTGTACCCTTCCGTTGTTTCACATTTTCATCAAGTCATCATTGTTAGCATACAATATGTGTGCTTTGGCTGAGTTGCAGATAGAAGAGGCCATAAGTAACCCAACCCCCTCTGTAGCTGTAATGCAGGAGGTTCACAAATCTGATCACAACAATGCCCTTGTAGCTAGTGAGTCATAGTAACTGTCAAAAAGCAAGCAATGTGACTAACCATTGCATGTCCCTGATGCTGTGTCTCCCCCTGCCCCATCTGCTTCAGCAGCTGTGGAACTTGAGCTGGCTCCACTGGTTGCACTGGTCAGGGTGGCTAGAAAAAAACACTATACAGTTTTTAGATGCCAGGTAGACCTTCCCTTAATTTTTTTTATCAAACAAATGAAACCACAATAATATGTTACAGTGCAGCTCGCACGGCAGTATCTTCAATCAAAAATATCACTCTGGGCATTTTGTTGGAATGTTAGAAAAGCCAGGTAGCCAAGCCAACCAAAGGCTTTGCATAATGGAGGGGCAGATCTATAGCCTATAATGATGATAACTCTGAATCTTTAAAGCGCAATGAATTGGTGTAATACAAAATGCTCAATGAAAGACAGAAAAAAGATAATGCAGTTATAACAGGAACTAAACAAAACTTGGATAGGGGAGTTGGAAGAAAAAGGGAGACAGGGTAAAAAGTAAACAAGGCAAAATTAGAAATAGTATAAAAATGGAGATAGGTAAAAGTTAGGTAAATAAAAATAATAATTTTAAATAGTAGGACTTACTGCTATGAGCAGAGCCATCAAAAATGGCACTGGTGGTCGGCACATCCCCAGCTGCTGCCTGACCTGCCTGTGTAGTGCCCCTTTTCTTGCCCCTGGGTGCTGATGTTAGAAATAAAGAAGGTGAAAAATACATTAGTGGTACTGTTAATCTTCATAAAAATATCATATAACAGGCAAATACAATAACATCATGCTTAAATCAGATTGCCTATGGTACTAATATGAGTGACTATCATTGAGTTGGTTATACTTCAATTCCAACTTTCCTTAAGAAAACTACATTTGGAACAAAGGCATTGCAATGAATGATCTTTGATTCTATTATCATTCCTTAAACCCCCTGATGGACCAACTCAGTCACCCTTTATTGCAATGCATAGGTGCATACTCTCATCACTGTGAAATTGCTTTGGACTGAACGAGCTACATAAAGTCACAGAGAACGCTAACTCACTGATATCACTAATTTACTATGGAGACAGGAGGACAGAGGAGTCTGAGTTGCAATAGCTTCTCAAATATTCACCCAAAGCAATTGCCTACAAGTTCAGTGATGTAGCACTGAACACGTGCCTAGCTCTAACTGGATCACATAATAAATAATATATAAACATATCTTACCTCTGAGTGCAAGCCACATGCTATTCAGAAAAAAAGTTAGCATTGTAGAACACAAACAAAATAATATAATACTCACCAAGCCCCAGAATCTTGATGCCTAGCAGGATGAGCAGGTCATGCTCACGGTCAATTGCATCCACCTATCAGTGTATCAGCTGCTGGGTGGTGTGCTGAACCTGGTTGTTGGCCCTGACACACACGGGCACCCCAGCAGCCGATGCTCCGGCAGGGGATAACTGCTGCCAGCCCTGTTGCCTGCTGCCAGCATAGAGGGGAGGTAGTGCTACATATAAAAGACCAATGCTGCCACCTCCTCCTCAAAAAGATTGGCTGGGGCTGCACCCCTTGGTGGCTTCATCGTCCACAAGGTAGGAGGCTGCTGGCTGTCCGGGGGGGGGGGAGGTGGCGGGCTGCTGCCACTCCCATGATCTTCAGTGCTGCCTTGCTCTGCCATGGTGCTGTGTGAAGAAGAAACAATTTTATGGGAAGAAGGAAGGAAAAAAAGGGAAAAATAAATCAAAATACAAAAAGTCACCAAAAAGCACACAAAAATAAAAAATTTAAAAATGCAGAGGCCCAAAAAGAGGCAGTAACATAAATAAAACTGAGGGGTAGATTAATTAGGAGGGTGAAGGATTGCAAAGATAAATTGGGAATGAAAAAAACGAGCCCAGCACCACAAACAAAGCAAAAAACAAGATGGCCATGTTCATGCATACCATGTGCTGCTGTTCATGCGCGGTTTTGAACATGAGCACGTACTTTGCGGTACATTTGACGTCAAACACAATGTGAACATGCGTGACAGAGAACTCTGCCCGCTCGTGGAACTCCATGTAGAGTGGCAGAGTTTTACTTCTAGTTTGTGTAGCTCAGCATAGTGCCACTCTGTGCACCTCGCCCAGACTCATTCGACACAGGACTTCTCATCACCGTGCTGCTCCTGATTGGAACATACGCTGAGAGACCTGTAACCTCACATCAAGATCATAAGGAACAACTGTCAGCAGGACTAACCTGGTCCGTGTCTCAAACCTGTGCTGCATGACAGTTGGCTTCAACTTATGACTTTGTCCCAGTCTGAGGCAACCAGATAACCTTAGTTGGCTCTTTGTGCTTTTAGCGCTATTTTTACTGAATACTTTCAAAGGCAATATCTCCAGCTGACATGATTAGATTTTTGTGGTTCTGGAGTCATTTTATTTATTAAAACTTATTCTATTTTACTAAATTGCTTTGGGATGTTCCTTGTGTTGTGTTTTTACCTTATAACTGTTTGTCATTTAATACTTGCTGTTTTTGTTCCAGGCTACCAGAGTAATAAACACAGGTCAATTTAGTGACTTTTGTGGTTCATTCTGACAAAGACTATGGTCGTTTTTCTGCAATGGGCTTCCACCCCCTCAATCAATAACCCAGTTTCTTTCAACCTACATTAACATTTGTCCCCAGTATGATTGAAAACTCTGAAGATGGACGTTTTGTTGCATTAATGTTATTGCATCACTACTCCTGATAAGAGAAACAATGCTGAATCAGAAATCCACCTTTACTTTAAATATGCTAATAATCTGAACTATGTCCTACAATTTTCAAAAACCCATTTGCTCTTCAAGTGGTAGCACTTCTATAAATGCACATTTTTCATTATTGGTAAATGTATTTTTAAGGAGGTAGTCAACAAAGGATTACAACAAATTTCGGAAGCTGGGTCTTTGTCTAGACCTTAATTATCCTTTAGAATGGCAGCGAAATCTCAAAATGGATCTCTCAGAGCAACTGGAAGGCGCATATTTTGGAGCTGCTCGAGCAAGGCGCACAGAGCCTCGAGGTCATTTCCGTGGGTGTGAATGGAAATGATCAGCAGTTGCACCCTATTCTTGTCCTGCGTACGTGATGCAGTTGCAAAGTTCTCAGTGGGTGGAGGGCAGAATGCTCATAGACCGGCGTGCTCTTTAGTCTGTGTAGATGTGTCGTTCAGAAGGAAGCAAGATTCCTGTATATAATGATGATCATCAAAACGTTCTTCGACTTCCTCTTCTCGCTTTCATTCTGGGACCAGGCAAGCAGGTAGCTGTAGATTCAAGTTCTGGAAAGGAGCTTCGCTGTAGTGATGATCAAAGCACATCCTGACGTATGCGTTTGCAGACAGCCTGTCTTTTGTTGCAGCTATCGCAGTGGGCGCACTTTTAAAATAACGGCACGTTTAATAATTGAAGCTTGACTCTGATTCGGTTAGAAACTCTCGTAATAATGGAAGACATGTTCGAACACTGGGTAAACACCTCAACTTTTCAAACAATCATATTGCAAAATTGAACTGACAAGTCTTTTAATTGTCCCTCTTGCTTCTGACTCCTGTTGCGGGAAAGCCTCATTTTTTTAGCTTTTGTAGTGATGTTCAGCTGTTGCTCCAGCTGGGAGGTCTCTGTCAAGCTTTAGCCCCGACCAGTGTAATCACGATGCCAATCTCAATGTGAATTTGTTTTATTTAAATTGAAAAAAGTTTACAATTGAAAAAAGAAAAACAAATGTGGTGTCAGAGTACGACGTATCACATCAACTTGACAAGAGACAGAGAAATAAAAGTCGTTTGAAGGCTGCTATATTTCCATAAAATCACATGACAAGTTTCTACATACATGTCCAGGTATACACGTACGAATGTTTGAAATTGCAAGTTTCTTATTGCGATTTCATGTGCATCACAATTAGGGAAGCACAATTTCAAATGTATGAAACTTTTTTTATAAGTTTCATTTGTGATTCCCAGTGGGTCGCAAGTAGGCCTACCTCAAGAATATTAATGAGGTCGGTCTTGCTTTGCAACCCATTGGAAATCACAAAAATCACAGGGACTGTGACCTGCTGGGGTCAGCAGACGCTATGTCTATGACTGCTTTGAAATAAAGGAAAAAAGGAAATAAAAATTTTCTTTTCACTTTATTAGAGTAGCTACTCTTAAAAAACTGTTTTTACATACATTCACAAAGGGGACCCCTTCCCTTTTGCTAATGAGTCACCATCAGTTTGAAATTGGTGGTAAACTGCAAATGTTTTGCAACTCCATTTCGATTGCAAAACATTCATACATACCATTGCTCCTTCCTCATACTGGATCGCAAAGCCAAATCGCTATTCAGTAACAGGTTACCAAAACGCAAATTGGCATTGGCACATACCATAACGTTTTTTAAAGATCTTAAATGGCTCAATTCTTTGAATCAGACCATTTGCGACCTCCAAACATGCTTTATTCATGTGGCCTTTAGTCCCTTCTGCAGATTCACAAATAGGCTTTGCATGTACTTGAAACTGAAAGTTTACAAATTTGCTGAAAGCTTTCTATTAGAGTCACAATGGCACATCAATTTGAGTGGGCATTTGAAGTGTGATTAAAAGTTTCTTTGTCAATTTGCAGTTCAGTTTTCAATTTCATATCCCAATCCACTGCAATGTGATGTGTTACAAAAATAATAGAGCTCCAAAGTACTATCAATGTCTAGGATTGTTTGAACTTTAACAACATGATATATATCCAGCACTGAGCGGACATATTTTAGTTTCAGCTAAGGACAACCGTATTGAGATTACTGTAGATGTCATTGTCACTGGGACCTTTAGCTGTTCGGCTGAGTTGTTGTTTTGCTAAAACAAAAAGAAGCAAAATGTTAAAAAGGCCATCTAACATCTAGTTCATTTCTCTAACATGAATTCACTAGCTGCATATCAGCTATGTTGTACTGCAACTATCAATTATTTGCCACTTTTGCATGTCATCACATTTGGCTCATTCTGTGGGAATGATTTAGAGTTTGACGAATAGGTAATTCATCACAAACGTGACAGTAGTCTTGTTCCCCATATTACAAGGACCATCGCATATTATGCACTTTTATTTACATGGGTGGTATATCTGTCACACTCCTAAGGAGTAACCCTTTCAATACATGCTAAATCAGGCTCTAAGATAGGTCCTGCTTTCCTTGTTAGCACTGAACTGCTAACCACAAGAAGGAGGATGGTTGCTGCTCCGACCACATGATCATGGCATTATAAATGTGCCTGCCTCCAAAGATTGGCACCCTGATTGTTTCAGCCTCACTCTGCTGCACTTGACTTGCTTTACTGGATGTTCTACATTTTCATGTTCCTCAACATTCCCACACCTTATTTGTGGTCATTTATCACTCCTGTCAGACAAACCGAATCTCTTTTTTTGCCCTCCATAAACACTCTGTACTTCCCTCAAACCTGCTGATCTTCTACATATGGCTCTAAATAACAATAACACTAAAATAATCAGATGTTTTTACTGTGGGTTGAAGTTGGTGTGGAGCTTTTAAACACCATTATGACATGAGTTTATCAATATGAATAATTGATCCTATACAATCTAAACAAATCAATAAAACATCTAAAAACTTGCGCTGCCCGTTATTTAGTGAATACAGGAGCCAAGAAATGACTGACTTCAGAAACCAGCCTCCCTTTGTTTTCATTTCACAGTTTTTCTCTTTTCATCCACCATCGCACCAGATTCTTTACCATTACAGTTGGGTTCATGTTACATGACATGCAGATCCAGGTCACGATTTAAGTCTTTATGGATGATAAACAGTCGTGTGATTAGTATTGTAGTCCATACCCAGACACAAGTTGTTGTAGTCTGTGCATAAATTTACTCGATGTGCGAGACCACCACTTGGCTTAAAGCATTAGATGTTATGAACTCTGCGTCCACCGTCCTAAAAATTATCCTTGTGGGTCCCGGGCTTTGTTATGAATCTCTCTTAAGAACTCAAGTCTAAAGTATGTTTCACAGGAGAGTAGCAGTTGAAGTCTAAGAAAACCACAGAATTATAATTTGTGTTGATAAAGGTTCTTGGAGCCTTCTCAAACTGAACATTATAGTGTGGCCTTTCAAATGCCTTGGTTCACATTCTCAAAACAACTTTGTAAAATAAATGTGTTTACAAAATATATTTTACGTGGATGAGCACTTAATGACATTGTGCAAACTATTATTTCTTCATTGTAACTTTACAATTAAACTTATTTAAACCACGGGTATAATAATAAAAAAGTATTGTACTGAAGCTTCACTTATCAATTAAGTCTGATGTAAATCTTTGTATAGATGTAAAATCGTACGCTCTAGAGTACTCAAAATCCAGTCATCCATTATCACAGGTAGTACATCTGCATTTGGTTAACTAGCAACGACCAAATCTCCCACAACCAGCTAGCCCACTTGTTAAGACCTAAGGATGTATATAGTAAGTGCAGCACTATATTATAGACCATGAAACCTGCAAAGGCTCTATAAGTGATGTTATTTATAGCTTTTTTTCTTAGATCTAGCTATTACTTACAGTTTTTCTTTTCATTGCAGTAAAAGTGCTCCAACCTTGAGCCATTACTGGAGGCAGGATGTGCCCTATGTCCCCACATTACTTGCTGTTCTTTGCGGCCTCCTAATTCCCGTCTAAATCATGCAGGACATGGTATGTCACACTTTATGTAATCATCATATAATGCAGTGATGCCACCAAGTGTTGTAAGTGACTCAAATGTCAACTAATCACCTTATCAACATTTGATTGCCGACTACCTAAGGAGTGGACGACGTGTCTGCATAAAAGGAGGAGTGTCACACTACATTTACATTTTTTCATTATATTACACTACTGTATTTAGCACACATACAGCATTTGCGAACATCCTTGTGTCATAAAAATAGATCACAATACTAGAATTTGAAAATTAAAGATATTGAATTATAGGAAGGGAAAAAATTATCACAAACCACTCTAAACTATAGTAGTTGGAGTGCTATATATGATTTTGCTACATCGACGCATTTCAATGCTCAGAATGTGGGGGCTGATGTTGATTTTTAATCCCTTTTCTAAACGTAGACGACAAGGGCCTCATTTCTGAGAATCCAACAAAATACAGGGTGAGATTCAGGGCCCAGAGCTACCAGTTCTGGTTAGTATCTCCATTCCCATTTTCGATCCCTGTTCCGTGCACATTTTCCATTTACTTTTAGCAGAAGGAAAAAAATGTACATGCAACAAGTTAAGGGCCATATCTACAAGCGACTTGCGCTGCATCACTTTATTTGACTCACCGATAGCCGAAGCTGCAGGCCCATATCTACAAGGCCACACAAAGCCACTTTCATGGCCTTGTAGATATGGTACCATATTTATAAGCAGCTTACACCGACGGTGCAACACTTTTTTTGATGCACCAACACTGCAGGCCCATATCTACAAGTCACGCAAAGCCACTTTGCATGACTTTTTATTGTCTTGTAGATATGGATAAGGCAAACCAGTGCAAGTCTCTGTGCCACCTTACTCTGCGCCAAAGAGGCATTCCATGAGTGTTGTGGTAGGTGTTCCCATGCAACACCAATGGTTTTTAATGCATTCCCAAATATACAAGGATTTGTAAACCTGGGAGTGCGTCAAAAACCTATGCTTCCCGAGGTGAGGTGCAAGGGAGGAGCAGCAAGGAGAAATACTTTTACTTCTCCTTGTATTTTTCTGTTCTCTATGTGTGCTGCATTCTACAAGCTGGCTTTGCATGCCCTTGTAGATATGGGCTGGCACAATGTGCCACCGGCGCGTCAAAAACAGCGACTCTCCAGTGCACTATGGGTTTGTAAATATGCCCCCTAGGAAGGGGACTGATTAGCATTTTCTTAGCATTTTAAGCTCTGTCGTAATGTATCATATTCCTCCTTACTTTGGTCTGGTAGATCAAACTTAAAAAAAAAAACGATATTGTCATTGAGCTCCTACATTTTCTGGAGAATTGAACACAATTTCCATTTCAGCTTAGGACAGAAAAAATAGCTTTGTAAATAACTGGGTTTCCATGCAACTTTAACACTAGTAGGAGCATAGTCCTTCACATATTGTTCCATATTTTAAAGTGTCAATCGCTGAAGGTAGATTTGAAAAGTCTATGAGTCTATGTTTCCAGAACAGAAATGCTACAAAACACTTCAAACATATACCACCTTTTTGATAGTCTCTTTGAGTATTTAGGTGTCATGCAAATGTACAGAGGTAGCAATTTTTGTATTAACTTTACTTCTCCCATCTATCTATAAAATTGAAATGACATTGATTTTGTTCCCTTTTCCTAGTCCTAAACTCACTTCATACACTACCCCTAAACCTAAAACTAAATTTACCATGATGCTAACTACTACCTAATCATATTTAAATTTAGTCTAAAACCATTGCATTATATGTCTTTGGCTTCAGAGTTATAAGGGTGGTCCATATTTGCATAGTCCCTCCCTTCTTCAAACAATAATTTGTTGTTAGCACCGACCCTACACTAGGGCATTGTTTTGGTAAGCCTCATACAAACAACTTAAATGATCTTCTGTGACATGGGTATCTGCTATCCTATTTTTGGTGCAGTTTCTGCAGTTTAATCATACTTTATATGAGAATATGTTTCCCTCACTCACATCTCTCCCTCCTCCAAAATAGTGATTGCTGTTCATTAATTGTTAGACCTGGCATTCTTGGCATGGTTTCCCCTAACTTTTTGCCCTCTGACCTCCTGTTTTTCTGACTCATGTTTTCTGGATTTTAGGATTCTGTGCACATTACTGCTGCTAACCAGTGGTAAAGTTCAGGTGCTCTGTACTCTAAAATAAGGCAATGCTGGCTTATCTACAATTGACATATTTAATTTACTTGTAAGTCCCAAGTAAAGGGCACTGAATGTGCCAAGGGCCTGTAAATTAAATATTACTGGTGGACCTGCAGAACTGATTTTGTCACCCAGTACAGTAGCCCTCCAAAAATGTCTAATGCCTGCCACTGCAGAGACTACATGTCGAGTTTTAAACTGTCAGTTTGGTCTAGCAAGGGTACCTACTTGCCAGACCCAAACCATTTTTTTAATTACATTTAAGTCATTCCTGAGGTAGGTCCTGGTTAGCCCCAATAGCAGGGTGCATTGTATTTAAAAAGTTGGACACATGCCTTTTAGTTTAACATGTCCAGGTAGTGAAAAATTCTTAAATACATTGTTCACTGCTGCAAGCCCTGTCTCTCCCGTAGGTTAACATTGGGATTACCTTAAACATCTTTTAAGTGTAATTTCCAATTGGGAGGAGATAGAAATGAGGAGTTTGGTGTCTCTGGGCTCATAATTTAAAATCACAACTCATGATGAAGTTGAAATTTAAATTGTAAGTCTGAAAATGCCACTTTTGTGACTTAGAATGTCTCTGAAATACCTGGACTGGACTGGGTGACAGCTACACTTTGTAATTTCCCTCTAGACAGCCACAATCACAACACTCACCTGCATCTACATCCATCTGCATACTGATGGGTCTTCTTGGGCGGGGGAGGGGAAGGGCTTCACACTTACAGTTCAATAGGTGGTGTCCTGTCACCACACAAAGGACTGAATACCCCTCACAGATAGCCTTGCAGTCAAGGCTAGGATGAAAGAGACTCTTGTGCGCTTCAGAGGACTCAATTGAAGTCTCCAACCACATTAATGGCATTTTTGGGTATAAGTAGTAAACCCCAGCAAATCAGGTCTCTACTGGAGTCAAGGACACTCTGCCAGGAAGAAGGGCTGCAGTACTGTCAGGAGGGACTGCAGCTTTGTAACTGCACTGCTGTGGTGGCCTACTAATACTGTGTGCTGTACTGTAGGAAGGCCTGCCTCTTTGCCACTTACTGTTTTCTTGCAGTCTCAGGGGCATCACAGACTGCCTGAATGTAAGGACCACTGGTGCAGGACTACAACTACTTTGGGCCACGAGAAGAGCTCTCTGCACCCCAGGGCCACCGCGGAGTATTTGCTAGCCACACAACCTAAAGCTTATTGCCTGCTGTGTGGCCCAGATTCATCTGACCCCAGCAACACTCACCACACCCTGCGTTAGTCTGTGAATTTGTTTTCAGAGACTCCATAGTGCTGAAGGAAGCTGGCTAGAGAACTTTGACACATTGCCAAGAAAAACCTGGGTGGCCTCAGAGATGAAGGAAGCGTCCCCCGCTATGTGATCCTATGTGCTGGCACCTGTCTCCTCTGCAGAATCCCGTCAGCTGAAGGAGCCACCGCCTTGGACCAAGGCGTTCCTGACAGAAGCACTCCCCTAGGAGCCCTGGTGACCGTGGGTTACTGCTCCAGAGTATCACAGCCTGTTGACATCAACGGACACCATGTACGGGATAGGTGGGGGCTCTACAAGTAGAGTGGAATGCATCTCCTATGTTCCCCAAACCTGAGGGTAATTCAGCGGACCTCACCCCCATTGTCCCTGCTGATGCCACCTCCAATTTTCAAAGTGTTGTGTGTGAAACTGCTTGTTATTCCCAGGGCAAGCTAACACCCCCAGTTGAAGAGCGCCCCCAAGCAGTGTTCTGAAGTTGCTTGTTATTCTGAGAGCACACACTAAAACAACCAGTCGAGGAGCACTCCAAAGCAGAAATGTGGAAATTGCTTGCTGTTTTCAGAGCACACTGATGGCCTGTCCCCAGAGGAGCTGGAAGACGGGAGAGAGAAGAGAAAGTACAGATTGGAGCAGGCCAAGCTCATATTTGAGGAGAAACAAAGGCAAAAGGAAAAGGAAAAAGTAGATTTTGGCTCAGGAGTTGAGCCTAAAGGCATTTGCATTCCAGCAGGGATGGGTGCAGCAATTCTATTGTATCTTCTAAGGTCCACATACCCAAGAATCTGTTTTCTGATTTTGTGGTGAGAGGTGACACAGACAAATGGTTGGAAGCATATAAGGTTGCCTACGAATGCACAAGGTCCCTGAATCAGATTGGGAGGCTTGTTTGTGGAGGTAAATCCCTAATGAAGGGAGTGTAGCTCTTTTGGCCCTGGCAGGGAGTGACCAGAAGAAGTATCCTGCCACAAAGGAATCTTTGATCAGGAAGTCTGGGCTAACCTCAGAAAAATTTCCAACAGATCTGGATGGATTTTGCAGATTCATTTAGCAAGGCATAGGTTGGACCATCGAGCGGCCGCCTATGCGGCCGCAATCCCGCCGGCCGCATTACGACAAACTGAGTTTCTGCCCGCCGGCCCATCGGGGATGTCGGCCGTAACATTAGAGCCGGCGGTGTTGCGGCCATGCGATGGGTGCAGCTGCACCCGTCGCGCGTAGGGCTGTGCCTGGGGACCCCTGCACTGCCCATGCCAAGTGCATGGGCAGTGCAAGGCCCCCATGGGCCCTGCGACTCCCCTTCCTGCCAGCCTTTCCATGGCGGTCTCTACCGCCATGGACAGGCTGGCGGGAAGGGGAGTCGTAATCCCCTGGGCAGCACTGCCCTGGCAGATTAAATCCGCCGGGACAACCATGGCGGGAAACCGCCGGTCCCGGCGGTGCGACCGCAGCGCTACCAATGCTGTCGTAATAAGGCAGATTGTACCGCCAGCCTGTTGGCAGTACAATCCCAAAACAACCCTGGCAGCCTTTGACCGCCAGGGTTGGAATGAGGCCCAGAGCTCTCTATCACCTTCTCAGAAAAAGAAAAAGTGGTTCCCTGAGAACAAGTCTGTGGCGAAGGCTCCTGTGAAGTGCTATGGATGCCAATAGCAAGGGCACTACAAGGAAGATGCCAAGTGTCTCAAGTGGGCAGAGAACCCTACCAGTGTGTAGTCATGAGGGGTGGCTAGTATAGCGCTTGGGGAGGAGTTGTCCCTAGGTAGTGCTGAGAGGACGTGTAGTTAACCCTAGTGTCCCTGGGTGATGGAGAGATGGTCCAAAAAACCCACATGCCTGAGAATACTAGGAAGCACAGTCAGTGAGTGTTCATCAATGGGCAGAGGTAGGAGGCTCTAAGAGACACAGGAGCAGTACTGACAGCCATCAGGTGTCACCTCTTGTCTTCAGAACAGGTAGTCCCTAAAATGTTCCATCAATTTGTTGCTGCTGACAACCAAGAGAGGCACTACCCAGTGGCTCGGGTTCCCCTTGAGTGGGGGGTCTCAGGTCTGCTGAAAGGAGCTGTGAGTCCATTCATGCCTGTGGATCATCTGCTAGGCTACTGCCTGGAGCACACCATCTGAAACAAGGTGGAGCTTAGGTCACACTTGGAGATGAGGGGGTTACCTGAGCGGGTGTGCCTGGCCCCACTATCCATGGCAGCACGTGATGGTGCTCAGATGGACTTGGAGCCTGGAACAATGGCCCAGGGTTCTGCCAAGAAGAAGATGGGCAAGGGGCATGGTCTGGGAGGATGCTGCCCTGGAGACGGGCACCCCGGTACCTACAGGGAGGACATAAACTGGGAAACCTACCTCAGCTCTCCAGCTGGCAGAAGGAAGGGAGTCCCACCAGAGAAGAGTTCTGCAAGGGGCAGAAAGAATGCCCTACTATTGTGGGTCTTTGGCAGCAGCTGAGGCCCAGGCAGCTAGTGACATCTCTGGCATGCACCTGAATAAGTGGGAGAATGGTCTCCTGTATAGTGAGCCTAAGGATCCTGAGCATGATACAACACATGTTTTGGTTGTCCCCAGTGCTACAAATCCTTCCTACTTAGTCTGGCTCATGATGTGCCACTGGCAGGTCATTTGGGGCAGGACAAGAACTTTGAGAGGCTTGTCACCGACTTTTACTGGCATCAAATTGTTGGCATTCCCCAAACGTAGGCTCTCAGGCGTGCGGTTCCTTTAGGAGGTGGAGTGCATAGCCTTTAAGGCTGCATGCTACACCTCTGGAAACCACTCCTCATATAGGATTTCCTGCTGGTGGCCATACGCTTACCTGAGTCCGGCATTCTTTTTTGTATTTCAGTCATCCTGTGGTTTTCAAGGAATTTGTGATGAAGTTGTTGCATTTGTCTCTTTTCCACTGTCGGGTTCCGTTGGGATTCATTTGGAAAGCCTGCAAACTTTTTCCAGGGGTAACACGCTGCTAGAATAAGACTATATTAAATAGATACTTATCCGATTTATCATTCCTGAAGTTGCTACTTGAAAAATACTGATGAACTGGAAACCAAAAATGACACAAAAAGTGTATTCATTATTGTCTCACACTTGTTATTCAGTCTATAAATTGTTTCAGTTATTATGTGTGATTGATAGCGTGAATGCATTTTTAGTTTGGCTAATTTACACCAGACAGAAGGAGGAGGAGACACAAGGTACTTAAAGTACATTAATACACAGTATTGGTCGCAGATTTCCTCTTAGTAGAATTCTTGTACTAATCATTGTTGTTTAATTTTAGGAGGAGAAAGTGTGAATAAATTCAGAGGGCCCAAAAGTAGCAGCTTAGTGACGCTTTCTATCTCCTTCCGTCCCCTCTTCCTGGTGGGTCAAGTTAGGCTTTGACTTATTTGGGACTGCGTGTCATGCAGGTAAGTTGGGAATTTCCCTCATGATAATTTCCATGAAAATATTATAGGTGGGAGCCTGTCACAATTGAAGCCTACCACAGCTGCATACTATAGGTCCTGCCAGATCTGCTAGGCATGTTGCAAATCAGGAGAGAATTGCAAGGTCCTCCTGTAACCTTTACGTGTTGTTGGCACCTCTTTTTAGTGGGTTGGCATTGACATTGTGGGGCCTCCGGACCCCAAAACCCCATGGACAACAGATTTGTTCTGGTCTTGGTGGACCATGCCACCCAGTACCCGGAGGCGATTCTTCTGAGGACAGTGACTGCACCCATGGTGGCCAGGGCACTGTTGGGGATATTTACCTGTGTATGTTTCACCAAGGAGGTGGAATCTGACCATGCTAACAACTTCATGTCCAATTACATAAGAGCCATATGGAAGGAGTGTAGGGTGAATTTATAGTGCACCCCTTCTTACTACCACTAAGCCAATGTGTTGGTTGAAAGGTTCAGTGATACCTGAAAGGCATAATTATGGGTATACCTGAAACCACGTCCTCCTGCCATTCCTCTTGTTCGCATAAACAGAGGTATTGCAGAAGGAGTATGGCGACAGCCCCTTTGAACTTCTGTATGGGCACCCTGTGAGAGTACCTCTCCCTCTAGTGAAGGAGGGGTGGGAGTAAACTCCTGGAAGAGTTCCC
Source organism: Pleurodeles waltl (assembly GCF_031143425.1). NCBI lineage: Eukaryota > Metazoa > Chordata > Amphibia > Caudata > Salamandridae > Pleurodeles > Pleurodeles waltl. Next base: position 760,744,318 of record NC_090450.1, read on the forward strand.
CAGGATCTGATCAATCCTACATGATACATGCCACATGATGGCCCCTTCGCAACTAGACAGCCTGCTTCAGGAAACTCACTCAAGAGTACCTTGAAGCCAACCCGATCAGGTGTGGTAGAATGCACAGAATCCTAAAAGCCATCAACAATGAGTCAGAAAAACAGGAGGTCAGAGGGCAAACATTTAGGGGGAAAGCACAACAGGGATGCAAGGTCTAACACTCCCGCTGAAAGAAGGGAGAGCTACCCAACCCCTAGGAAGTTCTCTTCAGTAAGGTGGAAGAACCTGGAGAGACCAACAGCATTAGCGTGCTCTGTTCCAGGCTATGGCTGAACTGGTGAACTTGCCTCAGCTGTACAACTGGCAGCAGGAAGGAGTTCGCTCCAGGAAAGAGTTCTACTAGGTACAGAAAGAGTGCCCTGCTCGTGTGGGTCTTTGGCAGCAGGCTGAGAGCCAGACAGCTTTTGACGCCGCTGGCAAACACCTGATTTACTGTGAGAATGGTCTCCTGTATACTGAGCCTAAGGCTCCTGAGCCTGATGCAACACATGTTGGTGGTTTCCCAGTGCTATTGATCCTTCCTACTGGGCCTGGCTCATGACGTGTCATTGAAAGGTCATTTGGGGCAGGACACGACCTTTGATAGGCCTGTCACCCTCTTTTACTGGCCTTAAATTGTTGGGGTTGCCCGAATGCGGCTCACAGGCATGCGGTTCCTTTAGGAGGTGGAGCACATAGCCATTAAGGCCTCATGCTGCACCACTGGAAACTGCTCCTTATACAGGATTTCCTGCTAGTGGCCATCAGCTTACCTGAATCCAGCGTTCTTCATTGTATTTTCAGCATCCTGTGATCTTCATGGAGTTCGTGGTGGTTGTCGCCTTCATCTCTTTTCCAGCGTCGGTACACTTGGGCTTCTGTTTCTGCAAAATTCTGCTTGGAATTTGCCACTACCGAACAGAAAAAGACACAAAGAGACAACATTTGAAAAGCCTGCAAGGTTCTCCTAGGGGTAATGCGCTGCTAGAGAAAAAGTATAATATTAAATAGATACTTATCACTTTTCTCATTCCTGAAGTTGCCAAGGAACACTGTTATGACCAGAATGTCACTGTGGTGGAGTTTCGGCCTGGTCAAAAGGTGTGGGTCATGGAGGCCATGGAGCCCGTGTTCTGCAAGACTGCTGGTCTGGGCCCTATAAGGTTAAGAAGCAGAAGAGTTGTTACTCAAATGTGGATTTACATTAAAGAAATGAAAGACAAGAGGCATTTGGCAAAACATGGAACAGTTGCTTTAATTAAATGCAGTGGCCCGGAGAGTGCAGTACAGAGCTGGGGTCTGATAACTGTCTCTCAAAGTTACAGAGTTGTTGTGTCATTTTATACATTTGTTGAAGGGATATAACACAATTCAATACATTCTTTGTAGAAAGGAATCTGGGCCTATTCATGGAGTTGTAAATTTGACCATCTGATCAAGTGCTCATGTCGGTCTTGACTTTGCGTGGGCAAAATGCAGGCCAATAGGTACCATGTCCAGATGTCCGGCATGGAGAGCGTGTGATCACTGCATAGTGTGTGTTGTGTTCTGACTGGCTGAGTGTTTCTAGCTTCATGCAGCATCCAACTCTATGGTGTTTTGGGAATGCACAACCCTCCGGGCAAATGTCTTTTATTGGGAGCAATCTCCTACTACTATTGTGTTGTTGCCCCCTATCTGGCAGAACGATCTGGGTTTTTACTGACCTTTTGCACGTTTGTCTGCGGGCTACATGTTACCCCATTTGTGAACTGTCAATCAGTTGCTTCAGGCCTAGGTTGCAGGGCTTGCCTAACCATGCATTTTTGACTCGGGTTGATGAGGAGGTCACATCGGGTAGAATCGACAACAGTGAGATAAGTTTGTTGCTATGTGTACACATATAATGGCGTATATTGACATCATTTTGATCTGTATCAACACTCCCCCCGCTAGTTGAATTATCAGCTACTCTATCCATCCCATACCTCATGACAGTCACATTGTTTAAGGTTTAGCATGTTTCTGTTGTGTCTATTACTATTTCCCTAGTTATTTGCATTCTACCTAATTTGAGGGCTGTCTTTTTACACAAGTAAACCCCCACTTGTAGGAAACAACACAAAGATAACACAAGAGTGAGGATTGGAAACAATGACATGCACAATCTGGTCACCCACAGCAGGAACCACAAAAAACACTCAAATAACAAGTCCTGCTCAGGGACACCTCCCTCCTTCTTCATATCAGCTTGTAGTTGATTGTTAGAAATGGGGTTTTTGGTTGGCAGTCAGGTTACCCTCTGTCCAAGCAAAAGCCCTCACTCTAGTCAGGGTAAGTCACACACTATCCAAGATTATCCTGTGCCCACCCTCTGGTAGCTTGGCACGAGCAGTCAGGCTTAACTTAGAAGGCAACGTGTAAAGTATTTGTGCAATAAATCATACAATACCACCATATAGCACCACAAAAATACACCACACAGTGTTTAGAAAAATATAATATTTATCAGGATAATTGTAGGTCAAAAAATAATAAAGTTGCAATGGAAAATTGTAGAAATATCACAGGGAAGTGATATAAAGTGTCTTAAGTCTTTAGAATGCAATAAAGTGTCTTTCAAGCACAAAGTACCTGGTTTCTGGTGGAAAATCTCCTCAGAGGGCCACAGGAGAAGAGGTGCGTGGAAAAAGGGGTGTGTGCGTCGATTTCCTCTCAGCACACACAGACTTGCGTCGTTCTTTTCCATGCGGGGAAGTCGGGCGTCGTTTTCCGGCGCGCAGACAGTCTCTTTTTGTGGATCGCGGGGATTACCAGATGTCCCGGGTCTGTGCGTGGATTCTCCTGCTTATTTTCCGGCTGCGCGTCGTTCTGCGGGGCTGCGCGTCGAAGTTTCGATCTCACGGTAGGCGTCGCGTCGATTTCTCCTTGGAAGTCGGGCGGCGGTGTCCTTGCGAGGCCGTGCGTCGAAATTTTGGTCTCACGGCAGGCGTCGCGTCGCGTCGATTTCTCCTTGGAAGTCGGGCGGCGATGTCCTTGCGAGGCCGTGCGTCAAAGTTTCGCACTCACGGTAGGCGTCGCGTCGATTTCTCCTGGAAAGTCGGGCAGCTTTGTCCTTGCGAGGTTGTGCGTCGAAGTCTCGATCGTCCCGAGGGCGTCGCGTCGATCAGCGTCGGTGTGCGGCGTTTTTCTCGCCGCGAAACAAGCTGTGCGTCGAAATTTTCGCGCACGGAGCGTCCAAGTGAAAGGAAGAAGTCTTTTTGGTCCTGAGACTTCAAGGAACAGGAGGCAAGCTCTATCCAAGCCCTTGGAGAGCACTTTCACAGCCAGACAAGAGTTCAGCAAGGCAGCAGGGCAACAGCAAGACAGCAGTCCTTTGTAGAAAGCAGACAGGTGAGTCCTTTGAGCAGCCAGGCAGTTCTTCTTGGCAGGATGTAGTTTCTGGTTCAGGTTTCTTCTCCAGCAAGTGTCCAAAAAAATGGAGGGAGGCAGGCAAAAAGTTAGGGGTGACTACCCTAAGGCTGTCAGGTCTAACATGTGTCCCCCCCAGCTGAAAGTGGGGAGAGCTACCCGACCTCCTGGGAGCTCTCATCGCTAAGGCGGAAGTACCTGGAGAGACCATCAGCATTGGCGTGGTCAACCCATGGGCGATGTTCCACCGTAAAGTCCATCCCCTGTAGGGAAATGGACCACCTCAAGAGTTTTGGATTCTCACCCCTCATCTGCATGAGCCATCTGAGGGGCCTGTGGTCTGTCTGAACCAGGAAGTGAGTCCCAAACAGGTAGGGTCTTAGCTTCTTCAGTGCCCAGACCACAGCAAAAGCTTCTCGTTCAAAAGCACTCCACCTCTGTTCCCGTGGAAATAGCCTTCTGCTAATAAAGACTACCGGTTGATCTCTGCCCTCCTCATTCAGCTGTGCTAGGACTGCCCCTATGCCATGCTCTGAAGCGTCTGTCTGCACGATAAATTCCTGGGAGTAGTCAGGGGCCATGAGTACGGGGGCCGTGCACATGGCTTCCTTCAGGGCGTCAAAGGCTTTCTGACAAGCCTCTGTCCAATTCACCAACTTAGGTTGCTTCTTGGAAGTGAGTTCTGTCAAGGGTGTTACAATGGTACCATAGCCCTTGACAAATCAGGTAGTATCCTGTGAGGCCTAGAAAGGCTCTCACCTCCGTCTGTGTTCGGGGTGGTTGCCAGGCCTTGATAGTTTCAATCTTGGCCTGGAGTGGCTGCACCTTGCCACCACCCACTAGGTGTCCTAAGTACACCACGGAACCCTGCCCAATCTGGCACTTACTGGCCTTGATGGTCAGGCCTGCCTGTTGCAGGGCCTGAAGCACCTCCTTGAGGTGAAGCAGGTGTTCCTCCCAGCTGGAACTGTAGACAGCTATGTCATCCAGGTAGGCTGCACAGAAGGCATCCTTGCCAGCTAGGACCCCGTTAACCAACCGTTGGAAGGTAGCGGGGGCATTTTTCAACCCAAACGGCATCACCCGGAACTGGTAATGGCCATCCGGGGTTGAAAATGCGGATCTTTCCTTGGCCCCCTCAGTTAGGCCGATCTGCCAGTACCCTGAAGTAAGATCAAACGTACTCAGGAACTTGGCAGCGCCTAGCCTGTCCACGAGCTCATCAGCTCGGGGGATGGGGTGAGCATCAGTCCGTGTGACTGAGTTGAGACCCCGGTAGTCCACACAGAACCGGAGTTCTGGCTTCGCACCTGGGGCAGTAGCCTTAGGGACCAATACCACTGGGCTGGCCCAGGGACTACTGGATTTCTCAATGACCCCTAGAGTCAACATCTTGGAGACCTCCTCCTTGATGCTGGCCTTCACCTTATCCGACAACCTGTAAATTTTGTTTTTCACAGGGAGACTGTCCCCGGTGTCAATATCATGAACACAGAGGTGGGTCAGCCCAGGAGTAAGGGAGAACAGGGGGGAGAACTGCTCCAACAGCTCATAACAGTCTCCTTTCTGATTTAGAGTCAGGGAGTCAGACAGAATGACCCCGCTTACTGACCCATCACCTTCTTGGGCAGAGAGGAGGTCGGGGAGAGGTTCACTCTCCTCTTCCGTTCCTTCATCTGTGACCAGAAGCATGTTGAGCTCCGACCTCTCAAAATGAGCTTTTAGTCGGTTCACATGGAGCACCCTTAGGGGATTCCTAGGGGTTTTGAGGTCCACTAGGTAAGTGGCCTCCCCTTTCCGCTCCTTTATTTCAAATGGGACAGACCAGCGGTCCTGGAGAGCTCTGGGCTCTACTGGCTCCATTACCCACACTTTGTCTCCAGGTTGAAACTCTACCAGGGTGGCCTTCTGGTCATACCATTGTTTCATCACCTCTTGACTGGCCTCAAGGTTATCTTGGGCTTCTTTCCAGAAGCGGGTCATCTGGTTGCGGAGGGCCAACATATAGCTGACCACATCCTGAGGGGGTGTCTTTGGAGCTTTCTCCAATCCCTCCTGGACAATGCTTAAGGGTCCCCTGACAGGGTACCCATAGAGAAGTTCAAAGGGACTGAACCCTACCCCTCTCTGGGGGACCTCTCTGTAAGCAAAGAGAAGGCATGGTAAGAGGACGTCCCACTTACGCCTCATGGCCTCAGGGAGGCCACCAATCATGCCTTTCAGGGTCTTGTTGAATCTCTCCACAAGACCGTTCGTCTGGGGGTGATAGGGTGTGGTGAACTTGTAAGTTACACCACACGCATCCCACAGAGACTTCATGTATGCAGACATGAAGTTAGTGCCTCTGTCAGACACTATTTCCTTGGGGAATCCCACACGGGTAAATATCCCCATCAGGGTTCTGGCCACCACCGGTGCAGTTACTGTCCTTAGAGGGATTGCCTCTGGGTAACGGGTGGCATGGTCCACCAAAACCAGGATGAACCTGTTGCCTAAGGCAGTTTTGGGGTCCAAGGGACCAACAATGTCGATGCCCACCCTTTCAAAGGGGGTGCCAACGACAGGAAGTGGAATCAGGGGGGTTTTAACCCTTTTTCCTGCTTTACCACTGGCCTGGCAGGTAGGACAGGATCTGCAGAACTTGTCTGAGTGTGTCCTCATTTTGGGCCAATAAAAGTGGGTGACAAGCCTGTTAAAGGTCTTGCCCTGCCCCAAATGTCCTGCCAGGGGAATGTCGTGAGCCAGACCCAGTAGGAAGGTTCGGTAACATTGGGGGACCACCAGCACACGTGCTGCCCCAAAGCCCGGAACCTTAGGCTCACTGTAGAGGAGATCATTCTCCCAATATAGGTGGTGATCGCCAGAGGCGTCGCCGGCTGCCTGGTTTGAGGCTTGTTTCCTCAAACCTTCTAGAGTGGGACATTCTTTCTGCGCCTTGCAGAATTCCTCCCTGGTGGGTCCACCCTCAACTTGCCAGCCAGCAAGCTCAGGTAAGTCACCTAGGGCGGCGATGTCTTCCCCAGTTGGCTCGGAAGCCTCCTCCTCAGGAGCCCCGTCAGCCACTGTGGGAACAGCGGGGGCCGGTTTCCCGCACCCCTGGTCCCTCCTCCTGGCAGCTCTCTGGGCCATCGTTCCAGGCTCCAGATGCCCTTGACTTCCCTCTCGGTCAGCCATGGACCGTGTGGTCATGCAGACCCACTCAGGTAACCCTAACATCTCCAGGTGAGACCTGAGCTCCACTTCTTTTCAAGCAGTGTGCTCAAGGTCATTGCCTAACAGACAATCTACAGGCATGGCAGGACTCACAGCTACTTTCAGAGTACCAGAGACCCCCCCCACTCAAAGGGAACCAGAGCCACCAGTAGGTGACTCTCGCGATTGTCAGCGACTCTGACCTGGTGGAATGTATTAGGTACTATCTGCTCTGCTGACACCAGCTGACTCTTGATAGTAGTCATACTGGCTCCTGTGTCACGCAGAGCCTCCACCCTCTGCCCATCAATGGTGACCTACTGCCGGTACTTGGAAGTATTTCTGGGCATGTGGGCCTTGGGCACCATTTCTCCTTCTCCCAGGGACACTAGGGAAATCTCTACCTGCTCCCCAAAGCTAGTTGGGTCCATCTCCCCCCCGAGTGCTACACTAGTCAACCCAGGTGCCTGTCCGGTAGTGGAAGGTGCCCTCTTGGGGCACTGTGGATCGCCTTTGTAGTGACCATATTGGTAACACTCCATGCATTTGGGGCTAGATTTTCCTGACTTGTCAAATGTCCCTGGCTTTTTCCCAAATTTGGAAAAGGAAGGGTTGCCACCCCCTCCCTGGGAATTCTTTTGGGGGCCTTTAGAGAGTTCCTTATCTGTACGTTTATCTCCCCCCTCTTTCTTCTGTTGGGAACCCTGACCACCTTTGGGGGAGTCCCCCCCAGGTACCTTTTTGGACACTCTGGTGCTAACCCAGAGGTCCGCCTCCTCAGCAAGCTTCCTGGGATCAGTCAGCTTACTATCCACTAGGTGCTGGCGCAAATCTGTATAAGTAACATTAAGCATATGCTCTCTCAGGATCAAGTCATATAAACCTTTATAATCTGCTACTTTGTTGCCCCGCACCCATCCATTCAGTGCCTTACTAGAGAAATCAAAGAAATCTACCCATGTTTGTGTGGTTTGTTTGGTGCTGTCCCTGAACCTCTGACGGTATCCCTCAGGGGTCAGCCCAAACTTGGCAAGTAAAGTGGCTTTCTGGAGTGGGTATGTGTTTTGATCCGGTGGATCCAATGTGAGAAGTGTGTCCCTCCTCAATGGCGGCACATAACCCCACATAGCTACCCCCCATTGCCCTTCAGGAACCTCATGAGCCCTTAGTGCAACTTCATAAGCAGCTAACCATTTATCTATGTCATCTCCCACCACAAAACTGGGCACCACATTTTTGGGTATACAAACCTTCTTTTCTCCAGCAGGTCCTGTCTGTATGCTGCCACCATTATTGCTGGATTCAGACTGTCTTGCCTTGATCTCCAGCTCCTTGAGACTCAGTTCATGAGCCAACAATAGTTTCTTTTCAGCCAAAGCTCTTTCAGCTTCCACTTGTTTGGCTGCTCTTTCAGCTTCTGCTTGTTTGGCTGCCCTTTCAGCTTCTGCTTGAATCTGTTTGGCTGTCCTTTCAGCTTCAATCTGTTTGGCTGCTCTTTCAGCCTCAGCTTGTTTGGCTTCTCTTTCTGCCCTCCTCTCCTCCTGTTGCGCCTCAATTTTCAGTTTTGCCATTTGCAATTGGAACTCCCTTTCCTCTCTCCTTTCCTCTGCGGTCAGGCTTTGCATGGAGACACTGCTCCCTGGTCTGGAAGGGTGCACAATTGCAGTGGTAACACCATCCATAGATAGTGAAAATCCTTCTGAGGGGCCATTTTCTGGCTCCCCTTCCTCATCATCCTCTAAATGGGCTTCTGCCCAGGCCCTCAGCGCCACTTGAAAGCCCTCCTTTCTGGAGGCCCCTTGGGTGGGTACCCTTAATGCCCTGCAGAATCCTCTTAGTTGTTTGACCGTGTATGTATCCAACTGGACTAGGTCAAAGTCCCCTGTCTGAGACCCAGTCAGAGACATGTTGAGTGAGGATTTAGTTTTTGAAAATTGTCAGGAAAAAACAGATTTTCAAAAAGAGATAAAAACCAAGTTGACCTTCAACTGTGGGTAGGTAGTGGGATACTTAGCTACTGTATGTCACTGCACAAATACAAGTCCTATCCTCACCGCTGATCACCAATGTTAGAAATGGGGTTTTTGGTTGGCAGTCAGGTTACCCTCTGTCCAAGCAAAAGCCCTCACTCTAGTCAGGGTAAGTCACACACTATCCAAGATTATCCTGTGCCCACCCTCTGGTAGCTTGGCACGAGCAGTCAGGCTTAACTTAGAAGGCAATGTGTAAAGTATTTGTGCAATAAATCATACAATACCACCATATAGCACCACAAAAATACACCACACAGTGTTTAGAAAAATATATAATATTTATCAGGATAATTGTAGGTCAAAAAAGAATAAAGTTGCAATGGAAAATTGTAGAAATATCACAGGGAAGTGATATAAAGTGTCTTAAGTCTTTAGAATGCAATAAAGTGTCTTTCAAGCACAAAGTACCTGGTTTCTGGTGGAAAATCTCCTCAGAGGGCCACAGGAGAAGAGGTGCGTGGAAAAAGGGGTGTGTGCGTCGATTTCCTCTCAGCACACACAGACTTGCGTCGTTCTTTTCCACGCGGGGAAGTCGGGCGTCGTTTTCCGGCACGCAGACAGTCTCTTTTTGTGGATCGCGGGGATTACCAGATGTCCCGGGTCTGTGCGTGGATTCTCCTGCTTATTTTCCGGCTGCGCGTCGTTCTGCGGGGCTGCGCGTCGAAGTTTCGATCTCACGGTAGGCGTCGCGTCGATTTCTCCTTGGAAGTCGGGCGGCGGTGTCCTTGCGAGGCCGTGCGTCGAAATTTTGGTCTCACGGCAGGCGTCGCGTCGATTTCTCCTTGGAAGTCGGGCGGCGTTGTCCTTGCGAGGCCGTGCGTCAAAGTTTCGCACTCACGGTAGGCGTTGCGTCGATTTCTCCTGGAAAGTCGGGCGGCTTTGTCCTTGCGAGGTTGTGCGTCGAAGTCTCGATCGTCCCGAGGGCGTCGCGTCGATCAGCGTCGGTGTGCGGCGTTTTTCTCGCCGCGAAACAAGCTGTGCGTCGAAATTTTCGGCGCACGGAGCGTCCAAGTGAAAGGAAGAAGTCTTTTTGGTCCTGAGACTTCAAGGAACAGGAGGCAAGCTCTATCCAAGCCCTTGGAGAGCACTTTCACAGCCAGACAAGAGTTCAGCAAGGCAGCAGGGCAACAGCAAGACAGCAGTCCTTTGTAGAAAGCAGACAGGTGAGTCCTTTGAGCAGCCAGGCAGTTCTTCTTGGCAGGATGTAGTTTCTGGTTCAGGTTTCTTCTCCAGCAAGTGTCCAAAAAAATGGAGGGAGGCAGGCAAAAAGTTAGGGGTGACTACCCTAAGGCTGTCAGGTCTAACAATGATGCAGTGCTTAGATGGCAAAATGGCATAGTTCAGGTTGTTACCGGGGATAAATGCACAACAGGATGCTCGGATCTGAGCACAAACCTTACCCTACGTGGTGCTTGTTAGACCTGGCATCCTTGGTGTGGTTTCCACTGTCTTTTTGCATCTGCTTCCTATATTTTTGACCGTGTGCTGGACTTTGTTTTTGCTGGTTTTGGTACTCTGGGCACTTTATCACTGCTGACCAGTGCTAAAGTGCAAGAGCTCTCTGTGTAAACAGTATTTGTAATTGCCTTTCCCATGATTGGCATATTTGGTTTTCTAGTGTTAGAAATGAGGTCTTTGGTTGGTAGCCACGTTACCCCCATCCAAGCAAAGACACTAGTCAGGATAAAGGAGAATCACCTTCAGTCAACCCCCACTCACCCCCTTGGTAGCTTGGCATGAGCAGACAACCTTAACTTCAGAAGCAATGTGTAAAGTATTTGCACCAACACACACAGTAATACATTGAAGCACTACAAAATGGACACTACACCAGTTTAGAGAAATAGGTAATATTGATCTAAATCAAACAGATTAAAACCACAAAACCACAAAAATACACAAGTCAAGAGATTAATTTTTTAAAGAATAAGAGTCTTAGGGGTCATTTTGACCTCAGCGGTCTTTTTCCAAGACCGCCGAGGGACCGCCGTGCGGAAGACCGCCAGTGGTGGCAGTTTGCCGCTCGCCCTATTATGACCGTTGGCAGCTCTCCGTCCTTTTTCAGACGGAGAGCTGCCAACAGCCATACTGGCGGGAGGCGGGGAAGTGGAGGTTGCTCCACCTCCACCGCCATGCCAACAGAACACCGCCCAGCGAATCATGTCCTGTGATTCGCCGTGGCGGTGTTCTGTTGCCGGTTTGGTGTCGGCGGAGAAGCCCCCATAGCTCCCGTCCCCTCCCGGAGGATCGACAGAACAGGTAAGTCGATCGTCCGTTAGGGGAAGGGGGCGGAGGGGGGCGGAGGGGTGTTATGTGTTGTGTGGGTGCATGGGGGTGTGCGTGTGTGTATGTAGAGGGGAGATGTGAGTGCATGTATGATTGCGGGGGTGTTGTGTGTATGAGAATGAGTGCGTGTATGTCTGTGGGTATGTCTGTATGGATGTGTGCATGTATGTTTGAATGGTGCCTGAATGCATGCGTGTCGTGTGGCTATGGGTGATGTGATGTTGGGGGTCGGGGTGGGGAGGGGGGCCCTGCCACCTTTGGGGGGTGGCAGGGGTAGTGGGGGATAGGGGAGGGAGTTGGGTGGAGGTGGGGGGTGGGGGAGACCCCTATCAGTGCCAGGGAAGGAATTCCCTGGCACTGATAGTGCTTACCGCCATGGATTTCATGGCAGTTCAAACCACTGGAAATCCACGGCGGTAAGCCGGGTCAAAATACCACCGGCGGTATAGTGACGGCCGCCGGGCTGGAGACCCAGGTCTCCAGCCCGGCGGTCGTCTCCGCCCTGGCGGGCGGAATGGAGAACCGGCGGATGACCATGGCGGTACTGCCATGGTCATAATTCCACAAAGTAAGATCGCCAGCCTGTTGGCGGTCTTACCGCCTGTTTTCCGCCTTCTGCCAGGGTCATAATGACCCCCTTAATTCTTAGAAAACAGTTAGAATGCTGTTGTTACACAAAGTACCTGGTTAGTGTCAAAATTAAAGCTTTGAGGATGGTGGCTTGACGTTTATCAGCTGCGTTACGGGTGGTGTGTCAAAAGGTTCCCCTCTCAGCGGTCATTACGTGGGTTTCTAACCTTTTCCACCAGTTTCACCATTCAAGGGCGAAGAGACAGGTTAGGGCACCACTTGGCAGGGCAGGAGTATCAGCAGAGAGTCCAGGTGCTGGCAGAGAGAAGTCTTTGATGTCCCTGAGACTTCAACAAAAGGAGACAAGCTCAGTTCAAGCCCTTGGAGATTCTTCACCAGTGGGAAGTCACACAAAAGTCAGTCTTTGTCCTCTTTCAGGCAGAAGCAGCTACTGCAGTCCAACCCAGCAAAGCACAGTCACAGGCATAGGAGCAGTACTCCTCCTCCAGCTCTTCTACTTGGAAGAGGTTCCTCTTGGTTCCAGAAGTAATCTGATTTGATGGGGTTTCAGGTCCAATACTTAGACCCATTTCTGCCTTTGAAGTAGGCCTAATTCAAAGGGAAGTCTCAGTTATTCACAATACCCTGTCTTGCCCAGGCCAGACCCCAGACACACACCAGGGAGTTGCAGGCTGCCTTGTGTGAGGGAAGGCACAGCCATTTCAAGTGTAATTGACCACTCCTAAGTTCTCCTCCAACCCAGATGGCTCATCAGGATATGAAGGCTACACTCCAGCTCCCTTTGTGTCACTGTCTAGAGGAGAGGTGCAAACAGCCCAACTGTCAAACTGACCCAGAGAGGGAATCCACAAACAGGCAGAGTCACAGAACGGTTTAAGCAAGAAAATGCCTACTTTCTAAAAGTGGCATTTTCAAACACACAATCTAAAAACCAACTTCTCTAACAGATCTGTTTTTAAATTATGAGTATAGAGACCCTAAACTCCACATTTCTATCTGCTCCCAAAGGGCATCTGTGCTTTGATAGCACGTAAAGGCTGCCCCCATGTTAACATATGAGAGAGATAGGACTTGCAAAAATGAAAACCAAATTTGGTTGTGTTTCACTGTCAGGACATGTAAAACACATGAGTACATGTTCCACATTTAACATGCACTGCACCCTGCCCATGGGCTACTTAGGGCCTACCTTAGGGGTGACTTATATGTATTAAAAAGGAAAGGTTTAGGCCTGGCAAGTGCATACACTTGCCAAGTCGAATTGACAGTGTAAGACTGCACACACAGACACTGCAGTGGCAGGTCTGAGACATGTTTACAGGTCTACTTATGTGGGTGGCACAATCAGTGCTGCAGGTCCTCTAGAAGCATTTGATTTACAGGCCCTAGACACCTCTTTTGGGCTGTTTGTGAATTCCCTCTAGCCAGTGACACAAAGGGAGCTGAGGAGTGTCCTGCATATCCTGATGAGTATCCTGGGCTAGAGCGGCGAGGGAGGAGCTGACACTTACACCTGAAAGGGCTGTTCCTATCCCTTAGAGAGGACAAAGACTGGAGGTTGTGGTGTTTTCCTGCTTGTCTCCAAGGGCTTGGACTGAGCTTGCCCCCTGTTCTGAAGTATCAGGGCCATCAAAGACATCCTCTGCCAGCACCTGGACTCTCTTGTCGAGACTCCTACCCTGCCAAGTGGTCCCCTTTCCAGTCCCTCTGCCCTTGAAAGGAGAAGCTGATAGAATCAAAGCTGAAATCCACGCACCAAAGCCGAGTAGGAGAAAAATCAACGGTGTTACAAACCTGTCGTCCCATTTCTAGGGGGTGCTGTAAAGCGACTGTCTGTTGCCTGGGAATCACCTTGAATACTCATCTAGAGTTAATTTCTGACTCCTGTTTGTTTCCCTTTTCGCTATGGTATGCTTTTGTAGAATTACATTTGCTTCCTGGGACTACAAATCCCATAATGCACAGCCTGTTAGTCAGGAAAGCCTGGATTCTGCTATACATTGTTTTCTATGGGGAAAGCCCAGTTGCTCCTTTTTACTGGATTCTCTCCTCCAGGACTTGTGAGTGACTGAAACTACACACACTTGACACCTCTCCTATGAAGCCCAGTCATGTGATTCCACCTGGGGTTTGCTGCAACCTGGAACTGCTTATAAGCAGCCATTTCCTCAAGATCCTCATTGTGCATTGGAGTTCACTTCCTTTGGGTTACAGACCCCTTATTGGATGGTGTTCCAGTCTTGTTCTGGATCTGTTCCAACTTGAACCTGTTTCTCTGCCCTGCTCCTGATTGTTCCAGTGAGAGTCTGCTTCCTATCTCTTAACCTTGTACCTGTTTGTTTCTTCCTGAGCCTGCTCCCTGTTTCTCTGTTCTGTTCCTGCCTTGTTTCAGCCTGCTCTCTGTTTCCCAGTCTGTTTACTGCTTATTCCAACTCCCTGTATTCCAGTCCTGTCCTTGCTTGTTCCAGCTAGAGCCTGCTCTCTGTTTCCGATTACTGTCTCTATTTGTTCCAGGCAGAAGTTTGCGCCTTGTTTTCCAGTCTTATTCCTGCCTTTGCTTCAGGCTGAGCCTGTTTCCAGTACTTGCCTCTGTCTCTTAGTTTGTTCCTTCTGTTTCTGTTTCCTCTCTGTGTCTGGTAAGTGTTCTATCAGTCTTACCAGTGTATAAGCGTCTTCCTTTGTACTGGGGTTGGATCCTGGTTTCCAGGAGGCAATTCCAGCCCCCATCCTTTGTCCAGTGTTATATGTTGTCTTTAGTTCCTAACAGTGACAATGCGCTATTGCTGTTTTTCCAGGAATTGCCACTGTGTTTCCAGCTGGACCCACAAGAGCTTGTCTTGTGTATGTAAGTACTATACTTGTTTGTGGTCAAAGGGTCCAGAGACAGAATCACTTCTGCTGCCTCCTTTCTATGGGGCTTGTGGGGTGACTATCTGTAAGAGCAATCTGCACAGAGGCATTGACATTCCCTGTTGCTGTGGGAAGTTCTGAGCCCTACCCTGTGAACAACCTTAGTGGTAACCCAAGTGTGTTTGTCCATTAGTAATCAGTTTCTTGTTTGTTCAAACTAAGGTTGCTCTGCTTTTACTTTCCTGTTTCCTATGCCTGTCCATAGCTGTCCTTTCATGTGTATGCCTTTAGCTGCTCTTTTGCCCCAGTACACTACCTCTTTGGGATATTCTGTGACCTCAAGGGGTGCCCCAACCACAGTCCTGATCAGACCCTCCCGAAACTGTGACAAACACAGCACCTGCCTCGCGCATGAAAAATCGATGCAGCACCTGCATTGCGGCTGGAAAATCCAAGTAACACCTGCTTGCCACTGCCAAAATTGACACATCACCCACACAGCGCAGCTCTTCACTACTGTGTGCCAGGATTTTGCATGTCACACCACTGGGCGTCAAAGCTACAGTGAACCTGCATGGACCTGAGGTTTCTGTTCGAAAATCGACACATCACTCTTCTGCCGGAGAGAAAAACAATGCATTGCCACCCGACTGCATTGCCTACCCGACCAGAGAAGAATCGAGGCACGGTCTCACTTGCGAGTCAGGAATCAACGCATTGCTTACTTTTCAGACTCACGCTAACCCTTGCAACTTTATTTTTTACGCATCTCAGATACTGCGTGTAAAAAACAAAACATGCATTGATTTCTATGGATTAAGACTTTAATTTTAAAATTCATAACTTTTCTTGTGTATGTTGGATGTTTGTCGTTTTGGTCTTGTTTTAATCAGATACATTTTGGCTATTTTTCTAAACAAGTGATGAGTCCATTTGTGGTGTTTTCACTGGGTTACTGTGTGTGATTGTACAAATACTTTACACATTGCCTCTGAGATAAGTCTGACTGCTTGTCTCAAGCTACCAAGGGGGTAAGCTGGGCTTGTCTGCTGAGTGTAACTCCATTACCCTGATGCGAGTGAGGGTCTCTGCTTGGACAGATTGTAAACTGACTGTAAACCGGAGACCCATTTCTAACAGCTGTCATCAAGTCCAACAAATACTGATTTTGCATCACCATGAGGTGTGTGATTCTTAATCCTTCATTGACACCATTTAGGCTGAGCTCAGTTCATTTTCAGCATTTCCCACCTTGTTATTTGCGGCCAGCGGGCGTTTGCTTTTGTCTGCAAGGTGAGGAAGGGTATGAACCCTCCCATATTTACTTGAGCATTAGTGAATACTCTGAATTCTTCTGGAATGTCCTTGTACTGGGCCCAGCCAAAAGAATTTGCAGTTCTTTTTTCTCGAGCCTGATGCAACAGACTTGTTTTCTTCTGTGGCTGATGTTGGAACAACTCGAACAGGCCTTCTCCAGCTATGACCAAGGTCGGGCGTGTATGGTCATGAGGGAGCAGGGGTGAATTCTCCACACTGCCAGTAGAAGTCCATCAGCGTGGAGGTGCCCAAGTGCATGTCTGGTACGTGTAATATTGCGTCACAGTTCTCATTTGTGCCGGATGGGATTGTCCCCTTTCCTCTTAAACACAAGAAATACAGTGTAAGTTTCTGTACAATTAAGGGTTGCCCATTCCCCTCCAACCATGTACCTATCTATCTCAGCATCCCACATTTCCTGACATGGGTCTCTAAGCTGATATTCAATCATCTATGATATTTGTTTCCCCTTGTACCATTAGGGTAGATGGCCCTACATAGGAACTTCATGTCTAGGGTCTGTTTGTTATTAAAGAAGACTGCTACAGGCATGCTAAAGGCCACCCTTGGCCACTGACGGTGGTGGGAGCGGACTAATTTGTGAACTGTGCAGTGGATTAACCACCTCCAAGAACCTCTTCTCTCAAAAGTCTTGGTGCCAAACAGTGCCCTCCCCTATAGTGCACTGCCTGCGCATTTGTCTAGCTCAGTTTGAATATAGCTAGGCTTGGTGTAAAGGTATAGTGCGGTGGAATTGGTCTCATACCGAGTGACATTTACTGCCACCCTACGGGGTTCCACCCTGCTAGGTTGTAACTTGGCTCTAATCCTACATAAGTACAGATGGATGACACATTTTGCTTTTTTCAGAGGCTATCTCTTGTGATGAATAAATTATATCTGTGCCTATGGTGTGTGGTATCAGTGAACAGATAGCACTGACTGGCTGATGTCTGCATGCCAAAAGCAGTCATGTGCTTGTACCATGTGTTATGTAGGAGTGTGCGGTGTAGTGGGTGTGTAATACTGACTCTAGGTTCAGTGTAATTGGGAGCGATGTGGGAAAGGCTCCTACCTAAGCGCCGCAGTAATATTGAAGTGGACTCCATGTGACTATGTAGATTTCTGGCTATAGATTGATGCGCCATGCCCAGAACTAACATAGGATACACAATGGTGCAAGAAAACATATCTTTTGGAATAGTGTAGGTCTTGGGATGTTCTTTCTGGGGAAGCATCTGTGGTCTTCTGGCAGAAGGGGCTGTCTCTTCTCTTGCTAAAAATGCTGTGGTACCGGGTGTGTCTTTGCTTTTGGAAAAAGAGTTGTAGAAGAGATGTCCGTAAAAAATAATCCAAAAACAGTCCATGGTCTTTGTCTTTGCAAACTTGGGTCTTGTCACAATTTGGGAAGTTGTTGCTTAGTAGGGTGCTTTTACTGATGTGGGCAGAAACGTTTGACCTACACGTGTTGCGGTGTGAAAGGAAGGGGATGTGTTGCACTTTGGGAGTTGATGGTGGTTGCAATATTTTTTCAGGACAAGTGTATGCCCCTCTAGTTCCTGCATGTGGCATGCAATGAGGTTTTCCCTAACTGAGTTAAGTGTTTTTCCATGCCCTTTTTCTGGAAAATTCATGTTGGGCTACCTTTTGGGCTTCTTTTGCTGGTTCGCTGGGCACTTCCTAGATCTTCATGCAATGCTGTTTTATCATGGTATGCCAGAGAGGGGTTGGTGAGGTGCTCTGTGGCCTCCGTATGAGTTTAACACAGCAGTGACTGGGATCAGGCATATTGCTTTCCTGTCCGGTGCGTGAGTGGGGAGGCCTCTTGTGATCTGACCAACAGGCCGGATGCAGTAGTGAGCATATCCGTGCACCTCTCATGAGGCTGTGATGGTTATTCACAGAGTTCCTTTTCCTCCTGCCAACCTCCTCTTATCAGATCCAGGATGTCTTAGGCCTGCAGCCCCCGGCTGAGGCCAGGGACTTCTGACCGGTGACACCCTATTCTTGCTGTTTTGGAAGTAAATCATACGACAAGCAGACTTTGGACATTTGGAGCTCATTTGGGGAGAGGAGGAGGCAGAGCTTTTGCATGCGATGAGAGTCAGGTGCTCATGCAGGACTCGTCGAGAGTGCCCTATGCAGA
The DNA here is from genome assembly GCF_031143425.1 of Pleurodeles waltl. Classification (NCBI taxonomy): domain Eukaryota; kingdom Metazoa; phylum Chordata; class Amphibia; order Caudata; family Salamandridae; genus Pleurodeles; species Pleurodeles waltl. Next base: position 760,762,162 of record NC_090450.1, read on the forward strand.
CAACAAACTGGGACGACTGATTTCTCTGGTGAATTTCCCTACTGACTTGGTGCCATGTACTTGCTTCGTAGTCTGTCAGAATTGCGTGGGCTTTGATGTTTTATGGCAACATCATTATCCCAAATGCAAGGAAAACCTGGCTCCAGACATTGAAACATATTTTTGTTTTGGAACTGAAAGGGGGCCTCCATTAGCTGGAGGCCTGTTGTTGAAGAACGGGGTCCTTTCAAGTTGTAGCCCATCGGCAAGGACTTGGATGCGGGGACCTGGGTGCTAGCTTTTATACATTGTTTGGGGGGACTGACCTGCCCCTCAGTCAGACTGCCCTCACCCTGGCGTGTGGCCAGCCAATGCCACTCCGGGAGACCAGTAGTGGAGTGGGGCCTAGGCCCCCTGTAGGTACCCAAATGGTAAATTCTAGTTTGGATTCTTGATTGACAGAGCGTAGGCCAGCCCTGTGTTTTCCTGAATGCAAGTAAAGGCATGCGTTTTCTCCTAATGTTGTCACTAATCTTTATTTTTTAAATGATTTTCGAAGTGGGTATGATATGAATGTAAAATTATTGGGGATTTCGGACCAACTACGTACTTGGATTCTGCAATTGCATAAAGGCACTGCCTTCCCAGACAGTTACCCGTCCCTCTTGTGGCTGTTGGCCTGGTCCTTGCTGGCTTGGGTTCCCTGTCGGCTGTCATGGTTGCCATGTGTTTGGCCAGCCACTTGGTCCCTGCTAGAGCATGGTGGCTGCCTGACTTCCCTGTGGCTGAATGTAGGATGCATTTGGGTAGACCCGGGCTTGGTTTTGTGCATGAGGATTTTGCAAGCCTGGCCAAGGCTTATCACTCTTTTCTCATGATATGCCTTTAGGTGGCATCAGTCAGCCAGGTGGCCCATTTTCTGGCAGTGGTAGCACTCTCTGAAGTCTAGCTTCTGCCAGCCTCCCTGACCTCAGCCGTTAGGGCTGGGTGGAAACCCTCTGGTTTTCTGTTGTGGAGCTCTCTTTGGGCCAGATGTATAAAATATTTTTGCACTCGCAAATGGTGCGAATCGGTAAATTCGGCCGTTTGCGAGTGCAAAAACGTGGTCTGCAATGCATGAAAGGCAATCGCAGACTAAAAATAAGAAATCGCAAAATTTGCGAATTTTTGCATTGCAACCTTGTTTTGAGAGTCGCATTTTGTGATTCGGTATTTCCAGTAGGAAATTGCGAGGTGCAAAATGCGAATCGCAAAATCCCTATCGCAAATAGATGCATCAAAAAATCGCAATTAGCGATTATTCGCAGAATGGCATTTTGCACATGCAAAATACCACTAAGTGAAAGCAGGTGATAACCAGGTGCAACCTATATAAAGAGGCCCAGAATGCCTCAAACTCTGTTCCACAATGGCTGCACTCTACGTCATTGCGAGGAGGATGAGGATCCTGGCAGGTTTGAGGAGAGGGAGGAGGAGACAGGAGCGCATTTTCAGAGTGCGCATTAAAGTTTTTGACCTGACAGAGGAGGAAATAAATGAGAGGTATAGGTTGAACTCAGCCATGATTCTTGATCTGATAGCTGAGCTACAACCCATACTGCAGCGCAGAACACTAAGGACCCACAGCATACCCACCCATGTGCAGGTATTATGCTCCTTACACCTACTCGCCTCAGGGAGATATCAAGGGGTCATAGCAGCGGCTGGGGGGGTGTCACAGAGCACCCTCTCCAGATTTTTCAATGCATTTATCAATGCCATGCTAAGCAAACTCCAACAGTACATCAGGTTCCCCCACACCCCACAGGAAATACAGCAGACAAAAATTGAGTTTTATCAGATAGCACAGTTCCCCCACGTCCTAGGTGCCATATCACAGAGTATGTGTACCGCAACCGTAAACACCAACATTCCATGAATATACAGGTGATATGCAATGCCTCCTATATCATAACTGATCTCGTGGCCAGGTACCCAGGGAGCACACATGATTCATACATCTTTCGTCACAGCGGCATTCACACAAGACTGCTAGCTGGGGAGTTTGGTGAAGGATATCTACTAGGTAATGTCACTCTTTACACTGGTGCATAGATAACAAACCCATGTCAGATGGCTGAGGTACTCATCACACCTTCTGTCCCTTCCAGGAGACAGTGCCTACGCAGTGCGCACCTACATGATGACGCCCTACCTCAATCCCACAACACCAGCAGAACAGAGATACAATGCAGCACACAGGGCAACCTGCAACGTGGTGTTGCGCACATTTGGCCTCCTGAAGAGTCGCTTCCGTTGCCTCCACAAGAGTGGAGGGGCACTACAGTACAGTCCAGAAACCACATGTAGAATAGTGGCTACTTGTGCTATCTTGCACAATATAGCTACAACCAGGGGCATAACTATAGAAATCAGTGACATTGAATCAGATGAGGATGACGATCCCATACCACCTCTACAGCCAGCAGACAGGAACAGTGCAGCAGAGGGAAGGCAAAGGCGTGTTGACATCACACACAACCATTTCAGACGTGAGTATGAATGACAAAACTCCACTGACAACTGTACCTGAAGTGATAGAAATGTATTACCTTACGTCAGGTAATGAATGGTGATAAATGAAGTAAACAGGTGAATTCAAAAACAAAAATTAACAAAAGAACTGAGTCCAACTCTATTACATCATAGTGGGAACACCAGTGTCACTGCGGCAAGAGTCACTTCCTCCTCCCACGCACACCACTGGGGTGCCCAGTTGACTCACTGGCACCCTGAATGTCACCCTCAGTGGCAGTGCTGCGCCTGGCACTGCACCGTCTGGTGTCTGAAGCAGGTACTGCCACACTACTAAGGCTCGAACTGTCCTCAGTGTCCCCCAAGGCTACCTCACTGGGAGTGGCAGATCTCTGTCCCATGACTAGTTCAATCACATTAGTGATTTGTACAAGGCCCTGGACCACATCCCTGCTGGTGTGTGCAGCCTCCACTTGGGTCGCCACAGCGCGACGGGCGATGAGTGCTGTGGAGTTTGCCATCCTGTTTGAGGACCTGCAGTAGTTTGCAAACATTGTCCTGAAGCGGTGTTCATGTCTGCGTTGGCTCATCCTTTCGTGGCGCAGCTCCTCACACAGGTCACGCACTGCACTAGTAAGCTCCCTAGTGTCCTCAGAGGCCTGCACCTGTCCCTCATGCAGCTGGGTGATGTTGCTGTTCATGGTGTCAAGTGCACGCCCATCATATGTCTATTGTGGACTCTCAGGTTCCGGTCCAAACTCAATATTCTCCAGTTTTGCAGGCGCTGTTGCTGCAACATAGCAGCCTCAAGTCCCCCGAACAAGGATGGACCCTCACCTGCCTCATGCGGTTGCTGCTGGGACACTGTAGCACTTCTGCATTGTGCTGCATGACCCCTGTCGTCCGGTATCTGGCTGCGCCTATCTGGTGCAGACGGTGTGCTTGGCCCCTCCTGCTGCACATCCGAGTCGCCACTGAGGTCTGGCATTGGCAGTGGCCTGGACCTGCGGTGCACAGTGGAGATGTTAAGGGAGCCACTGGTGTTGGTGTCAGAGGGCTGCTGGATGTCCGTCTCCCCTACACAAGGAATGTGTGTGGCTGCCGGGCCAGGCCCACCTGCAACAACAATATGCAGCATGTCAGTTCTGTATGTTACATTCTCTGTCCAAAAATGGCAATAAAGGTACAGGTACTGCTCTACATGGTGTAGTGTGTTGTGTTACCTTGGGTGTCACTATGCTTGCTTACATTGTCATGCTACTGTCTGTACTAGTTTGTGGACCGCAACTCCCATAATGCATTGTTGTGCTGCTTCTAAGATGTGGACTGGACTACTTCACACACTACTTCACATTACATGCTAATTCCTAAGGGGCTTTTATGCATGCACATACTGGGTTCACACAACAACATTGCACTTACCTTGGCTGGTACTCGGTTAAGCGGAGGTGTCGATATCTGTGACCCCTGTTACTGCTTCTGGGAGGAGTGTGGATTCCACCAGGTCCTCCAGTGGTGTGGCAGGTGGTTCGGTTAGTGGTCCGCCACCTGTGCCCCTGCCCTCTGCAAGTCTCCTTGCCACCCTCTCCTTTGCCCGGGACCGTAGGTCGTACCACAGTTTCTTAATCTCCTCAATGGAGCGCTGTGCCACTCCAATGGCGCAGATTTTACCCTGGATGTCAAGCCATAGCCTTCTTTTCTCGCTCTCAGGAACCTGGAGTGATGATTTACCAAGCAGGCGGTCATGGCTCCTCACAACCTCTTCTGTCAGTACCTCCAGCTCCTGTTCAATGAACTTGAGTTTGCGCTTCCTCTCCTGCTTCTCCCTTGATGTACCTTGGGGCTCCATTCTGGCTCAGGTGATGCTGCTCCTTCACAGTGCTGCTCTATGTGGCTGGGCTGCTCTCACTCAGGATGCTGGTTTGGGTGTGGCACCTGAAACTGCCTGGGAGGACTCATTTCCTGCTGGTGATGTCATCAGGCTCCTCCAGGTGTGCATTCTCGAACTTTCTCGCATTTTGCGATTTTTTTTACCAAATCGCAAAAAAATGGCAAATTGCGAGAATGCAAATTGCGATTCGGTATATGGGCCTCGCAAACCACAAATAGCGATTTTTAAGAAATCGCTAATTCCGATTCGCAATTTTGTTACATGGCCAATGGCGACTCGGAAATAGCGATTTCTTAATAATCGCATTTTGCGATTCGCAGACCCCAGTTTTCATACATATGGCCCTTTGAGACCATTTGCACACTTGCAGCTAACGCAGCTCCCTCAAGGGTGATCTTTTTAACATATGTTGGACGGTTTAGCAATGTCTCTCTGGACTTGCTCCAGGTTTTTCCTGTCCATTTCCTACTTCTATCTGTAGCAGTACAATATGTGGGCCTGTATTTCCCACCATGGTTTGGTGCCTACCCTTCTACGCTATCCAGTCCACTCTGTATCTGGGCAGACAGCCCCTTTTTGAGGATGTTGAAAAAGAATGCAACCTTGGGGCCTATATCTGTTCAAGCCTGTCCTGTCTCTTGTCCCCATTCTTCCCTCATTCTGTCTAAAAAGTTATTCATGGTTTTCCCAGGCTTCGTGCAGTCTGCCATTAATGCTCCTATATCCAGGAAGTCTGGGAACATTTCCCTCAGGGCCATTCAATTGAATGCTGTCCCATCATGCTCGGTATTAGTCAGCATGACTGTTGGGATGCTGGCTTTAGACAGCATTGTGTAAGTCAGCTCTCCAATGATGCTGCGGAGAAGCCTCTTGACATCCCCTATTGTTAGAGTTGATACCTGCATTGATTTTCTCACAACATGAGATCCATTTTCCTGCCCCATCCATCAATGGGAGTAGTTTGGTCATGAGCCCTTCTTTGTGCATCCGTGCCCATTGCACATAGACGGTTCCTGACATGCCTTTGTATAAGAACAGGCATATTTTGGCTCGCAGTGGCTCTGCAGGTTTCTCCTCAATGTAGCGCTCCCATCTTCTCAGGCATTCCTGCATGTAGGGGAAGTTCCATTCAGGATCTCCCCATTTGCGCTAGATGCAGTCTTCTGTGATGACCATGTCCTCTGGTTCGAAGGATCCTTTCTCCTGCCAGGGTTTATCATCCACTATACTATACTACAGACACTTTTTCTCTAGGGGTCAGTCTGTCTGACCTGTGCATTTGGATGGAGCAGCGGACATCTTCATCGCTGCTCTCCTCGTGCATTCCTAAAGAAGCTATTTTGCTTCTCCTGTGCCTTAATTGGGTTTGGGCTAGGTTACTGTGATTTCTTATTGCTCTCCTCCACTGGTGGTGTCACTGTCACTGTCCAGGACTTTTATGAACCTTCCAGTCACCTGAGAGCATTCCACCTGATCTCTTGGTGTGTATGCTCACTGAGCTGCTGTGTTTTGAATGACAGAGCATTGCAAACAGGGGGTTGAGCTTGCGGGAACCTGTTGCCAACATGGGCTGACACTGGCATCCCCCTAGCCCTGGATCCAGAAGTTTGCTGCCCAGCCGGGGGCCCTCTAGGCCCCAGAACTGATGATTCGGTGCAGTCCAGTAAAGGATTGGCTGGAATGGCAGGCACCATAGAGAGCACCTCTGTAACTATGTATGGTGGGGAAGGTGCAGAAGCCTTGCATGTGGGTTCTGTGTGGTTGCCGGTTGGGCCACCTTGAAGAAGGCCCATAGTTCTAACCTTGCCTCTATTTTAGCCTTCTTTCACCCTGCAAATGTTGTCTAAATGTGTGTCCATGTGTGCTCTATTGTGTTGATGTTGCAGGTCCCCTTCATCTGGCCAGAGGAATGTGGGTGCCGTAGTATGTGCATGCCATTCACGGTAGTAATTATCTAGCTTTTTAGCCTGTGTGGGGAATCTAGTTTGCGTGTGGTTTATCAGCAACTTCATGATGGATTGGGGACCTTTTTGAGGGACTGATATAGCTCTAACTTACTTGAGTTTCAAGCAATCCTAGCTTCTACTCTGATCATGGGGACATATGTACACAGGATTAAGCCAGCATTAACGTCTAGCTACAAACTCAGGTTCAGACAGAGATGCATCAAACAGACATTGCAAAATACATAAAACAACACATATCAAGGGTCACAGCCTGAAAGAAAGTGCCATGTTTAGTGCAAACATTGCAAACTGTTTTTAGCAGCGTAACAGCAGATATGGCATAACAACTTGTGTGAGAATGATAACAATTTCTTCATACACACATCAAAACATTTAATGAGGCAGCGTTTCAATATGAAATATAGTTGCAATAGATTGTCAGCACCACAACATCAACAATGCATCAATTGAAAATCCACAATGGAAGTAAAGAGAGAAGACAGACAGAGAGAGAGAGAGAGAGAGAGAGAGAGAGAAGAAAAAAGAGAAATAAAAATGACAAAGACAAAATGATGACTTTGTCCCAAAAAATTCTTAGACCACTCCTAGCCCACACTGCCCATTGTTGAGGTAAGGCTCTGTGCGGTGCACAGGACTAAGTAAGCCTGAAAGTCTGTCAGTATCAGCACTGGGACAAAGACAGCAACAATTTACGGTGAAGAAAAAGGAACAACTTGACAACTACACGCCCTCCACGGCCAAGCAGAAGTTACACCTAATTTCCAAGATCCAAATCTTTGCCCTAATGTCTGGTTTGCACCCGGATTCACACCCAAAGGATTACCATACCATCTGTGTCATGCCCAGTGATCCAAGTGAATAACACGTCTCATTTCTTTCAGACACCACTAGTGTTTAAGAGACCGGTTATTGCTGAGAAAGCCTTTGAGGTTAAAAAACTAAGGGGACTATTTAAGAGCCCTTAGCTCCATATTAGCATCATTTTTTTACGCCAATGTGGCGTTAGTAGGCCAAAAATGCCACGCCATATTTACAAAGTGGTGCAACAAATGCATTGCGCCACTTTGTAACCCTTTGCGCTACATTATGCCTCCTCCAGGCAGAACATATGCAAAGGGGGCATCCCCCCATTTTAAATAAGGTGCACACATGGCGTCGTAAGAACTGTGCGCAGCACCACTTTTCTTAAATATGCCCCCCAGGCCCATATTTAAGAAGAAGTGGCGGATCAGAGCTGATGTACCACTTTTTCTGTGCCCCTCTACCGGCACCTAATGACACCATGGTTGCACTGTATTTATAATACAGCACACCATGGTGGTCGTTAGCATAATAGCATCAAAATGTTTGTTTCTATTGTGGCACTTTGCTACACTAGCATCCAAACGTTTGACGCTAGTATAGCAAATTGCAAGGAGGCCCATAGGTTTTTATGGGCGCGTCATTTTAACACCTGCCTTGGCAGGCATTAAAAATGGCTCCAAAACTTTTGCAGGCCTCCTAGTGCCAGCCCACCCTCCTTTGCATACATTATGCTTGCTGAGGGAATAATGTGGCGCAAGGGTTTACAAAGTGTTGCAATGCATGCATTACACCACTTTGTAAATATGACGTGGGGAAAAAGACACTTTAGTGCTGTCTTAGTGTAAAAAAATGATGCTATGGTGATGCTAGGGGTTCTTAAATATGCCCCCAAGATTGAGATGTTGGCCCTATATGACACCCTGAGCCTATGCGTACCATCTGTGGAAGGCCCAACTGTCCAAGCATTGAGGCCTCGTCCCTATGTCACATTCAGGGATCAAGAGTACCATTTGTATCTCACCCAGCAGTCCAAACAAAGCCCTATATCACACCCAGGGGTCATACATACCATCCGTGTCTCACCCAACAGTTCAAGTCGAGCCCTAATTTGCCATAAGACAAAAGCTGGCACTGAGGATCAGATTTAGGCAATCATTATAACTTCAGCGGTCTTACTAAAAGTGCTGGCGGTATATGTGACTCCCTATTATGACTTTTCTGCTGGGCCAGCAGACGGAAACAACATTTCCGTCCACTGGTCCAGCGGAAAAGTCACATCAACATTGCCGCTGGCACATAATAGAGCTGGTGGCAATGTTGATGTGCAGCGGGTGCCCCGAGTCCCCCTTACCACCAGCCTTTCCATAGCGGTGTTTACTGCCATGGACAGGCTGGCAGTTGGGGATTATGACTGCCTGGTGGAAGCCTGGCGGTCAGTTGGATGGGCCAGCGGTATGGCGATGGCTAATGCGCCACGGTCATAATTCACTGCCGGTACACTGCCATCCTGTTGGTTGTGTTACCGCCAGTGTACCGCCGGCCGCCAGGGCTATAATGAGGCCCTTAGTCTCTTACCCACTGAGGGCGGCTTCAGGCTAGACATCTGCCCCACGAATTCAGCAGAACTTTCAATCAATTGAGGCGTCTGCTCACCTCTCTTTGTTTGTGCAGATGTGAATCCGTATGGTAGGCCTCCCTTTCCTTTGGGTGCAGTCCAGGCTCTGAGGACCAATCTCTCCTATCTGGCTTGCCAAAATGTTGCTCGAATGTGGATTTACCTTAAAGAAATTAAAGACAAGAGGTGTTGGGCAAAACAGGAACAGTTGGTTTGATTAAACCAAGCGGCCGGGAGAGCACAGTACAGAGTCAGAGTCTGATGACTGTCTCTCAAAGTTACAGAGTACTGAGCGCCTTTTTATACAATTCGTAAAGGGTTATCAAATAATTCAATACATTCTTTGTATAAAGGAATCCGGGCCTAGTCGTGGAGTCGTAAATTTGACCAACGGATAAAGTGGTCTATGCGTCTTGACTTTGCATGGACAAAATGCAGACCAGTAAATAAAATGTCCAAATGTCCGGTATGGGGAGCGCATGATCACTGCATGTTGTGTGTGTGTTGTGTTCTGATTAGCTGAGTGTTCCTAGCTTTGTGCCACCTTCAACTTTACAAGGTTCTGGGAACGTGCAACTCTCCAGCCAAATGTATTTTATTTGGGGCCAGTGTCCTATGACTATTGTAGTGTTGCTGCCTATCTGAGGGATCGATCTGGGTTGTTCCTGTTTACACGATTGTCTACGGGCTATTTGTCACCCACCTGTGATCTGTCAATCAGTTGCTTCAGGCCTACTTTTCGGGACTTGTCTGACCATGTATTTTTGACTCAGGGTTAATGAGGAGGTCACATCGGGTGGAATCGACAAGAGTGATGCAAGTTCATTGTTATGCGCACACATATTATGGCGTATATTGACATCATTTTTATCTCTATCAACATTCTGATGTCACCTATCTGGTGGACCTACAAACTCCTAGAGCAGGGTTCTGCAAAGTCAGTCCTGGAAAGCCGGGTCCATGCCAGATTTTTAGCATATTCACATTTAGAAAAATGTAGATTTCTGAAACATCTTTTTTCTAAATGTGGATATGCTAAAAACCTGACATGGACCTGGCTCTCCAGGACCGACTTTGCAGAACCCTGTCCTAGAGGGTTCCGCATGTGACCTGCCTCAAGCCCCAATTTGAGAGGTCTGAAGTGACCATGCGCTTGGTAATGATGATGGTGTGGAAGAAGAGAGTGAACCTCTGCCCGACCTCCTATCTTCCAAAGAGCAAGATGAGCCAGTGGAGGGTGTCAGCCTCTCCCCTACTCTGACCCTAGAGCAGCAGAGAGACTGCAAACAATTGTTGGGGAAGTTCACCTCTTTATTCTCCCTTACCCCAGGGCTCACTACATTGTGCACCAACAATGTTGACACTGGGAACAGTATGCCTGCAAAGAATAAGATTTACAGGCTGTCTGATAAGGGGAGGGCTAACATGAAGGAGGAGGTCTCCAAGATGTTAACACTTGGGGCTATCAGCCCTTGGACCACCCCAGTGGAGCTGGTCCCCAAAGCTGCCCCAACAGGTTTTATACCTAATCTCTGGTTCTGTGTGGATTACTGTGGGCTCTTTGCGGTCACCAGGACTGATGCACATGCCATCCCAAGAGCTGATGAACTCATAGATCGGCATGGAGGTGCCAAGTTCCTCAGCATGTTTGACCTAACATCTGGGTACTGGCAGACTGTGTTGATCGATGGGGCAAAAGAGATCTCTGCATTTTCTACAAAAGAAGGGCACTTACAATTCCGGGTCATGCCCTTCAGATTAAAGAATGCCCCTGCCCCTTTCCAGAGGTTCGTAAATGAGGTCCTAGCTGGATTGAAGAACTTCAGTTATGCCTATCTGAACGACACTGTGATTTTCAGCTCTACTTGGGAGGACCACCTGTGCCACTTAAAGGAAGTGCTTCAGGCTCTGCAAAGGGCAGGCCTGACTATCAAGGCCAGTAAGTGCCAGATACGGCAGGTTTCTGTGTTCAACTTGGGACATGAGGCCCATATTTATGAAAAGTTTGCACTGACTTTGTGTCATTTTTTTAATGCAAAAGTGGCGCTAACTGCACTCTATATTTATATTTTGACTCTAGACCCATCTAACGTCAAAATATTGGAGTTAGCTCAATTTTTAGGAGGCGCCAACCCACCTTGCATCTAATTGCGACAATGAGACGCAAGATAGGTGTTCACTTCCTAAAAAAGACTCTAGCCCTCTAGCGACATATTTACCTCCCAACGCAAAAATGATGCATACCAAGAAAGCGGACTGCAAAAATGACACTCAGTCCGATAAGTGTCAAAATTTTGCACCTGGTCAGACCAAGCTTTAAAAAGAGGTCCACACACCACCACTCAATGAAAACACACAGAAGGAGCATTTGCAACCTCTAGGACAATATGGTACTGCTCCAGATTGACACACACCACAGACGTCAGCGAAGACAGCATTTCCCTCCACCACCACTGCAGCAACCCCGAATGCCACCACAGCAGCCAGAAAGGCAGTGCAGAAAGTGGGAGAGGGTCTTCAGACAGCAGACAACCACTCTTGGCCTCAGGGTACATCAGGATGTACCGACTGAACCAGGAGTCCATTGTACCCCTGCTGCACCACATTGCTCCACACATCACACCAAGGGTGCAAACTCCCACAACTATTCCACTCATGACAAAACTCCTTGCTGTCCTTCATATGCTGGCATCTGGATCTTTTCATATAACTGGAGCACAAGTTGCTGGAATGTCCCAGCCATCCTTCTCGGTCTTCCTACCTAAGGTCCTGGACACTATCATACAACTCAAATCCCACAACACCCAGCAACTGCAGCAGGAGACCAAGCAAGGTTTCTACCATATTGCTGGGTGTGTGCATGTGCTGGGTGCAATGGACTGCATCCATGTGCAACTGGTGCCGCCTGCGGCAGCAGAACATCTATATAGGAACCACAAGCACACCTATTCAATCAACGTGCAGGCCCTTGTGGACCACCGTGGGCTCTTCACTAACATCCTAGCAAAATATCCTGGCAGCGTTAGAGATACCTACATATTGCACCATTCCATTATCTACGAGCGGATCCAGCATGGGCAATATGGCAATGTCCTACCCATAGGTAAGCCACCATATCAACCATTACAGACACAAAACACTAACCATGTAGGACGAACAAACATACACCACACTAAATACACATGGGCAGGGAAACACAGATGTACCGGCAACAACACATATGCAACATGCCACACTACACCGCAATCATTGCACATCACAAAAACATACACCCATCTGTACATATCACAGCCACAACCTGACTGGCAGACCACGTGTGGACAGGTGGAGCAGTGCCCCCTTCGCATACAGAAGCTGCCCACAAACCACTACAAGTGTCTACTAGTTGACAACTAAATACAGATCCAAAACACATTACACCAAACAAAGAGTAGCTCAGCTATGTCAATGGCATAAGCCATGGCTATTTAAAGAAAGTCACACAAAGGCACAGCCCCACGTAAATCATGGTGTGCAAGCCTCTGACAGCACCTATATCAAATGCCACCCAAGCGGTGCCGTTACCAACCACATATCATCTACATACCCGACATACCTGTAGCGTGCACATACATCTGTATGCTGCATTGTGTTGCACACATAGGAATACAAATTAACCTGTCATGAAAGACCATAGGGCAGAATCATGAGAAATGGGGCAGCATCTAACCCCATACCACCTCACATGCGCCCCTTAACGCCCTCTAACACCACCATGTTGGTTCTATCTACCAGAAATGGTCCACTATGGGGCAAAGTGCAAAACTGTAAAGCTCATGGATGCTATAGTAGGACTTGGCAGGAGTATAGAGGACCTTCCTGACCTTACATGCACCATACATAGGGACCCATGAGAAAAATAGGTGTGCCCCTCCCAAAGCACGCACTAAATACTACTGCACCAAATTAGATCATCCTAAAAATGTGTGATACACACTTTTGCACATTTGATTGCTGGTGCAACCATCATCTGGCAGAAAGGGCAACTATGGCGGTGAGTGATAAAGTGGCAGAAATACTGCCAACAGGCCGGTGGTAATTACTGCCAAATAATGACCATCGCTGTGAGAACTCCCATAGACAGCCAATGTACTACACCATCCGCCAGGGCAATAACACCACTCACCACGGCAGTACCCATCAACAGCCAAACGGAAGACAAAGTACTATCCACCATGTTATGACACAGCACACCGCCACGATTTCCTGGGTGGTGCCAACACCATCAAGAGCCTGGCGGAAACCAAATTGGCCACTGTAAATGCAGGATTCTATGCAATGGGCCATATCCCCAATATAATTGGTGCGATTGATGGTACAGGTATTGAGTTAGTCCCCCCGCCAGAATGAACAGGTGTTCAGGAATCGTAAGAGTATCCTCTCACTGAATATGCAAATGGTTTGCATGGCGGACCAGTACATCTCCCACGTCACTGCCAAGTGTCCTGGGTTGGTGTATGACGCCATCGTCCCGAGGAATAGCAGCATCCCAAATGTGATGGCCCAACTACAGACGCACAGGGTGTGGCTAATAGGTGAGCCAGATCCCCCACCCACTCTATGTCAGTGTATGCCTTCAGGTGCTCTCCCCATAGGATTGTGTAAGGCTAAATGTTGTCCCTCAATATTTGCAGGTGACTCTGGCTTCCCAAACCTATTGTGGCTGCCGACCCCTGTGAGGAATGCCAGGACATGGGCTGAGGAATGTTATAATGAGGCACATGGGCGAACCAGGAGAATTATTGAAAGGACCTTCGGCCTCCTGAAGGCCAGGTTCAGGTGCCTCTATCTGACAGGTGGATCCCTGTGCTGCTCAACTGGAAAGGTCTGCCAGATATTAGTGGCATGCTGCACAACCTGGCCCTTATACAACATGTGCCTTTTCTGCAGGAAGAGGAGACTGGAGATGATCCTGTGGCAGCAGTGGACCCTGAGGACAGTGAGGATGAGGAAGCAGAGTATGAGGATGAGGACAACAGAACATCAGTTATGCGACAATACTTCCAATGACAAACAGGTGAGCCAGTGGAACTGACCATTTCTCTCACTATTGATTTAACTGTGTGCCTGTTGCATGATGGCATTCACTTCATTTGCATCTCAACTTACTGTTACCTATGTCTTCTCATTTTCCAGATGTTGGTGATATGACAGAATTGTCATGATTTGATCACTTTAGACTGTTGCAGGTCATTATGTGATAGATCATTTTTCAGATCAGTGTTCAGATCATTTTTACTCGATTTGACTGTTCTCACAAAAGCACATTAAAGACACTTAAAACGGTGTTACTCAAATTGTGTTCAAGGGTGTTTATTGTAGTGCCATATAATTGAGGGGAAAGTGCAATGGAATGGGGTGATGATGGAGGAAAGTCCAGGGTGTTGTTCCAGTCGGTTTGTAGCACAGGTCCAGTGTCCAAGGGGTCCTAGGAAGGGGAGCAATGGCAGTTCAAAGTGGACAAGGTGACGTGGGACACAAGGGAGACAATCAGGAGAGTCTCATTTCTTGGCAGTGGTCTTAGTCTTGGCAAGTGACTATGGCTTCTGTCTGGTTCACAGGGAACATTTGCGGGGTTCATCTTCTGCAGGGGGAGGGGTGCTGGTGGCCTGTGGGCCCTGTGGCGGGGCCTCCTGTCCACTAGCTGCAGCAGAAGTGGAGGGCTGGTCAATAGACTGGCTCATGGTAGGGGCCTGCTAGTATGCTGTCCATTCCCTCATGATGTTGGCCATGCCTACCAGCACCCCTGGTATGGAGATCATGGTGGTGTTGAATGCCTGCAGGTCCTCCCTGATCTCCTGATGGTGTTCCTCCTGCAGCCGCTTGTTCTCCTCCATGTTGTTCAGGATCTGGCCCATCGTGTCCTGGGATTGTTGGTAGGCACCTAGGACATTGGTGAGTGCCTCGTGGAGAGTCAGTTCACTGGCGCACAGCGGTCCTCCCAGTGTCCCTGTTGCCCTCTGCCCCTGTGCCCTGAATGGCGTGCCCACTGCCACTGATCCCAGGTCCCTGATTGTCTTGGGTAAGAGGTGTGGACTGGGGTCCCTGTACAGGTGGGCACACTGCTGATTGATGTGTCCTGGGGACAGAGGTGTGGCGACGCTGGGTGGGTGCTGTGGTGTTGGTAACTGATGGGGAGGCTCTGTGGTGGACTGTGAGTGGGCTGGGGTGACCGACTGTCCAGTGGTCCCTGATGGGCCAGGTTGTTGATCTAGGTCCTGAAGTCCACATTTACTGTCATCTCTGGGGGCATCTTCTGTTGGGGGACTGGATAGTCGTGGCACCTCCTCTCCATGTATAAGAACAGATGTTCCCTGGGATGAACAGGTTGACGTCCCCAACGAGGAGGATGAGGATGATCGAGCAGCTAATTTGGAGGGGGAACAACAGAACACTGCTGCAGGAGTTCGCAGGAGACTCCACATAGTACAGAACTTTTATACATAGTGAATGGACTATCATCATCACATTGTAAATATCACAACTAAAGTACTTTGCACCTGAATCTCCTTAGTCTACTCATTCTCCACTACATATACCATTGGAATGTAACTCAAACCTCAGGGAGAAGGTACGAAACACAATAGTTACAAGCATGGTAGCAACATTGTTTGTGATACAAGAGGGTCTACTGTCTCCATTTCACATATCAGTGACACGCAATTCACAGACATGTGACTCCTGAAGTCCTAGATCGATGCACCACTACATATATTGTGCTGTCAAGTGGGCAAGGTGCTCTTTCCTAGCCCTTTCCCCACATCAACACCATGCCTACAAGGATGTATGTAAGGGGGGGAATACTTAAGGTAGGGGCTGTGATCAAACGGTATTTAAGTAATATAGAAACTGAACACGGTCACATCTCAGGGTGATTGCTGCTTTTCCTGCACGGTGCATGTGTGACAAGGGGAGGACATCATTGGTAACTATGGACATTCAGTAATTGTACAGGGATTGTAACCAATGTTAGAGACAGAGCCTGCACAGTTTATCCATGGTATTATGTCCTGGCACAACCCTGACACATGGTGGACTGTTCCTGAATTATGGCACACAGTTGTTGTTTGGGGAGTGCACTTCGGGTTACCAAACAAATTAAGCACCTATGGGTGCTGAATCACAATCCAAACACATGACCCATTGTCAGGATCTAAGAAATAAATGGGACAATGCACCACCAAATAATTGTCTGGGTGGAATGTAGGCAGAGTGTGTTCAACTTCCTATGTACATAAGATGCATACTTTTCACCCAAATCTGCTGTCTTGACACATGTCTACAGCAACTCTGGATAAACGTAAGAAGACTGATGTACAGGTGTATGTCCTGGGTAGGAGAGGGTTTGCTAGTACCAGCAATGTATTACATGTGTCAGCATGGTTACCTAAAATGCTCTGTATAACAGCACACAGAACATAGCAATGCACACCACTCATTGTCACTCACATACCAGAACAAGTGCAAGGTAGCAACAGTTGCAAATCATCCCATACGTGTTTTGGGCTACAACGTGGCAATCAGGTGTGGGATGTGCAAGTATGTCCAGCAATGTTCAAAAATGTCAGAGACCCTTCAAAAAATGAATGTGAGTAGAAGTAGTAATATATGTTGCATTTGACTGATGTACGGGTGTATGTCCTGGGTAGCAAAGGGTTTGCTAGTACCAACAAGGCATTACATGTGTCAGCATGGTTACCTAAAATGCTCTGTATAACAGCACACAGCACATAGCAATACACACCACTCATTGTCACTCACATGCCAGAACAAGTGCAAGGTAGCAACAGTTACAAATCATCCCATACATGTTTTGTGCTCCAACGTGGCAATCAGGTGTGGGATGTGCAAGTATGTTCAGCAATGTTAAAAACTGTCAGCAACCTTTCAAAAAATGAATGTGAGTAGTAGTCATATATGTTGCATTTGGCTGATGAAAATAACAGCACTGAGATCATTTCACACCTCAACATCCTTCAGTCATGGATGCATACCCATGTTCAATGGAGGATGTTGAGAGACAGCTGAGAGATACCCACAAATACTTGCAAATACAACATGTGAGGTCACTTGGAGACACCAGAAGTGCTGTAGAAGGTGCAATGTCATGTGTGGGTGGCACTTATTACATCTCACAAATACAGTCAGTGGGACGGTAGCTATCAAGTAGCCAGTGGTAGAAGATGTGTACATCTACAATTTACCCAACTCACATGTTGCATCCTCTCCATGTATGACCAGACAATGTTGCTGTAGAAGGTGTGTACAAAGTGCAAGCAGTCTAGCCAATGGAAGCAATGTAGGAGACAATACAAACCTTATAAGTAATGTGGGAAAACATGGAGAAGGAACACCCATCGACGAATACTGACTGTGCAACGCATCAATGTTTGCATGTCAACATTCAACATGTGTACAGGGAGGGTGGCAAGGTCAGTACATAACCCAGTCATGTTTGCCACTACCAGAACATGGTAGTTGCCCATTGCATGCTAAAATGACAGAAAGCGGTGACAGACAACACCATCTGCACCCTGGCTCGTTCCCAAAATAGGAGTCACAACAGTTATACAAACTTGTAACAATGATGGGTGAGCTTAAGGAGTATATGGCACTGCTTGTCAATAGTCAGTATTTTTTTATTAATGCTGATGGTACACTTAAAAGAAGATCACCCTTTACTCCTTATACTCAGTGACAAACCTCACTGAAAACAATTGATTTGTATAAGGCACACATACAAAGTGAAGTCCACAGTGAAGTCCATTAAAAAACAATATCCATGTCTTTATTCTTCAATTCAGAGAACAATATTCATGACTTGTAATCTTCAATTATTTAATTTCCAGGCATCACTTGATAATTGCTGTCCGAACTCACCAAAAACCTAACACGTGTTTCGTTCAGGGTGTACCCCATGACTTCATCAGGGCTGCAATTATATGTATATAGCACATTGTCTTTATGTTCCCTACAAACATGTAAACCATTCAATAACAAATAAGTTTATATATTTCTCAATCAAAGGGTGGGATATTGTTGTGTTAATAGTTCCTACCAGCTACTATAGTGAGTGAAATACAATCTAAATTATGATAAATTGATCATTGATTAGTTGGTGACAATCATGAGTAAGTACAAAGATTATATAAAAAACATCAACGGAAAAGCAAACAATTTACGCATGCAGAGCTGAGTACTTTACCAGCATTAAAAAGTAATTCTCCACTTATATGTGGTCAAAAACCATGTAACACATAATTATTTGACTAAACGTCAAATCCCCCAATGTGCAAGCATACAACCGTGTTCACATGCCCTTACTTAAATGCGGCATAAAAAGATAAGAAAACCCTCCACCAGGCAACAGGTACCTGTTGAATCCTTCTATGAATTCTAATGAGTTCCTTATTAAGTGTATTTATAGTGACTCCTGCAAAGACACTGATAATTTGTAATACCACATTGACCACATTTGTAAAATCCCCTACTCCGTTCTATTAACCAATTGTCTCTATTCTCATGTCGGGGTCACTGGCACACAAAATAACTACTTAGTGATATCCCTTTACGGTATGTTATCTCTGGCCTAGTCGGTATAAAGTCCGCCAAAGTCTCATCCTGTTTTAAAATGTCCCAATGTCGAGTCAATGACCTCCTCAATATGTTGGAGGATACCGAAAAATCCGTAACCATAGTGACCCTACCCATGTGTTTATCCTTAATTTTTCTTGATTGTAATGTCGCATTCCTACTAATTTGCCTAGCTTTTCGTTTGGCTTTTTCAATCACCTGTGTGTGGTAGCCTCTTCGAGCAAAGCGTTGTCCCATGTCCTGTATACAAATATCAAAATCTTCAGTTTTGCTACAACTCTGTCTCGCCCTGATCATTTCATAATATGGGATTGCGTTTATCTGATGTTTGGGATGCGTGCTCGAGGCATGGAGTATAGCATTACATGAGGATGGTTTTCTATATAATCTACTCTGAATTCTATGATCTGAGATGAATAATTCAACATCCAAAAATTCTATTTTCTCCATACTGTGATGGTAAGTGAATTTCATATGGGCATCATTGTTGTTAAGATAATAAAAAAATTCTTCCAATTGTGACATGGTTCCCGTCCACATCATGAGACAATTATCGATGTACCTACCCCAGTATAGGATGTAAGTTTGCCATGCTGCCGCTCCTGGTCCCCAGAACCACTTCCCCTTGAACCATCCCATAGAGATTTGCATGCGAGGGAGAGAATCTGGAACCCATAGCTACCCCTTGCTTTTGTCTAAACCATTTATTGTTGAATAGAAAAAAAATATGATTCAGAATCAAATCAATCATATCTAAGATCATATCTGTGTGTTTTAGTAAGCTCGCTGATCTTCTATATAGCATATGTTTTAATGCTCGTATACCTACTGCATGTTCTATACTGGTCTACAAAGCTACCACATCAAGGGTGACCAAGATCATGCCATGTTCCCATTGTATATCAGTCAACAGACTCAAAATGTGTTTTGTATCTTTTATAAACGATGGTAGCTTATTCACCAAAGGTTGTAAAAAAGTATCAACAAATTCAGATAACCTTTCTGTTGGTCCTCCTATCCTATCGGTCTACCCAGGGGAAAATCAAGGTTTTTATGTATTTTCAAAAGCATATACAAACATGGGAATCTTGGTCGGTCAACTTTTAGATAAGTATACTCGTCATCATCCAGTAAACCTTGCGAGTACCATATTTTCAAACAGTTATTGATTTTATTCGTTAGAGCATTTATAGGATTCCATGTAAGGGCCTCATAACAGTCTTCATCATTGAGTTGTCTACACACCTCATTCTCATAATCTTGTTTATTCATTATCACAATGTTTCCACCTTTATCCACTTGTTTAAAACAATGTTTTCGTCTCTCTGTAACGTTTTCAATGCCTGCCATTCACCACTTGTTAGATTACTCCTTGCCTGAATACCGGTGTTTTTGTACAAGTATCTATCTAAATCTTTGCTAACTAACCTATAAAACATCTCAATGTTGGTATCAATACTCATAATTGGTATCCATTTTGATTTGGTCTTCAGACCGCTCGTTTCATGTATATCTGGTGCTATATTCAGATCCCTAAGCACCCTTGTAGTCATGTTCGGAAGGTCCTCGTAGTCTGCAATAGATAGCAATGCTGCAGTATCTTGTATATCTTGTAAAGAAAAATATTTTTTTTCAAAGCTCTCTTTAGTGGTAACCACTTGTTGTTCAACTTGTTGTTTCAATTTGAAACATATTTTTAGTTTAAGTCTTCTAATAAACTTGAATAAATCTATTTTGTATCTACATAGATCTCCCATACTTGTGGGACAGAAACCTGATCCTTACTCAGTAATGATATCATATCTTCATATAGAGATCTATCAGATATGTTAGTCACATTTAAACTCTGATCACCTAATCCACTCAAGTCCTTCTGTCCCATGATCTTGTTTTTACACCCCCCCTGAGATGATGAGACTCTTCCTCTCCTCCCCCGCCGGCTTTTCCTGCAACTTCCTTTCTTGCCAAACAATTCCCCTGTTTTATCCTTCTCATCTCCTATAAAAAAGTGTTTTCCTTAATTGACGCTCCTGACTGCCTTGTTGCCTCTACTAATTCTATATCACTTTCACTAGTGGGGCCTGCACTAGCCAGAGATGAAGCAGAGTCTATTGATGAGGTTGAGGGTGACTGTGCCATTGACCCCTTCATTAGATGGTGATACTTCGTCGCAAATGTAAACACTCTGCCATTCTGAAAATCCCACTCGTCACTTTTAAGCATCCTGGCTTTCCTCTCTTTCATTTCTTGCTGGTGTTTAATGATAATATCATTAAGTATCTTGTAGTTTTTTTACTATTGTTGCCTCCGGACGCCGGTCCCAAATCTCCTTTTCTAATGTATCTATTTCGCTCAGTAATTTCCCTACTTTTCTCTCTGCATTCTCAATCAGAATGTCTATTAATCTCATTGAATTTGCTGTCAATTCATGATTCCATCGTTGTAATAAGTCTGTATCCAAGTCGTCATATGTGGAAAAATTTGTGATCTAAGACCCAGTTGGATTCTATTTAATTTCTTATATTGTTTAAGGGTAACTCCATCCCACCATTTAGACAATTTGTTTTTCTTCAGTTTTTCCAATCTAATGAATTTGTCCCTTAGGCCCTCTCTTGGCAGACTTGCCCCACTCTTTTCCGCCTCCTGAACAGTATGGCCACGATTTAAGTTATTAAATAAATCTTCAGCTATTTTGTCCCTCTCAAGCACACTAACTGTTACACATGCAATTGCATTTACATGATTACTTGCCCTTGCGGCCTACGTTACATTGGTATGATTACTAAACCAATGAAAGTAAGGATTAACGAACACCAGAGTAATATCAGGTGTGGTCGCGCTACCACTAAACTGAGTGTACATTTCTCAGAATCCCACAATAGTCCCAATGATTTGTGGTGGGTGGTTCTGGACTCCCCCAGATTCATATCTAGTGATTTGCGTTCCCTTTTTTGTGATTAAACAGCGATGGGTCTTTAATTAGGGACACATACCCATCGGTTAAACGATGAGATACCATGGACAAATCTTAAACATTAATTTTCACTGGACTACACATCTTTTGACAACGATATGACTGGTAGTCTTGAGTTGATACATTATACATTGTTTTCCATGTGTTTCTCTCCTTCCCTGCTACTTTATACTGAATCGACTGATCTGAATGTGTGTTGCTAGCAGATGAGTAAGCTTAACTCTTTGTACAAGCATCATGGATTCTATATGAATTATTACTTTTTTTATGTTGCTTTTCCTTGCTTATGATGGTGATTATGTGGCTTTTACTTGGCAATGGGCAGTTTCCAAGTGCCCTTACAGTTCGTTGCAACCAGACCTATTTCTATGTTTATAGTGGTCAGAAGGAGAGAGCCTCTCATTTGTTCTCTTTGTCTATTTTCACAGCTCCTCACCCCGTGATCAGGAGGAGCCAATAAGTACACATTGTACAGATCTGTCTTCCGGGTTCCTCGGCTTTTACTTGCAGCCGATCGTGCGCCGTGCACACTTTTCGGGAACACTGCCTCGGGATGGGTCCCGAGTGGAGGGCTGGCTGCATTACTGTGAGTACCTGTCGAGTGTGAGAGCCTGGTTACCTATTCAACCGTACTGCCCAATATTCTAGGCAAATGCCTGAAAGTGTGTGGACTGGTATTACTGTGATTACCGCTCTTTTTGGTACTTTGACAAAGGGTTTCTCTCCTTCTGAAGTCTGGTTCTCTGTTTACATTTCCCCTCTAATATGGAAATTAGCCCCTTTAAAACAGTTGGGGTTCCTGACTGCATCTGACAATATAGGTGGTCGGTTTGTGGATTATTCCACACCTGACTGTCTGAAGTTGATGTTATATTTGGGAGCGCTTTTGGAGGATAATGATTTAGTTTTTCTTTGATCCCACTCTCAGCAACCAAAAGGAACTTAGGACTTTGTGCCTGTAGGTTGGCATTGTCCGCCGTACGACTCATCACGGCAGTCACTGTAAAATATCTCCGGCAAAGAGCCCCGTACATGGGGAGCCCGCCAGACATTGCAGTGTCGGTCTGACGAGGAGCATCCCCGATGATGAAGCATGACATCCGATTGGATGCGTGAGGGCTCTTGCTCCTAATATATAGGTTTTCCTGTTTCTCCCTTACTCTGTTTGGAACAGTGTACCTTATTTTTGTGAATGATTATACTGAGTGGCTGTACACTGGACCATTAATCTCCCAGTCCTTCTTGTAGTAAATATGGTCATCTTTAGTATCAAACATGTTGGAATAATACCCCAAGGCCTTTGCAAGCATTAGTTGAATTATTTCATGCACTCTGGGGGCTTCCTAGAGGTCCCCTAGTACTGCTATTACATACTTCTGAGGTTTTCCAGGCAGGCCCAGCTGCTGCCGTCTCACAGACAGGTTTCTGCCTTCCTTCTGCTTGAACAGCTCAAGCCTAGGAAGGCAGAACAAAGGATTTCCTTTGGAAATAGGTGTTACAGGCATGGGAGGGGCAGCTCCAGAGGCCTCTGGAAATGCTTTGAAGGGCACAGATGCTACCCTTCTTGCATAATCCTGTCTACGCCAGTTCAGGGACCCCCAGTCCCTGCTCTGGCACAAAACTGGACAAAGGAAAGAGGAGTGGCCACTCCCCTGACCATCACCACACCAGCGGTGGTGCTCAGAGCTCCTCCAGAGTGTCCCTGGGCTTTGCCATCTTGGATTCCAAGGTGGTACAGAACTCTGGGAGCATCTGAGTGGCCAGTGCCAGCAGGTGATGTCAGAGCCCTCCCCTGATAGGTGCTTACCTGTGTGGTTGACCAATCTCCTTTCCAGGGCTATTTACGGTCTCTCCTCTGGATGTTTCCTCAGATTCGGATTGCAAGACTCCAGCAGGAATCCTCTGCATCCTTTGTTACACCTTCTTACCGAAGAAACTGCATCTAGACCCTCCAGGAACTCTACATCTGCAACAAAGAAGCAAAGACGACTTCTGAAACATTGTACCTTCAGCTCCTGCCAGCAACTGCAACTGTTTCCCAGGTGTGCATCCACAGAGGACAGCCAGTCTTCAGCCTGCACCAGAAGAGCCAAGGAATCTCTCTTGAAGTGAAAGAGTCACTTCCCTGCTTCAGCAGGCACTCCTCTGCAGCGATGACTGTTGGGTGGGTCCCCTCTCCTGAAGAAGTGCGTGGATCCAGCAGCACAGGTAATAGACTGAAATGGTCCCAACAGCCCTACCGTCCAACTGTCCAACGTTGGTGGAGGTAAGAGCATGCCCTGCCACGCAAGACAGTACCTCCGTGCACTATGTCTTTTGCAGTTGACAAGGCATGTTAGAATTTTTCACAAAGGTCTTCATGCACCATGCAGCTTTGGCCCCCAGCATACCTTCTTGTGATGCATAGCCTCCTGCATGGTTCTCCTGCAGTGTGGGATCCCTTTGTGTAGTGCTGTGTGGTTATCCTTTTCCACCTTCTTTGTCCCCATGCTGTGCATGCTCCCTTGTCTTATGAGGGCATTCTGAGTCGCTGAGAGCCCGCTCTGTCTCCTCATCCTGGGTAGAGTCCACCAGGTCCCTCCGGTCCCGGGGAGCGGCATTTTCCACTAACCATGAGCTTTGCATGTGCCAAGGCTTGATGGCAAAATACAGTGACGTAAACCAGACGGCAATCATCCATCCGGTGTGGGACATCATCTTCCCCAACCAGGAACCCGCATCCAGCTTCTTGGGTGCAGTACTGACTGTTGTTCTTCACTGGTGGTTCTTCTTTTGCACCTTCATCCGGATTAGCAGAGGCTCCTGTTCTCCCTGGTCTCTTCAGTGCTTCTTGGACTTGGTCCCCTTCTTCCATAGGTCTTCATGTCCAGGAATCCATTGTTGGTGTCTTGCCGTCTCTTCTGGTTCTTGCATAATCTTCTTTCTTGTGTTCTTGTGTGTTCTAGGAAAGTTACTGTGATTTACTCCTGCTTTTCTGGACTCTGGGATGGGTTCTATTACTTACCTTTGATGTTTTCTAATACTCCCAGCACCCCTCTACACACTACACTTGCCTAGGTGGGAAACCGATTTTCACATTCCACTTTCTTAGTATATGGTTTGTGTTCCCAATTTCTAACTATTGTGATTTTCACTATTTGCACTGTTTTTCTAAATGTTTTTACAGCTATTTCTGCATACTAGTGTATATAATTTGTGTATTACTTACCTCCTAAGGGAGTATAGTCTCTATGATATATTTGGCATTTGTGTCACCAAAATAAAGTACTTTTAATTTTGTAACACTGAGTATTTTCTTTCATGTGTGTGAGTACTGTATGACTAAAGTGGTATGACAAGAGCATTGAATGTCTCCTAGTTAGGCCTTGGCTGCTCATCCACACTACCCCTAGAGAGCCTGGCTTCTAGACACTGACTATATTTCACTAATAAGGAATAACTGGACCTGGTGTAAGGTGTAAGTACCTTAGGTACCCACTACAAACCAGGCCAGCCTCCTACATTGGTGGTACAGCGGTGGGATAAGTACTTGCAATTGCCTTATCACTCTGTCTCCAGTGCTTTCCATAGGAAAGAATACTCTGTACCTAGAGCTATACATACATATACCTAGTTATAAGGTCTAGTCTCTTACCTTCCTTTCTAAGAGACTAGAAGTTAGGTAGAGTAGTTTTCTTTTCACTTACGCTACACTAACACTCACACTACATCATGTCTACTGCTGGGCCTAGCTCAGAGGTCATGGGTACTCCCTATAAGGGCTTGACCATCAAAGAAGTAAAGGGGCTTAGGTCAGAGAGAAGCTTAGATATAGGGAAGAACCCTATCAAAAATTTTCTTCTGAGCCTCCTTATTCAGGATTACCAGGAGCATAGGGGTAGCCAGGAATAAGAGGAGGAGGAAGATTCCATACCCTAAGAGTCAGGGAATCATCCTGAAGATTCAGGGGAGGGCTTTTTCAAAGATCTTCCCCCTAGCAAAGCTTCTAGTGTAGCTGGCATTGGGAGGGGTAGTCACTCTGGGAGGGCTCCCTTCACACCTAGAGGTGAGGTTGCTAGTGTTAGTAAAGTTAGGGAAAGATCTACCTCTGCCCATTCCCATATTACCTCAGTTTCTATTGGGTCCCATGGTTCCACTCCAGGTGATGACTCCATAGACAGGAACCTCAGGAAACTGAGACTGGAGGAGGCCAAGCTGAGGTTGCAGCAACAACGTCTAGCCCTAGATAGGGAGGCCTTGACTTTAGAGAGAGAGAGAGAGGCATGGGTTGGGGTTAGTTCCCCATAGTGGCAGCAGCCGTTTCAGGAATTATGGGATCAGCGAGGACACCCTTGATTATAGAAACTTACATCAAACTGTCCTCCCATACAAGGTGGAGGATGATATCCAAAAGTGGTTTGCTGCACTTGAGAGGGCCTGTAAAGTTCAGAGGGTCCCTCACAGGTAGTGGGCTGCTATTCTCCGGTTGTCCTTCTCTGACAAAGGGAGGGACAGACTCCTCACTGTAAGGGAGGAGGACTCAGACAAATACAGTATTATAAAAGCTGCACTCATAGATGGTTTTGGGATCATCACAGAGCAGTACAGAATAATATTCATAGAAACCAAAAAGGAATCCTCCCAGGATTGGGCCAACTTTGGGGACTGTTCTGTCAAAGCTTTAGAAGGCTGGTTACATGGCAGCAAAGTATCTGACTATGAGGGTCTATATAATCTTCTATTGAGAGAGCATATTTTGAATACCTGTCTGATTTGTTACTCCAATACTTGGTAGATTCAGATCTGACCTCTACCCACAAATGGGTCAGAACAAGGGTGTATGAAAGTAGCCTCTTTCTAGCATGGTTACCCCCACTTTTGTCCTTTTTGTGAGTGTGTGTCAGTGTATTTTTACTGTGTCACTGGGATGCTGCTAGCCAGGAACCCAGTGCTCATAGATAAAAACCCATATGTCAATGTGTTTTGCCTGTCTCACTGGGATGCTGCTAGCCAGGACCCCAGTGCTCATAGTTTGTAGCCTAATGTGTACGACTGTGTAGTGCCTAACTGTGTCACTGAGGCTCTGCTAACCAGAACCTCAGTGCTTATGCTCTCTCTGCTTTTAAGTTTGTCACTGTAGTCCAGTGACTTCCTTTACCAATTTCAATTAGCATACTGGACCGCCCTTATAAGTCCCTAGTATATGATACCTAGGTACCCAGGGCATTGGGGTTCCAGGAGATCCATATGGGCTGCAGCATTTCTTTTGCTCAGACAAACCCTTACACAGGACTGCCACTGCAGCTTGTGTGAAATAACACACACATTATTTCACAGCCATTTTCACTGCACTTGAGTAACTTATAAATAATCTATACATCTAACCTTCACTTGCTGAAGGTTAGGTGCAATGTTACTACATGTGAGGGCACCCTTGCACTAGCAAAGGTGCCCCCACATAGTTCAGGGCCATTTCCTGGACTTTGTGAGTGCAGGGACACCATTACACATGTGCTCTACATATAGGTGAATACCTATATGTAGCTTCACAATGGTAACTCCGAATATGGCCATGTAACATGTCTAAGATCATGGAATTGTCCCCACATTCCCAATCTGGTGTTGGGAAGCCAATTCCATGCTTCCTGGGGGCTCCATCATGGACCCCCAGTACCGCCAAACCAGCTCTCTGAGGCTTGCACTGCATCTACAGCTGCTTCCACCTCACAGACAGGGTTCTGCCCTCCTGGGGTCTGGGCAGCCCAGTCCCAAGAAGGCAGAACAAAGCATTTCATCTGAGAGCTGGGTGTTACACCCTCTCCCTTTGGAAATAGGTGTTACAGGCTGGTTAGGGGCAGCATCAGCCTCTGGAAATGCTTTGAAGGGCACAGATGGTGCCCTCCTTGCATAAACCAGTCTACACCGGTTCAGGGACCCCTTCTCCCCTGCTCTGGTAGGAAACTGGACAAAGGAAAGGGGATTGGCCACTCCCCTGTCCATCACCACCCAGGGGCGGTGCCCAGAGCTCCTCCAGTGTGTCCCAGACTTCAGCCATCTTGCTTTGCAAGGTGTGGGGTCACTCTGGAGGGTTCTGAGTGGCCAGTGCCAGCAGGTGACGTCAGAGACCCCTCCTGATAGGTCCATACCTGATAAGGTAGACAATCCCCTTCTCAGGTCTACTTAGGGTCTCTCCTGTGGGTTCTCTTCAGATTCTGCTTGTAGGTTTCCTTCAGGAATCCTCTGCAACAACTTCAGCATCCTCTGACCTCGGATCAACCGCAGCCTGCTCCAAGAAATGCTGTAAGTGCAACAAAGTGTCTACAAGAGACACTTTTCCTCAGCAACCTCAGCTCCAAGTGAGCAACAGCAAAAGTTTCCATGGTGTGCATGCTCTGGTGACTCCCTATCTTCATCCTGCACTAGAAGGACCAAAGAAATCTCCTGGGGAGTGACGGAGTAGCTTCCTTGCTCCAAGCAGGCACCTCCCAAGGCGACGACCGGTACCCTGGGAATCCTCTCACGGTGATGAGCATGCCCCTAAGGACACAGGGGGTGGACATCATCAACATAGACTGTCCTGAGGTCCTGCTGATGCAATTTGGAGGAAGCAAGACCTTGCCTTCCCCAAGAACGATGGTGCCCCTGTGTTTTGTGTGTTCTTCACCCCCTGAGGCCTTTGTGCACTCTTTGCAAAATTACTTTGTGTACAGTCTGGCCCAGGTCCCCAGCACTCCAACCTGTGATGCTCAACTCACTGAGTTGTTCTCCAGCGCTGTGGGACCGTCTTTTGTTGTGCTGCATCAACTGCATTTTGCACCTCCTTTGAACCCAGATCCTGTGGCTTCTGGGTGAGCTGGCTGACATCCTGAGGGCTCTCTGCAGTGCTGAGAGCCCCCTCTTCCTCTTCACACAGAGTTGAGGCCCCCAAGTCCCTCCTGGGTCCATCTAGTGCCATTTTGATGTAAAACAAACGTTTGCCGTAACCAAGGCTTGTTGGTGCCTTCCAGCTTGAAATCTCATCTGCAATGATCTTCACGCCATTGGACATCTTTTGTATCATGCAGAAACACGCTGGCATCTTCCTAGGGTGCATTTCTTTAGTCTTCAACTAACCAGGGACTCTTCTTTTGCACCCTATTCTGGTTTGGCAGGGGCTCCTGTCCTTCCCGGAACTTCTTTCGACTTCTGGACTTGATCCTCTTCCTTTGCAGATCTTCAGGCCCAATAATCCAGCAGTTGTTCTTTGCAGACTTGTTTGGCTGCTGCAAAATCTCAAAAACGAGGTGTAGTGTGTCCAAGGAAACTTGCAGTACTTTACTCCTGCTTTTCTCGGGTCTAGTGTGTCTACACTTGTATAGGGGGGAATTCGTGATTAGCCACGATAACAGTTCTTGGTTACTGGGAACGCCGTGAGATGATTTGACCACGGCTTCTATGTTCCCGCATATGATACTGGCACATTGGAATTAAGATTACGTGTAAGGATTCCTGCGTTACTAACTCTGATGTGAGAAACAAATGTGTTCATCACACAAGATTGTCTAAACCGGGAAAAGATTACTAATGAACACAGGACGTACCTGATCTCAAGCCCTGATGAAGTCCGTGAGAGGGATCTCTCATTGGACGAAACACGTGTTGGCTGTGGTGGCTAATTGTATATGAATTTCGAGGACGTTTTTTAATTATGAACGAACTGCTTCAAGAAATAAATTTATCCTGAACCAATTTTGGCGTGATTGCCTTCCATACTGAAGATCTGTTACATCGCTAAACTCCGAAATTTACTTTCGTGAGTGCCCTGACAGCTGCCTGGTGTTACTGTTAGTTTACCTTGAAACATTGGAGGAGTAAGGAAGATCCTCCTGTCAGGAGCACCATGACAGAATTGATACGTGGACTTTACTACATGGACTTACTGTGAGCGCCCATTACCTATGACCTGCTTCCTAGTTGCTATTTGTCTGTCTTTGGGAATTCGTGATTCACATTCCACATTTTTAGTATATGGTTTGTGTTGCCCCTAGACATATTTTCTCCCATTGCATTCTATATGATTTCCTACTGTTTGCATTGTTCTATGACTATTTACTTGTCTAGTTTTGGTGTCTAGTGTATATGTTGTGTATAATACTTACCTCCAGAAGGAGTATTGTCTCTAAGATATTTATGGTACTGTGTCACCCAAATAAATACCTTTATTTTTGGTAACACTGAGTATTGTCTTTACTTGTGCATAAGTACTGTGTAACTATAAGTGGTATTGCATGAGCTTTGCATGTCTGCTAGTTCAGCCTAAGATACTCTGCTATAGGTACCTCTATCAGCCTAAGGTGCTAGAACACTACTACATTCACTAACAAGGTATAACTGGACCTGATGTGAGGTGTATATTCCCAAAGTACCCACTACAAACCAGGCCAGCCTCCTACAAAGAGTGAGCAGGTAAGCTCATACAGGGGGTGATAACGAAAAGAAGAAAGATGGTGAAAAGACTCAGGACAAGCATGGGGACAAACATAAAAATAAAGATTCCTCTTGAGGTCCACAACACTCCTCTGGGGTGGGGATAAAATGTCTTATTCCTCTTCTACACACAATAAAAAGCCTTGGTGCTATGTGTGCAGAGGTAAAGGCCATAGGCCAGGGGACAAGTTCTGTCCACGTAAAGCCCCTGAGCCACCATAACTACTACATGCCCTTCAACTTCTAGTGCCCCTAGTAGTAATAGTAATAGTGGTGAGACTACTTGCAATAGTCAGAGCAAAGGTGTGGTTGGGTTCACTTTTGGGTCCATCATAGAAAATGGGGTAGGTGTAGAAACCCCCAAGATTGTTTCAGTCTCATCTGGTGGCACTGACCTTGCCACCTTGGCTGCTTGTCCCCTTAACATGGATAAGTACAAGCAGTCAATTGAAATAAATGGTGTTGAGGCCCAGGCCAACTGGGACACAGGTGCCAGTATCACTTTAGTGACTGAAAACTTGGTGTCACCTGCACAACACCTCCTTGGACAGAAGTGCCAGGTTACTGATGTCAACAACTCCACCCAGTCTCTCCCCTTAGCTGTAGTGCAATTCAATTGGGGTAGAGTTACTGGCCCTAAGCAAGTAGTAGTGTCACCTAGGTTACTTGTGGAGTGTTTCCTAGGAATTGACCGAGAGGCGTCAGGTTGATCTGAAGTAGAGTTTAGGTTCTATGCATCCATGCTGGCTATACCTCAGGTGAGATGAAAAAGCTCTAGGTACAGAATATTATTTCCTATGGAAAGCAATGGAGACAGAGTGATAAGGCAATTGCAAGTACTTATCTCACCGCTGTACCACCAATGTAGGAGGCTGGCCTAGTTTGGAGTGGGTACCTAAGGTACTTACACTTTATACCAGGTCCAGTTATCCCTTATTAGTGAAATATAGTCAGTGTCTAGAAGTCAGGCTCTCTAGGGGTAGTGTGGATGAGCAGGCATGGCCTAACTAGGAGACATTCAAAACTCTTGCCATACCATTTTAGTCACACAGTACTCACACACATGAAAGAAAATACTCAGTGTTACAAAAATAAAAGCACTTTATGTTGGTGACACAAATGCCAAATATACCATAGAGACTACACTCCCTTAGGAGGTAAGTAATACACAAATTATATACACTAGTATGCAGAAATAGCTGTAAAAACATTTAGAAAACAGTGCAAATAGTGAAAATCACAATAGTTAGAAATGGGTCTTGGGGAACACAAACCATATACTAAGAAAGTGGAATGTGAAAGTTGGTTTCCCACCTAGGCAAGTGTAGTGTGCAGATAGGTGCTGGGAGTATTAGAAAACACCAAAGGTAAGTAATAGAACCCATCCCAGAGCCCAGAAAAGCAGGAGTAAATCACAGTAACTTTCCTAGAAAACACAAGAACACGTGATAGAATGCAAGAACCAGAAGAGACTGTAAAACACCAATGATGGATTCCTGGACCTGAACACCTGTGGAAGAAGGGGACCAAGTCCAAGAAGCAATGAAGAGTCCAGGGAGAACAAGAGCCCCTGCTAACCCGGATGAAGATGCAAAAGAAGAACCACCAGTGAAGAAGAACAGTCAGTACTGTACCGAGGAAGATGGATGCGGATTCCTGGTTAGGGCAGAGATGTCCCACGCCGGATTGATGATTGCAGTCTGGTTTGCGTCACTGGATTCTGCCAACAAGCTTTGTCACATGCAAAGCACACGGTTAGCAATAAATTGCGTTGCCCGGGACCAGGAGGGACCTGATGGCCTCTACTCAGGAGTAAAGAGACAGAGGGGGCTCTCAGCAACTCAGAGAGCCCTCAGAAGACCAGCAAGAAAACACAGAAGTTCCACAGCACGGGGATGAAGAAGGTGCAAATGGAGGCTCATGCAGCACTACACATAAGGATCCCATGCAGCTGGAGAACCACTCAGGAAGTTGTGCATCACAGGAAGGAGTGCTGGGGGCAGGAGCTGTGCTGTGCATGAAGAACTTCTTGCAAGGTCGCACACAAGCCTTGGCAATTACAAAACATGTGGTGCAAGGGGGTACTGTCTTGTGTGGGGAGGCAAGCTCTTACCTCCTCCAAAGTTGGACAGCTGGACCTTAGGACCATCGGGACCACTTCAGTCCACCACCCGTTTTGCTGGATCCATGCACTTTGTAAGGAGAGGGGACCCACACCACTGGTTGTCCCTGCAGAGGGGTCCCTCCTGAAGCAGGAAGTGACTCCTTCACTTCAAGGGAGATTTCTTCATTCTTCTGGTGCAGGCTGAAGGCTGGCTGTCCTCTGAGAATGCATGACCTGGAAACAGTTGCAGTTGCTGGGAAGAGCTGAAGATACAATGTTGCAGAAGTCATCTCTGCTTCTTTGTTGCAGTTAGTAGAGTTCCTGGAGGGTCCAGACGCAGTTTTGTCGGTAGACAGTGAAGTAAAGGATGCAGAGGATTTCTTTCTGGAGTATTGCAATCTGAATCTGATGAAACACCAAGGAGAGAGGCCCTAATTAGCCCTGAAAGGGGGATTGCTTAGCCACACAGGTAAGCACCTATCAGGGGAAGGCTCTGACGTCACCTGATGGCACTGGCCACTCAGATAGACTTTGTTTATTATTTACTGCCATATGGCATCTCTCCAACAAACTTGAAATTTGGAGGTGCTCTGTCACCAATCTGACCTGGATGTCATGCTCCTCCTCACTAAAGCGACACTTGCGCTTTCTCTTCTCCTTCTCCTGGGACTTTTCTGAACCCTCCTGGCTGGTACTTGCGTGACTGGGATCTGTCTTGGGACTCTCTTGGCCTGAAAGCTCCATCTTCTCTTCAATTTGCACTTTTTTCTACTTGTACTTTTTTTTTACGCTATTGCGGTAAAAAATTGTGCTAACCCTTTTGCGACATATATTCGTGCCACACAACGGTCTAGCACCACTTTTGAAGTATTAGTGTCACATTTCCTTACGTCATATTGCAATGGTTAATGTCATTTTTTTTACGCTAACCATTCCTTAGCGCCACCATGTGTCATTTCTTAAATATGGCACTAAGGAATGACGCTAACTTGCATTAAAAAAATGATGCACAACTGTGTTAGCACAGTTGTAATTTTTCAGAAATATGGGCCCAAGTCGGGGTGGCAAGGTACAGCCCTTGCAACCCAAGATTGACACCATTCTGGTTTGGAACCCTCCCAAGACCCAGACTGAGGTGAGAGCCTTCCTAGGACTCACTGGATATTACAGGAGATTCATCAAGGGGGATGGCACCATTATTGCCCCCTTGACAGAGCTGACTTCCAAGAATTAGCCGCATCAAGTAATCTGGGAGGAGTCATGCCAGAAAGCCTTCAATACCCTAAAGGAAGCCATGTGCATGGCCCCCATGCTCAAGGCCCCAGATTTTTCCAAAGACTTTGTTTTTCAGATGGATGCCTCAGAGCATGGCATAGGGGCCAATGGTCTCACAGCTAAATGAAGAGGACCTGGATCAACCTGTAGCCTTCAGTTACTTTCCAGGGAACAGAGGTAGAGCGTGATTTTAAAGGAAGACTTTGCTGTGGTCTGGGTGCTGAAGAAGCTAAGGCCCTCCCATCTTTAGGGGATGTGCAGAAGGCGCAAGAAATCTGGTGTACCGATGCTGATGCATAAGATTCTTGTAAATGAGGCCCCCAATTTCTAAAATGAATGTATCAAAGTAGGGACATGCAAAGGTCCATCATTTTTTTCACATGAGCCTTAGGCATTTTTCCACAAATCTATGGAGATATGCAGCATTTTACAAAAATCGGTTTTCACATGAAATTCTACACTTTTGCAATGGACATATTTTTAATATTGCATACTTACCATTTTTATCAGTTGAATAGGTGCAGTTTGTCATATCTTTATGTCATGAATGTTGACAATAAAAAGCTACTAAAGGAATGCACTTACATTCTGAATGGCACCTTACACTGATGAGACTCTGAGTCCCCAAGAGATTGGCAAAGAAGAAAACAAATTTACAAACTTCATCATCCAGAGATTTAAAAGAAAATATATTTATTTTTAATTTGGGGCGTGCTTTGATGCAAAGTGTTATTTAAAGAAGCAATGTACGGCATCATATGTGGAGAAAGCTATAATTTAGCATAAAAGAATACCTGCTAACTTTGTGAATGCCAATAATTGGGAAGATAGCAAAACTATGCTTTCCTAATGAAACAATTACTCACCCACAGTGTGATTCATCTGAAGTACTTTACTGATTGGAAAAGAGAAAAGGACTTGTATCAAATGCATGCTTGGAAACTCAATTTGGTGGGGGGCAGAAAGAGTGCGGAGTCACTGGAGTGAGTCAATGAGCATAGTGTAATATGGTGCAGAGGTGCGTAGTCACAGGGCAAATCTGGGGTGGCCAGTGAAGGTGGAGATTGGAGGCATGAGTTATGAACCTGCAGTTTTTTCTTCAGGGGCTAATTTCTGCTATGCCACCAAGCTGGAAAATGACAGAAATACACACAAGTCCAAAAATAGAAACTGTACAACATGAACATTTTGGCTGGGATTTAAAAAGTGATGTTCTTCTGCTTCAGTTGAAGGGATAGAGATGAAAATTCTTGTACTATGGCATTTTCGTTTTAATCAAATACACATCACCAGTTCTATATGGTATTATCTCGTCTATCCTTGGTGGGGGGAGGCAGCTAAGAGGATCATATGGCTTTAGTGGTTAACAAGCATGGATCGTGAAATTGAATAAACATTTGTTACAATGTGTCAGGAAGGATGTTGTGACAGAAGAGCCCTCTACATGATAATGGATGTGCACCCCTGGCCTGAGTGTTTCACTATACTGATGTCTAGATCACTAATATCATTTTTGTTATCATAGGCACACATGGATCACATATGTGCACCATGATATTGGCCTGTCACATGGATTGCAGGCTTGTTGTACCAAGAGGGGCACCCAAAGCTCTTCACTCACAGAAGTGGAAGGCTATCGCCTTCACCAGCAGTGAAGCAGCACAAGCACCTTGAAGGCAGCATACCATGTAATGATCAGACGAATTGAACAGGCCCTTATTAATCTGTCTTACTGAAGTTAGGCTTATGGACTTACTCATTTTTAAAGTTCCACTGCTGTGCTGTGCCCAACTGACCTCTACTTGCTTCAACATACTGAAGATACACCAAAAATAAATTGTTCAAATGGCTGCTGGAAAAACACCAGGAAAATTGTTACACTAGTCCCAATTACCAGCAGACACTCTTGAAATAGAAATTATTAAGAAGCTCCTGAACAGGCTCCAAAACATCTAAAACACTGTGGCAAGGCTCAACCTTCCTTGCAGCACCCATATCCCCCCACATCTCAGAGAACATCAATGGCTCCTGATACACAAACACACCAAGTTCAAACTCCTGGCTCATACACACAAAAAGCATTACACAACGGTGGCCCGGCCTTCCTCATCAGCCGTACACAGTTCCACCCACCTCCCAGGCATTTCTGCTCAGTCAGACCCTCACTGTCGTATGTACCCCGAAAGTGATAGCCACAGTCTCACCTTCTCCTAAACCTCTTGCAAGGTGTGGATCGACCTCCCAAACCACATCAGGGTCTCCTTTTCACTTTTTCGAATTCTGCATTAAGCTGATGACTTTGCTTTTGAATAATTACACCAAGGAGGCAGTGTCGCTCCTTCCACAAAGCATCTGGATACCCCTACAAGTGATTAGCTTGCAATACAAATACTCATACACAACAATTTGCCATTGGCATACATCACTTTAGTGCGAACACTTCACAGAACTGGTGTATCTCTGCTGAGTGTATGTGGGCCTGGAAAGAGTACAATAATGCTGTACATAGCAGTGCTTGTATAGTGAATGCATG
Source organism: Pleurodeles waltl (assembly GCF_031143425.1). Lineage (NCBI taxonomy): Eukaryota > Metazoa > Chordata > Amphibia > Caudata > Salamandridae > Pleurodeles > Pleurodeles waltl. Next base: position 760,797,896 of record NC_090450.1, read on the forward strand.
TGCTAAGTGTATATGTTCCAAACACTGAAGGTGTCTAAGAGTCAGAAGCAAAGGCCCTCATGTATCATCATTGGGCTTGCTCCACGTCAGACTGGCACAGCAATGACTGACGGGACCCTTGTGGGGGCCTCTTTGCCAGTAATTTGAGACAGAACAAAGCTGGACAGAAAGAAAAGAATGTTAAATTTGACTCTGACGCTCCCCTAACCACCAATTTTATTAGTAAGAGGTCGGCTGGTCAAGATTAAAAACACAAATAGAGCTAAGGAGACAATGATACAATACTCTAAAGGAAGGGTGGAAAAAACCCAAAACTATCACCACCCTAGAAAGTCAACATGTTTCGCGCCCACTAACGTCCAAGCGGATGAATTGATGCTTCATCAGGACTAAATTACATCTTCTCCAAAGGTTGTTGAACAAATCAATCAATCACTGTGTTCAAAAACTTATGACAGTACACAGAAGTGAGACTATACTCACAACAGTTCACACTGATTTAGAGGAACTGAGACAAACCTGTAGAAGAACGAAAAAACAGAAAGAAAAAATCATGTAACACATCATCCAACTCTCTTTGAGGGAATAATTAATAGTAATCAAATATTCATGGGCATACACACAGAGTTACAAAAGTAAGGTATAAAAATAAATAAAGATATGCTTACCATCCTTGACTAAGGAAAGGTTTTCTCATGGGAAGCGCAAACTTCCAATCATTCGTTGATTCTACAGTAATGTGTAGCAAACATAACTTACACAATATACTCATCGAGATGACGACTGTGATCAAATGTTACATGGTAAACAATTCAACTGACACAATTATCAGATGACAGTAAACAATGTATTCAAGAGAGAGAAACAAGAAAAAGGAAACCCAGCAGCAAAAAACTGAAACGCTTATCTGGAAATCTGTGGATTGACTAAGAAGATCATGCTTGACACAAAAAAACTCAATATGAGGGCAGCGAACTAGGGGGGCTGCCACAGAAAAAAAGAAATCAAAGTTTCTATTTTCTTAAAAAGGATTTCCAGATAAGCTTTTCAGTTTTTTGCTCCTGGGTTTACTTTTTCTTGTTTCTATCTCGTTATTTTATTAGTGTGTCTTTTTTGTGTCTTTGTATTTTTAAGTTTTTAAATTGTGCATTCTGTGATTTATTGTAATTTTGTTTATTTTTCCCTTTACTGACTTAGTTTATTCTTCCTTCCTTCCTTTTCCTGTTTCGACTGACCCACAGAGATGGACCTCAGGAGGTCAATAACCTCCCTACTGAGGGCAGCAGGGCTGACTGGGGTAGGAGTGCCTGCAGGAAAGAAGACACCCACCCTCTATGGTGAGCGGGCACGGTCAACTGGGTGGGGCACAGGGACGGCAGTGGTAGTAAAGGGGGTGGTGGACAAAGATGGTGCTGGGGTGGTTTCAGAAGGGAGTGTCAACTGGAGGAGGATTCCAAAGATGATGAAGCAGAAGATCCGGTCTCCCTTGTGGCATTCCCCTCACCCTCTGGGACACTGGGTCCCTCGCTGTTGGTGGTCTCAGCACTCTGGGTCCTGTGGCCGACAGCATCCCAACTTGCCTGTTCCCCGTCTCCTGCCGATGGTGATGCACACAAACAGAGATGGAGAAAGGGTCATCACATCCTTCACATACACAAATTACAACATGCACAACTGTAGGTATACATCTCCTGGTTAGGGAATCCCATATAGAATACCACATATTCTACATCATGTCACAACATGTTGCTTATATCTACCCCTTCATGTCATATCTCTCACCAAAATCATAATCCTTGTAAGGTAGTACTACTGGAGCTTTCCATGAATTCACCTGTAAACCTATGTCAGTATGCTCATCATGCTCTGGCTAAAGCCGATATTCCCTACTAATCCTGGTCATATATCTCCATACTCCTATGAGCTTTTGGAACAGCAGTTAATTGATGACACCATATCAGGCATGTTCCGATTCAACACCTGACCAGTCCATGTCCATGAGTAATGTTCATGCAAGTAATACAACTCTATTCACAAATGACACAACACCTGCAATTTCAATCACATACTTATCTTTACCCTCTGTACATATATTACACAAAGGACACAATCCCTGATGAAGACACAACATGTGGCAGTGCCATACAGGTGCCATATGATTCTTAGAATGCATGTCTGGAGAACAGCTATGTCACTACATGTACCAAATGCTAGAGGCATAGCTGCAGTCTCAAAACACAGATACTCAACATCACACCATACATGCATGTGCAGCAACAGTGGCCTTCCTAGCACACATGAGACATCCACTGACAATCACAGAGAGCACTGTAACAACAACTAAACAAAGGACAGCCAACTAATTCCTAGTAGGGCACATGACATTCTATCTGACATGCAGATACAGAGCCACAAAATGAAAACATGAGTAAACCAACATCACTCGCACCAGTCCTGACATGTGACCTAAGTCCATACAACACATATATCCCACAACAACAACACATGTGTGACAAATAGTAGTATAGCCAAACCATGACATCTCAAAGTATAAAGTGACCAAAAACCAATGGCTGTCCAACTTGTACACATTAGCTAGGCTAAGGGAAGCAATGATTGTCCCACTCAACAAGATCTGCCTTGAGTAACCATTGTGACATGATGTAGTCAGCTAATACCATATGTTGCACTAGTATTGGTAGGCAGTTGACACATATTACATAGACATTACACATTGTCAAAGGGTAGGATAGCCTAATCACTTACCTACTCTAAATCAAAGGCATTGGGATAATAGTGAATCGGCTACATTTCAACGGCATGGAAATGCATGATAAGGCCAAATAGACAATGTCAGGCACTCATAGTTGGATGTCCTTCCATTACAACCTTCACATTCCCCATAGTATGCATATGAAGGGACAATGGGGACACCTCCACAAACCCATATGTACAGCCCTGTTGACTGATTGAGATGCCAGACTCACATGGAATCAATATCTGTACCAGGAAAAAAGGAAACTAGGACCTGTACAAAATATGTCAGGCACTCTGTAGCACATACTGATCTACACAGATGGGAATGGTCTGACACCTTAGAGCTACCTATTAAAATATTCTCAATCATGGACCTGGAAATACTAGATGGGTAGAATGCTACAGCTTACACAGACATATCTATCTATCTATATATCTATCTATATATATATATATATTACATATATGTATATATATTTGGTTGGGTGGATTCACACATGTGGCACTGTTAATTGTGCATCTCCACATACAGTCATAGATGTACCTTGACACAGGTGATCTAAACCTACACATGTGGAGGCCTTTCCAGTTGTCAGCATACATGTAGCATGTGCTACATTGTCACAGCTGCAAAATTATGACAGCAAACACCAAACTACCAGAGCTAAGTACAAGGATACAGTCAGTGCTTAGCCCCTTGTGGCTGCTGTGCTGTATTCAAATGTCCATCCACCTCAAGGTAGGCTACCGCCAAAATGCGGCCCACAAGGGGGGTCAGGGCACAAGAGACACCCTTCCCTCGCTGGGAGGACATCCCCCGCTGGACCTCCACAGTTTTCCCGGCCCAGCATCTCAGGTCCTCCCAATGCTTTCTGCAATGGGTGCTCCACAAGCTGTGGATCCCCCGGGTCTGCACTTGCTTGGTGATGGCATGTCAAATCCCCTTCTTCTGATGGATGAGACAGACTAAAGGAGAAAGTCATGCACACATGTACCATACCAATAGGAGTGATCAGTGCATATCAGTTACAGCAAGTAGGCACACATCTCCATCCTCTCTGCACACATGCCTTCACAATAAGCCATATACATGCATCTGCACCATCACAAATTCACAAGCCTGAGGCAACGTCACACTCTACACCTATCACACATGGCTAGGCCATTGGATTCACCTGTTCCTCTGGTGCCCCATATAACTGTCCATACAGCGGTAGGACCTCCTCCACCAGCCTTTCAGGTTCTTCTGGAGAGAAGGCAGGGGCCCTACCACCTAGAGGACATGGCATGATTGCTCACAGAGGCAGTATACAGCAGCTCACTTTGTGGCGGTCTTGCTGGCAACAGTGTCAGGAGTCAAGTGAGCAATACTGCTGAAAATGGTGGTCACGGCCACCACATACAGGACAATGTTAACCAATGGCAAGTTGCAATTCATTAAGGGGGGCCACTGAGACTAACCTATATTGTAATGTACTGCGGCGCCACTCAGAGAGGTGGGGAGCTGTACAGCCCTCGCAGGGTCCAGGGTCTCCACTCCTCGAGACTAGGGAACATTTGGATGCATTGCCCTCTGGCTAATAGCCCTCCTTACTAGTGGTAATGCATTTTGGTGTAATAAATAAGGGTTTTTTGGCCTTGACTTTGCTGATACATTTTGCATAATAAACATTCATGGAACATGCCAAATAAAAATACAAAATCAATATGTATGTATACACACAGGCTAACTCATGCCTTTAAAAGTGTATTCCCATGGGTATGGGTTATACTCAAGGGAATCTTTGTGAAGGGAGGGAGACACAAAAAGGCCACTTCAACCTCATCATGGAGACGCTGCCATGCACAGAGCTGTCACCATGAGCCAGAACCCTAACTTTATGTGACTATCGCCTCCTTACCTGCTCCTGCCAATCAAGCCTTGGCTCTGATCTGATTGGCTGCCGCTCGACAAAAATAGATCATGGCAAAACATCCGCAATTGAAGATCTCAGATATTGCTCCTAATACAGAGAACTGTGTTGTAAAATGCACTGTCATTCGAGTTCTACACCCTCATCCTCCTTCCTTCTGTTGTTCCAAGTAGTATGGGGACTAGTATGAAAAAGATATTTCAGAGCAGATTTTGCTTCCCAAACTGACTGTTTCAAAGCCCTAGGATGGGAATCAAATGCGATATGAATAAGGGCACCCAGTCTGGCCAGAGTGATCAATTGTAATTATCAGTCAAAGTCTTAATCTGTAAAAAAGGAGGTTATAAAATGAAGGTAATAAAAAGCAAGCATTTGCAATGCAATGGGTCTTGCGTTTGCTCCAGTAAGAGCTATTAGCATTGTAAACTCCTAACCGGACTTTTCTTGTCACATAAACTGAAAAATAATAAAATTTCACATAAAGGATCAAATTTAAAGCAGCATGCCATGAGCGTAAAGGTGACTAATCAGAACAAAAGACCGGTCCAGTTTAGCCTTTGCATAGTAATTAAAAATATAAGAAATAAAAAAAAACGTGATTGCGCTGTGTAAAACCTTGAATTCGTGAAGGAGCGCCAGGATATTAAAGAATAGAATTAAACTGGTAGTAATGAAAAGCACTTGATTACTGCCCAGCGAGATCACGCTGCCTATAACATAAAGAGAAAAAGTATTCCAGAAACCATGTGGAAAACATTGAGCCTCGTATGTTTTCAGTAGTTAGCCAGTGAGCTCGAGGAGGGCTAAACACCAGAAAAGGCATGGCATATGCATGCCTTTCACTAATAAAATCAAGTGAATTTTAAAAGGCAAGCCCACAAACCAAATAAAGTGATGGGTGTGACATGGGTGTGGTTAAAAGCCCACAGAAAGATTACAACAGAGACAGAGCATTTGCATGTTCAACCCTAATGAATGGAAGTAGTAACGTCACAACACTGTTTTACTTTGAACACCAATCCTACATTTATTAAACTGGTGAATATGGGGACACATCTCAGTTCTTACAAGCATGACTTATAATTTTAATATTGAATTACACATATGTTAAAAGTGCTATTGTTGTGACCCAAAGGATTTTCCATGTCAGGTTACAAGCCCCAAATAGTTTAAAGAATAGAAGCTACACCGATACACCAAGATAAACATGAGAATTACCACTAATAACATGCGCAGTACTCTGCTTATGTGATACTTTTACTGGATTCCTTGTTCACCTTCAGCTTACTGACATATTTTACTAGCAGAACATCATATATATCCAGATATATCCAGATTTGAAATTACTGTTGCTTCATGTGCCAGCCTCACCCCTTTTGATATAACTGTAATAAAATGAGGTGTAAGAAATTGGTTATTGGTTAAGAGGGGTCAAATCTGCACTCAGGCAACAACCGCAGTCCTTGTCAGCGTAAAACCACATGTCACTAAACTATCCAGTGCTGAACCCTCTGGTAGCTTGGAAAAAAAGCTGTCAGGCTTACATTAAAGGTATTGTCTAAAAATAGGGTAAATAGTTATAAATAAAATAATACCAGAATGACAAAAAATCCAAAGAGTAGAGAGAATACATTTCAAAGTTTTTAGTGAAAACAGCACCTTAAAGAAAGAAGGCACCAACTGATGTCACCAGTTCGTTCTAGATCATGGGAAAGTGACAAATTCAGGATAACCATGATGAGGTGCAGGTTTGATTACATGGACCAGGTTAGTCCCACTGAAAAGTTATGCTCAAAGATCACCGCTAAGACTTCCGTTCTGGTGGAGGGTGCCAAGAGGTGGAGGATGGACATTCCAGGAGCTTTGTATAGGGGGTTGTGGCAAGCTGTTTCTCAAACTGAACTCCTCCATTGAATAACATTGGGCGCCTGACTCTGTGTTGGCACTCTGCACCGGCCGCCCCTGTGCCGCTGAGGGTATAAGTTTGGTGCTGCCTTATGGGCCCCCAGTGCTTACCTCAACCCCTGGAGACCAACCTCTGACACCGCTTTTACTTAACTGTGAGCAGCACATTTTCATTCACCCCCAGGCTCCATTGGTTAACATTGGGTACCCAACTATGGATTCCATCTCTCCACCCAACCGCCCCTATGCCGCTGTTGGAACACTCTTGGTACCAATTTGAACCTTGCCTGGTGACCTAAAACCCTGAAGACTGGGTTTGTAAGTTGTGTACTTACCTGCAAAACCACATTCTTGTTTTCCTCCCATAGGTGAACATTGAAGACTCTGAAAACTTCACTGTGTCGATTTTTGAAACTGAAAATATTTTTTTATTTAAAAACTGCTTTCATTGTAATTAAGTTCTTTGGTTCAAAGCATATATAAAAGCAAATTTTATTTTTCTAAATTGGTCTCAGGTTTATTCTTTGAGTGTGTGTCTAATTTTTTGCCTCTTAGAGTATAACAAATGCTTAACATGACTCCTTCGTAAGCCTAGCTGCTCGACCACAGTACAACAAATAGAGCATTAGACCTATCTATGTCTGCCTCTGCAAGCCTCTGGGGATCCACTGGACTTTCTGCACAGAGTACTCCATTTTAGTGCACTATATAGAGAGCCAACTTCCAATATCTACCACGTCGAGTGAAATGTTGTGTAATTCTGTAGCGCTCATTAATAAGTATTAACCCATTAAATAACACTCACTCAGTGGCATGCAAAGTATCAAGAACACTTGGAATAGAGAAATCATCTTTAGTGTGGTGGCTGCTGCAGTAAGTGAACCACCCTCAGTTTATCCCAACTGTGTGCCAGCGAGCTGGAGAGAATAAAATACTGAAGGGGCTTTGGGCCTTCCCCAGTCAAGGGGGCGGCAGGGTTTCCACATCCTTAGTAGGCTGGTATGCCACTTGCCAGAGCTTAACTGAACCCAAGAATCATCAATGTCGGCAGAATTGTTTGAGTTTGTGTGTGTAATATAGAACTCCCCTCAGAGAGGCATGTGCAGTTTTTACAGGGAAAGATCAATAGCACAGTCTCTGCTGAAATAATCACGTGTCAAGCATATGTGAAGACATATCAGGAGTTAGCATTGTCACCTCTAAGAGTCTGGTATGTATGGGGTGGATTCAGTTATGTGTCTTGTTAGTCATTCAGTATCCCAGCTAAAAAAATACATGTTGAAATTTCTGAGATGTAATAAAAAAAGTTGTCCTACTGGACTCATTACGGGAATACCTATATCATCAATGTAATTTGCCTAGGGCACCTGGGGAACTGGTCAGGAGCCCTACAAACTGTCATGAACAAACTCCACAGAAACACATTCCTCCAGAAATTCATGGTAGTAAAAAAAAAACATTGGAATCATTGTGAATGAAATGGCAGATGCAGTGGTGTCAAGCAGCACATGCCCTGTATTAACTTCGTGGCATCTACTTGAAAGTGATTTTGATGTATTTTGTACTAATGTGAATTTCTGGAGGGCTGTGTTCCTCTGGAGCCTGCTTGTGACCGTACAGATAATTTCTGTTGCCCTGTGTACTTTCGACAAATTGCATCGGTCCTAAACACATCCTACAATTGAGATTGGGTTGAAAGGCTGACACCCTTTTCCCTGGTTACAGAATCACATGGAGAAATATATCAATTAATATAATCATCCAACACAAACTGTTTTAATGACTATGGATATGTACAGCATATTTTGTATCACTCTTGTGTATATTCACCTGCACCAGAACTGCATTGTCTTCAGTTTTCAATTATACACTCTGCACTTTCCATGTTAGACTATAGGTAATTCTGGAATGATTCTTGTGGCACAACTATTGCTTAATATATTGATATACCTTAGTCTCTGTGGGCATATAGGGTTGTCCTTATTTGATTTATATAGATATTTCTCAGATGGCACCAGGGTAATTGTTGGGTCAGTCAGCCCTCAGTCGGAGGAGGGGACCCCTATTCTGCTATAGCTTAAAATACTCAGTGGATTTCTTTTCTACCCACTCATTGAAGATGGCTACTTAATGCTGTTTCTCCGTATACAACTTCTATGTTTAAAATGTAATAGTCCTTTATGATGATTTGAGGTACCACTCACAAAATGTAATTTGACCTATGTTCTGATGAAGGCCACTCAAATGTCAACATTAAACACAATCCTCAGGTCAAACAATCAAATTTATTGTAGTTTTAAAATTATTTACATCTGCTGAACTCATATAATTCAAATCATAAAATTATGATGTACAATTTAATAACTGATACTAATGGCCAAAATGTATGTCTGTGTTGGACTATCTATATTCAGTGGTCCTCAGCAGATGTACACTGTGCTGTCACTTTACTCTATTTTAGCAATGTTATCATTTCTTGTATATATTTATAAATTGGCCAAAAGGATGAATTGACTCAATTCACAGAGATGAAGACATCTCCTCATTTTATAGTATTGATATTTATGAAAATGGTTCCCAGGAATACTGTGTTCTGTTTACAGGGACATCAAAACATGTATGGCTCCATATTCTACTTAGATATTCAATTTCTTACAAGAGTGTGACACCCTTTCCCAAGAATGTCAATATATATTATCTCAGCCTTGAACAAGCTAATAAAATGACTTATTTTTGTGTTCTCTAAAGGCCCATTTGCATGCTGAATATTAATATTAAGACCTTTGGCATAATGCTTGCCTCAATGTAACCTTGTTGCTACACTGCAATCAAACAAGCCCAATAAATATCACATCACCCAGGACATACAGAAATCGACACCTAGACCCTCAGTACGAGTATGGCGGTCTGTGGACTCGGCGGTAAAGACGAGTAGGGGGAAGGCAACTGTAGAACACAGCCAGGTTTCTATCTGAAACGCCAGGGTGGACGGACCACCGCAGCCGGTGGCAGGCATCCCCAGGCCAGAGGTCAGGCAGTTTCCCATGACCCTATTACGAGGCTGCACACTGCCAGGATTTCCGGGGCGGTCTCACCGCCACAAAAAGCATGGGGGAAGCTAACAACATTAAAGGGAAGACACACCTTCAGGAGCACAGGCACGTCCGCAAGCACCATGGCATGCTAATTGTAAATCTTCCCAATGCTCCTGCTGGCCATTGACCTCCAGGACCACCTACGCCGACCAAGACACCAACCTTAAGTATACCAGCCTAGCATACGCTAGAGGGAAGGACATTAGTACAAACACACGACACGCAAAATTGCACATTCACCACACATACATGTTGAACGAAAGCCACAACAAGGTTGTTACCATCTACACCAATGGTTCAGTGGTGCAGATATATTATAAAAGTTAAAATAGCAATAAAACTATGTAAAAAGGGGCCCAAGGGCCCCAGAGTTCTGCATTGCCAAGAGCACAAGGGGGACACAAGCGCACCTCGACTTGACTCCTGACTGCAATGTGCTGGCCTCCACAGGGCAAGGACATCAATGGGGCATGCAGGTACTTCAGGGGTGAGTGGTGGAGGGGCGGGCATTGGTTTGGGCTAGGGGGGTCCTTTTGGGCTGGGCTTGGAGGGGCTCTTTTGGCTTGCCCCTGGATGGTGCTGGTTTAGCTGGGAGAGGGGAGGGTTTGGGCTTGTCCTTGGAAGTGGAGGGAGTGGGCTTGGCCTTGGGTTTGGGAGGGCAACTGTGGACTTGGTGGTGGTGGAAGTCTTAGGTGGGGTAGGAGCATGGCGATAACCAGGAGAGGCCTGGGAGTTCGAAGGCAGGGGTCTGGGAAACGTTGCAGGGTGCTTGGGAGAAACAGGGACTGGAACAGTGATGGGGAAAAGTGAAAACTCGTTCAGGAAATGTTTTGTAGGGGCACAAGGTAAGTCGTGGGAAGGACCTTTGGGAGTTGGGGGAGAGGGTATAGTTGTGAGGTGTGTTTGAGAAGGTTCCTTGGGTGCAGGTGCGTGTGTGGACGCCATGTTTGTGCTGGGTGACTGTTGGGTGGGTGAATATGGGCGTTTAGGTGATCTGGGAGGAGGAGGAGATGCAGGAAGGTGGCAGGTGGAGTGTGTGAGTGAATGTTGGGGTGGTGTCTGCAGGAAGGTTGGATGTGCTGCATGTGGGGGTGTTGATAGACTTGGTGTGTGCACATGTGGTATATGGGGTGCATGTATAGGGGTCTGATATTGTGGTGACGGTGCAAGTGAGGGCACATGTGGCAGGATCTGGGACTAATGAGGTGCTGATTGCAGGTGTGGGTGGTATCGTGACTGTCAGGGGAGAGGTGGTGGGGGAGTCGCTGATAGGAGTGGGTGTTGGCATGTCTGCATCAGCATGTGGTTTGTGTGCATGGTGGTGGTGGCATTTCTGGGGCTTGTGTCTGTCCTTGCATACCATGTCTGTTAATGTGGATGCATGCGGGTCAGTAAATGTGCCTTGGATCAGTGAGGTGAGAGGGATGTGGGTTTGGGAACAGGTAGCTGGAGGGGGGACGGAAGAAGAAGGGACACTGGCTGGTGTCAAGGAGGAGGCCAGAGCCTGAAAGGATCTCTGAGGCCAGTTAGGGCACCTTGAATGCCTTCCAGGAACGCATTGGTCTGCTGCATCTGGGATGACAGTCCCTGGATGGCATTCACAATGGTTGTCTGCCCCATGGACATGGAGCTCAGGAGGTCAATAGCATTGAAGTCAGCAGGGCTGAATGGGGCAGGGAAAGAGGTGCCTGTAGCAAAGGAGATGCCCACCCTCTGGGGTGAATAGGCACTGGCAACTGTGTAAGAAGGCTATACAGAGAGCGTTGCTGGTAAAGGGGGTGGTAGACAAGGAAGGTGCTGGGATGGTCCCAGATGGGTCCGCCACCGCCAGGGAGCATCCATTGGGGCAGAATCCGAAGATTTTGCCATCAATCCACTCTCCTCCGTGGCACTCTCCTCACCATCCATCCCACTGCTCCCCTCGGCTCTGCTGGTATCAGCATCCTGGGTCCAGTGGGTGACACAGACAAAAGGAAAAAGTAATGTAGAGTGGCACAAGAGGAACAGCAGTGGACAGCAGACATCTCACGACCACACCCACATGTCTTCAATCCACGTAGGCTCAGACTCCTCATCCATGTCCAAACTCCAGTAACTCTGCCTCGTCCCAAGACTCCTATCCCCATACGCACCATTCACAGACAGGACAGTGACATTGGCTCACCTGCTGCTCTGGTGCCCCATACAACTGTCCATACAGGAGTAGGAACCCCTCCACAAGCTTCTCTAATTCCTCCTGGGTGAAAACTGGGGCCCTGTCTCCTGCAGGACATGGCATCTTGGCTATCAGAGTCAGGAAACAGCAGCGCACTAAGTGGAGGTCTTCTCTGCATGACTGTTAGGAGTTGAGTGAGTTGATCACATGAAATGGCGGTCACGGCTGCCGCGGACATCTCCGTCAATGCTGGCGGCGATCACCGTTGGCTCCTGTCTCCCATAGGCAACCATGTTAACCAATGAGGAGTTGCACTGCGGTTTAAACCGCCTACTGCCATGATGTGTTACGCCGGCGGGATGAGCTCACTTCCATCTGTCCAGTGCATTGAGGACAGGCAGCATATTGAGGGTGCATCTAAGGTGCATCATGGGTGACATTTTGTGAACTGTGCACAGGTCAACTACGTCCATACCATCAATGATGTACATCATGATTTCTACTCCCTCCTATTTGCAGGTATGGTGGAAAGTTGAGGATGAGGAATGATTTGGTGTACAGGCCCCTAGTTGATCTTGCCACACTGGAAGAGCGACACGTCATACAGACCTATTGTCTGAACCGTCAGACCATCATGGAGCTGGTGACTCAGTTGGAGCCGGATCTATATCCTGCAATTCGACATCCCAATGCCATCCCTCCCACAGTACAGCTGTTGTCAGTCATCCACTTCCTTGCCTCAGGGTCCTTCCAGGTGACAATGGGTTTGGCAGCAGTACAGGTGTTGTCTGTCCTCCACTTCCTTGCCTCAAGGTCCTTCCAGATGACAAGGGGTTTCGTAGCAGTACAGGTATTGTCAGTTCTCCACTTCCTTGCCTCGGGGTCCTTCCAGATGACAGTGGGTTTTGCAGCCGGGATGCCACAGCCCATGTTCAGCAACGCCCTGAGGGATGTCCTATGTTCCCTGCTACAACATATGTGCAGCTACATCAGGTTTCCAATCGTGCTGATTTGGCCACTGTAAAAGCTGCCTTCTACGATCTGGCACATGTCCCTCATGTGATGGGGGCCATAGATGACACCCACATTGCCCTGATGCCACCCAGGAGGAGTGAACAAGTGTATAGAAACCATAAGAACTTCTATTCCACCAATATGCAGGTGGTGTGTCTGGCTGACTAATATATCACACAAGTGATGGTCAGGTTCCCTGAGTCTGTGCATGACTGCCACATTCTGTGAAACAGCACCATGCCACACATGATGGCACCACTACAGAGGGACCGGGCCTGGCTTATCGTTATGTAACCCTACATATGTGTGCTTCTCTGCTCTCAACACTGTTCAGAACCTGTACTACACCCTCCTGGTCTTCACATGGGCCTTACCTCTGTGCACACAGGTGACTCTGGCTTTTCCAACCTCCCCTGGCTAATGACACACATGAGGCATCCAACTACAGCTGTGGAATACAGTTACAATGAGGCCCACGGTAGGACAAGACGGGTGGTTGAGCGGACCCTTGGCCTGCTGAAGGCCAGATTCCGGTGTCTGCACATCTCTCTAGGTGCCCTAGTCTACACACCACAGAAAGTGTGCCAGATCATTGTTGCTTGCTGCATGCTACACAAATCTGGCCCTAAGACGTCACATCCCGTTACTGGATGCAGAGGAGGAGGCAGATTTACCAGTGGCTGATGAAGGGGACATGGAGAGTGATGATGAGGAAGATGATGAGAATGCAGCTGCCTCCAAAGCAGAGCTGATTTGATAATACTTCCACTGAGATACAGGTATGTGTCATATGAATGGTATGTTTCCTGTTCGACTGTCTGCCTTGTGCCATGTTATCACCTGCTCTTTGTGATAACAAAGGATATTGGAGCTCTGACTCTGGGTGGGTTGGGTTACATGTGGCCATGAGTTGGGTTCTTACTGTTCACAGGTCAGTGCTATTCTCATCCAGTTGTTGTGTTGCTGCATATGTGACATCTATGTGCAGGACCGTTGTTCCCGAGCTGCCAGATCCAGTGCATTATGTGTGCTACACTAGGTGGTTTCATCTGCATTGCATCCTGTCCTGGGATTTGAGATTGGGAGGTTGTGCAAAATCACTGTTCATGGCAGTTTGCACTGCCTAATGTGTGCCTCTGTTTGATGTGGGGGAGGGACCATTTGGGTGATATGTTTTGGGCTTGTTATGACCATATTTTTGGGGATTTGACTTGCCATATCAGCCTTGGCTTCCTGTAGTTACAGTGCATGTGTGTTGATTAAGTAAATGTGACGGCTATATTTTCATTGATGTCCCTGTCTTGTTATAGTTTCAGGACATTGTTGTGCACTGTGGTCCCTGCCTCACCTGTTGCCTACCTTAACACATCTTTCCAGCTACTGTCTGCTCCACTGCTGTCTTTGTAACATATTGCTCCCATGGATTATTCGTATGGGCAGGCAAGTACCTAGACTTAGCAGTAGGCCACTAACCCCCACTAGGTTCAGTTAGGTCTCAATAAATTAACCCCAGCTCAAATCTCGGTAACTTGGCAACGAGCAACAAGACTTAACTTAGGAGACAAAGTGTAAAGCATTCAAGTATCACAAAACAGTAAGTACATAAAAACCAGGAAACAGTTTAAAAATCCAAAACCAATTTATGAGAATAGGAAATGTTATAGCTTTAAAATGACACCAAAACGAATAACATCGGAAGAAGGAAACCGGAGATATGAATCTTTAAAGAATTAGGCCCTCATTATGACATTGGCGATATATGCTGATCACTGCAGTGGTGACTGCCGCCTACATACCACCACGGTGGCAAATATCCGTTCACTAAATTATGACACACACACCAAACCAACAGAATACTGCCACATACACAAATCTGCCAGCCCAAAGGTGAGTGCTAAAGTGGCAGTATAAACACCCTTGCAGTTACAGCAACAAAACAACGCCCACCACATTATGACCCATGAATCTCCACGGTGGACATTCCATAGCGGTAAACCATTGGCGGTACACACTGGCGCGCTCAGAATGGCCACCCAAATACAACACAACACAACATTGGCCAATACCAGAAACACACACCTGCCACTCATACACACACCACACCCACACCAACAGCACTACAAAACACACACCCACATTACACATCACCCTTTATGAATACCAAAAAGCGCCACAAGACTAGTGCGAAGACCACTGAGATAATTACACACACACACCACATCCATCTATCCTTCATGCACCCCATATCCCACACCCCACTACATCACTTAACACCCTCTGCACAACACACACCAAACAACACCCATGTCCCCACTAAGGCACCCCCGTTTCACTGATGAGGAGTTGCGTGTCATGGTCGAGGGAATATTCAGGGTAGAGCCACAGCTGTTTGGAGCACAGGTACAGCAAATATCCATTGGCAGGAAGATGGAGCTATGGCAGATAATTGTGGACAGGGTGAATGCTGTGGGACAGAATCCAAGAACAAGGGACATCAGGAAGAGGTGGAATGACCTACCGGGAAGGTACGTTCTGTGGCAGCAAGACACCAACTCGCCACCAGAGGACTGGCAGTGGACCCCCCACCTCCTCCCCCACAGCTCACAGCATGGGAGGAGCAAGTCTTGGCAATACTGCATCCTGTGGGACTCACTGGAGTTGCAGGAGGACTGGACATTGATGAGTCAACATTTACTACTTATCACCCCCATACCTGCATGCCATCACACACCCTCACCCTCACTCCCATCACTCTACTCCATCCCACACACTGCACCTACACATCTGACTAACCCCAGTGCCAAGCCCTGCATGCTATACCAATGAATGGACAGTCCTTTCAGCCCTGCATGCACACCCATCACCAAAGGATGCACAGTATGGAGAACTAACAATCCCACAATCCATCACCATACACAAACAAAGGAGCCAAGGCAACAGCAACAATAGAGGGGAAGCAAGGGATGTACAATATATCACAGACATCAAGTATAATACATCACTTACATTCCCACAGGTGCCCCAGCCAATCTCAGAGGCAAGGAGGAGCCACGACTAACCAGTCCCCAACAGAAGTTGCCCCCAGTGATGAAAGTAACTCTGGACTTCAGGATCTGGATGAACTACCTGGCCCATCAGGGACCATCGGTCAGTCGGCCACCCCAGCACACTCACAGTCCACCACAGAGCCTCCCCCATCAGTATCCAGCACCACAGCCCCCACCCAACGTCCCCCCATCTCTGTCCCCAGGACATTTCAATCAGCAGTGTCCCTACCTGTGCAGGGACCTGAGTCCACACCTCAGCCCCAAGACAATCAAGGACCGGGGGTCTGTGGCAGTTGGAACACCGTTCAGGGTACAGAGGCACAGGGGAACAGGGACACTGGGAGGACGCTGTGCGCCAGGGGGAGGACAGCCTCAGGGAACCGACTCTCCAGGAGGCACTCACTAATGTCCAGGGGGCTTACCAACAATACCAGGACAAGATGGGCCAGATCCTTACCAACATGTAGAAGAACAAGCGGTTGATGGAGGTACACCATCAGGACATCAGGGAGGATTTGCAGGCCCTCAACACCACCATGGTCTCCATAGCAGGGGTGCTGACAGATATTGCCAACATCATGAGGGAATAGACAGCATACCAGCGGGCCCCTACCACTAGCCAGTCTTCTGACCAGCCCACCACTTCCGCTGCAGCTAGGGGGCAGGAACACCTACCACAGGACCCACAGGCCACCAGCACCCCTCCTCCTGCAGAAGGTGAACCACCACGAAAATGTTTCCTGCGGCCCAGACAGAAGCCAGAGACACCTGCCAAGACCAAGACCACTGCCAGGAAATGAGACCCTCATGAATGTCCCCTGGTGTCCCACCTTGTCACCTTGTCCACTTTGAACTGTATTTGCTCCCCTTCCACTGTTCCCTTGGACACTGGACATGTGCTACAAACAGACTGGAAAAACACCCTGGACTTTCCTCAGCCATCACCCCTTTCCATTGCACTATTCCGTCAATAATTTGTACTACAATAAACACCCTTGAACACAACCTAAATGAAAGTGTTTTATGTGATGAAAATGTGCATAAATGGAAACAGTCACATCATGTGCAAATGATCTGAACACTGTGATACCATACCTTTTATGACCTGTATCTCTCTGTAGTCATCACATCAGTACACTGTTGTCATATCACCAACATCTGCAAAATGAGAAGCCATAGGGGATAGTAAGTAGAGATGCAAAGGAAGTGAATGCCATCCTGCTACAGCCACACAGAAAACATAATTCATCAGAGGAATAGCCAGTGCCACTGTCTCACCTGTGTGTCATTGGAAGCATTGACGTATAACTGATGTTCTGTTTTCCACATCCTCATGCTCTGCCTCCTCATCCTCCTCATCCTCACTGTCCTCAGGGTCCACTGCTGCAACAGGGGCATTTCCATTCTCCTTCTCCTGCAGATAAGGCACAAATTGTCTGAGGGCCAGGTTGTGCAACATGCAGCATGCCACTACTGTTTGGCAGACTGTCTGATAGAGCATCTAAACCTGGCCTTCAGGAGGCCAAAGGTCTTTTCAATAAATCTCCTGGTTTGCCCATGTGCATCATTCTACCGATTCTCAGCCCCTATCTTGTCATTCCTCACAGGGTTTAGGAGCCAAGATAGGTTTGGCAGGTCAGCACCCATCAGAAGAAGGGATTGTGGTGTGCTTTCGCCAAGGACGTGGCGACCCTGGGGCCTACAGCAGGTGAAGCACACACTTTAGGAAGAGGTGAGAGGACCTGAGACATTGGGCTTGGAAGACCGCGGAGGCCCAACTGGGGTTGGCCTCCCAACGAGGGCGGTGTGCCCGTCAGAACCTGACCCCCTGATGGCCTGCATACTGGCAGCGGCCTACCCAGAGCTGGATGGGCACTTGAGGGCATCACAGCAGCCACAAGGGGGTGAGTACAGTCCGCTTTACAACTATGATTGGTAGGTGGCATGGGAATCTGTTGGTGGGTGCCCCTTAATGCCAGCTCAGAGAACGCAGCGCGAACCTGCTCATGGGTAATGGTTTTATTGCTAAATCTGGTAACCTAATTAGGTTGCATTCCATGTCAGACAGAGCTTAGTGACTCCCATGAGGGGTGCAGTTGGTGGTATTTTGCTCTCACCTTGCTGTGGTACCTACCAAATGTAATGCCAGTCCGATACATGGTGCTCAATCCTGATCCCTGTGTGTGACGGTAATGTGTATGCCATCTGTGGTGTGGGTGCTGTAATTGACACATTGCTCCCTTTCTCTCTTGCCCCCCTTTTTTCTTCTGTCATCCTTTCCATATGTGCATTAGCATCATTTGGCAGAGGAGCAGAGGCACCTGTGAAAGAGGGAGCTGCATCCCACAGGACCCAGGAGGCAGAGTCCACCACGCCGAGGGGACCAGAGGGACAGAGGGCGAGGGGAGCATCACAGCGGAGACAGGAGGTGACAACACTGACTCAGATACCTCCTCAGATGGAAGCTCCCTGGTGGTGGCGGACACCTCTGGGACCACCCCAGCTACAGAAACAGCCTCTGCCCCCTGAATGAGCACCGCCCTCCCAGCAGCCCTCACTGAGTTGCCCGTGCCAGCTCACCCAGGAGGGTGGGCATCTCCTTCGCCCCAGGCACCATAGGCCCTGCCCCAGTCAGCCCTGAGATCCATCTCTGTAGGACAGTAAACCATTGTGAATACCATCCAGGGTCTGGCATCCCAGATGCAGCAATGCAATGCATTCCTGGAGGGCATTCAAGGTGTATTGGCAGCCCAACAGAGATCGTTTCAGGCTCTGGCCTCCTCTCTGATCGCAGCCATTGTCTCTGTTCCTACTGTCCCCCCTCTAACTACCACTTCCCAGTCCCAATCTCCTCAACTTCAACCCATCCCATGCACACATACAGACAAGCACGCACACAAAACATCACACAAAAGTGGCATAGACAAACACAGGCAGCACACCTCAGGCCACAAGCACTCACAAAAACAACAGACAATTGCACACACAGCAACATCCACTGCCTCCACTGTCTCCCCCCTCTTCCTCCTCCCTCACTGTCACATCCGCACTCACACCTGCATGCACTGCATCAACAGCCACCACCATCACCATACCAAGCAGCACACACACTTCACTTGCAGACACCTCTATAACTATAGGTAGATTAATACTACCAACTATAATTAGCCTAATTTGCATAACCACTTTACGCAGAGCACTGGCCGTGAGACTGGTAAGAAGTAGCCAGGGCACAGCCAAAAGTCAGTAACCACCAGTATCTGTCCAAAATGTCAGGTGGTGACCAGGGCAAAAAGGAGGACTTTCCTACACTGGACATTGGGTTAACTGTTGCATATGTGATGCCAGTATCTGTCGTACTCATGACAATAAAGACATATGCAGTAACTGTGCTCAATGGTGTTTGTTTGGGAGGTACAAGTGCAAGGGGTGATGAGTGGGGTCATGGTGGGTGGGATCCTGGTAGTACTTGGCCCAGCTGTAGGTACTCGAGGTCCAGTATGGTGGTTATGGGAGAACAGAGAGATGACAGTGGACAGTTAACAGGGTGCCTCAGTGACACAAGGGAGAATGTTCAGGAGAGGGTCACTTCCTGGCAGTCATCTTGGTCTTTGCATCAGTACCAGCAGGATGTCTGGTTGGACATTCTCACATGCGTGGGGGTTGTTGGCTACAGGGTAGGGATGCTGGTGTCCTGCAGGTCCTCTGGCAGGGCCTCCATTCCACTAGCTGCCGCTGATGTGGAGGGCTCAGATGGGTTGTGGCTAATGGAAGGGGCCTGCTGGTGGGAGATGGACTCACGCAGGATGATGGTAAGTTCCTTCAGCACCCCTGCCATGGAGGCCATGGTGGCATTGTAGGTCTGCCACTACTGCATGGCCTCCAGATGGTTTTCACTCTGCAGCCTCTGGGTCTCCTTCACAGTGGCAAGGATCTGGCCCATGGTGTCCTGGGTTTGGTGGTATGCACCCAGGATTTGGGTGAGGGACTCCTGGGCAGTCAGTTGTTATGGCTGCCCGACCCTTGGACCACTGATCCAGTCCCACTGTGCCTGTGCCCCTGGCACAGTGTGCCCACTCCCAGTAGCACCAGACCATTGATTGTGTAGGGTGTGTGCTCTTGTCTCTGGTCCCTGTACTTCTGATTGTGAAGTCCCTGAGGTACAGGTTTGCGGAGAAGGGGCTGGCTGAGGTGCATAGCCATCTGTGAGGGGGAGTCGAGTGCATCCAGGGTGGGGCTGCTGGGAGTGTAGTGACCAGTCACCCCAGATGACCCAGGCAACTCGTCCCCATCCAGACTTCCACTGGGGCATTCATGCCGGGGAGGGCTGTCGGACCCTAACATCCTCTGCTGGGTGGCAGTGACAGGGTTACCTGTGGATTGAAAGAGGGAGATTTTGCATGTGGATGTGTAGTTGTCATTTTCATGGTGTGGTACATTCAGTGGCTCGATTTGCTTAGCAATGATTGTCATGACAGCTGCAGTACTGCAGACATTGCTTTGGGTATGCGGATAGTGCCATGGTTTCTCTATGCCATGGTGAGTTATAGATAGTGGTTGGCATTTCTTTCATTGCCATGTGTTGGGAGGCAGTTGTAGCAACCAGTAGGTGTGGGCTGTGACATGGTTGTCCAGGCAGATGTTCCTCTGTGAAGTGGTACAGTGAATTGCGGCTGTTTGGGGTGTGATGCATTGTTGGAGTTGTGGTTCTTCACAATGTGATTGTTATCCGTGTATTGGGGGGAGAGCGTGGGGATGGTGGGTGGGGTTGCAGTAGCATTGGATGGGGGATAGGCGAGTGATGGGTAGGCATGCTGGGTAGGAGTGGTTGGTGTCTGGGGCATGGTGTTGACTTACCAGTGTCATGACCTTCATTTATACAAGTGAGGCTATCCAGATGCATGATTTCCAAGCCCGTCTCCAGTTGTGTTGAGGGCGATCTGGTGCCTGGACACCATGGAATGGACCTTCCCTCTGAGGTCGTTTCACCTCTTCCTGATATCCTTCCTTGTGCTTGGATAGGTGCCTTCTGAATTGACCCTGTCGACGATCCTCTGCCATGACTACGTTTTCCTGGACACTGATGTTTGCTGGACCTGGACTCCCATCAATTGTGGCTCTACTCTGACGATCTCATCCACCATGACCCGCAACTCAATGTCTGTGAAGCGTGGGTGCTTCTGGCATGACATGTTGTGGGGGGGTGCTGTTTGGGTAGTGTGCAGTGTGGGGTGATTGGTGGTGTGGGGATGTTTGGATGTGGGTGGTGGTGGTGTGTGCAAAGTGTACAATGTGCAGGTGTTTCTTTCATTGCTCGTGTCTCTGTGGCTGTTCATGGTAGTGGCAAGGGATTGTGGGTGTGTGGGGTGGTGTTATATGGTACCGTGCGCAGGTGTGTGTGATGTGTTCATGTGTTTCAGGGGTGGGAAATTCAAACTGTCCAATGTGGTGTTCACTACTATTGGCGGTGCCTTTTTGTACCATTTTGGTGAAGACCGCCATTGGTTTACCTCCGTGCATGTTCCACTGTGCTGAAAACTGACTCAGAATAGAGCAATCAGAATGGGGTCAGCGTGGCGGGCCCGGTGTTAGGTCAGTCACCATTTTGCTGTAGGGTGGCCTGGCAGAGTTGGTTTTGTGACTGGATTTCGGCGCTTTGTTCTTTGTGACTCGTAATACGGCTGTCGCTGTTCCACCACCACTGGCAGTATGGTTGTGGCATTTCTCATGGCTGTCTTGCCCGAAAACCGCCAAAGTCTTATTGAGGGCCCTGGTCTGAAAATTTTAGAAAATGGTAAATGGAGCTTCCTCTTTTTCTCACTCTTTAAGTTTTGGTAGCGCCCCACCTTCCTAACCTATAATAACATTGGTCCTTGTAGTTATTCTAAAGGGAGTATGCTCCTCTTGTTATTCCTCAATGTGAGATGCACAGAAGTGAGGAACCTCTTGAGTCTCTCCCCCTTGCTGTTGTCATCATAGAATGACAGCAGAAATGAGAGTTGTAAGAAAGTGGATTACAAGATGGGGTAAAAGAGTGTCAATAATGAGGAATAAGGCCTCTACAAACTTAATATGGTAAAGCATAGTTGCAATAATTTAAACCTGGGCTTAACCCCCTGTTGGCTAATGTATAACACAAACAGGCTTAACTTAGAAAAATGTGTGGCGTATTTAGCAATATCAAAACAATTAAAATGTCAAAATGCAGGTGAGTAAAAATTCCAGTACAAATTAGGTAAAATAGTGGAAAATATAATGAGTAAAATGAAACCAAAATAATCAATTAGGAGAACCAGAGATATGAATGTTTAATGAGTTAAGGCAAAAAGCACCAAAAAAAAGTAAAGTACCAATCACATGTCATGGTTTGAAGTTTACCAGGACATAGAACAATTTTTGGTCCAACCACAATAGAGTGTGGGTTTGATACACCAAGCACGTTTGTCATGATCAAAGAAATACGTCAAATGAGCAAACTTGCAGGCTGCATCTGCTAAAATGATTTCAAAACCATCCAGCTGCTAGATGTGTTTCCACTGAAGCATTTGGGTTTTAGTGGCAAAAACTATGAGCAGGAGAAATTGAAATTTCACACCTGCTGATAAAGTCCTGTCATCTGTCATTTATTTTTCACACCTTCACTCAGTCAGGATTTCAACTTTTGGACTGAGCCCCAGATATACTAAAGCTTCGTATGCAGTTTTGCGTTACTTTTGTATTGCAAACCAAACACACAGTTTTATGCTGACTTACTATCCAATAGTTTTCCAAAGAAACATACAGTTGTGCTATGCACTTCTTTGTGGTATTTTGAGTCAAAGGGGAAATCTATCGGCAGCTCGTGGGCATTCCCAGGAAACCACCCACTGGTTTTGATGCACATCCCATATAAAAACATTTGTAGACAGGGATTTGCACCAAATCTTATGCCTCCTTGAGCCAGGCAAAACAAGGATACATGTCTAAATTTCTCCTTGTTTTTCTTACTTTGTAGGCATGCTGTACAACATGTATACAAAGCAGGAAAGGTTTTAAAGGTTAGTTTTTGTAATGGAACTGTCCTCTTCTGGTACAAAAACTATGCCTACAGAATGCACATACCCTTGCACAATGGCAGAAGGATGTGTGCTTTTACTCATGGCAGCAGAGCAGGGAGAGAGTGAAACAGTATCATATCTTTGATATGCTGCTGTTCTACTTTCTCCCCTTCATAGAATGCAAGACGTAACTTTAGTTGTAGCACTGCATGAATTGTACATAAATCTAGGCCTTAGTCTTTTTCAAGGAGGCCTAGCCTAAAGTTGTATCCAATTACATTACTTGGAAATTAGAGACCTTTTTCTGAAAACTACCACTGATTCTCCAGAGGTCTTAGAAATCCAAGAATTGTTTAAGGTCCAACTTTTCATACTACCTTGAGCATCTCTTGTTGGTCACTTTTAAGGCTTCCAGGATCCCAGGAACAGCACTTAGGGGACAGGACTCATTCCGGCAGATGCACGTGAGCTCGAACTTCTCCATAAAAGGCTCCTTACAGATTGTTGTGTCCCTGTATCCACACAGAAAGTCAGCCAGCTGATCATTGGTGTCTACCTCTTAATCTTGAGGACATGTAGGAGCAGGACAAGCCCAGGTTTCCACACAGGTCTAAAACCGCAGGACCCATCCTCTTGTGTTCTTCCAGAGGTCCAGAGATGAATCTAATGATCTGTGGGTTTGGTGCCAGCTTTGTAGGTTTCACTAGCTAGAGGGTGAAAATAGGTGGGAGTGACTCCTGGATTAGCCACAAAGCACATAATTTTGCCTTACTGCAAACTGCCCCAGAGTGCACTATTCTGAGGCACATCCAACATGGCAGAACATTTCTTCTCCTGAATGGAAATGTGGGCCAGCCAGAAGTGTGTTTAGAGAAACGAGGAGACCCTTCCTTCTCAGCTACATAAAACTAGTTCTGGGGCCAGTTCCTCCTCCCACTAGTCTGATGCCAAACTGGCTGTAGGGATGTACGATCAAAACAAGTCTTTTCCCCAGGTCTTCCTCTGCACATATCTTTGAATGTGCAGACATCACCGTTATCCTTTTCAAGGCCATTGTTTAAGCCTTTGGAGCAGTTTTCAAACCTCATTCAGGGGAATCACTGACAGGATAATCTGCCAGGAGACTAATGCTAATTCCCCTAGTGACAGCTCAGCAGAGAAAGTCTAACTTTCAATTTTTATTAAATATTTATTAGAAATTAAACTTAACTAATAATAAGTATTAAAATATTGTTTAAACTATGCCAACAGCTTGCCCAAAACACGGTAACAAGTCAGAGCTATAATTTTATTTTGAAATCGTATTTTTAAATAGGACAGCTACAGTCTTATACAGTGAATATAGTTTTTGTAGGTAGGTACATGGAAACATTACATTCTTGCTTGCACCATACTTAATTACTAAACATCCAGCCTTGTGAGTTACAAGGCCTACTCAATGATGAGTTAGTCAACATTTAAAAGTATGTCTCTTCCTTTCTAAAGAGGTTATGTTGACAGGTTTACATGCTCAAAACCTTAAAGAGTGAGGTTACACAGGTAGGCATGATTCCTTTGTCAGCCTACTAGATGGCACAATATGTGCTGCATTTTATTTGCATATTTAAATTTGCCATGGCATTGGTGTATTTTCTGAGCCATATACTGTAGTCTTCCTGGGAATTTAAATATGCCAATTAGGACTTTGCATATTTTACCACATTTTTAGGAGTCGAAACACATCCACTGGATTTCTGGCCAGCAGTGCTCCATTGTGCAGAGTTAAAAAACAGCAGCCTCGTTCTTAAGAAAATAGGGGTGGTCACACATAAAAAAGTTACCTTTGCACAGGATTTCATATCAAAGAATAGTACGTTTTAAAACGATGTCCTCACATTAGTCATATTCAGATATACATCTTTGGCAGGCAGTGAGGAAGAGGGTGTTTTTAACTTGGAATACTTCATAAAGCATATTAATAAAAGAAATGCAAGAAGACATCCCACGTGTTATAAGAAAAGATAGTCCATGCAATATTCTTTTTTCAGTGCTCTCACACACAGTGTTTAAAAGTGAGATTTCCCCAAATTCGTCTTGCTAAACTCTAACCTCTATGGTGTAATTTATTGAAGTTATTGGTCTTTGTTGTTTCAATCTAAAGCAAAACTGTCCACTTTCCATAACATTGTGGGCACAATTTGAACCTTGAATACCTATAACTTATGAATTTCTTTCAGATTTGAAAATTGATATTGCTGTGTATATAGTCTTGCTAGTATTTGTGCCCACGAAGAACATTAGTAAATCAGAGATAAATATTGTTACAGGTGAAGAAATTTCTTTCAAGCAATGGAGTTGTCCTGAATAACTAGATAACAACGTTCTCTTCTGTGTCTAACCCTTAAATAGGATAAAATTAAAAAAGAGTTTAGACAAATCTTTATCTTAGATTGACTGGGGTGCTACCCTAAAATGGTAACCTTTTCATCCATTACAGTACAGTTTCTAGAGGGTAATTTTTTTAATTGTTTATAAGAGGTACGTAACCTTCAAATGTATATCTTGTATTTAACCTGACTCCTTTGACTATTGTTGGTGTAGTTGGTGAAATGAGAAGCTTTTTTATGTCCACTGGTCCTCTCCACCTGCTTAGGTTTTCTGATGGAAAGTATCTGAACAAAACCTTTTACAATTTATTGATGTTTTCTGTTTGGAAGAAAGAACCCCATCCCCTAAGATCCTTCTTCTTCTTTTTCTGTGGTGATGTGTTTCCTGATAGTGGCAAGGTTAATTTTAGCCTGTAAATAGGCAAATGACATTATGCCTAATATCAGAGATGGCTAAATAGAAGTGGTCAAATGTATAGCACCGCAGGATTGATTTCTGATAGGCTCAACATTGCCAACATATTTGAAATATTTTATAATTACCGAGCTCAAACTATTCTACTGATCAATAATACCACATTGGGAATGCATGCATTTTCTGAGTTCTCTATACATGCAGTAACTTGTTAGGTTTAGCTAACTAAACTCCATGCACATGAGTAATGTTAAATGTTATGTGTCTTACATGATTAACATGGCAATTAGAATTCATCCCGTCAGTATCTGTGTCCATTTATACATAGATTATGCACAATCTCCAACAAAAGGATCTCTGAATTTGAATAATTTTATGGTTTAGGGTAGGGCTGAGTGATAAGTTTCACTCTGCCATCACATTCCATATGTTTTTTCTCATGTGCAGCTGCCAATGGTAAGTTGGTGTGCACAAGCAAAATTTGACATCCCATAGAGTGATGTTTGGTGGCTAAGAGAGCACCCTGCAATATTTCCCCAACTCAAGCTGTCCTGGGCAGTTGCAACCATTTGTGGTCAGGAAGCAGTCGCTCAAGTAGAAAATCAAAACGAGTGGCAGCAACATCAACCCAAGAAGCAGTGTGCTGAATGGTGCCAATAGTGTTCCCAGTGCTAAAAATGATCACAAGCAACACAACAGTCCTAATTCTGCCTGTTAGCAGAAATCAGAGTCTTACTGAGTTTTTATGTAACTCTGTGGAATTCCACAGAGTGAAATTTCACGAAGTGAAACTCGACGAGCTGCGTCTACCTCTTCTTTAGGGGTGGCTAAGGGTACTGGGTGGAAAGAGCATATTTAGGGTTTAGGGTTGCGTAAGGATATTGGGTGGTAAGGGTATTTTTAGTGTTTAGGTTTGGGTATAGTATTTGGGTTGTAAGGGTGTTTTTAGGGTTTAAGAGTAGTTAAGAATATTTGTTGGAAAGGGTGTTTTGGGGCGTGTTAAGCTATTGGGTTGTACATTTAGCAGTGGGTGGTGGCATAGGGTGAAAAATGTATATTGGAGTTTAGGAGTGAGAGGGGCATCGGGTGGTAAAGGCATTTTTAGGGTTTAAGGGTGGTTAGGGGAATAGAGTAATTTGTGTATTTGGGGTTCTAGGAGAAATCCAGCTGTTAAAGTTATTTCAAGTCACTATAACTCATGCCCTCAGGTTTCTATAACTCACATCCTAAGCATGCATCGCTAATTACCACACATATTAAATCATTCATTTACCGCAGGCCCTGCCTTTGAAGGCCCTGGGACCAACCTCCCTAGGCATCCAACCCCTCGACCTGCAGGGCATTCGGATACCCAGATGGGTCTTCTAGGTCATTTTGCCCATTTTCATAAACGTAGGTCCATATTTATACTTTTTTAGCACCGCATTTGTGCCGCTTTTTGACACAAAAGCAGTGCAAACTTACAATATACAATTGTATTTTGTAAGTTAGCGCCGCTTTTGCGTAAAAAGCGGTGCAAATGTGGCACAAAAAAAGTATAAATATAGGCCATAGTATGTAAAAGGGAGACCAACGTGCTCTGTTCTCAACAGATGACAAGAAAAAACCCATTTGTCACTGTCACTACAGAAGATATTGCGCTCTGAAAGAGCAATGATGCATTCACCTCTGTCAAGGATTTCAGCTAAGTTTTAAGGAGGAATTGCAGAAAAGGCACACCTGCTTTGTCCTGGACAACAGCAACAAGTTAGGATAATTTGTACTTTACAGAAGCGGAGCTTCAACTGGGGCGCTTGCTTTGTTTATTTAGTAAATGCTTCCTGCTGAGATTTAATTTCTGTGTAATGAGCGTCGCTGCCAGAATGGATCATAATCTGCTTACAAAAGGCCATAGTTTTGTGCATAATCTCTACTG
Organism: Pleurodeles waltl; assembly: GCF_031143425.1. Lineage (NCBI taxonomy): Eukaryota > Metazoa > Chordata > Amphibia > Caudata > Salamandridae > Pleurodeles > Pleurodeles waltl. Next base: position 760,825,515 of record NC_090450.1, read on the forward strand.
AACTGGAATACTTACTACTGACTACTTAGGAAGTGCTACCTCATTGAGTAAAATGTATAGTTCATATTATAAACTACAGCTGCATGAAGGATCGCGATTCAGGGCCTCATTTTGGCTTCGGTGGTCTTTCAAACATACTGCCGAAGCCGCTGCAGTTAACAGACCGCCAGTGCCAGAGGTCTGCTGACCACCATATTAGGAGTCCCGTTTGGACTTCTGCCCACTTATGGGCAGAAGTCCAACTCTGTTGGCCTGGCCAATGGAGTTGAAGAGTGATTGCATCACCAGCACCGCCACGCCAGCAAGACTCCGCCTGCCGTATTATGAGTCTTGCTTGTGTGGTGGTGCTGGCGGTGCAGGACCCATCCCCTTCCAGACAACCAGCTCACTGGAAAAGGTACATTGAACGTCCAAAGGTGGGTGGGGGAGTGTTAGGTGCATGTGTGTGGTGTGTGCGTGTATGTGTGTGAATGGGGGTGTATGAGTGCGTATTTGTGAGTGAGCAAGTGGGGGTTTCTGATTGTATGTGTGCGGTTGGGGTGTGTGTCTGCATGTATGCGGAGGGTGATGTTGGGTGCAAGTGAATAGGTGTGTGGTGTGCATTGGGATGCATGCGAGTGGGGGTGCATTTGTGCAACCCTGCAAGTGAGTGGGGGTGTGTGTGAATGTATGCGTATGCAGAGGAGTGTGTGTGAATGTATGCATATGCGGAGGGCAATGGGAGTGGATGATTGCGGAGAGAGGTGGGGTTGTGAACGTTTGCAGAGGAAGGTGTGTATGTGTGAGTGGGGGGTGTGTATGTCAGTGTGAGAGCGAGTCGGGGTGTTAGCATGGATGTGTACAGATGTGAGGTGTTTGGAAGTATGTGGATAGGTGGGGATGTTTGTAAGTGTGTGAACGGGTGGGAGGGTATCTGCATATGTGTGGACATGTGGGAATACGTGTGCCAGCAACAGGAATGGGGATTCTGCCAACCCCACAACTTGTAATGTGGTGGTCTTTAGCAGAGGGTCCGCGGCAGTAAGACCGCCACACCAGTAATGAGGGCATGAATGTCTACAGTGACTTTCTGTGTCTGTAATGTTGTCATGTGATTGTTCCTTCAGTGTCTTCATACTGATAACATGAATTCTTTTGTGGAGCAAATGACAAGACTTAAAAGAGTTCAATCTCCACCAAAGAAGAGTACTTCCAGCTATGCGATTGCTCTTCAAGTGCCTTCATACTGATAACATGAATCCTCTAGTGGAGAAAATGATGAGATTACAAAGAGTTCAATCTCAACCAAACTAGGGGAGTTGCGGGGTGAGCCTCCAAAGGAAAAGCACATTCCCATCTCCCGAGGTTGGGCACCTCAGGAAATAGGGAGCTGGCTCTGGGGGTGGTAGATCCCAGGGCCATTAGTGGCTCAAGGAAGAGAGCCATGTGGCCTTGCTCCTTTCTTTTGTACATTGCCAGCCCCAGGGAGTTGGTGGCCCCTGGGGCCCTACATGGCCAAGAAGTGGGGTATGTGCAGCCCCCATCCAATTAAGTACCTAAGCCCCGGGGAGGTGGTGGTCCATGGGGCTCTTCTGAGCCACAGGAGGGTGGTCCACATGGAACCCTCCAATTTTTTTATTAAGCACCAGTAAGGTGGTGGTCCAAAGGGCTCTAAAGAGCCTGAAGAGGAGGGGGTCCACATGGCCCCCTCCAATGGTTAAATAAAGCCCCAGGGAGGTGTTGGTTCCTGGGGCTCTAAAGAACCTCAGGAGGCGAGCCACTGACACCCCCTCACAACCTATTAATATGTGGCATGCCCCCAGCACCTTGACATCCCTGGATCTAAACTTTAAACAAGCACAGGAGACTCTACTTGGTTTTTTAAAATTATTTTTCCACAGAACCATAGATCGACATAGGTTTTGTGAGAAAAAATTTGAAAAAATACTTTTTGGATCTGTCAGGTGCCCTTGGGGACCACAGAACCAGGCCTATGGTGTCAGAGTACTTCTACCCTGCCCAATTGTCTTTATTTTTACATTTATTTTTGGGAATCACCTGATTCTGAGTCTCAAAATGGCTGCCACCACTTCCTGATTGAAGTGTTGTCATCCAATCAGATATTCATACGGTGACTGTCGGATCTTGGGAGGGACTGCAGCCCTAGATATACACATTTCTGTTTTCTTCAATAACTCAAAAACTACTGAACGGATTTACACCAAATCACAAAAAGGACTCTTTCTGGACCAAGCGCTACCTTTCTGCTAAATTTGGTGTAATTCCGTCTGGAGGTTTAAGCTATAGTCGTGATCAAAATCAGTATGGGAAATTGCATGGCTAAATTTCTTGAAGATTAGTCAATTCAATTCAAGCTTTATTTCGTCACATGTACCATAAAAGCAACAAATACAAATATAAAAAAAAAATCACAAAAACGTATATAAAAAGAGAGTAATAAATAATAACAGTAAAAACAGTTAAGTATAAAAACAACGTATATTTAAATCTGAAAGTCAAAATAATAACAATCAAAAACACATTTGTTACCCTTAAGAAGTTATTCTATCATTTTATGAAACCTACTCTGTGCCACCAGATAGCTGCTAAAAACTGTGCCACAGCACATGCCACCAGCCTATGGATGTTTGTACTACAGATTCTAAGGGCCGAATGATGGTCTCTGATGCCCAATGTCTTACAAAGAGGTCTTATCCAACAGGCCCTTTGCATTTTAAATGCAGGACAGTAGAATAGAAGATGACTAATAGTGTCTCTAGTGTTACATCTCATCGGGCAAGAATTTGGAAAGCTAGTAGATTGCTTCCATCTAGCGGCAAGATCGCGCACTGGTAAAGATCCCACTCTGAGTGTTAGATAAAGTGCACATGCCACTGGATGTGTAATAGTATCTGAAAAATGCTCAAACTCATAATGACACTTGAAAGATAAAAAGCTGTCTGTCATACTACCCGACAGAACAGCTGCTAGAGTTAACATACGTACATTTTCCCAATATGCGCCGTCCTTCAACATCTGGGAAGCATTTTTTGGAAGGTGCAAGGGGTCCACCCAGTAGGACCCCAGCCCAAGTTTTAAACCATTTTTACATAATTTCACCATGGGATTTTATAAAACCTGAGGATCTCGTAAAAGCGCTGTTAGCCATGTCCTATAAGGATCTAACGCTACTGAGGACCAAATCTGAATCCAATATTGGAACGGTCGCAAAGCTGCAAGATTCATAATTGAATGCAGATTTAGGTCCATTCCGATGGGCAAGTTTGGAGAACTAGATGGAACTTTTAACAGGGCTTTAATAAAAAGATATTCTGCTCTTCCTATATCATGGAACTTAACATGCCCCCAGAGCTCAACGCCATATAACATACCTGCTCTAGTTTGCACTATATAAATATCCATTGCGGGTGTCATAGAAAAGGCGGGGGTTTTAGCCACAAATCTCAAAATGCCTCCAGTCTTTTGTTTCAGGGACATAACGGACTTTGACAAGTGTGATGTCCAGTTATGGGAGCTGTCTAACCTGATTCCCTAATAATAAAAATCACTGACACATTCAAGGACCTCACCATCGAGGACTATTTTTTTTTTATAGCCTAAATTTTGGGTCACCAAATATCATACATTTAGTTTTGGTGCAATTTATTTGTAGGCCATAGTCCTTGCCAAAATCCGAGCATTTTTCCAAAAGCCTGGATAATCCGGAGGCAGTTTGGGATAAGAGCAGGGTGTCATCAGCAAACAGCAGGCATGTTGTCTTGATACTACCCAATTTCGGTGTGTCATTTTGGGTATCAAGCAAATATGGGATACATGCATTTATAAAAAGCAAGAAAAGGGTTGGAGCTAACACATATCCTTGTCTAACACCTTTCTGCAGTGGAAACTCGTCAGATAGCTTTCCATCCCTTCCCCACCTTACTCTGGCAAAGTTATCTGTGTACAGTTCCCTGATCAAATGTAGCACTGGGCCCAGAACTCGAATTTTGGCAAAAGTCTCCCACAACTTAGGTCGGGAGACCAGGTCAAAAGCAGATCTAAGATCAACAAAGGCAACAAAGAGCCTGCCACCGTCCAGGTCAGCCACCTTCCATTTTATTGTGCGAAAGCAAAAGACCTGGTCCATCGTTACCGTCCCCTGACTAAAGCCCGCCTGAAAATGACTCAGGGACCCATTTTCTTCGATCCAGATTCTAAGCCTTCCCAAAACCTGAAAATATTTTTTTTTGGGATGTTATCTAGGAGGCTAATCGGTCTTTAATTCCCCGGGGCCGATTTGTCCCCTTTTTTATGAATGGGGACAATTATTCCATCCTTCCACGAATGAGGAAGGATGTTGGTCTCCAAGAAAGCATTTGAGACCTTATTAATGTAAGGGGCCCATAGTGTCAGGTCAGACTTGTACAAGTCAGATGGGATCCCGTCTAATCCGGGAGCCTTCCCTGGTTTTTGTGCCCTGATAGCTGTCTCAGTTTCTTTCATACTGAAGGGTGCTATAGTGCCTGCCCAATCAGTCCCAGCCACAATTTCCTCCTCTGCGCCCACTATAGAATCGAAATCCTGACTATAGAGTTTGGTAAAATGGGAGACCCAGGTGTTTGGAGGAATATGGCAGTCAGGCCTTGGGTTCGAGTTTCTTCCTTCATTAGAGACTAAGGTCCAAAAACACCTTGTGTTTGAATCCCTGGCGGCTACCAACAGTTCTTGCCATATGCCCTCTGCCCATTGCGCCTTGCTAAGCTTGATTACATCTGCGTAATCACGCCTTGCCATTACTATAGCAGGTCTATCCCATAGTTTAAGTGCTTCCAGAAGGGCACCTTTGGCTCTCCTGAAAACATTATTGAACCATGGATTCGATTTAGCTGTTCTGAGCCTCTCCTTTACCTTGTTTTCTCTAATAAAAAGAGCCTCCAGAGTAAAAAAACTCTGCATGCTTAGCCATGGTCCAAACAGCAGGATACATATTCGGAACTGCATACCTAAAAACCAGATCAGACAGTTGGGCTTGCAATGCGCCTTTGTTCTTAAAGGTCTCCCATCTTAATACATGCTGGTTACTAGCCACCTCCAGGACGGACGTAGCACTCTCGGCTTGCTTTGTTGGTTCGACCTCAACAAACCACCTGCCCCACTCCAAAAAAGGGGGAAATGATCGCTGTAGCGATGATCTCCCACTTTAACATCCTTTATATTATGCAATATCCTGATATCAATAAGGAAATAATCAATCAAACTACTATAGGTCCCTCTAGAGAATGTAAAACATGCTGGAATGTCTGGAGGAAAACGCCCGTTTCCTGGCCATAGACCGTGTGACAGCATCAACTCGATAACCTGCCGCACCCTCAGATTAGACTTAGTCTGATTTGTCAGCATATGAATGGATAGAATTCCCCTTATTTCATCCTCTTCATGAGCTAGCTCTTCAAAAGGTAAATTGGGCTCTAATAAAGTGTTAAAATCACCAGCTATAATAAGGAAATGTGAAGGGAGCAACTCAGCCACAAGAGTGCTTATCAAAGATATAGTTTCTGAGGTTTTACAAGGGAGACCTGGCCTCTTGTGAAGGTTTACGCATAAAAGTGTGGGACCTGGCTTTAGTTTGACTGAGACAGCCAGAATGTCAGGAGAATTAACAGTGATTTCATTCTCTTCTCTTCCCTTACCTTAGCTATATTTATCCATGTAATAAGACCTCGTCTTGCCCTCCCCGCAGATGAGGGGACAGCTTCTTTACAGAATGATGTAAACCCTTGCCTATGTAAATTAGTAGTGGTCCAGGTTTTCTGGAAGAGGCAAATGCTACAGGAATCGATAAGGGAGCCCCAGTCTGGATCATCAATCTTGTTCCGTAAACTGGCTATATTCCAGGAAATTACAGTAGAGTGAACAGGCCTAAGTCTAGAATCGTTGGAGACCCCCCAAAAAGACACCAAGGGCGAGGATAATACATCATCTTGTATAATTAGGTTCTGTTCCAGTGTGCCACCCCTCTGGCATAACCCCTGGAAACCAGGCTCCTTGTTCTTAACTGAGTTCCCACCCTCATACAAAAAATCAGTATTTCACGGAGCTGGTTCTTCTTTAAGTCAATCAGTTTCTGGACAATTTGGACGTAGTCTTTTCCTTGGAGTTTTAAACCGCTTAGCCAAGGTCTCCCACACCCTCCAAGGAATATCCGTAGAAAGGGCCAATGGAATTAGAGTAGGTTTCTCAGAAAATCCCATGTTGGCCACCCCATTTCCTGTGTTGGCCACAGGTTTCTTAGCAGAGACAATTTTGTTGGAGAATGATATTCGATCTGTTCCGTAGTGGGTTTCGTACCTCTATAGATAACAGGCCATAAACCAAGTCAGGAGTTGCTAATACTAGCTCAACTGTATCCACTTGGCCTGCCTTACCTATATGACACTTTGCAAACATAACATCTGAATGAATAATAGAAGCACAATTCCTGACGTGTCTAATCCACTGGATAGCCTTATTCGTTAATGAAAGACTGTCTTCATACGCGTTTAATGATAGTTTCGGAACATTACACATATATATAGAATAACCACATTTATGGTTATGGATTTTCCCTGTATGTTGCCTGATGGAAGTACTTCGTAGATCTCTGGTACTAGGGCTAAACTGAGCGATATGGTTACTGCAGCTGGATGCACTAGGGATTTCCATATGACCCACAAATGGGCCTTTACTAGATGATAGTTTTTCAGCCCCCAAGTCAGGTTCCTTGCTTTCATCGTTGGGTCTTGGAATAGAGGATATAAAACTTTCCCCGCCCGCAGATGCCACAACCCTCTTTATGGCCTCCGGGCGAAGTAAAGTAAGAGCCTCAGTCAACATCCGTTTGAGGACCTTTAACTCTTGCTTTAGATCTACACTTAGATTGACCACTTCTTCCTGAAAATTTTCACCCGTAGGCGGGCTAGCGGACACTTGTGAGTTGGGACTGGGGGAAATTCTTCTATGTTTAGGTTGAGGTCTCCTAAAATAGAGAAACAATTTGAGCAAGTTGTCATGAACTGTATTTCTTCTATTAACGACACCCATGGCTGGAGTTTGGGTGAGGTCTTTACCTGGAGCCACTTGGTTGATTACACCACCTAGTCCCATTTTAAATACCAAATTTGGGGCAGGGTCTATGGAGCCCACTGCAGTAGGTCTTTTTCATACTCAAGGTTTGAAAGAAGATGTAGAGGGGATTCGGGATTGTTTCTTAGAATCTTGCCTCTCTTTCCCATTTACCAATGATTCCACCTCCTCAATTAAAGTATCGATTTAATCGGTAGCGCAATTTGTTAGTCTTTTTGGAATTTTTTTGAGACTTGGGAATTTTAGATGATGTAGCTGCCCCCGCAGGACTGCCTTGCGCTTTGCACTTTCCCAAAAAAGAAGCCAGTAAGTACATACAAAGACTTTTGTTTCTTTAGTGAATTTCTATTTTTTTCTTTTATTTTATTACCTAACTATGACATCCCTGTAACCTTTGTTTTTCTCAGTAAGTTGCACAGGTTTTTTTAATAATATTTTTTAACAATAGCATCACTGTAACCTTTGTATTTTTCAGTGAGTTTCCATGTTTTTTTTTTATTCCAATGCCCCCGTAACCTTTGATTTTTTGAGTGAATTTAAATTGTATTTTGTAACTATTATCCTAATGGTTTCAAAATGGTTGTGTGAGTGCTTGCATAGGTTGTAAAGTGGGTGTGTGCGTCAGTGTATAGCTCTGTCAGCGAGTGTGTGAGATGTTTTGTGGGTCTGCAAATGGGTGCATAAGTCTTTGAGTAGGTCTGAAAATAAGTGCATGAGTCTGTCAGTTGGTCTGTGAGTGGGTGCATAAGTGTCTGAGTGGGTCTGTGAGTTAGTGTGTGAGTGTCTCAGTGGGTCTGTGAATGGGTGAATCCATGTCTGACTGAATAAGTGTATGAATGACTGTGAATGGTTTATTTGTCGCCCATATTTGAAAATATGTTGTGATGTTACATGGGTGGCCACACTGAGGCCCTCATTACGAGTGTGACGGTCTTAAGACCGCCACACCCACGGTTGCAGTCTTACTGCCACAGACCCGGCGGTAAGACGGTAAAAACCGTTGCATTACAGGTAGGCCTGTTTGGCTGAAGACAAACCGCCACAACCCGCCGCCCGGCCCACTGGTGCGGTCGCACCAATGCAGCCAGTGGTGAGCTCCTCTGGGCCAGCAGCAGGCCTCAGACTGCCAGCCGTATTTGGAGGCAGCATACCTCCAGGCTTTTCACAGCAGTTGCCCCAGCGAAAAGCCTGGCAGTAATGCACCCAGTGACAAGAATCCCCATTCCTGTCACCAGCACATGTACCCCCACATGTCCACACTCCTCCATGAATACACCCCCCCATATGCACACCTCCATGCCCGTAACCCCACTCATCCAACCACATCCACATACCCCCACTCATCCGCATGCATGCAGACATACACAAATTCTGCTACACATACATGCACATTCCACAAACATGCACCCAATGCCCCCCACCCCCTTTCGGATGGTCCACTTTCCTGTTTCGGGAGGGGATGGGTCCTGGCATCTTTCACCGCCAGCATGGCACTGCATACAGGACACCACCTCACTGTATTATGCATCATAATACGTCGAGCAGAGTTCTGGTGCGTGGCTATGTTGGCGGTGGAACTGCCTCTCTTCCTCCATCAGCCAGGCCAATGGATTCATATTTCTGCCTGTAAACAGGCAGAAATCTAAAGCAACTCCAAATATGGTGGACTTCGGACCGCCAACACTGGCGGTCTGTTGGCGACAGCGGCTTCGGCGGTCTGTCAAAATGACCGCCGAAGTCGTACCGAGGGCCTGAGTGTTGGCTCATATTTGTGAATATCACACATCATGAAAAAGAATTATGGTCATAACTTCACCCTCAAACACCCCTATGCCACAGCCCTGAGGTCAAGATGCCTCCTCCCTGACCACGTTTGCCACATTTAATTGAATATATCAGCACTTGAGACCATGTACCATTACCTAAAATGGTGGTAACAGATTTCTGGTCAGGTTGTGGGCAGCCAATCACAGCATTCCTGGTATTAAGCAAGTTTGTGAATACGCTGCGATCTCCACAAAATTGTTGCTACGGATCCACAGTACTAGATATACAAATTTATTTTCCCTTTAGTATCTTGAAAACGACAGAATGGATTAACACCAAAAATCCAAAAGCATGATCTGTGTACCAAAACCTAACTTTCTGCCAGATTTGGTGCAATTCCATTCATTGTTTTCGTCTGTAGTCTTGTTCAAAAGTCCTATGGACATTAGCAAGTAAAATGCATATTTTTTTACCCCCACTTTTTCTCAGCCCTCCCTTGACAGATCACCCAGAAACTTTCGATGTGCAATAAAAATCACGGGCACACTTTTTTTGGAAATGTTTTTGAAGATTTGTCAAACAATGCCAAAGATATAGAGATATAGGTAAGTCAAAGAATGCTTTTCCTATGTAAACATGGCCCTTAATATAACTACCTTCTAGGGCCCGCCAGTAGGTAAATATGTACATATACATATATTCACTGAAAAAAAACAAAAGTTACAAGGCCGTTTTATTAGGTTCTGAATTTATTTGTACAAAACCATAAAAATTCAGCTGTTATAGTTACCGTTCTTTCAAGTAACTATACCATGCACAGGTTTCTTATCAATAATTTTATTGCAAATGTTGAAGTGATAATATCAAAGATGCCACTCAAGATCTCATCAATGACATAATATGTGGAGTAATTAACTGTGCATGGCAAAGGCATGAGTTATAATTACCTTAGGATGTGAGTTATAGTTACTTGAAAGAACTCTATGACTGCTGCATTTGTATGGTTTTGTATGAGTAAATTCAGAACCTAACTATAATGTCCCTGTCACCTTTTTTTCAGTTAATTTCTATGTTTGTTTTAATTTAAAGTAATTTTAATTACTATACGTTATTGCAGCCAGGTCTTGCAGCCAGGCCATTATAGGTTATAAGGAGTTTTCCCGTGCTCAGAGCAGGTTAACTGTCTCTGTCAGTGGATGTGTGAGTGGGTGCATGACTTTCTGAATGGGTCTGAAAGTGGGTGTATAAGTCTATGAGTTGGTCTGAGTGGGTGCATGAAGGTCCGAGTGGGTAAGTGAGTGGGCGTCTGAGCCTCTGAGTGCATGTATGAGTGAATTAATTAATGTATGAATGAAGCTGTGTTTTTTCTTTCACATTTTTCTATAATTTCGAATATTTCGCAAATAGATCACAGAAATTTGCAAAGATGTGTGAATATTTGCAAGTGTCATGACAAAAATGTATGTTAACCCTATGATTTGCCTCTAAAGCACACCTCAGCCTGACCCCTTATGACACTTTCAGTTTGTATCTTCACCCCTGGGTATTGAGTCCTTTGAAATAAAATTGTGGTCGCAACTTTCTATTTAGGTTGCGGTCAGCCAATTGCGATGCTTCTTTTCACATGCAAATTCACAAAAATTCACACATTTTATTATTTGTGAAATAACCTCAAAATATTTGTGGCCAGGGATATACAAACGTATTTGCCCTTAAATATCTCCTAAACTACTGGATAGATTTACACCAAAAGCACAATCTGCGTACTGACAGCTAGCTTTCTGCCAAATGTGGTGTAAATCCATTCAGTGGCTCACACTATAGACGTGTTAACAGGTCCTATGGGAATTAGCATGGGAAACACAATGTTTTTCAAGCTCCCTTTTTCTCGGCTCCCACCTGATGGATCACCCTAAAACTTCTTGTGCTCAACAAGAATCATCAAGGGCCACTTTTTTGGAAGATTTTGTGAATATTCGTCAAACAGTGCCAAATATATAGACAGGTCAAAAAACACTTTTTCTATGGTCTATACATGGTCCTAACTACAACTACCTAGTGGCCACTAGGTAATACATAAACATATCTATCTATCTATCTATCTATCTATCTATCTATCTATCTATCTATCTATCTATCTATCTATCTATCTATCTATCTATCTATCTATCTATATTTTCCTCCACTTGTAGGTCAGCTTCCAAAAGGCCAGTGGTGCCGCTTGTGGCATCACACCATTGCGCCTAATAAAACCTCGAATCTCCTCCTTCTGTAAAGACCACAAGTAGTTGGTGAATGTGCAATTAGACTGTTTAATGTAAGGATGGGAAACAGGAATGCATTTCGGTGATGCAGCGAACCATCCTATATCCACCCAGAGATTTTTTTAAGCTTTAATTAAGGATATAATTACAATTATATATTTTAGGACAAATTGAAAAGAAAAATGTAATTGGCAAGTAAAAAGAGTTGGATCACCTTTCAGTATATGAAGTTGAAAAAAAATTAAACTAGGCAAATGACTCATGACACACTAAGACTGGAACCCTCAACCTTCATTGTGAGGATCAGAGACCTTAACCACTAGTCCATAGATGTTTATTTGCTAGTCTTTTGAATGTTAGACATACTTAGTAATGCAATTTCTAAGTCTTTGTCACCTAGAAATATTTGCATTGAACGTCAAAGCTATGTTTGAATGCTATACACTAGTGAGTCATCTGATGAGATGTAACGTGGCCTAGGCTGAGATGAGCTGCCTGCAGGTGCCAGGACAGGAAGGGGTCTGGGTAGCCAAAGAGATCTTGAAATGAATAAAGACAGCTTGGCACAGCCTGAAAAATAAGGAACAATCGGAAGAGGCTCCTACTGGGCTGATTTTAGGTTTTAGGTAACTTTAGGAAAGCAGTTCTAAAACTACTTTCCTTATTGTTCTAGTTCACACCTGTCAGAAATTAGACTTTATTAAAGTTTAATAAAGTCTTCCCATCTTAAATTATGGAACTAGCAGTGCTACAATGGGCAATAAGAAATTGCCAGTTTTTTCCTAACCAGGGTATGTAAAACATATTTTATAATGTCCTTGCTTATTATTACAATGTACCCTACCCCTGGGGTACCTAGGGTAGGCCTTAGTGTTGATTTACATGTAATTCATAATGTTGTTTAAATTATTGTTAAATTTGGACATAGTTTGAATTTAAAAACAGCCTGCTGGCTGGCTTTTAAAATGACAGCACGAAAACAGCAGTGTACACTGAAGTGTATAAACTCTATTGGGCCTTTACACCTATATGTTTTACCAGGTACTAGGGCCCATATTTATACTTTTTTAGCGCCACATTTGCGTCATTTGTTGACGCAAAAACGGCGCAAACTTGCAAAATACAATTGTATTTTGTAAGTTTGCGCCGTTTTTGCGTCAAAAAGCAGCGCAAATGCAGCGTTAAAAAAGTATAAATATGGGCCTAGGTACTTACAGGTAGGTTGTCAGAGCCACTTGCAATTATGCCTATTACCATATACCTTTTAAACAGAGCACTGGCCCTGGCCCTGGCCATGGTTAGCAGAACCCAAAGCACAATCAGAGACAGTAACCACCATTTTCAGTCCAATATTGGTAGGGTCAGGGAAAATAGTGTAACTTTCTCACACAATTAAAAAACATTTTGTCTCTGTTTCCTTTCAGAACATGTTATAGAGATATACACAAATATTTCTAACCTTTCAGCTTTAAAAACCACTAGAAATTAACTTTGTGAATCTTGTCAGAAAAAAACCTTTCACATCTTTCTCTAAATGTTTCAATAAATCAGAAGGGATTTTATATTTCTAATCTGTCTGTCAAGTTCTCTCCTCCATTTTAGTGTTCACACTGACTTAATAGCTTCTATGTCTGTGTGTAACCTTACACATTTGTGCATTGGTTGTGTATAGAAGCAAAAGACCATCAGTACCCTGGTATGGACATAAGAGTTCTTGGGCCTGGTGTATGAAATTTCCATTTGCAAAGAGTAGTGACATATTCGGTACTGACTTCCAGCAGAAAGTGGTCTAAACAAGCACATGATTTCTGTGGTGCAAAGTAGAATTACATTCTTTCTCATCTTTATGTACATATCTACATTCACCTCTCAAACCAGAATCACTCAGCCAGCCCTAAAGTGGCTTTATGCAAAGCTCCTAGATTAATAACACTGTAGTGTCCTACTGCTGTGTAGCCATTTTAGTTATAGCTCCATGCACGTTATTTTAACATACTAGGCCTGCCGCTGTGCACTTTAACCTATATATATTTTATTTGGCTTTGCTTTATTATTGTTACAATAGCCACTTTTATGGTCTTATTTTAAAACTCTCTATCTAACTGTTTTTGCCTAGGCCAGCACTCTGTTCTCAAACAAGACATTCTTGCCCACTCTGTGCTTCTTCCAAGACTGCAGTGAGATGGGTGCCGGTGAACGTGGTATAAAGTTTTGTCTCTGACATTCTTAGAAAACACACATCCTTACATAGGGACATTTTCTCAGAACATCAGTTGTTTTATTATAAAAACACTTCCCTGTCCCTTGCACGTTAGAGGGAGATTCCTGCCAGAGAACCATGACTGTATGCTGATTGCTGAATGCTTTGCTACAGATGCTAACGCAGACCGCAGGCCTTTGCTCAGGTATGGGGGTTGATGTCTTCCCAAGGGAATTTGAAGGGCAGAAATAGAGCTTAACATGCTATGCTCTAACATAGCCTAGGTAGGAATTATATTAGTGACTCTAGTGACAATATGATAGCGTTATTTTTATGATTTACTCTCCTTGTAAAATTTGTAATCCTGTCATGCTTTATCATCCAGGTTATTGCAGTACATGCTTTATTATCTAAGATGCAGTTGCTTTATCAAATCTTATTGAAACATATACTGCCTCTGTTTGTCATTGTGTATGTGAGACTAATGTAACTGAAAGAAACGGATGAAACCTGAGTGACCACGGTTTCCTTGAGAAATCAATTATGTCATGCACTCGGCTTCCCAATCATCCCACCCTTGGGTGTAGATGAGGCACTACTAGTTAACCAGAGCAAAACCCAGATTGGAACGAGAGGTGTCACCCGTAGTGGGTCAGACTCAGTCTCCCACACTGCAGGTGATTTTGCCACTCGAAATCCAGTAGTCTCATTAGAATAATGAGAGCCCACGTGACACTACACACTGCATTATCCCACTCAATGTTTAAGTCGCCATCTGCCACCAAATTGCCCTGGATATACTGTACAGAAACCGAAATAGAGGTCTGTACAAAAACCGCCTACTCTGTGTTTGTTGCAGATAAGTTAGGTTTGGTGCACAGGTTTGGCCTGATGTTAAGCGCTATCCATACTGCCAGTCTGCTTTTGTCAAGACAAACTTCAACCACATTCCCCCTAAATGTCTGAATGCATACAGCCACTTCAACCATTTTATTTGTAGATTCCAATGCAAAGAATTGTCTAAGGATGTGCCTGGAACTCTTGTTTTTAGCTAGTAGATGGGTGTCCTGAAGAAGACATAAATCTGCTCCTGTGGATTTGAGGATGCTTGAGATTGCCACTCTTTAAGTGGTTGAGTTTAGCCACTTTATGTTAAGGCAAAAGATCATAACCATTTGGGCTGTGTGGGTCCATCTCTGTGTTATCTGTTCTCCCACTCTACAGTTCTACTGTAATTGTCTGAGCAGGTTATAGCTTTTCTCTTTTGGTGAAGACAATCTGTGGCTATATCAGAGTGGTTAGACTGCCCTACCCTCCACAAGATGAAACATCAACTAAAACCCAAACAATTACAGTACGAAAACCTTAGAACAAACGTGTTGAAGAATATCATCTGTCATGGTCATCTTCCTTCCAAATCCATCCTGAGTCCCTACTCTGAAACCAATGCTACAGGCCTTCATTTTGTCGCTGGCTCACTGTATTGCTTTATATGTCTGGGTCTGTGCCCTCGGCATTTGAGGGAGAATCAACCAGAACACCACCACACCCTGTGGGCGGCATCCTCTTGGATCTCGTCTTCTCCCCTTCTCAGAATGCTGCTTGTTTCACCATTTAGATCTCAACTGCATTGGGAGGGATATGTTTCTATTTTCTTTTTTTTTACTGTGCCATTTGTGAACCATGTCAGTTGTGCCTGCTCTTTGTAGACATTCTGGCTCTCTTTATGACATTGGCGGTAACTCCCGCTTACCGCCATGCTGACTGCCGCCAACATACCACCGACATGCCGGATTACCGCTACACATATTATGACACACACATAGCAATCCGTCACTATACAGCCACACACACAAGTCCACCAGCCCAAAGGTCAGTGATAAAACGGCGGTAGCAAAACCTACACCGCTATGCCAACAGAAATATGCCCACAGCACTATGACCCACGAATCACCGCAGCGGACATTCAACCGTGGTAAACCATTGGGGCTACATGCCGCCTCGCTCAAAATACACACACACATACAAAACAACACTACATTGGACAATTCAAACTACACACACCTGACACACATACATACACCACACCCACACCACTATAAAACACACACACACACTACCCACAAACCTTTACAACTAACAAACATTGCCAACTGAGAAAGATAGACCAAGCGCACCCACAGAAACAGAGACACATAACACCATCACCCATACACTAACTATGCACCTTACAGCACACACCCCAACACAGCACCCCACACACCCTCACACACACCTCTCACACTACACCCATGGCACCACAAAGACACCCCAGGTTCTCAGAGGAGGAGGATCTAAAGATCATGGTGGAGGAAATCATCTGGGTAGGGCCACAGCTATTCGGATGACAGGTGCAGCAGACATCCATCGCTAGGAAGATGGAGCTATGGTGGAGAATCGTGGACAGGGTCAACACCATGGGACATCACCCCAGAACAAGGGATGACATCAGAAAGAGGTGGAACGACCTACGGGGAAGGTGCGTTCCATGGTAGCAAGACACCAAATAGCACTACAGAGGACTGGCGGTGGACCCACACCTCCTTCCCCACAACTAACAACATGGAAGGAGCAAGTCTTAGCAATCATGCATCCTGAAGGCTGGCAGGAGTAGCAGGAGGACTGGACTCTGGTAAGTCAAATCTTTATTACTAACAACCCCCCTACCTACATGCCATAACAAACCCCCACCCGTCCCCTCACCCCCATCACTCCACCACTTCACATACACCCCACCATCACAACCCACCCATCCCAATACCAAGCCCTGCACGTAACACCAATGCACGGACCCCCATCACAGACCTGCATGGACACCAATCACTAAAGCATGCACACTAGAGACAATCACCTAGCCCACCAAATGACTACTCAAACAAGTCAAAGCTGCCAGGGCAAACACAACCATAGACGGCAACTCATCCTTGCACAAGATGTCACACGCAGAAAGAATAACCCTGCATTTACATCCCCATATGTCCCCCACCCAACGTCACCGGAGAGGAGGTTCCAGGAACATCCAGTCCCCCCACAGAAGAGGCCCACAGTGATGACAGCAGCTCTGGACACCTGGATCTGGATGACAAACCTGGCCCATCAGGGACCTCCGGACAGTTGGGTACCGAGGCACAGTCCCATACCACCACAGAGCCTCCCCTCTCAGGAAACACCAGCACAGCACTCACCCAGCGGGCCCATACCACTGTCCCAAGGACACGCCAATCAGCAGTGTGTCCACCACTACAGGGACCCTAGGACACCCCACAAACACAGGACAATCAGGGACCTGGGGTCAGTGGCAGTGGGCACACGATTCAGGGGACAGAGGCACAGGATAACAGGGAAGCTCGGAGGACTGTTGTGTGACAGGGGGAGGACAGGCCCAGGGAACCGACTCTCCAGGATGCACTTGCAGGGATCCTGGGAGCATACCACCATTCCCAGGAGGCAATGGGCCAGATACTGGACAAGTTGCAGGAGACCCAGCGGCTGCAGGAGGGACAGTACCTGGGGATCAGGGAGGACCTGAAGGACATCAACACCTCCCTGGCCACCATTGCAGGGGTGCTGGCAGACATGGCCAACACCATGAGGGAGGCAGTGGCACACCACCGGGCCCCTGACACTAGCCACACCGATGAACAGACCTCCACCTCCGCTGCCGCTAGTGGACAGGAAGACCCACCACAGGACCAACAGCCCACCAACACCCCTCCTCCTGCAGAAGGAGAACCATCCCGCAAACGGTCCCTACGATCCAGGAGGATGCCAGAGAATATTGCCAAGACCCCCGCAAGGAAATAAGACTCTACTGATTGTCACAATTGTGTCCCACTCTGTCACCCTGTCCACCTTGAACTGTCATTGCTCCCTTTCCTATGCCCCCCTTGGGCAATGCACCTGTGATACAAATAGACAGGACTCTTTCCTGGACTTTCCTCCACCATCACCCCAGCCCATTGCACAAACCCCTCTACTCATTGGCACTTAAATAAACACCATTAAAAAAAAATACATGTCTGGAGTCTGGCAAATGATTGAACTATGCATTAGTTTAACAAGATTTAAGCACTGCAATACAACTGTACAGGAATGTATACATAGGAATGACCTGTAGTAGGCTGCAGTCAACACACCAGGAGCCAGAGTGGGGCACAGATATCTGAAAATAGAGATACCAAAGGGTACAGTAAGTGGCCATACCATTGGGAGAATCTGCCTGCCATGTACAATGTCAAACACAAAACTGTCAATGTAAAGTGAAGTTACAGTGTCTTACCTGTGTTTCACTGGAAGTATTGTCATATAATTGCTGTTCTGTTGTCCTCATCCTCATCCTCTGCCTCCTCATCTTCACTGTCTACAGGGTCCACTGCTGCCACACTGCCACCTCCAGCCTCATCTTCCTGCAGAAAAGGCACATGGCGTCTCAAGACAAGGTTATGCAACATGCAGCTTGCCACGATGATCTGGCAGACCTTCTTGGGTGAGTAGTACATGGGTCCACCAGTTTGATGGAGGCAACAAAACTTGGCCTTCAGGAGGACACAGGTCCTCTAGATAATCCTTCTTGTCAGCCCATGTGCCTCATTGTAACGTTCCTCTGCCCGTGTCCTGGCATTCCTCACTGGGGTCAGTAGCCATGAGAGGTTGGGGTAACCCGAGTCACCTGCAAATATCGAGGGACAACTGTTAGCCACACACTCACCCTTAGGGCCCACACCATACCCATACACCAAAATCCACTGGGTGGGAACCAGGGCTCACCAATTAGCCACACCCTGTGCCTCTGGAGTTGGTTCATCACATTTGGGATGCTGCTATTCCTTGGGATAAAGGCATCATGCACAGACCCAGGATATTTTACATTGACGTGGGAGACTACTGGTCTGCCAGGCACACTATCCTCACATTCATTGAGTGAAAGCTCTTTCTATTCCCGAACACCTGTTCATTTCTACGGGGGGAGGAAAAATGCAATATGTGTACCATCAATAGCCCCAATAATGTTGGGGATATGTCCCATTGCATAGAAGTCAGCTTTCACTGTGGCCAAATCCTCCACCTGGGGGAATATGATGTAGCTTCGCATGTGTTTTATCAGGGCAGCCAACACTCTTGTCAGCACTATTGAGAACATTGGCTGTGACATTCCTGCTGCCAAGCCCACTGTCACTTGGAAGGAGCCAGTTGCCAAGAAATGGAGCACAGGTAGGACTTGCACAAGAGGGGGATCCCGGTGGCGGTGACGGATAGCAGATATCAGGTCAGGCTCCAATTGGGCACACAGCTCTGTGATTGTGGCCCTGCCACGTCTATAGGTGAGGATTATGTGCCTGTCCTCCATAGTTGCCAAGTCCACCAGGGGTCTGTACATGAGGGGATGTCTCCATCTCATACTCATCCGCAACGATTGAAATCTAGGGGGCAAAACTGAGAGTCAGTATTCCACATTTCCAAACACTACACTGCATTGCATGTTGTGATTGTAACAGTATATTGTTGTATAGGCCCAAATGATGCATATGTGTACTGTGACGCAGTTAGGTGCCATGGTCTGCCCCCCCGGAAATGGCATCCACCTATCCTGTGTGGATGAACATGTAGAAATGATGTAATTCCGCTGACGTTGTGCGTCATTGCGGGAGGCGGTCGAGTACCGCCGTGCAACTCCTCATTGGTTGTCATTGGACTCTATGGGTTGATATGGGCAATGGTGATGTACTCTGGTGGTAACGGTACACACCGCTGCAGACGTGACTGCCATTTTCTATCTGTTCACTCACCAGCTACCTGACCTTTAACAGGAGAGGACATACACTGCAAGTGCTGCTGTTACCTGTGTCTGGAACCAACCATGGTCCATGTCACTGGGGAAACAGCCCCTCTCTTCACCGCTGCGGAGTTGGAGAGACTGGTGGATGGGGTCTTACCCCAGTACCGAATGCTGTATGGGCTTCCAGACCAACAGGTGAGTACACTGTGAGCACAATGCATGGGTCATGAATGCATCGAGTGCTGTGTGTGAGGGCCTCATTTGAGGGGGGTGGTGGAAGGGTCCTGGGCAGTGTGCTGCATGTATTGTGGGCAATGTCTGTGTGTAAGGGGGTGTGAGGGCTATAGTGGGACATGAGTGTAAGAGGTCGGACAGTCTGATACCTTTTTCTATGTATATTTTTCTGCAGGTCAGTGCCCATCAGAAAAAGGGTATATGGTGTGCCATCGACAAGGAGGTGCGGACCGTGGGGGTCCATGGAAGGCGGAGCACCCACTGTCGTAAACGGTGGGAGGACCGGAGATGCTGGTCAAGGAAGATGGCGGAGGCCCAGTAGGGGATGGCCTCCCAACGTGGAAGGGGTGCCCATCGAGTCCTGACCCCCTGATGGCCTGCATACTGGCGGTGACCTATCCGGAGCTGGATGGTCGCTTGAGGTCGCTTGAGGGCATCACAGCAGCCACAAGGGGGTGAGTACAGTTTCCCAATATATTATAGCGTGGTGAGGTGCTCTCCGGGTGGGGGATGTGGGCCTGTGGGTGCTGCTAGGCCGAGCCGGACATTGCAGGGTAGGTCCCATGTTAGGCAGGGTATGATGTGAACCACCTCCAAACAAGCTAGGAGGCATCCACTACTAGGTTGGGGTCTGTGGGTCTCAAGGCTGCTGCTATTGGCATTAAGTATTCCTGGCCATGGCCTGGTGATTAGCATTGTGACGGTTAGTGCATTGTCTAGTGCGTAGGGATGTCCCCTGTGTGTGTGTGTGTCGTGTACGCCAATGCTGGTGTTGGAGCAGCCATTGACCAAGTGTATCCTTTGTCTCTCCCCCCCCTTCTGGTTTTGTCACCCTGTCCTTCTGTGCATCAGCATCATTTGGTGGAGGAGCAGTGGCACCGGAGGGAGTTGCATGCCACATGGCTCTGGAGGTTGAATCCAGTGAGGGCACCAGTGGGACGGAGGGCGAGGGGAGCACCAGAGCGGAGGCAGGAGGGGACAGTTCGGACAGTGATACCTTCTCCAATGGAAGCTCCCTCGTGGCGGTGGACACCTCTGTGGCCACCCCAACTACAGGTACAGCTGCCACCCCCCGTACCAGCACCGCCCTCCCAGCAGCCCCTCAGCGTGTTTCCCGTGCCCGCTCACCCAGGAGGGTGGGCATCTCCTTTGCCCCAGGCACCTCAGGCCCTGCCCCAGTTAGCCCTACTGCCCTGAGTGAGGAGGCTATTGACCTCCTGTGATCCATCTCTGTTTGACAGTCAACCATTGTGAATGACATCCAGGGGCTGGCAGCCCATTTGCAACAAACTAATGCATTTCTGGAGGACATTCACTCTGGCATGGCAGCCCAAGAGAGGTTAATCCAGGCTCTGGCCTCCTCTCTGATGGCAGACATTGTCCCTGTTTCTAGCCTCACCCCTCCAACTTCCTCTACCGAGTCCCATTCCCCTCAACCCCAACCTATCTCAAGCACACAGGCAGACCAGCATGCACCAAGGACAACACACAGGAGTTGCTCAGGCAAACACAAACACCACACATCATCCCACAGGCACTCACACAAACAACATCCAGATGCAGACATACAAACATCCACTGCCTCCACTGTGGCCCCCTCCTCATCGTTCTCCTCCTCCATCCGAGTAACAAGGAAAAGTATCTTTAATTTTTGTAATTTTTTACTCTTTGTATGTCAGCTGCATCCTGCAGCACACATAGGAAGAGGAAAAATCATCTCAGGATTGTTTTTATGCATGAAGGTGTCCCTTCCTGAAAAAAAACAATTGTATATGCAACGTAGGTACCCTTTCACCATGGTGCAAGGGTTCCTGCACTGGTGCTAGGCTGCCAAAATGGCACCAGTGTAAGGGAAAAGGACAGGGATATGCTGTATTGAATGAATACGGTCCATTCCTGCCATTCCCTGTGATGCAGGGCAGCACAGGAAAGTGACTTGCTGCACTGTCCTGCATCACAAGGCCCATAAATGTGGGCCTGAGTCTGGACTTGAAATCTGCCATGCATTGTTGCAGTTCCTTGAGGTAGTCTTTGTGATCACTGTGAATCTTGCCTATTTTTTCTTTTGTGTCTATCTGAGTCTGTTGTTGGAATTCTTCAGAGATAGCAACCCTAAGTCAAAGTTGCGGACCCTCCTTTCAAGGGTCCATTTAGTGGGAGGAATGCCACTTTGACCCCGGGACGTGCCATCTTTGAAGAACTCCAACAATGAGTTAAGAGAGAGTTAAAAGAAGAAATAACCAAGGGCCCAGCCGGCTGGGGGGATTTGCCATTATTGCCTGCTTGAGTAGATTTATGAGCTGCATCTTTATAATGGAAATCTCTCTGTGGGAGCCTGTTTGCTGTCATCATAGTAGCTGTATGCTTGCTTTAAATGTGAGGTCAGGGCCCTCAGTGATGGAGGGATCCCAGTGGCAGCTATTATTGTTATCCATTCTCCCACACTTGTGACAATCAAGCTAAGTGCTTAAAGCGCACTTTAGGGGTACACCTGTACTGTAGGACCTTTGTGCATGAAGAGCTGTGTTGGTCATGGCCTCTTCTCTAAGCTGCCCTTTCACTTGACATAAGGTGTGGCCTGCAATCCACTGCTCCAATGCTCTGAAGTTATTCTTCAGGATTTCCAGGCTACCAGCTTGTGAGATGTATTTTAATCATGGCTTGTTGTTATTTGGGTGCAATGGGCACTGACCAGCCTTCGCTGCTGGTATATTCTGCCCCAAGGGGTCCTTCAATGTGTCCCTGGCTCAGTGTGCTGAGTCCACGTCCAGAGTGCTGTTTTCTCTGGCCCCACATTGGCTCTGTATTGCTCACTGTGCAAGGGGTTCTCTTTAAGGATCTTAGAAGTTTTCAAGCCGATCAGAGTCTATCCTTTTTGCAGGGTCATCCCCAAACTTTTTGCCTCCTTCCTCCTATTTTTCCTGACCTGTTTTTGTTGGCTTTAGAACTCTGAGCACTTTACCACTGCTAACCAGTGCTAAAGGGCATATGCTCTCTGTGTGAGTTGTACTGTTGATTGATTTATAAATGATTGGCATATGTGATTTACTAGTAACTCCCTAGTAAAGTGCACTAGAGGTGCCAGGGCCTGTAAATCACATGCTACTAGTGGGCCTGCAGCACTGGTTGTGCCACCCACATACGTATCCCTTCCCTTTTCCTACATGAAAGACAGCCCGAAGATAGGCCCTAGTAGCCCCATGGGCAGGGTGCAATGCATGGTTAAGGTAGGACATATACTAATGTGTTTCATATGTCCTAACAGTAAAATACTGCCAAATTCGATTTTCACTGTTGTAAGGCCTATCTCTCTCATAGGTTAACCTAGAGGCTGTCTTTAAATATGATTAAAGCATAAATTCACGTTGGGAGCAAATAGACATGTGGAGATTGGGACCTCTGAACTCAACTCACAATTTAAAAATACATCTATTAGTAAAGTTGGTTTTGAGATTGTGTGTTTGAAAATGCCACTTTTAGAAAGTGGGCATTTTCTTGCTTAAACCGATAGTTGGTCTGTATGCACCTCTTTCCAGAGAGTGACACAAAGGGGGCTGGGGTGTTGCCTGCATATTCTGATGAGCCATCTGTGCTAGGAGGGAGGGGAGGAGTGGTCACTCGCACCTGAAAGGGCTGTGCCTGCCCTCACACAATGCAGTCTCCAACCTCCTGGTGTGTGTCTAAGGCCTTGCCTGGGCAAGGCAGGATTTTGCAAACAAGTGAGACTTTTCTTTGAAGTAAGCCTAATTCAAAGGCCAAAATGGGTATAAGAAGAGCACCCAAAACCACAGACTTTAGACACTTCTTGGGGTTGACACTCTACCTCACAGACACTTCTGGACACAAAACCTGCTGGTGAAGAATCCCTGAACCAGACCTGCCAAGAGGAACTGCCTGGCTGCCCAAAGGACACACTGGGACTACTTTTCTGAGAAGGACTGCTGCCTTGCTGTTGCCCTGCTGCCTTGCTGGTCTCTGGCTGTGCTGAGAAGTGCTCACCAAGTGCTTGGATAGAGCTTGCCTCCTGTTCCCTGAAGTCTCTGGACCAAACAGACTTCACTCCTGCAAGTAGACTCCTTGTGCGGCGAACATTTGACACACAGCCTGCTAAAAACGACGCACAGCTTGCCCTGCGGAGAGAAATTCACGGAACACCAAACCGGAACGATGCAGCCCGACTTCGTAAGGAGAAGATCGATGCAGCGCCTGCATTGCAACCGGAACATCGACGCATGGCCTACTGGATCGACGCACAGCTGACCCGGGACAACGCAGCCCGCCTTCCAGAGAGGAATCAATGCAGCGAGTGGCGTGCGAGAGAAATTTCCACGCAACACCCACTGGATCAACGCAGCGCTTGTGACTTCGCTCCGCAAGCCCAGGATTCCACGCACCATCCCCGGGGTGCCAGAAAAACCAACATCCCGAAGAGGAACTAAGTCCGTGCATCAGAAATTGACACAAAGGGTTCCCCTGCAGGGAAAATAACAATGCAAGTCGGTATGCGAAGGGGCGAAACCGGCACACACCTCCCCGTTTTCCCAGGTACTTTGTACTTGCAAGAGACCTTTATTGTTTTTAAGATACATTCATTTGTTTTAAAAGACTTAAGACACTTTGGCCCTCGTTACAACCCTGGCAGTCAGTGTTAAAGCGTCAGTAATACCGCAAACAGTCCGGTAGAGAAAAAAATGGGATTACGACCGTTGCGGAAACCGCCAACATAGCCAGCCCTTTTAACACTCCGACCGCCACGGCGGTACAAACAAACAGCGTGGCGGACACTGCCAACAGACAGGCGGAAGACAATGTACTGCCCACCCTATCACAACAGACCTATCCGCCACCTTTTCTTGGGCGGAACCAACGCAAACAAAAACATGGCGGAAACAGTACACAGAAGGGAAAACACTCACCTTTCTACACCCCACGAGGAACCAGGACGCCATGGAGCCTGAATTGCAGATACTGCTGCTGATGGTCTTCCTGCTCCTCTATCAGGAGCTCCAACGACGGCGGCGACGACCACTGTGAGTACTGCACCTACAACACAGGGGAGGGGGTAGGGAAAAGAGAGTGACACACATACGGAGCACACAACACCCCCACCCACAACACCATACACACAAATACATGCTGAAACATTACATATACATCCCCCCACCACCTGGAAGAACGCAAGGACAAAAGGAATTGATTTGAACAAATGTAATCATGTCAAATATCATTATCAAAATTCTAAATACAGTATATACAATTATGTACACCAAATACACAAATCCGGATAGTGCACCAATCATTGTCTGTGGACCACTGGGCCCAAAATGCATGGGCGAGACCCACACATGATACCAGACTCCAAACGGAGAGAACACTGGAGTGACATCAGATAGAAAATATACAGGCACCTCAGGGGGAGGGGGTGGGGGGGCACCTCAGCCTGATGAATGCACGGTGCCACTGCTCCACGAGGGGGCTCCATGCCCACAGTTTGGTCCTGGGGAGTGCAAAGCCACAGTCTCTCAAGTCTTTCCAGTGGAAGGTTTGCCCACTGCTTTATCCTGGGGAGTGCAAAGCCACAGTCTCTCAAGTCTCTCCAGTGGGTGGTTTGCCCACTGCTTTATCCTGGGGAGTGCAAAGCCACAGTCTCTCAAGTCTTTCCAGTTGGTGGTTTGCCCACTGCTGTATCCTGGGGAGTGCAAAGCCACAGTCTCTCAAGTCTTTCCAGTGGGTGGTTTGCCCACTGCTGTATCCTGGGGAGTGCAACGCCAGAGTCTCTCAAGACTTTCCAGTGGGTGGTTTGACCACTGCTGTATCCTGGGGAGTGCAAAGCCACAGCCTTTCAAGTCTTTCCAGTGGGTGGTTTGCCCACTGCTGTAGCCTGGGGACTGCAAAGCCACAGTCTCTCAAGTCTCTCCAGTGGGTGGTTTGTCCACTTCTTTATCCTGGGGAGTACAAAGCCACAGTCTCTCAAGTCTCTCCAGTGGGTGGTTGCCCACTGCTTTATCCTGGGGAGTGCAAAGACACAGTCTCTCAAGTCTCTCGAGTGGGTGGTTTGTCCACTGCTTTATCCTGGGGAGTACAAAGCCACAGTCTCTCAAGTGAATAACAGTCTCCACTGGTTCTGGAGGGGGCTTTGTGCCCAGCGTGCTTCATCCTGCCAAGGACTGAGGTAGTGGATGTATATCTCCACTGGTTCTGGAGGGGGCTTTGTGCCCAGAGTACTTCATCCTGCCAAGGACTGAGGTAGTGGATGTATATCTTCACTGGTTCTGGAGGGGGCATGGTGCCCAGAGTGCTTCATCCTGCCAAGGACTGAGGTAGTGGATGTATCTCTCCACTGGTTCTGGAGGGGGGTTTGTGCCCAGAGTGCCTCATCCTGCCAAGGACTGAGTTAGTGGATGTATCTCTCCACTGGTTCTGGAGGGGGCTTTGTGCCCAGAGTGCCTCACCCTGCCAAGGACTGAGGTAGTGGATGTATCTCTCCACTGGTTCTGGAGGGGGCATGGTGCCCAGAGTGCTTCATCCTGCCAAGGACTGAGGTAGTGGATGTATCTCTCCACTGGTTCTGGAGGGGGCATGGTGCCAAGAGTGCTCCACGTGCAGTGTGGCCGGAACAATACACTCTCCTGGGTGTGTGTGCCACGAGATTGCCGAGGTACAGGTTGCATGATACGCCATGGAGGCAGAGACATACCCCTCACTGCTGCGGCTTCGTATTCCATATGCAGGTGACAACTGTAATGACAGTGATGCTTCATGGAAGCTGCCCAGGGTCCTTGAACTCACCACCAGCCTCGAACGACTGACCACTGGGAATAGTAGCCATGTCTGCGGTGGTGCCACTGTCTGAGGACGTCGCAGGCCGCTGGCGGTGCTTGCGGCGGTGTCAGTCGTGGCAGTGCTTGCAGCGGTGTCTGTGGCAGTGCTTGCGGCAGGGTCTGTGGCGGCGTTGCTGACTGCGGGGTCTGTGGCGGCGGTGCTGGGACGGGGTCTGTGGCGGCGGTGCTGGATGCGGGGTCTGTGGTGGCGGTGCTGGTGGCGGGGTCTGTGGCGTCGGTGCTGGCTGGGGGGTCTGTGGCGGCGGTGCTGGCTGTGGGGTCTGTGGCGGCGGTGCTGGCGGTAGGGTCTGTGGCGGTGGAGCATGTGTCAGCACCAGCTGAGTGAGAAAGCAGGATATCTCCTGCAGCCTCGGACGGCTGCCCACCGGGGAAGAGGCTGGGGACTGTCGCAGGCTGTAGACATGCCGGAGGCGGTGCAGGTAGCGGTGCAGATGGCGGTGCAGGTGGCGGTGTTCTCCGCCGTACAGGTTGGCATGGACGTGGACAGGAGTTGTGACACTGGTCCCTCAGTCTGTGCCACCATGCCCTCTTCTGACCTGCCCTTCTGTTTTTGGCCCTTCCTCACTTTTGATGGTGACGCAGTTGTCTTGCCACTATCCCCTTTCGTTTTCGTTGACCCCTTGGTGGCAGGTGTTTTCGGCTTCTCCCTCCGGGATGTGGGAACCTTTTTAACCTTGGCAGGTGTTGGAATGTCCTTGCCCTCGCTCCATGGCACACTGGCAGCCCTGATGGTTGGCGCACTCCATGACCCAGCAGTTGCTGGTACCACTGTGCCTGGGGATGTGGTGGCTGAGGTGCTGGGCTGGGACCTGGAAAGCCTGGCCCTAGCAGAAGGATGGGGGCGAGGTGAGGGAAGAGGTCAATGTTAGACAGGAAAAGTTTTTTAGACACACTGGGATGGGTAGATGGAGGAGGTGTGGGAGTGGAGGAAGAGGTAATGGTTGTAGGAGGTGTACATCTGCTGAATTTGGGTGAAGGTGCATGGGCTGGAGAATGTTGTGAGGTGGATGGCTGTTGGGTGGGTGTGTGCCTGCGTTTGTGTACTTTGGGAGGATGCCTTTGGGAGAGGACACAGGGGATGTGTGAATGGTAGTGGGGGTGTGTGGTGATGTGCATGCTGGTGATGGAGGTAGTGGCTGAGGATGTAGTGCATGCAGGTGTGAGTGGAGATGAGACTGGGAGGGAGGAGGGAGACGTGGAGGAGGGTGACACAGTGGGGGGAGTGGATGTTGGTATGTGTGCATGGGTATGATACTTGTGTGAGTGCCTGTGGGATGTGTGGTGCTTATGTTTGCCTGAGCCACTCTTGTGTGTTGATGTGCGTGCATGCTGGTCTGATGGTGTGCTTGCGATAGGCTGAGGTACTGGGGATTGGGACTGGGTGGAGGAGGTTGGAGGGGGAGGCTGGACACAGGGTCAATGGCTGCCATCAGTGCTGAGGCCAGAGCCTGAAATGCTCTCTGTTGGGCCGCCAGGCCAGAATGAATGCCCTCCAGGTATGCATTTGTTTGTTGCAAATGCCTCTCAACACCCTGGATGGCATTCCGAATGGTAGACTGCCCAACAGTGAGGGATCTCGGGAGGTCAATAGCCTCCTCATTGAGGGCAGCAGGGCTGACTGGGGCAGGGCCTGAGGTGCCTGGGGCGAAGGAGATGCCCACCCTCTTGGGTGAGTGGGCACGGGAAGCATGATGAGGGGCTGCTGGGAGGGCGGTGCTGGTAGGGGGGGTGACGGCTGTACCTGTTGATGTGGTGGGCACAGAGGGGCCCGCCACTGCAAAGGAGCTCCCATCAGAGGAGGAGTCGCTGTCACTGGTCTCTGCTCCTGTCCCTGCCGTGGAGCTCCCCTCGCCCTCCGTCCCACTGGTGGCTTCAGACTCCGTTGTTTCGCCCCCAGAGCCAAGTGGGATGCAGCTTCCTCCTGCTCTGGTGCCAATGCTCCACCGCCTGATGATGCTATTGCACAAAAGATCAGGGAGACCACAAAAAGGGGGGGGGGAGACAGGAGAAAGACATGTTCAGTGCATGCAACACCACTACTGTTTGCGGACACAACAGACACAGCAGCCCTCTGCACTACGTCATGTACTTATAGTTCCTAGATTAAGCACATGCCCATGGGGTACAAGGCCTAAGCCCGATTGCTGCACACCTGGAAGTTACAGGAGACTCACTAGGTGTAGTATGGCACTAACCACTAGTGGGGTTGGGGTGCCACATGGCCTGCCTCACAAAGGACCTTGCCTACCAAGCTCGCCTTGACCTAGGGGAACCCACTGCCCACCTACCCCACCCAGACACCTCGTAATGCGCGCAGAGTCAGCTAAATGAGAGTGTGCTCACCCCCTTGTGGCTGCTGTGATGCCCTCAAGCGCCCATCCAACTCTGGGTATGCCACCGCCAGGATCGGGAACATCAGGGGGGTCATGGTGCGACGGGCACCCCTCCCACGTTGGGAGGCCATCCCCAGCTGGGCTTCCGCCATCTTCTTGCTTCAGCGGCGCAGGTCCTCCCATCTTTTACGGCAGTGGGTGCTCCATCTGTGGTTGACCCCCAGGGTCCGGACGTCCTTGGCGATGGCACTCCAAATAGCCTTCTTCTGGTGGGCGCTGACCTAGAGGAATGGTACAGGGGGAAACAAAATTCTTTACAGGTCTGGACCGTCATACACATTGGCCCCCATTGCCACCCTTGCCCTGACACACATGCACTCACCGTCCGCACATGCAGGCCTCAGCCCCCCTATGTATCTTCCATTCACACCACTCCAAACAGTCATTGCCCATGCAGCATGCTCACAGTGTACTCACCTGTTTGTCTGGAGGACCATACAGTTGTGTGTACTGGGGGAGGACCCCATCCACAAATTTCTCCAACTCCTCCGAAGTGAAGGCAGGGGCCCTTTCCCCAGACACATGAGCCATCGTCGCTTCCAGACACAGGTCACAGCAGCACTAGCAGTGTAGGTCCTCTCCTGTTGAAGGTCAGGTATCAAGTGAGTGAACAGACAGAAAATGGTGGTCACGTCCGTGGCGGTGCGTACCGTCACCGCCGGCGTACATCGTCATTGGCTCCTCGGACCCCTAGGGTCCAATGTTAACCAATGCAGAATTGCGCTGCGGTCTTCGACCGCCCACCTCAACGGTGTACCACGCCAGCGCAGTTACCTCATATCCCCTTGTCCCACCTTACAGGTCAGGCAGCCGCCTTTCAGGGGGCCACATCGCATTAATAGTAACTGCGTCATACCAATGTAGGCCTTTAATACACACAGTTAAGGGCACATTGCGGATTAATAAATGTGTGCAAATTACATTTTGTGATTCCTCAGTGTTCGCTGACTCCCTGCTCGCTGTTCTCCTCCAAAGGGCACGTCTGCTGGGGCAGGTGATGAGATGGCCGCAACCTCCGGTGTACAGACCGCTGGTGGACCTGTCGACAATGGAAGAGAGACACATCATAGTCACCTACAGACTTGATCGTGCAACAATCCAGGAATTATGTGCCCAGTTGGAGCCAGACCTGATGTCAGCTATCAGCCATCCCACAGGAATACCCCCTCTAGCGCAGGTCCTGTCAGTACTCCATTTCCTGGCAAGTGGTTCCTTTCAAACAACAGTGGCCATTGCATCAGGGATGTCCCAACTAATGTTCTCTAACGTGTTGTCCAGAGTGTGGTCTGCCCTGCTGAAACACATGCACAGCTAGATTGTGTTCCCTCAGGTGGAGGATTTGCCCACAGTGAAAGGTGACTTCTATGCCCTGGGACATATCCCCAACATCATTGGTGCCATTGATGGGACACATGTGTCATTGGTACCCCCACGCAGGAGTAAACAGATGTACAGAAACCGGAAGAGCTTCCATTCTATGAATGTGCACATGGTGTGTTTGGCAGACCAGTACATCTCCCATGTGAATGCCAAGTTTCCTGGCTCAGTGCATGACGCTTACATTTTGAGAAATAGCAGCATCCCTTATGTGATGGGGCAACTCCAGAGGCACCGTGTGTGGCTTATAGGTTAGGACAAGGACCCTATACAGTGTGAATAGGTGTCTGGGTATGGGGTTCTCCCTAAGGGTTAGTCTGTGTCTAACAGTTGTCCCTCGATATTTGCAGGTGACTCTGGTTACCCCAACCTGTCATGTCTACTGACCCCAGTGAGGAATCCCAGGACAAGGGCAGAGGAACACTACAATGAGGCACATGGGTGAACTAGGAGGGTGATTGAACAAACCTTCGGGCTCCTGAAGGCCAGATTCCTGTGTCTCCATATGACAGGTGGTTCTCTTTACTACTCACCAAAGAAGGTGTGCCAGATCATCATGGCCTGCTGTATGCTGCACAACCTGGCTCTGCGACGCCAAGTGCCTTTTCTGCAGGAGGATGGGCCAGATGGGGGTCTTGTGGCAGCTGTGGAGCCTGTGGACAGTGAAGAAGAGGAGGCAGAAGAAGAGGATATCAACAACAGAAACAACATAATCATCCAATACTTCCAGTGAGACACAGGTAAGAAGATGTCACTGCCTCCCATATCTCATACTATTATTGGAGTTAGCATAAGTCTGTCTTTTACACTCAGTCTATGGTACCTGACGTGTCACTTTGGCTTTCCATTTCACAGATGTGGGTCCCACTTTGTGCCCTCTGTTATATTTCCTCCAGGCCTACAGCTGTGTTACATCGGTATGTGCATAAGTAAATTGACATTACTATATTCCATGGTTATTGCAATTACACGTTTGTGAAAGCACAGACTGACTCCAGATTGTTTTGTGATTGAAGTGTGTTTATTTCTGTGCAAATAAGTGGAACAGGTTATAAAATGGGCAGGGGGGATGGTGGAGGAATGTCCAGTCTATTTGTTTCACAGGTGCATTGTCCAAAGGGGCATAGGAATTGGAGCAATGGCAGTTGAAGGATGGACAGGGTGACAAAGTGGGACAGAAGGTTGACATTCAGGGGGGTCTCATTTCCCGGCGGGGGTCTTGGCAATGTTCTCTGTCTTGTTCCTGGATCTCAGGGACTGTTTGGAGGGTGGTTCTCCATCTGCAGGTGGTGGGGTGCTGGTTTCATGTTCCTGTGGTGGTGCCTCCTGTCCACTAGCGCCGGCGGAGGTGGAGGACTGTTCATCGTCCAGTCTAGTGTCAGGGGCCCCTTGTTATGCCACAGTGTCCCTCCTGGTGTTGACAAGGTCTTGCAGCACCCCTGCAATGGTGACCAGGGTGCTGTTAATGGACTTCAGGTCCTCCCTGATCCCCAGATAGTGTTCCTCCTGCAGCCGCTGGGTCTCCTAAAACTTGGCCAGTACCATTGCCATCGTCTCCTGGCAATGATGGTAAGCTCCCATGATGTTGGAGAGTGCCCGGTGGAGAGTGGGTTCCCTGGGCCTGTCATCCCCCGTAGCACAGCAGTCCTCCCAGCTTCCCTGTTATCTTGTGCATCTGTCCCCTGAACCGTGTGCCCACTGCCCCCAGGTCCCTGATTTTCTTGGGTTGGTGGGTTTGCCTGTGTTCCCTTTAGTGGTGGACACACTGCTGATTGACGTGTCCTGGGGACAGAGGGATTGGCTGCTGGGTGGGTGCTGTGAGAAAGTTGCCTCTTTCTAGCCTTGTTACCCCCACTTTTGGCCTGTTTGTGAGTATGTGTCAGGGTGTTTTCATTGTATCACTGGGATCCTGCTAGCCAGGGCCCAGTGCTCATAAGTTTGTGGCCTATATGTGTTCCCTGTGTGATGCCTAACTGTCTCACTGAGGCTCTGCTAACCAGAACGTCCGTGGTTATGCTCTCTCTGCTTTCCAAATTTGTCACTAACAGGCTAGTGACTAAATTTACCAATTCACATTGGCATACTGGTACACCCATATAATTCCCTAGTATATGGTACTGAGGTACCCAGGGTATTGGGGTTCCAGGAGATCCCTATGGGCTGCAGCATTTCTCTTGCCACCCATAGGGAGCTCTGACAATTCTTACACAGGCCTGCCAGTGCAGCCTGCATGAAATAACGTCCATGTTATTTCACAGCCATTTACCACTGCACTTAAGTAACTTATAAGTCACCTATATGTCTAACCTTCACCTGGTGAAGGTTGGGTGCAAAGTTACTTAGTGTGTGGGCACCTGGCACTAGCCAAGGTGCCCCCACATTGTTCAGGGCAAATTCCCCGAACTTTGTGAGTCCGGGGACACCATTACAAGCGTGCACTATACAGAGGTCACTACCTATGTATAGCGTCACAATGGTAACTCCGAACATGGCCATGTAACATGTCTAAGAACAATTCCATGATCCCCCGGGTCTCTAGCACAGTACCCGGGTAATGCCAAACTGCCTTTCCGGGGTCTCCACTGCAGCTGCTGCCAACCCCTCAGACAGGTTTCTGCCCTCCTGGGGTCCAGGCAGCCCTTGCCCAGGAAGGCAGAACAAAGGACTTCCTCTGAGAGAGGGTGTTACACCCTCTCCCTTTGGAAATAGGTGTGAGGGCTGGGGAGGAGTAGTCTTCCCCAGCCTCTGGAAATGCTTTGATGGGCACAGATGGTGCCCATCTCTGCATAAGCCAGCCTACACCAGTTCAGGGATCCCCCAGCCCTGCTCTGGCGCGAAACTGGGCAAAGGAAAGGGGAGTGACCACTCCCCTGATCTGCACCTCCCAGAGGAGGTGCCCAGAGCTCCTCCGGTGT
Organism: Pleurodeles waltl; assembly: GCF_031143425.1. Lineage (NCBI taxonomy): Eukaryota > Metazoa > Chordata > Amphibia > Caudata > Salamandridae > Pleurodeles > Pleurodeles waltl. The sequence continues at coordinate 760,858,423 of NC_090450.1, forward strand.
GTCCCAGACCTCTGCCATCTTGGAAACAGAGGTGTTGGGGACACACTGGACTGCTCTGAGTGGCCAGTGCCAGCAGGTGACGTCAGAGGCTCCTTCTCATAGGCTCTTACCTCTCTTGGTAGCCAATCCTCCTTTTCTGGCTATTTAGGGTCTCTGCTTTGGGGAATTCTTTAGATAACGAATGCAAGAGCTCATCAGAGTTCCTCTGCATCTCCCTCTTCACTTTCTACCAAAGGATTGACCGCTGACTGCTCAGGACACCTGCAAAACCGCAACAAAGTAGCCAGATGACTACCAGCAACATTGTAGCGCCTCATCCTTCCAGCTTTCTCGACTGTTTCCAGGTGGTGCTTCCTCTGGGGGTAGCCTGACTTCACCCTGCACCAGAAGCTCTGAAGAAATCTCCTGTGGGTCGACGGAATCTTCCCCCTGCTAACGCAGGCACCAAAAGACTGCAACACTCGTCCTCTGGGTCCCCTCTCATCCTGACAAGCGTGGTCCCTGGAACTCAGCAACACTGTCCAAGTGACTCCCACAGTCCAGTGACTCTTCAGTCCAAGTTTGGTGGAGGTAAGTCCTTGCCTCCCCATGCTAGACTGCATTGCTGGGTACCACGTGATTTGCAGCAGCTCCGGCTCCTGTGCACTCCTCCAGTATTTCCTTCGTGCACAGCCAAACCTGGGTCCCTGACACTCCTTCCTGCAGTGCACAACCTTCGGAGTTTTCCTCCTGCGTCGTGGGACTCCCTTTTGTGACTTCGCATGGACTCCGGTTTACTCTTCTTCCAAGTGCCTGTAAGGGTGGCGAGATCCTGGTCCCTCCTGGGCCTCAGCAGCACCCAAAAACCTCTACTGCAATCCTTGCAGCTAGCAAGGCTTGTTTGTGGTCTTTCTGCATGGGAACACCTCTGCAAGCTTCATCGCGACGTGGGACATCCGTCTTCCAAAGAAGAAGTCCCTAGTCCTCTTCTTTCTTGCAGAACTCCAAGCTTCTTCCACCCAGTGGCAGCTTCCTTGCACCCTCAGCTGGCATTTCCTGGGCTCCTGCCCACTCTCGATACTCTTGCAACTATTGGACTTGGTCCCCTTGTCTTACAGGTACTCAGGTCCGGAAATCCACTCTTGTTCCTTTGCTGGTGTTTGTTTTTCCTGCAGAATCCCCCTATCACGACTTCTGTGCTTTCTGGGGGTAGTACGTGCACTTTACACCTACTTTTTAGGGTCTTGGGGTGGGCTATTTTACTAACCCTCACTGTTTTCTTACAGTCCCAGCAACCCTCTACAAGCTCACATAGGTCTGGGGTCCATTTGTGGTTCGCATTCCACTTTTGGAGTATAAGGTTGGTGTTGCCCCTATACCTATGTGCTCCTATTGCAATCTATTGTAATTTTACACTGTTTGCATTACTTTTCTTGCTATTACTTACCTAATTTTGGTTTGTGTACACATAACTTGTGTATATAACGTATCCTCATACTGAGGGTACTTACTGAATTCTTTTGGCATATTGTCATAAAAATAAAGTACCTTTATTTTTAGTAACTCTGTGTATTGTGTTTTCTTATGATATTTTGCATATGACACAAGTGGTATAGTAGGAGCTTTACATGTCTCCTAGTTCAGCCTAAGCTGCTTTGCCATAGCTACCTTCTATCAGCCTAAGCTGCTAGAAACACCTCTTCTACACTAGTAAGGGATAACTGGACATGGCACAAGGTGTAAGTACCTCTGGTACCCACTACAAGCCAGGCCAGCCTCCTACAGGTGCTGTGGTGGTGTTTCTTGAGGGGGAGGCTCTGTGGTGGCTTGTGCCAGTGTCAGGGGAACCAACTGTCACGAGGTCCCTGATGGGCCGGGCTGGTCATCTTGATCCAGTTGTGCAGAGCTGCTGTCATCACTGTGGGTCTCTTCTGTGGGGGGGCTGGATGTGTCTGGTACCTCCTGTCCGGTGACGTTGGGTAGTGGTCCTGCAGGGGTGTAAAGGCATGATTATTGCAACTGTGTGTACCATCGTGTGCGATGGGTGAGTGACCTGTACTCCAGTGCTTGCATTCTTGGCTTGGTCCTTGTGTGGTATTTGGTTTGGGGTCTGTGTGGGTATCTGTAGTGGAAATGCTTTGGTGTTGCATGCAGGGCTTGGTATTGAGATGGGTGGGTTGTGATAGTGGGGCATATGTGAGGTGTTGGAGTGATGGGGTGAGGGTGGGAGTATGTGATGGCATGCAGGTAGGGTCGGGGGATAAGGTAGTAAAGAGTTGACTTACCAGAGTCCAGTCCTCCGGCTACTCCTGCGAGGCCCTCAGGATGCAGTATTGCCAAGACCTGCTCCTTCCATGTTGTTAGTTGTGGGGGAGGAGGTGGGGCTCCACCGCCAGTCCTCTGTACAGCAATCTGGTGTCTGGAGACCACGGAACGCACCTTCCCCCGTAGGTCGTTCCACCTCTTCCTGATGTCATCCCTAGTTCTTGGATGCTGTCCCACTGCGTTGACCCTTTCGACAATTCTTCGCCATACCTCCATCTTCCTTGCAATGGAGGTGTGCTGCACCTGTGATCCGAATAGCTGTGGCTCTACCCGGATGATTTCCTCCACCATGACCCTGAGCTCCTCTCCTCCTCAGAGAACCTGGGGTGTCGTTGATGTGCCATGAAGTGGTGTGTGTGATGTGTAAGGTGGTGTGTGTTGTGATCTGTGAGGGGATGTGTTGGTGTGTGTTGTTTGAGGTGTGTGGATGTTGTGTATGTGATGGTGTTGTGTCTCTGTGGATGCTGGTGTCTCTCTCTGGCGTTGTTTCAGAATTCTGGTAGTACGGGTTTGTGGGTGATGTGGGTGTGTGTTTTACATTGGATTGGGTGTGTGGGTATGGTGTGTGTATGTGTGTCAGGTGTGTGTATTTTGATTTGTCCAATGTGGTTGTGTTTTGTAAATGTGTGTGTATGTTGAGCGCAGCAGTGTGTACTGCCAATGAAATACCGCGGTTGAAAGACCACTGCGTTGATTCGTGGGTTATGATAGTGTGGGCGTATTCCTGTTGGGGTGACGGTGTCAGGTTTGTTATCGCCAGTTTATCACTGACCTTCGGTGTGGTGGACTTGTGTGGGTGTCTGTATTATGGCAGATTCTGAGCTGTGGGCTGTAATAGCTGTAGCTGAATTCTGAGGCCGCAGCGGTATATTGGCAGTCTTCTGCACGGCGGTAAGCGGGATTTACCGCCAGGGTTGTAATGTGGGCCTTTATATCACTTTAACAGTGATATCTCAACATGTACTTATTGCATTTTAATCGTTTTGAACTGCATCAGATAAATATTATATATTTTTCTAAACACTGTGTGGTGTATTTTTGTGGTGCTAATTGGTGTTATTGTATGATTTATTGCTCAAATACTTTACACATTGCCTTCTAAGTTAAGCCTGACTGCTCAGTGCCAAGCTACCAGAGAGTGGGCACAGGATAATTTGGACTGTGTGTGACTTACCCTAACTAGAGTGAGGGTCCTTGTTTGGACAGGGGGTAACCTGACTGCCAACCAAAGACCCCATTTCTAACACACAGGTTTCATAAATGTGGTCTTTGCCAAATGCTGCCAACACCACTGGCATTCCTCACAAGACCATGACTGATGCCTCCCTGAGGCTGGGGCCAAGCCTCTGTGTCCCTCGTCTAAAAACCCCAGTCTCAGGAACACACCCAGGTCCTGCTGGCTCCGCCAGGACACCCAGCTTCCTTGTGTCCACTGGAGGCACAATATGGCAAACTGTCACCACCAGCAGTTTACGCCTCACAGCTTGAGCCAATATCCAGGAGTTGGAGTGAAACAGGCAGTTATTCTAGGCTTAAAGAGCAAGGATGGAACAGAGCAGACCGACCACAAATCTACTCCATTCCCCTGGTAGCCACACATCCCGGATATTGCATTTTAAATAAAGTCACTTTTAAAATACCTTATCTTTTCCTTAAAGGAAGTAGGGCTGTGTTAGGCCTGACAGCCTTAGGGTGGTCACCCCTAACTTTTTGCCTGCCTCCCTCCACTTTTTGGAAACTGTTTTGCTGGTTTTAGAACTCTGCACACTTTACCACTGCAAACCAGTGCTAAAGTGTATATGCTCTCTACCGTAAAACATGGTGACATTGGTTAATACCCACTTGACTTATTTAATCTACTTGTAAGTCCCCAGTAAAGTGCACTACATGTGTCCAGGGCCTGTAGATTAAATGCTACTACGGGGGCTGCAGTACTGATTGTACCACCCACCTAAGTAGCCCCTTAACCATGCCTCAGGCCTGCCATTGCAAGGCCTGTGTGTGCAGTTTCACTGCCACTTCGACTTTGCATTTAAAAGTAATTGCCAAGCCTTAAACTCTGGCCAGAATGGTAATACAAAATCTTGCTGACTGGTGAAGTTGGATTCAATATTGCTGTTTAAGAAATGCCACTTTTAGAAGGTGAGCATTTCTCTGCACTTAACATCCTTCTGGCCTTACAATCCAGGTCTGGCTGGGTTACTTGGCAGCTCCCTTGTGCATTTCACGAAGACAACCCAAACACAGGATGCTTAGTCACACCTGCACACATCTGCATACTGAATGGGTCTTCCTGGGTGGGGAGGGTGGAGGGCCTGACACTTACATGTCAAAGGACAGTGGACTGCCCTCACACAATGGACTATCAAATGCCTGCCTGCTCTGACACAAAGGACTGGCACACCCCCTACTGGGACCCTGGCAGAAAGGATTGAACTGAAAGGGGACCTTCAGCACTTCTAAGCCAGCCTTTCACAGTCTCCCCCACTTCAAAGGCACCTTTGGGTATTTAAACAGGGCCACTGACCTAACCAACTCAGACACTTCTGGACAAGATACCACTGGTGAAGAAACTCTGAACCAGACACTGCAACCTGCCAAGAGAAACTGCCTGGCTGTCCAAAGGACTCACCTGACTACTTTTCTGCAAAGGACTGCTGCCCTGCTGTTACCCTGCTGCATTGTTGCCCTCTGGCTAGGCTGAGAAGTGCTCTCCGAGGGCTTGGATAGAGCTTGCCTCCTGTTCCTTGAAGTCTCAGGAACTCCTGAAAAGAACTCCTTGTGTGGCACAAATTTGATGCACAGCCTGCCAGAAACAATGCACACCCTGCATTGAGGTGAGAAAATCACCACACACCGAACCGGAACGACACAGCCTGGCTCATCGGGAAGAGATCGATGCATTGCCAGCATTGCGACCGGAACTTCGACGCACGGCCCACTGTATCGACGCATAGCTGAGCCGAAATGACACAGCCTGACTTCCTGTGAGAAGAATTGCCGCTGCGCCTGCCGTGTGACCGAAATTTCACTGCATCGCTCACTGGATTAACGTAGCTCCTGTGACTTCCTCCTGCATGCCCAGGATTTCTCTGCATCATCCCTGGGGTGTCTGAAAACCCCGCAAACCCAAAGAGGATCTAGGACAGCAAGCCGGAAATCAGCGTAAAGCCTTCCTGCGTGGAAAATGATCAATGCATCGCTTGTGCGTGCCCGGAGTAACTGATGCACACCTCCCCGTTTTCCACACATCTCCTCCTCCGCAGTCCCTTGCAGATAATTTGTATGCAAACCAGGTACTTTGTGCTTGCAAGAGACACTTGTTGCTTTTTAGAGACTAAAGACTCCTTTTGTCATTTTCTAAGGTGATATTTTAATTTGTACTTACCAAATCTTGATCGTTTTGACCTCCATTTAACCAGATACATATTATAGATTTTTCTAAACACTGTGTGGTGTATTTTTGTGGTGTTATACTGTGTTATTGCATGAGTTATTGCACAAATACTTTACACATTGCCTTCTAAGTTAAGCCTGACTGCTCAGTGCCAAGCTACCAGAGGGTGGGCACAGAATAATTTGCATTGTGTGGGACTTACCTTGACTAGAATGAGGGTCCTTACTTGGACAGGGGGTAATCTGACTGCCAACCAAAGACCCCATTTCTAACATTGGTGATCAGCAGTGAGGATAGGACTTGTATTTGTGCAGTGACATACAATAGCTAAGTGTACACTACCTACCTACAGTTGAAGGTCAACTTGATTTTTTATCTTTTTCTGCAATTTTGTTTTCTGTCTGACATTTTTAACTAAATCAAGATGTATCTGGCTCGGTCTCAAGCAGGAGCTGAAGATTTTCACCTAGCCAAGCTGGAGACATACACTGCTAAACAGCTGAAGGAGTTCTGCAAGGGAATGGGAGTACCTACCCAGGGTGCCTCCAGAAAGGAGGAATACAAAAGGCGCTGAGGGCCTGGGAAAAAGCCCATTCATATGAGAATGTTGAAGAGGAGGAACAAGAGGGTGGCCCCTCAGAGGATTTGTTGCCAGTAGTGGGGGGTGTTACCCCTAAAATTCTGCCCCCTGCTAAACCAGGGAGCAGTGTCTCTAGCCATGGTCTGTCTACAGAGGAAAGGAGGGAAGAGAGAGAGTTTCAACTACAAATGGCAAAGTAAATATTGAAGCTGAGAGAGCAGAGGCAACAACTGAGAGAGCCTTAGCTGAAAAGAAACTTTTGTTGGCTCATGAACTGAGTCTCAAGGAGCTGGATATTAAGGCGAGACAGTCTGAGTCCAGCAGTGATGGAGGCAGCATAAATGCAGGACTTGCTGTGGAAAGGAAGGTTCGTATACCCAAAAATATAGTGCCCAGTTATGTGGTGGGAGATGACATTGATAAGTGGTTGGCTGCTTATGAAGTTACAATAAGGGCTCATGGGCTCTCTGCAGAGCATTCAGGGGTGGCCTTGTGGGGGTATGTACCAGTAGTGGGGAGGGACATACTTCTTACACTGGATCCAAAAGATCAAAATGTATATGCCCCCATGAAAACTGCGTTGCTTGCCAAGTTTGGGTGGACTCCTGCAAAATACCGTCAGAGGTTCATGGACAGCACCAAACTCTCCACACAAACGTGGGAGACTTTTTTGATTTTTCCAGTTAGGCACTGAATGGATGGGTGCGGGGCAGCAAAGTAAATGATTACCCAGGGTTACATATTTTGATTGTGAGAGAGCATATGCTCAGTATTTGTTTTACAGAGTTGTGCCAGCACTTGGTTGACAGTAAGCTGACTGATCCTAGGAAGCTTGCTGAGGAGGCAGACCTCTGGAAAGAACCAGAGTGTCCAAGGAGGTATATGGGGGGGGACACCCACAAAGGTGATCAGGGTTCCCACCAGAAGAAAGAGGGGGGAGAAAAACTTAAAAATAACGAGTTCTCAAAAGGCCCTCAAAACAATTCCCAGTGGGGTGGTGGTACCCAGTCCCAGTCTGAGTCTGAGAAGAGGCTAGGATTCTTTGACAAGAAGAAAGCAAAGTTTATCCCCAAATGCTTAGAGTGCTTCAAGCATGGACAGTCTAAGGGCGACTCCCAGTGTCCCAAGAGGGCACAGCCCACCACTGGAGGGCAGACACCTGGGTTGGCTAGTGTAGCACTCAGGGGGGAGATGGTCCCAGTTAACTTGGGGGAACAGATAGAGGTATCACTAGTGTCCAAATGGAAATGGTGCCAAAAACCCACATGCCTGACAATACTTCCAAGTATAGGCAGTGGGTCACCATTGATGGGCAAATTGTGGAGGCTCTGCTTGACACAGGAGCCAGTATAACTATTGTCAGTGGTCAGCTGGTGTCAGCAGAGCAAGTCACCCCTAATACATTCCACAATGTCATAGTCACTGACAATCGCGAGAGCCACCTACCGGTAGCTCTGGTTCCCTTTGAGAGGAGGGGTCTCTGGTACTCTAAAAGTAGCTGTGAATCTTGCCATATCTTTAGATTGTCTGTTAGGCAATGATCTTGAGCACACTGCTGTAGGAGGCTGGCCTGGCTTATAGTGGGTACCTGGTGGTACTTACACTTTGTGCCAGGTCCAGTTATTCCTTATTAGTAGATTTGAGGAGTTCTAGCAGCTTAGGCTGATAGAGGTAGCTATAGCAGAGCAGCTTAGGCTGAACTTGGAGACATGCAAAGCTCCTACTATATCACGTATATCACTTAGTACTATATCACAAGAAAACGCAATACTCGGAGTTACTAAAAATAAAGGTATTTTATTTTAGTGACAATATGCCAAAAGTATCTCAGGGGATATACTCCCTTAGGAGGTAAATAATATACACAAAATATACACACACAAACCAAATCAGGTAAGTAAACAGTTAGAAAAGTAGTGTAAACACTGTAGAACACAATAGAATGCATTAGGGAGAAATAGGCCTAGGGGCAACCCAAACCATATACTCCAAAAGTGGAATGCGAACCACGAATGGACCCCAGACCTAGTGTAGTGTGTAGAGGGTCGCTGGGAGTGTAAGAAAACACTAAGGGTGTCCAAGATGCCCCACCCCAAGACCCTGAAAAGTAGGAGTAAAGTTACCCTACTACCCCAGAAAGACAGTAAAGTTGAGATAGGGGATTCTGCAAGGACAACAACTGACTGCAAAGCACTGAAGACGGATTCCTGGACCTGAGGACCTGTAAAAGAAGGGGACCAAGTCCAAGAGTCACAAAAGTGTCCGGGGGGGCAGAGTCCACTAAACCCCAGATGAGGGTGCAAAAGGGCTGCCTCCGGGTGGAAGAAGCCAAAGATTCTGCAACAACGGAAGGTGCCAGGAAATTCTCCTCTGGTCAGAAGATGTCTCACGGTGTGCTGGAGGATTCTGAGTTGTTTCCAAGCAAAAAAACCGCACACAAGCCTTTCTAGCTGCTAGAGCCGCGTTTGAAGGTTTTGGGTGCTGCTAGGGCCCAGGAAGGACCAGGAGGTCACCCCTTGGAGGAGGAGACAGAGGGGCACTCAGCAACACAGAGAGCTCACGCAGAAGCAGGCAGCACCTTCAGAAGCACCTGAACAGGCATTCAGAAGATCTGAGCACAATGGTCGACTCAGTACAACAAAAGGGAGTCCCACGAAGTCGGAGTCCAACTCAGCGAGTTGGGCAATGCAGGACGGAGTGCTGGGGACCTGGGCTAGGCTGTGCACAAAGGAAGTCTTGCAAGAGTGCACAGAAGCCCTAGCAGCTGCAGTTCACTCAGTACATAGGATCACTGTCTGGCGTGGGGAGGCAAGGACTTACCGTCACCAAATTTGGACAGAAGGGCCACTGGACTGTTGGGGACACTTGGACCCAGCTCCTGTGTTCTAGGGACCACGCTCGTCAGGATGAAAGGGGACCCACAGGACAGGTGATGCAGAGGTTTGGTGCCTGCGTTGGCAGGGTGAAGATTCTGTCGACCCACAGGAGATTTCTTCTTGGCTTCCAGTGCAGGGTGAAGGCAGACAGCCCTCAGAGCATGCACCACCAGGAAACAGTCGAGAAAGCTGGCAGGATGAGGCACTACAATATTGCTGGTAGTCTTCTTGCTACTTTGTTGCGGTTTTGCAGGCATCCTGAAGCAGTCAGCGGTCAATCCTTCGCAGACGTCGAAGAGGGAAGTGCAGAGGAACTCTGGTGAGCTCTTGCATTCGGTATCTGGTGAGATGCCCACAGTAGAGACCCTAAATAGCCCTCAGAGGAGGAGTGGCTACAGAGAAAGGTATGCACCTATCAGGAGGATTCTCTGACATCACCTGCTGGCACTGGCCACTCAGAGCTGTCCATTGTGCCCTCACCCCTCTGCATCCAAGATGGCAGAGGTCTTGAACACACTGGAGGAGCTCTGGGCACCTCCCCTGGGAGGTGCTGGTCAGGGGAGTAGTCACTCCCCTTTACTTTGTCCAGTTTCGCGCCAGACGAGGGCTGGGGGGATCCCTGAATCAGTGTAGACTGGCTTATGCAAGGAGGGCACCATCTGTGCCCTTCAAGGCATTTCCAGAGGCCAGGAGAGGCTACTCCTCTCAGGCCCTTCACACCTATTTCCAAAGGGAGAGGGGGTAACACCCTCTCTCAGAGGAAACCTTTTGTTCTGCCTTCCTGGAACTGGGCTGCCCAGGCCCCAGGGGGGCACACACCTGTCTGAGGGTTGGCAGCAGTGGTAGCTGCAGAGAAAACCCCGAAAAGTTTGTTTGGCAGTACCCGGGCTCTATGCTGGAGAACCGGGGATGCATCGAATTGTCCCACCAATACCATAATGGTATTGGGATGACAATTCCATGATCCTAGACATGTTACATGGCCATGTTCGGAGTTACCATGGTGACACTACATATAGGTATTGACCTATATGTAGTGCACATGTGTAATGGTGGCCTCGCACTCACAAAGTCTGGGGACATTGCCCTGAACAATGTGGGGGCAACCTTGGCTAGTGCCAGGTTGCCCTCACACTAAGTAACTTTGCACCTAACCTTCACTAAGGGCCAGATGTAGCAATATTGCAAATTGCGACTTGCAATTTGCGAATCCATCCGATTCGCAAATTGCAAGTCGCAATTTGCAATGCAGTACGGTGTCTCAGACACCGACTGCGACTCGCTATGGGGTCGCAATGACCCACCTCATGAATATTCATGAGGTGGGTCGCAAATTGCGGCCCCATAGCGAGTATAGGCACTCGCAAACACGGAGGCCTGCTGTAGTCAGCAGACCTCCATGTTCATGACTGCTTTCAATAAAGCAGTTTTTTTTTTTTTAAGTGTAGCCCGTTTTCCTTAAAGGAAAACGAGCTGCACTTAAAAAAAAACCGAAACCTTTAGTTTCGGTATTTTTTCAGGGCAGGGAGTGGTCCCTGGGACCACTCCCTGACCTGAAAAAATATTTTTGGGTCCATTCACAAAGCGGAAGGGGTCCCATGGGGACCCCTTCCAATTTGCGAGTGGGTTACCATCCACTTGAAGTGGATGGTAACTGCGATACGATTTGCGACCGCCTACGCGGTCGCAAATGGTATTGCATACCACTCAGACTCGCAAATAGGAAGGGAACACCCCTTCCTATTTGCGAGTCGGAAATGCATTTTGCGAGTCGGTTTCGACTCGCAAAATGCATTTCTGCATAGGAAACTCCGGTTTGCGACACACAAACGGCAAATTTTGCCGTTTGCGAGTCGCAAACTGTTTCCTACATCTGGCCCTAAGTGAAGTTTAGACATGTAGTTGACTTATAAGTTACTTAAGTGCAGTGTAAAATGGCTGTGAAATAACGTGGACGTTATTTCACTCAGGCTCCATTGGCAGTCCTGTGTAAGAATTGTCTGAGCTCCCCATGGGTGGCAAAAGAAATGCTGTAGCCCATAGGGATCTCCTTGAACCCCCAATACCCTGGGTACCTAGGTATCATATACTGGGAAATATAAGGGTGTTCCAGTGTGCCAATCAGAATTGGTAAATTTATTTACTAGCATGCAGTGATAATTGTAAAAGCAGAGAGAGCATAAACACTGAGGTTCTGGTTAGCAGAGCCTCAGTGATACAGTTAGGCAGCACACAGGGAACACATATAGGACACAATCTTATAAACACTGGGGTCCTGGCTAGCAGGATCCCAGTGCCACATATCAAACATACTGACAACATAGGGTTTTCACTATGAGCACTGGACCCTGGCTAGCAGGAACCCTGTGAGACAGTAAAAACACCCTGACATATACTCTCAAACAGACCAAAAGGGCAGGTAACAAGGCTAGAAAGAGGCTGCCTTCCTAGAACTGCCTTGAAGGAGGTAGAGGTTAGATCCTACCTGCAGATGTTAGGTCTGCCTGAATGGGTCTGCATGACCACACGGTCCATGGCTGCCTGGGAAGGGAGTCAAAGGCATCTGGAGTCTGGAACAATGGCCTATACAGCTAGACAAAGGAAGGGCAAGGGGCGCAGGAAACCGGCCTCAGATATTCCAGCAGTGGTTGACGGGGTCCTAGAAAAGAAGGCCCCTGAGCCAACTGGGGAGGATATTGCCGAACTGGGTAACCTGCCTGAGCTTCCTGGCTGGCAAGTGGAGGTCAGGACAACCAGGGACGAATTCTGCAAAGCACAGAAGGAGTGCCCCACTCTTGAGGGACTGAGGCAACAGGCCTCAGCCCAACCAGCAGGTGAAGCCACTGGTGATCACCACATCTATTGGGAGAATGATCCCTACAGTGAGCCTAAGTTACCAGCTGATGGGGCAGCAGGTGTGCTGGTGGTCCCCCAGTGTTACCGGGCCTTCCTACTGGGCTTGGCTCACGACATTCCCCTGGCAGGACATTTGGGGGAAGACAAGACCTTTGCCAGGTTTGTCATCTACTTTTATTGGACTTGAATGCGAGTAGCCTCAGATGCATTCTGCTGGTCCTGCCCAACCTGCCAGGCTAGTGGGAAGACAGGGAAAAGGCTCAAGGTCCCCCTGATCCCCCTCCCCGTTGTTGGCACCCCCTTTGAAAGGGTGGGCATCGATGTCTTTAGTCCCTTGGACCCCAAAACCACCCTAGGCAACAGGTTTATCCTGGTTTTGGTGGACCATGCCACCCGCTATCCAGAAGCAATCCCTCTAAGGACAGTGACTGCACCGGTGGTGACCAGAACTCTGATGGGGATATTTACCCATGTGGGGTTCCTAAAGGAGGTTGTGTCTGACAGAGGCACAAACTTCATGTCAGCGTACATGAAGTCCATGTGGGATGAGTTTGGGGTAACCTACCGGTCTACCACCCCTTACCATCCTCAAACCAAAGGGCTTCTGAAAGAGTCAACAAGACCCTAAAAGGCATGATCACTGGCCTGCCTAAGGCCATGAGGCGTAAGTGGGACGTCCTCTTGCCATGCCTTCTCTTTGCTTATAGGGAGGTGCCCTAGAATGGGATTGGGTTCAGCCCCTTTGAATTTCTCTATGGTTACCCTGTCAGGGGACCACTAAGCATAGTAAAGGAGGGATGGGAGAAAGCTCCCAATAAACCTCCCCAGGATGTCGTGAGTTACAAGCTGGCCCCCCGCAACCAGACACAGCGTTTCTGGAAGCAGGCCAAGAGCAACTTTGAGGCCAGGCAAGAGGCGATGAAGGAGTGGTATTACCAGAAGGCCACACTGGTAGAATTCTCACCTGGAGACAAAGTATGGGTAATGGAGCCAGTAGAGCCTATAGCTCTCCAGGACCGCTGGACTGGCCCATTTGAAATAACGGAGTGGAAGGGGGAGGCTACTTACCTAGTGGACCTCAAGACCCCTAGAAACCCCCCGAGAGTTATCCATCACAACAGACTGAAGCCTCATTTTGAGAGGACTGATGTCAGAATGCTCCTTTTGACAGATGAGGGCATGGAAGAGGAGAGTGAGCCTCTCCCCCGACCTCCTATCTGCCAAAGAAGGTGATGGGTCAGTGAAGGGTGTTAATCTCTCTGACTCCCTGACTCTAGATCAGAGGGGAGACTGCTACGAATTGCTGGAGCAGTTCTCTTCCCTGTTCTCCCTCACTCCTGGACTCACACACTTGTGTGTCCACGACATTGACTCAGTCCACCTGTAAGGAATAACATTTACAGGGTGTCAGGCAAAGTGAGGTCCACCATCAAGGATGAAGTTTCCAGGATGCAGGCTCTTGGAGTGATAGAGATGTCTAGCAGTCCCTGGTCCAGCCCAGTGGTGCTGGTTCCCAAGGCTGCTGCCCCCGGTGCAAAGCCAGAACTCAGGTTCTGCGTGGACTACCAGGGTCTCAACTTTGTCATGAAGACAGATGCTCATCCCATCCCCAGAGCCGATGAGCTGGTAGACAGGCTCAGTGCTGCCAAGTTCCTTAGTACCTCTGACCTCGCGTAAGGGTACTGCCAGATCGCCTTGACTAAAGGGGAACAAGAGACATCTGCCTTCTCTACTCCGTAGGGTCATTACAATTACCAGTTAAGACTAATGCCGTCTCAATGTAAAAATGCCCCCACTACCTTCCAACGGTTAGTTAACGGGGTCCTAGTTGGCAAGGATGCCTTCTGTGCAGCCTACCTAGACGACATTGCCGTCTATGGTTCCAGCTGGGAGAAACACCTGCTCCACCTCAAGGAGGTGCTTCAGGCCCTGCAACAGGCAGGCCTGCCCATCAAGGCCAGTAAGTGCCAGATTGGGCAGGGTTCCGTGTTGTACTTGGGACACCTAGTAAGTGGTGGCAAGGTGCAGCCCCTCCAGGCCCAGATTGAAACTATCAAGGCCTGGCAACCACCTAGAACCCAAACCGAGGTGAGGGCCTTCTTGACCTCACTGGTTATTACAGTAGGTTCGTCAAAGGCTATGGAACCATTGTGTCACCCTTGACAGAACTCACATCCAAAAAGCAACCAAGGTTGGTATATTGGACTGAGGCTTGTAAGAAAGCCTTTGACTTCATGAAGTAAGCCATGTGCACAGCCCCCATGCTCAAGGCACTTGACTACTCCCTGGAATTTATTGTGCAGATGGGCACTTCAAAGCATGGCATAGGGGCACTTCTAGCACAGCTAAATGAGGAGGGCTTAGACCAACCAGTCGTCTTTATTAGCAGAAGTCTATTACCACAGGACGAGAGGTGGAGCGCTATTGAGAGAGAAGCATTTGTTGTGGTCTGGGCACTGAAGAAGCTGCGACCATACCTGTTTGGGACCCACTTCCGGGTTCAGACAGACCACAGGCCCCTTAGATGGCTCATGCAGATGAGGAGCGAGAATCCTAAACTCTTGAGGTGTCCATTTCCCTATAGGGGATGGACTTTACGGTGGAGCATCGCTCGAGGATTGACTACGCCAACGCTGATGGTGTCTCCAAATACTTCCGCCTTAGCGATGAGAGCTCCCAGGACGTTGGGTAGCTCTCCCCACTTTCAGCTGAGGGGGACACATGTTAGACGTGACAGCCTTAGGGTGGTCATTCAATATTACTATTTAAAAAAATACCACTTTTAGAAAGTGAACATTTGTCTGCACTTGATATCCTTCTGTGCCTAACAATCCACGTCTGGCTGGGTTACTTGACAGCTCACTTGTGCATTTCACTCAGACAAACCCAAACACAGGATGCTCAGTCACATCCGCACACATCTGCATACTGAATGGGTCTTCCTTGGCTGGGACGGGAGGGTGGAGGGCCTGACACTTACATGTCAAAGGACAGTGGCCTGCCCTCACACAATGGAATGCCAAACCCCCTACTGGGACCCTGGCAGACAGGATGGAACTGAAAGGGGACCTTGTGCACTTCTAAGCCACTCTTTGAAGTCTCCCCCACTTCAAAGGCACATTTGGGTATTTAAACAGGGCCCCTGACCCTACCAACTCAGACACTTCTGGACAAGATACCACTGGTGAAGAAACTCTGAACCAGACACTGTAACCAGCCAAGAGGAACTGCCTGGCTGCCCATATGACTCACCTGACTGCTTTTCTACAAAGGACTGCTGCCCTGCTGTTGCCTTGCTGCCTTGGTGCCATCTGGCTCTGCTGAGAATTGCTTTCCAAGGGCTTGAATAGAGCTTGCCTCCTGTTCCTTGAAGTCTCAGGACCAAAATGACTTCCTTCTGCAAAGAACTACTTGTGCGTGCCAGAAACAACGCACACCCTGCATCGCAGTGATAAAATCACTACACGCCTTACCAGAACAACGCAGCCTGGCTCCCCAAGAGGAGATTGATGCAGCTCCAGTGTTGCGACCGGAACTTTGATGCACGGCCCACTGGATGGATGTATAGCCGTGCCGAAACGATGCAGCCTGACTTCCTGTGAGAAGAATAGACGTAACGCCTGCTGTGTGACAGACATTTTCCTGCATCACCCACTGGATTAACGAAGCTCCTGTGACTTCCTCCTGTACGCCCAGGATTTCTCCACATTGTCCCTGGGGCATCTGAAAACCCTGCAAACCTGAAGAGGATACAAGACAGCAAGCCGGAAATGGGAGCAAAGCCTTCCCTGCATGGAAAATTATCAACGCATCGCTTGTGCGTGCCCGGAGAAACTAACCACACCTCCCCGTTTTCCACGCATCTCCTCCTCTGCGGTCCCTTGCGGAGAATTTGAATACAAACCAGGTACTTTGTGATTGTAAGAGACACTTGTTGCTTTTTAGAGACTAAAGACTCCTTTTAGCATTTTCTAAGGTGATATTTTAACGTGTACTTACCAAATCTTGATTGTTGTGACCTGCATTTAACCAGATAAATATTATATATTTTTCTAAACACTGTATGGTGTATTTTTTTGGTGTTATACTGTGTTATTGCATGAGTTATTGCACAAATACTTTACACATTGCCTTCTATGTTAATCCTGACTGCTCAGTGCCAAGCTACCAGAGGGTGGACACAGGATCATTTGGATTGTGTGTGTCTTAACCAGACTAGAATGAGGGTCCTTGCTTGGACAGGGGGTAACCTGACTGCCGACCAAAGACACCATTTCTAACAGGCTGCTTTAAAAAAAAATGTTACTTGTTTGTTTGAGAGTTGTCAGTGATCCCCTAGACCACTGCCTACTCCCCAACAACTTTGAGGTGTCAGTAACATTTCAGTGTTTTGCTACTGGATTTTGATTGCAAAACATTGATACATACCTTAACATATTATTATTCGGAAGGGTCTTCCTAAATACACCCCTTAGAAATAGCAAATTGTTATTGGTTTCTATACGCATTTATTAATTCTCTAACCGGTTTAGAACATAACAAAAAGCCATTTGTGGTTGCAAACCCTGTAATTTTCCAAATCACTGGTTTTGCAAATTGAAAATCACTTTGCACATCAGGCCACTTGTCTTAAGACGGAATAGCCTTTTGAGTGGTACTCTATGATGAAGAAGACTAGAGACAGGATCACAAAGTAAAAATTGGAAGTGCTAATTTAAGCCATGGTTTCTCCCAAAGTTTTTGGCTGATTTGTGTCATAAATAATTGAAGAGCTGGAAAGGTGGTTTATAGCATCTTAGGCAGTAGTATGTGGCGGTTTTTCACTAGTAAATTAATAGAATGCGTTGCTCCTGGTTGGAAATGTGGCAGCATTCGTTAAAATATCCAAAGTAAAAGTACCAAAAAAATGAAAAATTCTGAAGAAAATAGCAAACAAATCTAAAGATGAACAGCTCAAGCAAGCCGACAACCCACATTACAATACACCCGTACTATACAATAATAACAAAATGCAATAAAGCAATTTATTTCCAATCTGAGACTGAATGTGCTGCTATGTATGGGCCCAGATCCTTCTTTAACACCATGACACCACCGGTTGTAGCATTGCACTTAATAAAACTCCAACATAACATAGCGTAACGTAGCATACCATAACTCAAACTAACATAACACCATAAATTAATAACCCAACCTAACATAGTATGAAACATAACATAACATGACATACTATTAAGGGCCTGATTATGTGTTTTGCTGTCAGACCACCAGACTGCTTTGCCCCCCTATTACGAGCTACACAGGCAAGACTGCCGATCGCCGAGCAAAAACGGCAGACCGCCAGCAGTTCAGCGTCCTAGATATAGGTGGGCCGACCTCCAGTGCCGACAGCAACGTGGCCAGCCACCAGGCATATTACAAGCACATAGTCGCCGTTGAGGACCCTTCATAGGGGTCAGGCAATGGTGGTCCGAAATACAGTAGTTTGCGGTCAACAAAGTCATAGACAACTGCACATTAGAGAAATTTGAAAACAGCACAGCTGACACACATTGCCACAGTAGACTCAGTAGCAAAGGACACCATAAAACAAACCCCCTCACAGACTAAAATCCCTTGCATTTTCAATGCAAAACACAGAAGCCAGAGCATTTAATTTTCCAAACAATTCATAGATTAGTCACCCTTCTTTTTCACCCTCACATAGAGCACCTTGCACACACGTTTGTCCATTCACATCCTTTTGCACATCCACTGTTTAGTAAGTCACTGTCACCTTTTTTTGATCCACCATGTCACAGTTGAAAAGTTCACATTTTTCAGAAGATGAGTAAGGAGTCATGGTCGATAAAGTAATGAGTAGAGCCACAATTGCTTAGAGCACAAGTCTAGCACACTTCTCTCAGCAGGAAAATGGAAAAGTGGGACAGGATAATCAACAGAGACAGGCATCACTCTGTGCACAAGGAGTACATTAGGAAAAAGTGGAATGACCCCAGGGGCAAGGCCTGTTCCCTGGCCTCCAGGCACCAGCTGCAGGCCAAGAAGACTGACGGTGGCTCTCCCAGTGCCCCATCACATCTCTTTCCCTGGGAGGAGAAGGTATTGGACATCCTGCATCCTGAGGGCTTGACATGAATATCTGGGGGAGTGCAGTTTGTTAAGTTACAACACTACAAATGTCACCAAAATGCCATGTCATGCATGCTCACAGCTCAACTTTACTCACGGTCTTGTTGATGTACCTCACCAACATTCAATACCCAGAGTATCTGAGTCTAACCTTTGTTAATCTGCATTGTTGGACCCAACAGGACAGCTACCAAAGCCCATCACATGCCATAAGTCAAAATGGAGACTGTAAGTCTTTCAATAAACAAAAAATGATAACAGGACTCATGGTATGTCTCAACAGATAAATGTATGCCCAAACCCAAATGCAGTCTGCATACAGATATGTAATACACAGCATGTGTATAGTGTCTGTAGTACAGAGAGTTATTTTACTGCAACTCCCAGGAGGCTCTGTTTCAGCAACTCCAAACATCAGATCATTGTTCATGTGTCCATATACACCTGTTTGGCAAATCAGAAATAAACTTAGCTCACCTGGGAGGATACCATTTGTCAAGTGTGGGAAGTAGAGAGAGCCACCTGACTGCAACTCCCAGGAGGCACTGTTTCACTAACTCCAAACTCCAGACCAGTTGTCACTTGCCCCAATACATCTGTTAGTGAACTTTCAAATGAAGTTTACTCACCTGAGGGAGAACATTTGTGTAGTGTGTCTTCTAGAGACAGCTACCTGACTGTAGCTCCCAGGAGGAACTGATTCACTAACTCCAAACACCAGATCAGTGTGCACTTGTCAAACGACTCCTGTTTGGTAACTCTCAATTGAGGTTTACTCACCTGGGAGGATATTTTTTGTATAGTGTGTGTACTAGAGAGAGTTACCTGACTGTAACTCACAGGAGGCACTGTTTCAATAACTCAAAACACCAGACCAATATACACTTGTCAAAAGACCTTTTGTTTGGTAACTCTCAATTGAAGTGCACATAACTGGGAGGATACAAAATATAAAGGGGGTCATTCTGACCTCTGCGGTAAAAGGCGCTTACCGCCGGTCAGAAGACCGCCATAACACTGCCGCGGCCACGGTAAACCGCCACGGTCATTCTGACCCGCAACTGGCAAACCGCCAAAAAACCGACATCCACAAAAGCCCGCCACACCTGCTTAGAGTAGACCATCACACAGAGGCTAATCACAACATCACCCACACAATTACAACGCACAAAACACCATACACCACCACACACATCACACTCCACAACACATACAACATCCCTCACCTCATCCACACCACCCCATGGCACCCCAAAGACACCCCAGGTTCTCTGATGCAGAACTCAGGGTCATGGTGGAGGAAATAGTACGTGTAGAGCCCCAGCTCTTCGGGGCACAGGTGCAGCATACCACAATTGCTAGGAAGATGGAGCTATGGCAAAGGATAGTCGACAGGGTCAACGCGGTGGGACAGCATCCACGCAATCGGGAGGACATCAGGAAGAGATTGAACGACCTACGGGGGAAGGTGCGTTCCATGGTATCAAGGCACAACATAGCGGTGCAGAAGACTGGCGGCGGACCCCCACCTACTCCCCCAGAATTCACAGCATGGGAGGAGGAAGTCTTGCACATCCTGCATCCTGAGGGCCTCGCAGGAGTAGCTGGAGCAATGGACTCTGGTAAGTCAAATCTTAACTACTACTTCCCACCCCCACCCCATCTGCATGCCAGCACATACCCCCACCCTCACCCCCACCCCCATCACACCAACTCCTTCCAAATGTACCACCATCACAACCCACCCATCCCAACACCTAGACCTGCATGCGACCACAAAGCATGGACACCCATCACCAAAGTATGCCCACTGCACATAACCATCTCCCCCACAAGCCACCCTCACAAAAGCCCCCACACGGGAATGCCTGCACTTGGGTACACGGACACCCATCCATCCCACGAAATGCCACACACAGAACCAATAACCATACCCTTATACCCCTGCAGGACCCGAACGCCACCACACCGCCAAGGAGGGTCCAGAGATGTCCATCCCACCCCCAGAAGAGGCCCCCTGCGATGACAGCAGCTCTGTCGACCTGGACCCAGATAACCAGCCCGGCCCATCGGGGACCTCTGGACAGTCGGTTCCCCACAGACAGCCACAGGCTACACCAGACCTAACCCCCTCTGGGAACACCAGCACAGCTCCCACCCAGCGGGCCCATGCCTCTGTCTCCAGGACACGTCAATCAGCAGTGTGTCTGCCACTACAGGGCACCCAGTTGACCCATCACCCCAACAACAACAGGGACCTGGGGGCAGTGGTAGTGGGCACACCGTCCAGGGGACAGAGGCCCAGGGAAACAGGGGAACTGGGAGGGCTGCTGTGTGACAGGGGGGGGGACCGGCCCAGGGAACCCACTCTCCAAGAGGCCCTCACCACCATCATGGGAGCATACCACCACTCCCAGGAGACGATGGCGACGGTACTGGCCAGGTTCCAGGAGATCCAGGCACAGCAGGAGGAACGGTACATGGGGTTCAGAGAGGAACTGAGGAACATCGGTTCCGCAATGGGGACCATCGTCCTGGCCCTTAACCAGATAGTCACCACATTGCGGGACCATGTGGCACCCCAAAGGGCCCCTGTCACTAGCCCAGGCCAGGAACAGCCTACCACCTCCGCCGGCGCTAGTGGACAGGAGGCCCCCACACAACGACAGGCCACCAGAACCCCACCTCCTGCTGAAGAACAACCACCCCGCAAGCGGAACCTGAGATCACACAAGAAGACAGAGTAGGATTGCAAGACCCCCGCCAGCATAAGATACCCCCTGATGTCATCCCACTGTCCCATATTGTCACCCTGTCCAACCTTGAACTGCCCCTGCTCCATCCTTCCACAGACATATGGACAATGCACCTGTGAAACTGAGAACTGGACTCTGCCATGGACATTACTCCACCCCCACCCATCACCGTTTTACTATCATGTACCTATATGTAGCACTTAAAATAAATCACTTATTGCACTTACAATTACAGGAGTCTGCTTGTATTTTACTATTATGTATCACACATAATGGTGCAATTATGTTCTGTTACATTGTAATGACAACATACCAATGACAACAAGCTGTAGTCCATGGGCAAACAAAGCAGAAGTCACGCAGTTGGTCAAACAGCTCTGAAAAGTGAAGGGAAAGTCACAATTCAGTTAAAAGGAAATGGGGGGAAACACAGAAAGTAGAGACGCAGGAGGCCTGAAATAAATGTAAAATGGCGTGGATGAATCTTACCTGTGTGCTACTGAAAATACTGTTGTATAACTGTATCCCTGTTGTCCGTGTCGTCCCCGTCGTCTTCCTCCTCTTCACTCTCCACAGGCTCCACAGCTGCTACAACACCACCATCTGGACCATCCTCCTGCAGGAAAGGCACCTGGCGTCGCAATGCAAGATTGTGAAGCATACAGCAGGCCACGATGATATGGCACACCTTCTTTGGTGAGTACATTAGGGATCCACCTGTCATATGCAGGCACCTAAACCTGCCCTTCAGGACCCCGAAGGTCCTTTCTATTATCCTCCTAGTTCGCCCATGGGCCTCATTGTACTGTTCCTCTGTCCTTGGCCTGGGATTCCTTACTGGGGTCAATAGCCAGGAGAGGTTTGGGTAACCAGAGTCACCTAATAACCACACACGGTGTCTCTGTAGCTGTTCCATCACATAGGGGAAGCTGCTATTTCGCATAACATACGCGTCATGCACTGACCCAGGGAACTTGGCATTTACATGGGAGATGTACTGGTCTGCCAAACAGACCACCTGGACATTCATAGAATGATAACTCTTTCTATTTCTGTTCACCTGCTCACTGCCTTTGGGGGGTACCAAAGCCACATGGATCCCATCAATGGCACCAATGATGTTGGGGATATGTCCAAGGGCATAGAAATCACCCTTCACTGTAGCCAAATCATCCTCCTCAGGGAAAACAATGTAGCTCCGCATGTATTTCATCAGGGCAGACAACACTCTGGACAAAACCTTAGAAAACATAGTCTGAGACATCCCTGATGACATGGCCACTGTTGTCTGGAAAGACCCACTTGCCAAAAAATGGAGTACTGAGAGAACCTGCACCAGAGGGGGAATCCCTGTGGGTTGGCAGATGGGGGACATCAGGTCTGGCTCCAGCTGGGCACACAGTTCATGAATAGTGGCTCTGTCAATTCTGTAACGAAGTATAATATGTCGTTCTTCCATTGTCGACAGGTCCACCAGCGGTCGGTACACGGGAGGATTCATCCTTCTCCTCGCAAGTCCCAGCGGACGGTGCCTAGGAAGGACAACATGGAGTACAGAGTGAAGCAAGCCACAGGTTCGTTCACACAGCTTGCACAGTAAATGAATCGCAATGCAGTGAAAGGCGTGTATGAGTGGCAATGCACGGCCTAGGCCTGTGTGACGCAGTAGAAATTAAGCCATGTGGGCCTTTGAAATCGCGGCTGCCTGACCTGTGAAGTGTGACAATGGGATGTGAGGTCAATGCGCTGGCGTGGCACACCGTGGCGGTAGGCGGTCGAAGACCGCGGTGCGAAGCCGCATTGGTTAACATTGAACCCTATGGGTATCAGGAGCCAATGACGATGTGCGCCGGCGTTCGCGGTACGCACCGCGGCGGTACGCACCGCCGCGGGCGTGACTGCCATTTTCTAGCTGCTTAATCACTCGAGACCTGATCATCCACAGGAGAGGACCTATACTGCAAGTGCTGCTGTGACCTCGGTATGGGAGATACTATGGCTGCTGCGACTGGGGAAAGGGCCCCTGCCTTCACTTCAGAAGAGTTGGAGAAACTTGTTGATGGGGTCCTCCCCCAGTATGCGCTACTCTACGGTCCTCCAGACCAACAGGTGAGTACACTGGGTGCACGTTGAAGGGCTATGCCTGTGTTGAGTGTGGTGTATGTAAAATGGTGGGGAGGGGAGCGAATGAGGAGTGCAACGCACGACAGATGAGAGCATGTGCCACATGGCAAGGTTGGGGAGGGGGGGCCACTCACATCTACCATGCAGAAAAGTGATGATATTTCCTTTCCCACCCTGTACATGTCAAATAGGTCAGCGCCCATCAGAAGATTGAGATTTGGCGTGCCATCGCCAAGGACGTCCGGGCCCTGGGGGTCCACAACAGACGGGGCACCCACTGCTGAAAGAGGGACCAGGAAGACCGCCGAGTCTCTGCTGGGGATGGCCTCCCAACATAGGAGGGGTACCAGTCGTACCTTGACCCCCCTGATGTCCCGGATCCTGGCGGTGGCCTACCCCGATTTGGATGGGCACGTGGGGACATCACAGCAGACACAAGGGGGTGAGTATCAGCACATTCTGCTATCTTTGCGCGCAGTGGAGGTGTCTGGGTTGGGGAGGAGGGCTGTGGCTGACTTTAAGCAAAGGCGCTTTCTGTAGGCTAGTCCCCTCCTTTAGGTATGGCCCTGTGCCCCCGCCCCCCACCTCTGTAGGGTGCCAAGTAGACCTAACCATGATCCTGCATCATCCATGTGTGCATTTGTTGTCCATAGACCTGTAGGCCTAGTCACAAGTACTGAGTAGTGTACCCCGATTGCGCGGCGTAGTGCAGGGGGCTTCTGTGTCTGTCCTCTCCGCCAACGGTGTTGCCAATGCATGCACTCAACCTGTCTTTATTTCTCCCCCCACCCATTTTCTTTATCTTCCTGTGCATGTGTGCATTAGCATCATCAGGCGGAGGAGAATTGGCATCGGAGCACGAGGGAGCTGCAACTCACATGGCCCGGAGGGCCATGCTACAGACACCGAGTTCACCAGTGATATGGAGGGCGAGGGGAGCTCCACAACGGGGACCCGTGGAGACGTCAGCGACACCGACATGTCCTCGGAAGGGAGCTCCCTAGTGGTGGCGGCAACATCCGTGCCCACCGCCACCCAGCGCACCAGCCCCGCCCTCCCAGCAGCCCCTCAGCCTTCGCTCCGTGCCCGCTCGCCCAGGAAGGCGGGCATCTCCTTCGCCCCAGGCACCTCAGGTCCTGCCCCAGTTACACCTGCTGCCGTCAGTGAGGAGGTCATTGACCTCCTCAGGACACTCATTGTTGGGCAGTCTACCCTCTTGAATGCCATCCAGGGTGTAGAAAGGGAGGTGCATCGGAGCAATGCATACCTGGAGGGCATTCATTCGGGTCAGGCTGCCCATCAACGATCGTTCAATGCTCTGGCCTCAGCACTGATGGCAGCCATTGTCCCTGTTTCCAGCCTCCCTCTTCTAACTGCCTCCACCCAGTCCCAGTCTCCTGTTCCTCTGCCTATCCCTTCCACACCATCAGACCAGCCTGCACACACCTCAACACCCAAGGGCAGCTCATCCAGACATAAGCACCACAGATCCCACAAGCATTCACACAAACAACATCCAGATGCAGACATGCCAACAGTCACTACCACCTCTGTGTCCCCCTCCTCCTCGTCTCCCTCCTCCCTACCTGTGACGTCTCCACTCACACCTGCATGCATACCACCATCAGCCAGTACTTCCATCACCAGCACACCCTCCAGTACAGTCCACACACGTGCAGTCACCACCCCCACTGCCATTTACACGTCCCCTGTGTCCTCTCCCAGTGTGTCTGTCACCCCCTCTTCCAAAACACACAAATGCAGGCAGCCACCCACCCAACAGCCATCCACCTCACGACAGCCTACGTCACAAGCACCTGCACCCAAAGACAGCACACTTGACTCTCCTACAACCACATCCTCTTCCTCCACTCCCATACCCACTGCACCTACCCTTCCCATTGCTCCTAAACAACTTTTCCTCTCCAAAGTTAACCTCTTTGCATCACCTGACCCACCCCCTCCATCTGGTAAGAGTCCTAAGAGCACCTCAGCCACCACCAGCCCTGCATCGAGGGCGACCATTGTGCACGGGTATTGGAGTCCACCTTTTCCGAGTGCAGATACATCGGCCAGCAGCAAGGGGAAGCCAGCCCACCCCCTGGGAAGAGAACCCGAAAAACAAAGGGCCGGCGCGAGAAGGCTGAGACGGCTGCCACCAAGGAGCGTAGTCGTGGCCCGTCACCTGCCACAACATCAAGGGGAGGCAAGGGCCAGAGAGCTTCATCGAAGGAGGGCAAGGGCAGCAGGGCAGAGAAGTCAGCCAGCAGGCGCGCGGACCAGGAGGGCCCCACCAGCCCCATACCGGGTGTGACGGAGGACAACCACGGGCCCAGGACTCCATCACAGGAGGGGCCAGCAACCGCACGGTCGGAGGGTGAGTCCTGGCCAGGTCTGGCTCCCTTGAAAGACAGGACAAGCACCGCTGAAGAGGGCCCCGCCAAGACAGGCACCGCTGAACAGGGCCCCGCCAAGACAGGCACCGCTGAACAGGGCCCTGCCGTGAAGAGCACCGCTGAACAGGGCCCCGCCGTGAAGAGCACTGCTGAACAGGGCCCCGCCGTGAAGAGCACCGCTGAATAGGGCCCCGCCAAGACAGGCACCGCTGAAGAGGGCCCGCCAAGACAGGCACCGCTGAACAGGGCCCCGCCGTGAAGAGCACCGCTGAACAGGGCCCTGTCGTGAAGAGAACCGCTGAACACGGCCCCGCCATGAAGAGCACCGCTGAACAGGGCCCCGCCGTCTCAAGCACCGCTCCGCTGGGCCCTTCATCTCAAGCACCGCTCCGCTGGGCCCTTCCTCTCAAGCACCGCTCCGCTGGGCCCGCCGTCTCAAGCACCGCTCCGCTGGGCCCTTCATCTCAAGCACCGCTCCGCTGGGTCCTTCATCTCAAGCACCGCTCCGCTGGGCCCTTCATCTCAAGCACCGCTCCGCTGGGCCCCGCCGTCTCAAGCACCGCTCCGCTGGGCCCTTCATCTCAAGCACCGCTCCACTGGGCCCCGCCGTCTCAAGCACCGCTCCGCTGGGCCCTTCATCTCAAGCACCGCTCCGCTGGGCCCTTCATCTCAAGCACCACTCCGCTGGGCCCCGCCGTCTCAAGCACCGCTCCGCTGGGCCCTTCATCTCAAGCACCGCTCCGCTGGGCCCCGCCGTCTCAAGCACCGCTCCGCTGGGCCCCGCCGTCTCAAGCACCGCTCCGCTGGGCCCTTCATCTCAAGCACCGCTCCGCTGGGCCCCGCCGTCTCAAGCACCGCTCCGCTGGGCCCTTCATCTCAAGCACCGCTCCGCTGGGCCCTTCATCTCAAGCACCGCTCCGCTGGGCCCCGCCGTCTCAAGCACCGCTCCGCTGGGCCCCGCCGTCTTAAGCACCGCTCCGCTGGGCCCTTCATCTCAAGCACCGCTCCGCTGGGCCCCGCCTGTCAAGCACCGCTGGCCCATTGACAGTGCCGGTTCTGTGTCGAGCTGGTGTTCACGCTGCACTCTGAGCACCCTGCCTCCTCCAATACCAGTGGAGTCTGTTATCCATCTGATGGACTGTGGCTTTGCACTCCCCAGGATGGCACAGTGGGCAAACCACCCACTGTAGAGACTTGAGAGACTGTGGCTTTGAACTCCCCAGGATGGCACAGTGGGCAAACCACCCACTGTAGAGACTTGAGAGACTGTGGCTTTGCACTCCCCAGGATGTAACAGTGGGCAATCCACCCACTGTAGAGACTTGAGAGACTGTGGCTTTGCACTCCCCAGGATGGCACAGTGGGCAATCCACCCACTGTAGAGACTTGAGAGACTGTGGCTTTGCACTCCCCAGGATGGTACAGTGGGCATGGAGGCCCCTCGTGGATCTGGCGTCGTGGACTCCTGTGGCTGAGGTGCCCCCCCTTCCCTTCCCCCTGAGGTGCCTGTAGTTTTATCATCTGATGCCCCAGCAGTGTTCTCTCCAACGGTATCTGGTCTCCTGTGTGGGCTTTGCCCATGTGTTTGTGGACATTGGCCCACGGACTGTGGAACTTTAACAAAATGAGCTGGACTTATTGCATATGGATTTAGATTTCGCACTGTTCATTTTTTTTTTTTTATATTTCAAATAGATGATTTTCCATGACTTCAATGAACCTCTGAGTTGTTGCTCTGCATTGGTGTGTAGATAGTTGGGGGGGGGGTGGGGGGGTGGGTGTGTCGCGTATGTGTGTGCCCGTAAGCTTTCCTCCTCCCCCCTCCCCTGTGTCGTAGGTGCAGTACTCACCGTTGTCGTCTGCGCCGGCGTTCGTACTCGTGGTAGATGAGCAGGTAGACAATAGCTGGTAGGATGTTTAATTCGGGTTCCATGCTGTACAGGTTCCTCGTGGAGTGTGTATAGGTGAGCGTTTTCCCGTTCGTAGTCTGTTTCCGCCGTGTTTTTATCGGCGGGGCTCCCGCCCCGGAAAAGGTGGCGGATTGGTGAGTTGTGATAGGGTGGGTGGTACATTGTCTGCCGCCTGCCTGTTGGCGGTGACCGCCTCGCTGTTTGTCTGTCCCGCCGTGGCGGTCGGAGTGTTAAAGTGGCGGGCTGTGTTGGTGGTTTCCGCCAGGGTCAGAATTCCTTTTTTTTTACCGCCTGCCTGTTGGCGGGTTGGCCGCCGCTTTATCACCGACCGCCAGGGTTGGAATCACCCCCAAATTGTGTATAGTAGAGAGAGTGTCCTGACTGCATCTCCCAACAGGCCGTTTCTATTACTCCAATGACCAGCCCAGTTTTCACTTGTCCAAAGACCCCTTATTGTCAACTCCCCAATGAAGTATACTCACCTGGGGGGATAACATTTGTCAAGTATTGGGGAGTTAGAGAATTACCTCACTGCAACTTCCAGCAAGGCTTGTTTCAGTAACTCCAACCACAAGCCCAGAGTCCAGTTGCACAAATACCCCTGTTTGGTAACTCTCAATTGAAGTGTACTCACCTGGGGGATACTATTTGCCAAGTGTGGAAAGTAGAGGGAGTGATATGACTGCTTTGGCCAGGAATGCACCGTGTCTGTAAATCCAACACCCAGCCCAGTGTTCTCTTGTCCAAATACCATTATTTGGTAAACCACAACTGAAGTTTACTCACCTGAGGATATCACATTTGTGTGTAGTACAGGGAGTGACATGACTGCTGAGGCCAAGAGAATCTGTTGCTGTTATTCCACTCACCAGCCCAGTGTTCTCTTGTCCAAAAAACATTGTTTGGAAAACCACAAATGAAGTGTACTCACCTGGGAGGATACTATTTGTCAAGTGTTTGAAGTAAAGTGAATAACCTGACGGCAACTCCCAGGAGGCACTGTTTCTCTAACTCCAAACACCAGACCAGTGTTCACTTGTCCACATACCCCTGTTTGGTAAGTCCCAATTGAAGTGCACTCACCTGCACTGTAACTCCAACTCCAAACCCCAGCACAGTTACCGCTTGTCAAAATATGCTTGTTGTTCAAATATCAAATGAAGTATACTCCCCTTCTACTGATGAAGCACAGATCATGCCCAAATCACAAACGTATCTGTCAACATTGTTCCATCTTGACTTTCTAACCCAAGATGATTATGACAACTTAATCACTCTGTATAACAAGTACTCATAAGGCCTCAAGATGCATAATCAGATTGGTATTGGCAGCAGACACATTCACACTGCTCTAGGCACATGTTGACTCCAGTCACATATACAACAAAGTCCAGGATCTGCGTCACACTCAACTAGGCCTCAAAATGTTCAAAGCAATATTTTGCCTAGCAATTGTTTTCTCTGCACTGGTGGCAAGATGGCATTTTCAGGCCATCCGCCCGAGTGTTAATGATCTGCACATTTCATCAGCAGTTTGAGTCAAAATGAGTTGGCATGCCTCATACGTGGCATGTCTATACACCCAATACCATTGTTTCTTGCCACAAAAGGATTAACTGCAACTTAACTTTGTACAAGCTCTCTGCTTACTGTAACTCAAAACAGTTGGAGGTAGATCTCACAATACAACTAGTAACATTGTATGTTTTTGATCAACAGGTGGAGCTGCCTCTGGGCACATTGAGGCCCAGAACAGACTGCCACTACCCCCCTGGATGAAGACCTCAGGGAAGAAGGACGTCTGGAGGTGGAGGACAGTTCTGGCCCATCTGGGCAACCTGGGCAGATAGCAACAATGAGTCTCACTGTGGCCACTATATCACCTCTAAGCCCAGTTGCCTGAATATCACAGGCAGCCATTCACCCACCTAACCTGTGTACTGAGCACAGTGTGTACCATCTTGTGCCCCCCCCCAGTCCTGAATCCTAAGGTGCAGCTCAAAACTTCAGACAATCAGGGTCCAGGATCAAGATGGAGGGGACACCCTGTGGCAAGTGCACAGGCTCTTGGGGGTAGGGTACGTGGGAGGGATTCTGTGGACCAGCGAAACCATCATCCTTATCAAGGGGGTCTATCAGAAGTCCCAAGGCATGATGGGCCACCTGAACTCCAGGAAAACAAGCAGCAAAAGAGGGATATGCAATGAGACATGCAGGAACAGATGGAGGCCCACAATACCTACATGGCTTCCCTTACAGGGGTGCTGAGGGACATTCACACCACCCTGAGCAGGGTTTTTTGACAACAGGTTACCCCTTCCTTTGGCTCATCAACACCAGTCACATCAACATTGGTGGCAGCTGCTGGAAGGGAAGAACCAGACACCCCTGCCTCTGCAACAGCACACCCCTGCACAAAAAAGTGGGGACTTCCAGCAAAGAATCCAGGAGGTGCAAATGGCAAGACACCACCACTGCCAGCAAGTGACCTCTTCCTACAGGACCTCCTTTGTGTGACACCCATTCACTCTGTTCACTGATCCTGAACCAGCTACCAGTTCCAATGGGAGGAGTACTCTGGACTTTGGACTCCCAATGATGTGATGAATATTCCAATGATTTTATTCACCATGACTGACCCCTTCACTTAACATTTTTTTTACTTTCTGTCCAAAATGTATTTTCAGAATTAGCATTGTAATAAATTCCCCCATCACAAACTCGTTGTCTCCTTGCTCAATTTTCACATTTCGCTATGTAGAGATGTCCAGCTCAGGATAACAGATAATATATACCAACACATCAGTACAAGTGTCTAGTCAAACCAAAGATTTTATTACAGTATACAGCACATAGGCTGTCAATATGTATGGACTCTTAGGAAAAAGAATGTGTGTACTGAGTCAAAGTACATATTTCAATGTACAGACAATGGAAGGAAGTAACTTTTCAGAAATTGTCCTGTAGAATAGGAAGACATTAAAGAGGTTGATGTCAGCAGCTTGAGCCTGAAAACATTCCACACCAATGTAATCCAACATCACATAATCTCAGATACAGACAGAAGGCAGTACAACAGTCCCTGATCACAGGGACATCAGAATCACATATGTAAGTTTTGTGGTAGAGGCACTGTGGCCAGCAACGATGAAACACGTGTATAGCTATATACAGGTCATACAAAAAGAGTTTTTATCCAATGTGAAGGAAAAATGACTTCTTCAAAAGCTAGAACTGCATATTTTGTGATGACATGTTGACACACATGATGCATCATGCCCACCACAAGACACAAAACAAGGTCATTTGTACCTCCACCCAAACACTGTTGAAACTGTCTTGGTACAGGTCTCATACATCCAAACTCATGTGGGAGGCAGCCAAAACCATAAAATTAAGGGGCATATTTATACTTGTTTTGCACTGAGTTTGGGTCATTTTGTTACGCAAATTCAATGCAAAACTAACTCCATAAATATATTTTGGAGCTAGACCCATCTAGCACCAACGTTATGGATTTAAAGTAATTTTTTGGACATGGAGACCTACCTTGAATCAATGAGATGCAAAGTAGGAGTTTCTGTGCAAACAAATTACTCTACGGCTTTAGCGCCATATTTATCCCCTCATGCTAAAATCACGCAAGGGGAGGAGGGGTCAAATAATGGTGCAAAGAGTGATTTGCTATATTATTTAATGCCTGGGTCAGGGCAGGCGTCAGGGGACCTGTGGGCCTATTTTCATGGTGGAACACCATGGAATAAGCCCACATGTGCCCTCCCCAGGCCCCAGGGATACCCTCACCCACACCAGAGGGACAGCGGAGGATGGGGGGCACCATCCCAGGTAAGTACAGGTAATTCTTTTTTTCAAAGTGCCATTGGGGGCTCTGTAATGGGCCCCACTACATGGCACCGGGTGCAATGGACATGCCCAAGGGTCCCTGGTAAGCTGTGCTGGCCATTGGGTGGTGGGCATGACTCCTGTCTTTTCTAAGACTGGAGTCATGTGGTATGGATGGTTTTGCATCAGAAAATGATGCTAGGCTGGTTAGAGTCATTTTTCTTTACTCTAACCTGCCTTATGTCATTTTTTGGTGCACAACCCCCATCTCCCATACCGCCACCCCCACCCGGCTCAAATAATTTTTTTTAAGCTAGCCTACCCTTTGCACCAGCTTGCACCATTCCATAAACATGGGGCCCGGCTGGTGCTCAAGAATGGTGCAGGTCGGTGCAAAACATTTTGATGGAAAACTGCGTTAGTGCAGTTTTGCACCAAAACGTATAAATATGCCCCTAAGCCTTTACATTGGCTAAATTCTTAACTTGGGGGAACCTGATATAGCTGTCAATGTGCTTCACCATTGCTGAGAGGAAATCCTTCAGCACCACACTGAACCTAGTTTGGGACATAATAGGAGATTGTATCTTTGAAGTACCCTGTGGTTAGGAAGTGCAATGCCAACATGCCTTGTACAATGGGTGGTATGCAGGTTGAATAACTAATTGTTGGCATCAGATCTGGCTCCAACTGATCGCATAAATCCACTATTGTTTGCCTATCCAGAGATTAGAGCTGGATGACATTGGGTTATTCCATGATCTGAAGGCCTGGCAGTGGATGGTAGATAGCAGGTTGTCTCATCCTCCCTCTCCCAGGGTACTTATGTGTGACAAGACGTGATTTGTAACATTAGTCAGTGTGCCCCCCCTAATGTCATGCATCCTGGCAGTGGAATACCGAGACCTTGATGGGCATTTGAGGAGAGCACAGCAGCCACAAGGAGGTGAGTACAGGGCATAATCCTGACTGTCACATTGCCATGTTAATGTGTTAGGTTCTGACATCTCCCCCTGACGACTAGGGATGTGCCATGTGTGATAAAGTAGATGAGTGACTGTGTAGATATGTAATGTGCATACTGATGTGCCTTGCCTATTGACGCAGGGACCTAGGACACAACCTGGGACAATCCACAAACAGTTCGCTCTCCAGTGACAACATATCCCTTTGTACATTGATCAATCAAGTACTGCTTGTTGTTGTAGTGGTTGTAGATTCAATGCAACAGACCACTATACCTCAGTGTTACAGGCCTAAGTGAAGAAAGTGATGGATCACAGTCCTTAGACGGGTCTGGTTGAATGAGTATATTGGCATGTGCCTCCCAGAGGCTACTTGTCTTCAGCACGTGACGGGTGCTGGTGCCTCACTACTGTTTGTAATGGGGAGATGGCCATCACACATGTGACAGAGCATAAGTTTATCTTTGGGTGCAGCTACCAATCAATACTTTCCTTTGGTAAGTGGGGAATGTCCATGGACATGATTTGTGAGCCATCACTGTTGCCAACAATCCTTGTGCCTACCTGTTAGCATGTGTCCATTTCTCTATTGACAAAATGTGTACGCTGCTGTTTCATGCATGTTCTACCTGTGGTCATGTGGTGATTCCTGTGTTCCGTCACATATGTGTGCATGCCAACCTGTGTTTGGAATAGGACATGTGGAATGGGAGTACATTTCATGGGGTGCCACAGTCAGGAGTGTGTCACCATTGATTGTTGGCAGACACCTACCCTCAACCATCATTGCATGTCATTTGGCATGTACAACTGCTGTAGCAATGAGGGACAAGGCATGTATAACTAGATATTTTAGCCACAATGTCCATTTCTAGGCCATTGATGTAGCATCATGTAGCTAAGTGCCCTGCACATGTGAAATGGGTAAAGTTTATTACCTGACTGTTGGCATGCACCATGGAATGTCTTGCAGTTATGTTGAAATTACATGTGTTTGGGTTCACCCATTCATCTACAGACATCTGGGTTTGCAGGACCAAATAAGAGGCAATGATGTAGCTTTCTAGTAGGCAACATGATGAGGCCCATCTACAGGTATTTGCAAATCTTTATGCCTCTCTGACATACAAAGGATAAATAGCTTCTACTGATGCAATCAAATTATGTCAATGTAAGAGGTGCTAGACATTAGTGGTGATTTCCCTGGGGCTTGCTGATTAACTGTGTTGTAGAGATTCGGGATTTATCTCCCTCTCAATTTGCACATGATATCTACAGTGTACATTTTCAAGCCAAATGTGTAGACTAACAGAGCAACTTTGGTACTACCTCCATGACTCCATAGGGCCAAATTTCACTTGATGAAGTCTGCATTGTGGATATGTTTTCAGTGTGACATGAGTATTTCCCTATCACCCTCTCCATGCAACTGTACTTTTGTCAGCAACATGGCATGATTTGGGAGCATCATTTCTTAGTTTTGTGTTTAGTGTTAGTAGCAAATTAATGTCTGCATTACCATGTGTGGGATCTGTGGGAATGAAGCTAGCATTGGCCTACCATTGTATGACAACAGGTAAGTGATGTATGCTCCATGAGGCAAAACATTGAAGGTGATGTAGTCTCCTACTTGTTTAATGTTTACTGTGTTTGCACAACTTCAGCCATGCAATTGCAGTTGTCTGGGATCCTGATTTTCCTTTGGGCAACTGTTGACAGTTCAGATGGCATACATGCACATGATATGGTACATGTAGGGACACCTAGGTGGAGTTTGTTGCTGGGGCCTACTTGACATCATGGTAATGTTTGCTAATCACAGCTGTTGTTCAAGTGTGATCAGGGACATGTGATAACGCTATTTCTCTTTGTATCTGCTACATCAGCCCAGGAAAGTGAAGGAGACAGGGCACAACCAAGTGAGGAAGCATCTGGCCACTGAACCTTGGGCCAATATATCACTGACACAGAGGGACCCAGTGGCCCAGGGGGTTAGGGGAGCCCCACGGAGGAGATGGGATCTACATCATCTTCCTCAGATTCATCCTCCTGTGGCCACTACCTAGTGGTGGTAGACCCATTGGGACATACTACAGTACCATCCTTGCCCACCACCCCCAGATCTATTGGCACCCTCTTGGTTGTTCCTCACATAATTGGCAGTGCCCACTCACCCAAGAGGGTAGGTACCTCCCTTGCCACAGGCACCTCTGCCCCAGCCACTGTTACTGAAGCTGCCCTGAGTGAGAAGGCTATTGACCTCTTGTGGAGATTCTCTGTGTGGCAGACAGCCATTTGGAATACCATGCAGGGTTCGGCCAGCCAGCTTCTGCAGACCAATGCTTGCCTGGAAGGCATTCATAGGGCCATGTCTGGTCTACAGACATCTTTCTTTTCAGGCTTTGGCATCCTCACTGATGTCAGCCAGTCACCCACACCTCTTGTCTATCCTCTGCCTCCCTCTTACCAATCCAAATCCCCCATTCCCCTACCTTTCCCAAGCACATAGACAGATCCGCACACACCCACCTCAACACACAAAAGCAGCACACATAAACACAAATACCACAAAAAACATTGACACAAAAGCACTCAAAGTATACCAACACACACCATCAGCCACCAACCCAACAGATACCCCCACCCTCCACATGCCCACCACCACATCAAGCATACCCCCAGGCACCACCACAACAGGCAGTGACACACCCACCATACCAGCAGATCCCACCCCAATAGACACATAGACATCCACCAGGCCCACATACCTGCAGACACCATCCCAACATACACACACACATCCACCACTACAGGCATATCTGCAGACACCACCCGAACAGACACACACACATCCACCACTTCCTCATCACCCTGAACCTCCATCCCCTCGCCCCCGAAGACACGCAAATGCCTACACTCACAGACACCACACAAAGAGGCATACCTCACACATGCACACACCCAAGATATCAACATTGACACACCAGACAACAACTCCGTCAACCTCCAAATCCCCAACCCCTTCTGATGACCATTCCCATTTACCCAAGGAAGGTTTTTTGTTTGAACTTGTCCCATGATCCCTTCACCTCCCTTCCCAAACCCAGGAGGCCGACCCAGATCCCAACCCATCCCTTTCACATTCAAGTCCTCCTTTGTCACACCTGCCCCCCTGCAAGCACCCATACCCCTCCCCAAGAAGAAGCCCATCCCTCCAAAGAAAAAGTCCACCCCTCCCAAACTCAAACCCAAACACACCCATGCCAAAATCAACCACCCCCCAGATCATTGCTGAGGTGCCTGCCTGCCCACTTCATGCCCCTTCCTGTGGAGGTTCCCTGGCCGTGATAGGAGTCAAGTGTGGGCAGAATACTGGGTACTGAAAGACTGCTGGACTGGCCAATGTCCTTGAATATTTAGAATTTGCTTAAAAATAAACCCAAACAGTTGTATTTTTGGGGCATACAGTTGTCCTGCAATTCCTTTTCTACATTTATGTTGTTCCTGAGTAACTTGAGTTGTGTGCTTACAGTTGTGTGTGTTTCAGCGTATTTTCTGATCCATTCCTGTTGTTTTCACTATCTGACTTTTTGGGCGGTGCTGGTGTCACCCAAGACAAAGGTAGATGTTGACTGTATGGATATGTGGGTGTTAATGAAACGGTAGTGTCATTGCATTGTGTTCTGTCTGGTATAGTAAGTATTTAATCTTGTGTTGTCCAATGTCAGCATGTATTATGTTGCAGCTCTCCCCTTGATATAGATTGTACATTCGTCTAATGTGGGGAAGCTCTGGCTTTCATAGTGCAGGCATGGAGGGTGTTCATTTGCCCTGTCTTCCTTTGCATTTGACTGTGCAATTGTACATTTTGCTGTGTGTACCTTACAGCAACTTCATCTAGATGTATGGTCCATGCTGTTGCTGTTGTATTTGTTTTATTGACGTACACTTCCACATTGTGCAGATAGGCTTGTCACTTGGCTCTAGTATTGTTTGTCCCAGAGATACCTGAAGTGCCAGTCTCTGTGCAAATGTTGTTTTAGGGGAGTGTGCAAATAAATATTTGTCCCAGTGCAGCATCCTTCCCTGAGTGCTCCTGATGCCCTATCCCTATTTTGCAGGCATTGTTGGCATAATGAGCTTTGTATATTTCTCTCTCTCTCTCTCTCTTGTGCATCCCATTGGCTTTCCATTGTGTTGCAATGTGGCGATGTGTGGGTCCATTGCAGGGCTGGTTCAGGGAATGGTGGGTGTTTGTGTTACCTAGCACATCAAGACATATGTGTGTTGAATCTAAGGACAATCCATGGCATGTGTGCAACGTGAGTGTGTCAGTTTTACTTGTAGATGTCATGTTGCTGTGTTGTTGGTGTTGTGTGACACAATGGTGTGTACACTTCACTGTCCCTAAAATGTGCAGGCATGTGTTTTTGTGAAGTGTTGTGATGCAGAGTGCGTGACCTGACAAAAGGGGCGTTTGATGGGTGTGAATGTGTCCTTCTTTGTGAATGACTCTGACTGTGTACATGATGACAGGTGTACTTGGCCCATGTAGCGTGACCCCCCATCTCACGTGGATGATGGCGCAATGATCTGTTAAGCGTTATGACACAAGTGGGTGTGTGTACTTACAGTCTGTTGTGTCCATGGTGGTGTGGATTTTGGGCACCTCCGATGAGCACCGGCAGGATGTGTGTAATGAGCTTCATGAATACACAAGATGTGCTTGACTGCCTCAGGAGAGTTGCTCCCTTTATATTCTCTTTTTCCGCCTGCTGGGATGTGGTGGCTGGACCGCCACGGTCACATTGGCAGTGTCCAACCTCATGTTTCTGGTGCCAACACTGTCTCGGCCGGCCTGGTTGTGCTGCCTCATGACTGCAGTAGTCTGCCCTGCCTGGCGGTGCGGCGTGATCTCAGTGGTCTTTGCTCCACAGGGTTGATGACTCATAATACAGCCAAGCCGGTGGCGGTCGGATCACCACCTCTGCCATGGTGGTGCATGGACCGCCAAACTTGTAATGATGCCCTCATTTTTTCTTTTAAAATTCATTTACTTAGGTTTTACAGTTTTTGTACAGAACAGCAATGGAATCTTGAATATATAGCATGACATAGTCCCACAGAAAATTAAAAGAGATAAATAAAGATCATCTCAACAGTGTGTTGCGGGAATCGATATGCAGTTGAATATAGCTATCTATAGCAGAGTCTGCAGCTATACGGCCATTGTGAGTGAGAAAAGTATGCAGTAAAGTTGTTGGGGTATCTTTCTAAACTTGTAACTGGAGGGTTATTGAAAGTTGGTCCGATAACATGGAGAAAAATAAGGCATGTGATGTAGTATGTCAAAGAGAAGAACCAATTTGTGGTGTGGTGGAGAGGGGCTGCAGCACATTGTAGGTCAAGGGCGCCCAGGAGGTTGAAGTTGTGGGGATCGCGCCCTAAGGATTCCAAGGTAGTGAAATAAAGTATGGGCAAGGAGGAAATTAGGACGTGATAACTGCAGCAGGCATCAGGGCTATGCTCATGGAGGCATTTTGTCGTCTTTGCGTGCGTCTGTCGGGGAGGGGGTTGGGGCGGGCAGCGCGACCTATCCATTGCATTGATTTCGACCAATTACGGAGGTCCTTGGCCTCCTCTTGTGTAGAGCTTTGATTTCGACATGAGCCTAGTTTAGTAACAAGTGCCTCCATGATACAAACTGTGGAGGTGCTGGGGCCTTCCAGTACAGCAAAATCACGTAGTTAGCTAACTGGAAGCCCAGACCCAAAAAACGTGCTGCAACATTATGCTTTTTAGAATGCTTGCGTAGGTCTAGGGCGCAGGCCTATAAAGGTGTAAAGATGGGAAATCATGTGCAGGACGTTAAAGGAGCGCCCAGTATATCTAATAACATAACATATTATAACATAAGGTACAGTCTGTTTGCCATGGCTTTCAAATATGATTTGACTAATACATTTTTCAAATTCGTAACTATTTATGCACAGGCTTCTTTCGCTTCACATTTTCACTGGCAAATGTTGGTCTGAGGCTTGGCTTCCCAATTCTGGTATTAATGTGTTATTTATACACACCGAAGAGTTGTGCTAGCAAATGTCAAGGAGATTTAAAAGCTGAAACCTTGGGTTTGTACATAACATTTTAATACTATGGCAATCATACTAGTAATTCTTCCTTCAGCAATTCAATATTAAACTTGGTTGGTGCATTGAAAGTATTGTAGCACGAATAATATGACATGACACATTCTGGTGAGTAAAACAGCAATATTGAACAATCTGTTAGAAGTGACAAAGTGATGTGTCAGACTACAGCATGATCTGCCATGGATCATCGGAATAGCAAATACAAATTGTTTATTCTTGAGCAATAGACATTTTGTATAAATACCTCTTGTGTAATGGAGGGATCGTTAGAGTACTTTTACATTAAATGGCTTTCCTGTGGAATATGGGCCTCGCAGCTGCAAAGAGGTTCGAATGCTCTCATGCCTATAATAAACACAGCTATGAATGGATTTGTAACTTCGATTAAAGGCTAAAATCACTTTCCTATGCTAATGTTTTTGGTCGAAACAGCTCTAATATTAAATGTGCATTTGATACGGAAAGAGGACTGGACTGGCTGGGGCAGTAGGTTTCTAACCAGTTTCTTGAAACTCACAGCCACATTGTGTAATGCACAAACTAGTATATTTCACGGTGGGCTGTGCATTTGTAGTTAAGCAAAATTAATGTGTGTCGTTTTGGTAACAAAAAAAGGCGTCCCTTTTGTAATATCGAGTTCACTAGAGGAAATCCTGCATTGCCGCATTCCCTGAGTTGAGGTTCCTCACCTCACTGGCCCTTTTCCCACGTTAGTAAAGAAGCTCCCCGTTCTCCCAATGTTTCTCCTTAACAGAATATGCCTCCTGGGCAGTGTTATGTCGCTACCACTGAGTTTGTTTGGCTAGGGGTGATCTACACGAGCCGCTGGTATGCGGTCGGGTAGAAACCGCTCTAAATGTTTGTTCTGTTGGTTGGCTCCTGACGTAAGGAGGCAAAGGAATAAAGGTTTTGGTGTTCGCACCAAAAGTTCAGTTTCCCACTGACCACTACTGTGTGTTGTGTCATTATTTCCTCACTGACCATTTCCCCTTTCTAGGTTCCCGCTAACATCGGAACCGTAACGAACATATAACAAAGTGGCGACGAGACCGGGAGACGGCTCTCGCACCCCGATTATTGCCAGCTTTCACCCCAAGTGGCCCGCGGTGCTGGCGTGATGGGCGGGGTGTGAAGACCAACGTGTACCTGAAATCTGGCAGCGTGGCATCGACCTCAGCTGAGCTGGAGCAGGTATCGGCGGCCACCTCTGCGTCTTCCGAGTGTGAACCCCAGCGGTGAGTCTGCTAAGCGGTGGACTCTGTGGCTGGGCATCAGCGAGGTGCCTGCTTCAGCCGTGGGAGTGCTGGCGTCGTCGGCGGTCTGAGCGGCTGGGCGGCAGGAGGAGTTGCCGTGCGTCCACTCGAGTCGAGCAGACGCCGGTTGTTGTGGCGGCCGCACCCCCACCAGTCAGCGGCGCGTGAGGTGCATTGGGACAATTCACATAAAAGAAAAAAGGAAAAAAAAAACGCACCAACAAACAACCGGGTGTTGTGCAGCCGAGGCAGCTGGATGTAACCACGCCCCCATCGGGAGATTAGAGGAAAGAGCTTGGGGAGCGCTATCCACAACACACAAGCAGGGTGCTGCAGCAACTGGACTCCTGGTGAGTGACAGGAGCAGAGAAAAGACATAACATTTAGGCATTACATACTGCTACAACACCCAAGGAAGGCAGTGCAGGTGAGGAAAGCAGAAGAAATCTATCTAAGCTGTTCCGTGGTGTGGCAGTAGGCCTGCACATTTGCTGGGTTGATAAATAACTGGGTGCCTGCACAGCCAACACAGAGCACTCTGTACACCCTGGGCCACTGAGTGGACGTCAGCGCAGTTTTCAAGTGGCCCCTATCGGCACGCACACCCTGTCAGGACCATGAATTTGTTCTGTGGCGCTGGAACCGTTTCTAATCGATGGTCCTCCATCAGCACATGCCGCCAAATGGAAAACATGGGTGGAGCGTTTGGAAAACTATTTTGAGGCAGCAGCAATACACCCTGAAAGGAGAAGGCCGATGCTTTTGCATTTGGGCGGGCCTGCGGTCCACAAGGTCAGCAAGTCGGTGGTAGAAGATGGTCCCCCGTTCACATCTCAAACTCTGAAACGCGCACTCACAGCCTATTTCGAGCCGTTGGCGAATCCAGACTATGAGCGCTTCCTTCTCAGGCAAGCCAGGCAACTTCCGGAAGAGTCGGTGGATGTTTTCTATGCTAGACTCAGGGACTTGGCGAGTACATGTACATTACCTGATACGGCTGACGAGATCCGTGCGCAGTTCATTCAAGGCTGTCACTCTACCAAGTTGAGAGAACATATCTTACAAGTCCCAGGCATGTCAATGGCGGACATGCTGACAATGGGTCGCTCAAAGGAACTGTCTCGTGTGAGGGCGGCACATATGGAGTCGGCACTCGCGAAACCCATAAAGGCAGAACCTGTAAATGCAGTGGTGGCGGCGACACCCACGAAAAGAAAGGAAAAGAACAAATCAGAGGGAGCGGGTCGCACCTGCTACATGTGTGGAGGAGCGTATCCGCACCAAGGAAAATGTCCAGCGATGGGGAAGCAATGCACAAACTGTCAAGGTCTCAACCACTTTGCGAAAGTCTGCAGGTCGGCCGTGAAGCCCAAGTCAGGGGGTCGGAAACTGATACATGCGGCCCAAACCATCCAACAACAGAATGAGGTGCTGGACATGGATGATGACGACGAACCGGAAGGCACGGTGTATGTTATCCACACCACTCAACCAGGCAATGGTCGGGGGAAGAGACATGAGGACATTGCCACCAGAGCAAAGGTATATGTCACGAAAACCGGAACAGGGATGTTACTGAGCTGTGGATCAGCCGAGGAACTGGAACTAGTCACTTTCGCTTTAGTGTCCATGTGGGGGCTTTAGAAAGTCTGGAAGAAGAGAACTTGGACATTTTCCAAGGCATTGGTTGTCTGAAGGAAAGACAGGTGAAGCTACACATCGACAAAACGATTGAACCTGTAGCCCTGAAACATCGACGCATA
Organism: Pleurodeles waltl; assembly: GCF_031143425.1. NCBI lineage: Eukaryota > Metazoa > Chordata > Amphibia > Caudata > Salamandridae > Pleurodeles > Pleurodeles waltl. The sequence goes on from NC_090450.1 coordinate 760,899,730, forward strand.
GCATTTCACCTGAGGCCAAAGGTGGAAGAGGAGTTGGCCAAATTGGAAAGCGCTGGCATTATTGAGAAGGTTGAGGGGCCAACACCATTGGTGTTGCCCATATTCGTCACCCGCAAGCCAAAACAACCAGGTGAGGTGCGCATATGCGTGGACATGAGGTTGCCAAATATGGCCATTCGGAGGGAGCGGCACCTCACACCAACGGTGGATGACATTGTGGCGGAGGTCAGTGGGTCACAGTGGTTCTCTAAGATGTACCTTCGGGCAGGATATCACCAACTGTTGCTCGCCCCTGAATCAAGGGCCATAACAACATTTTCAACTCATGTGGGGCTGAGGCTGTACAAGCGTCTCAGCTTCGGCATTGCCAGTGCCGCAGAGGTGTTTCAGGACACGATTCGTAGTGTGCTAGCTGGGCTCGAAGGGGTCATCAACGTGCTCGGTATTCTTGTGCATGCCCCCACTGTGGAAGGGCATCTTAAGAGACTCCGTGCTACCTTCCACAGGCTTCGCCAAAACGGACTGACGCTACACAGGGAGAAATTCGAATTCCTGAAACAAGATATTGCATTCTTTGGCTACCATTTCTCGGCACAAGGGGTCCGGCCTGATCCAGAAAAAGTGGCTGACATCCAGTCGGCATATCCTCCTACCTCCGTCACAGGTGTCCGTAGTTTTCTAGGAATGGTGACCTACTGCGGAAGATTCATTCCAAATCTGACATCTCTCACGGCGCCGTTAAGGGAACTCACGAAAACTCACAATCCGTGGGAGTGGACTGCTCTCCATGATGAGGCTTTTCAAGTGACTAAACGAGCGTTGTCGGCAGACACCACGTTGGTGTATTTTGACTCTTCCAAAGACACTGAGATATCCGTGGATGCCAGTCCCGTAGGTCTTGGAGCAGTTTTATCTCAGAAGGGAACAGATGGTGAATGGGCCCCGCTAGCCTATGCAAGTAGGGCTTTGACGACCACGGAACAACGCTACTCCCACATAGAAAAAGAGGCGCTGGCGGTCCATTGGGGCTGTCGTCATTTTCATTTGTATATCTACGGCCATCCGTTCATAGTACATACAGATCACAAGCCTTTGATACCTCTGTTCAACAAATCCGCATCTCAAGCCCCACCCAGGATAGAAAAGTGGATCCTCCAGCTTCAGGAGTATCAATTTGTGGTGTTGTATCGACCAGGAGCCCAAAACCCGGCAGATTATCTGTCCAGACACACCAGACCCCTCACTACTCAGGAGGAAGGTGAGTCGGAGGATGTGGAGGAGTATGTAAGATTGGTGGTGGAACGATCAAGACCACGTCCTATCTCAGTCCAGGAAATTCAAGAGGCCACCCAAGCAGATGAAGTGTTGCAGTTAGCCATCTCGTGTGTTCATGATGGGAAGTGGCATTTACTAAAACAAGACATGTTTTGTAGAACGACAGAAGCCAAAATAACCTTGTCCTCCCTGCACAATATTCGACAAGAGTTGGTGGTGTCACCTGAAGAGTGTTTGCTGCGAGGTCATCGCTTGGTAATTCCTGAAGCATTGCAGCAACGAACGATTGACTTAGCTCATGTCTCCCATCAAGGGATTGTAAAGACCAAAGAAAGACTGAGGAGCAAAGTATGGTTTCCTGGCATGGATGCCAGGGTAGAACAGACGATTCAACATTGCCACACATGTCAGACCCTCAGACCTGCTGACATGCCCCCTCCGATCATAACAGAGCCGATTCCCCCCACTCCGTGGCATTGAGTGAGTATGGACTTAGGCAGTCTTCCTGACGGGCGGCATATGTTGGTTGCCATAGACAATTTTTCCAAATACCCAGAGGTGGAGGTCCTGAACTCTACCACTACTGATCGAGTGGTGCCATGTTTGGAAAAGATCATGGCCACCCAGGCATATTCAAAGAATTGAGAACTGATAATGGTCCCCCTTTTTCAAGCAATGAGTTTGCAGAATATCTGGCGTCACATGACATTCATCATCGAAAAATCACTCCTCGCTGGCCCCAAGCTAATGGGGAAGCTGAGCGCTTCATGAGGACATTAAATAAAGTGCTGCGAATTGCGGTCTCTCAGGACAAGGATGTGGAACGTGCTCTGTTTGAGTTTCTGAGGGAGTACCGCCTGACTCCCCATGTCACCACTGGTGCTATTCCTAGCGAAGTGTGTCATTTACAGGGCGTGAGAGATACGTTGCCCCAAGTTTATACCTTGATTGGGCTTCATGATCAAGTAGCTGGTCGGTTGCGAAATCGTCAAGTGCTGAATGATCGGATGTCTCAGAAGAGGCGAGCCAGGGTGCGAGGTTTGAGAGCAGGGGACCGGGTATTGGTAAAAAATAGACATGCAGGAGGCAAATTCAAGCTCCCATTTGAATCTAGCCCATGGACAGTGGTGAATGTGAAAGGCACGAAGGTCACGGCCCAACGAGGTAGTGAGATGGTGACTAGGAATGTGTCTTTCTTTAAACCCTAATACTTGCCCACACCTGATTCTCCCGTGCCAGGGTCGGGTGCACCCACTATCCTGCAGAAGGGTGGTATGGATCAGAGTTCTCCAGCGCAGGATGGGCTCCCTTCTGAGGACCTGCGTTTGCCCCTTGATGAGACTGAACCATCCGATGGTGTTGTCGTGACAGAGGGGCCGACTCGCAAGTCCATAGGCAATCCTTCCCCGACTGACACTGTGCTGAGAAGAGGCGGGGATAGGTATATGTTGCGTCCCCGACTATCAGCTCCTGTTAAACTGAAAGACTATGTGTGCCATTAGAACATTTAGGAGTTGATGTGCATGCAGTGTTTGCATGGATATTGCCATGGGTCATGTTGCTGGTGTGATGCCGTATTTTGGTGTTTTAAATTTTTATTTTTAGTTTAAGATGAGGAGGAATGTTATGTCGCTACCACTGAGTTTGTTTGGCTAGGGGTGATCTACACGAGCCGGTGGAATGCGGTTGGGTAGAAACCCCTCTAAATGTTTGTCCTGTTGGTTGGCTCCTGACGTAAGGAGGCAAAGGAATAAAGTTTTTGGTGTTCGCGCCAAAAGTTCAGTTCCCCACTGACCACTACTTTGTGTTGTGTCATTATTTCCTCACTGGAACCGCAACGAACATATAACAGGCAGCACAGGTCGCCAAGAGTTAATGGGTGCTTTGGACCTGCCCCGTCTTCTCTTGGAGATGAGCAGATCACATCCTTCCTTGTAGACACCTAACAAAGTTAAACTGAGGACACCAGTGCTTAATTTCATCCGGCGGTTGCCGGTGGGGGTCACTGGCACTTATTTTTGGGGGCCGGCACTTATTTCCGCCCATCAGACATTGACCTGAGACCAGCCTAGGGAAAAACAAACACAACGAAAAAACAGAGGAAATAAAATACAGAAAGCAGACACCTGTAAGAGTGAGTTAACGGAGCAGGGAGTGCCTCCAATGAACTGAACAGGCCTGAAGTGGATTCAGAACTGCCCACCCTCGCTGTTTACATTCTGACATTTTATAGCACCAGCCGGCGATGTCTAAGCACCGCTTTGAGCATAGCCGCTCATGATTTTACAAATAAAGCGCCGGAGGACACCTGTGCACACACCAGATGGGGCTTGATGGTGTGGTTGCAACTGCCCGCTCCTCTGGTCAGCGTCTGTATCAATTCTCAGGGGCCCTCGGATCTCATACTCTATGATAGGGCAGGGCAGGCCTCTTATCCCACCAGAAGCCCTTGGAGGGCATTTTAGTTTCTTTGAAATACTTTAATAAAGAAGTTCCAAGTTAAACAGAATACAACATAAACAAGCATTGACAAAGCCAATAGCTCTTGCTATGCATGAGCTATTGGCTTTGTCAATATGTTTTAGCAATGTTGTACCCCACAGTGGCTGCTGTTAGAGTGGCATTGAGTGACGTACAGTGGAGTTGAGTGGTGTGGAGAAGAAAGGACTGAAGTGGAGTGGAGTGTCATGGAATAGCGTCAATCTTGTGGGGTGGTGTGGAGTGATAGATTGTCATAGAGTGGAAAGGCATAGCGGTGAGTTGCGTAGAGTGGAGCACAGTGTCAGAGTTGAGTAGAGTATTGTAGAGTGGAGTGGCATAGAATGTCATGGAGTGGTGCAGAGCAGAGCAAAGCAGCTTGGAGGATGTTTGAGTAGAATGTTATAGAATAGAGTGGCGAACAGCAGAGTTGATTGTCATAGTGCAGATTGTCATAGAGTGGAGGGGAGTATTGTGTTGTAAGTAGAGTGGAATAAAGTGGCATGGACTGGCATAGAGGTAGAGTAAAGATTCATATAGTGGAGTAGTGTCATACCATGGCATAAAATGGAGCGGAGCAGAATACTGTAGAGTGGAGTAGTATAGAATGGAGTAGAGTTTAATGGAGTAGAGCACCATAGAGTGAAGTGAAGTGTCATAGAGTGGATTGCAGCAGAGTGGAGTAAAGTCGCATAGAGTTAAGTGGCTTAAAGTACAGTTATACAGAGTAGATTGGCGTAGTGTTGAGTGCATTGATTTTGAGCAAAGTGGTGTAGAGTGCATTTACATGGAGTGCAGTGACACAGAGTAGTGTAAAGTGCGGTAGCATACAGTAGAATGGTGCAGAGTATATTGCAGTGCCGTATAGTGCAATGGCACAGATTGGAGTGGTGCAGAGTGGAGTAACATAAACGGCAGGCACATCAAACTATTACACAGAAGATACACTTGTCAGTAGACTGGTGTTTTATGCCATTATTAGGAAACCCTATCGGTATCTTTACTGTGTGAACAGCAACAACTGGAAATCCAACAAGAGTATTAATTATTAAACAGCATTCCGTCTTTATGAAAGGCTAAGCTATCCAAACAGCAGGCATTTCCTATGCAAAGCCAAGAACAGGCAACTAAAACTTTTAATACATTAAAATGCACATTGTGGTTCTAGTTAAAAAAAAAGACAACCTGATTCTCCATCACTTAATGAAGCACAAAAGTCACAATGCAACCATTCATGAAATGCAACAGTGCTGATAGACAGCCCACCCAGGAAATGGCATGCTATGAAAAAAAAACTTTCATATGGAGGATAAACTTGTATAGAAGATTTCAAGAAGGGAACGTTTCTGCCTCAGATTTCTATGTTATATCCCTGGCTGGGTATACATAGAGCCCACTGCAACTGCAACTACAGAATTAATATTTGCACCCATGTGTTGAACTTTTATAACAACAGTCCAGATAGTTTCAGTTGATGGTTTATTTTCACTCACTAGATTATATCTTGTTTTCTTTTTTTGTTGAAAACAAAGGCCCAATTGTAAAACGCCTCACAGTAAAAGTCACAAATGACACACTTAGGTGTAGTGCACTCTTGGAGCACATTTCCAACAATGTCGGCAGCGCTGGACACCAAAAAGTGCTTCTTGCTACTCACTGTCACATAGTACTTGTTCACTACCCAGAAGAGCTGTTACTATTACAAAGTATTATAATCATGTTGAGAAGTGCTGTTACTTTCACATTGTAAGCTTTGCAACTGTGCAGAGAAGTTGTAGTGCCCAAGCACTGTAACTGTGTGGAGCAGTAGTGGTGCCATCCCATTGCAACTTTGCAGAGGAGAAATGATGGTACCCTCCCATTACAGACACTGCATCTGTGTGGAGAGGTGGTGGTGCCCTCCCATTGCAAGCACTACAACTGTGCGGAGAAGTGATAGTATTCTCCTTTGTGTGGAGAAGTGGTGATACCCTTCCATTACCGGTATTGCAACTATGCTGAGAAGTGCAGGATTACCCCACTGAAGCAATGCTCATAAGCACTGGTACTCTCTGTTTCAAATTAAGCAAATTCAGGTACACAACACCTGACAAAGTAAATCACCGGATGACTCACATGCAAAACACCCAACAAGATGGATGTGCACGGAAGAGGGTACTCCTCAAACAAAGCCATTTCAGAGCCCTTACTACTCCATCACACCTTTCTAGCAGCTACAAAATATTGCAAATATCTAACCTATTTTTCTCCTGTTTATTTGCTTGCAGACTTTTATGTTTAAAATGCTTTTTGTATTATTGTTCTTGTACATTTCAATATGGTCCTGTAAATTTGAATATCTTTCTTAAACTGTTATTGGACTGAAAACAACAGACAAGCATTGGTATAAATGTTCAAAGCAGCCCCTCACTGGGGCGTCTTTAGCCTGGATTGGCACTTTAAATAATGCTGGGACTTGTGAGCCCAGGAGGGCAATGTTTACAATCAAAGTGCATGTATCAATAGTGTTACATTCAGTTGATTTATTTGGCTGCAAGTGTCATGTAAGATATGACTCAAGCTGCCAGTGAGGAGCTAGGTGGGACAATCCATTAGAAAGGTGCTAAAAATTAAAAGAAACCACTAAAAACATGGTGCCACTACTGCTCTGCCAAGACAAGCTGAACAGAGTAAATCTGTATTCATAACGTCCCCCAGAAGAAAAAACAGAAAAGGGTTTTAAACCCCTCACAACCACCACTATGCAGAAATTAAAGTTAAAGAAAGAAAAACAACATGTAATACATGGAAAGCCCCTCATTTGATCACAATATAGTCACAACCCAGAGATTCACACAAGAGGGACCTTCTGATCCAGGCTATGCATATAGCATTAGGAGATGGGAGCAGCAATGTAAGTACATGTTAGGAACCCCAGCTCACTTATAAGGATCTTAGATACACAAGCATAAACTAATAAAAGTGTGGGTGACAGTCAGGTGATGGCTAAAAGTGATTTGCCCAGGACCACAGATTCTTATCTAGTGAGAATCCATTAAAGGAACCATGATACCCTTTCTCCATGGGGGGGGCAATCTGCATTTCTCTTTCCTATAAATGCTCTCACTTTGAAGTCAGCTGAAAGCAAGGTAAACACCATGCTCCATTGGAGACAACACCCAGCATTTGACCTTGGCCTTTTAACCCCTTCGCTGCCAGGCCTTTTCCCCCTCCTGTGCCAAGCCTTTTTTTGGCTATTTAGGGCAGTTCGCGCTTAGGCCCTCATAATTTTTTGTTCACATAAGCTACCCACGCTAAATTTGCGTCCTTTTTTTCCAACATCCTAGGAATTCCAGAGGTACCCAGACTTTGTGAGTTCCCCAGAAGGAGGCCAAGAAATTAGCCAAAATACAGTGAAAAATTCGTTTTTTTCAAAAAAATGGGAAAAAGGGGCTGCAGAAGAAGGCTTGTGTTTTTTCCCCTGAAAATGGCATCAACAAAGGGTTTACGGTGCTAAAATCACCAGCTTCCCAGCTTTCAGGAACGGGCAGACTTGAAATAGAAAACCCAATTAATTTTTCAACACAATTTTGGTATTTTACTGGGACATACCCCATATTTACGATTTTTTGTGCTTTCAGCCTCCTTCCAGTCAGTGACAGAAATGGGCATGAAACCAATGCTGGATCCCAGAAACCGCAACATTTCTGAAAAGTAGACAAAACTCTGAATTCAGCAAGGGGTAATTTGTGTAGATCCTACAAGGGTTTCCTACAGAAAATAACAACTTAAATTTTTTTTTTGAAATTGAGGTGAAAAAATCTGCAAATCTCTACGTTTTACTCTATAACTTTTTCCTGCAATGTCAGATTTTTTAAAGCAATATACCGTTACATCTGCTGGACTCTTCTGGTTGCGGGGATTTATAGGGCTTGTAGGTTCATCAAAAACTCTAGGTACCCAGAGCCAATAAATGACCTGCACCCTGCAGTGGGTTTTCATTATATACGGGGTATACAGCAATTCATTTGCTGAAATATAAAGAGTAAAAAATAGCTATCAGGAAAACCTTTGTATTTCCAAAATGGGCACAAGATAAGGTGTTGAGGAGCAGTGGTTATTTGCACATCTCTGAATTCCGGGGTGCCCATATTAGCATGTTAATTACAGGGCATTTCTCAAATAGACGTCTTTTTTACACACTGTCTTATATTTGGAAGGAAAAAATGTAGAGAAAGACAAGGGGCAATAACACTTGTTTTGCTATTCTATGTTCCCCCAAGTCTCCCGATAAAAATGATACCTCACTTGTGTGGGTAGGCCTAGCGCCCGCGACAGGAAATGCCCCAAAACACAACGTGGACACATCCCATTTTTTGTCAAAAAAAAGAGGTGTTTTTTGCCAAGTGCCTACCTGTAGATTTTGGCCCCTAGCTCAGCCGGCACCTAGGGAAACCTACCAAATCTGTGCATTTTTTAAAACGAGAGACCTAGGGGAATCCAAGATGGGGTGACTTGTGGGGATCTGACCAGGTTCTGTTACTCAGAATCCTTTGCAAACCTCAAAATTTGGCTAAAAAAACACATTTTCCTCACATTTCGGTGAAAGAAAGTTCTGGAATCTGAGAGGAGCCACAAATTTCCTTCCACCCAGCGTTCCCCCATGTCTCCCGATAAAAATGGTACCTCACTTGTGCGGGTAGGCCTAGCGCCCACGAAAGGAAATGGCCCAAAACACAACTTGGACACATCCCATTTTTTTTTTTTACAGAAAACAGAGGTGTTTTTTGCAAAGTGCAGACCTGTAGATTTTGGCCTCTAGTCCAGCCGGCACCTAGGGAAACCTACCAAACCTGTGCATTTTTTAAAACTAGAGACCTAGGGGAATCCAAGATGGGGTGACTTGTGGTCGCTCCCCTTGCGTGACGGCGCAAAAAAAAAAGATCCCTGGTGCCTAGTGGTTTTTGCCTCCCCCCCTTGAGGGCAGATTGACCTAAAATCGGCCGATGCCCCCAAGGGGGGCAGAAATGGTCTAATTACAATTTGCCCCTCCAGGGGAGTGACCCTTGCCTAAGGGGTCGCTCCCCATCTCTAAAAAAAAAAACAAACAGAAAAGAAAACACACAAAAAAATTAGCCCTGGCTCCTAGAGGTTTCTGTCCCCCCGGGGGCAGATCGCCTAATAACAATAGGCCGATCCGCCCCCAGGCGGGGCAGAAATGGCCTAAAATATATTTGCCCCCCCACACCCCCTGGGGAGCGACCCTTGCCTACAAGGTCACTCCCCTTGCGTAACGGCGCAAAAAAAAAAGATCCCTGGTGCCTAGTGGTGCCCTTGGGGGCAGATTGACCTAAAATCGGCCAATCTGCCCCCAAAGCGGGCAGAAATGGGCTAAATAAAATTTGCCCCTCCAGGGGAGTGACCCTTGCCTAAGGGGTCGCTCCCCATCTGTAAAACAACAACAACAAAAAAATCCCTGGTGCCTAGTGCTTTCTGCCTCCCTTGTGGGCAGATCGGCCTAATTAAAATAGGCTGATCTGCGCCCCTGGGGGGCAGAAATGGCCTAAAATAAATTTGCCCCCCAGGAGAACGACCCTTGCCTAAGGGGTCGCTCCCCTTACGTGAAATTCACGAACAAAAAAAACTCCCTGGTGTCTAGTGGTTTCTGCCCCCCTTGGGGGCAGATTGGCCTCATGAAAATAGGCCAATCTGCCCCCAAGGGGGGCAGAAAAGGCCTAAATATAATTTGCCCCCTATGGGAGCGACCCTTGCCTAAGGGGTCGCTCCCCACACCTAAAACAAAATACAAAAAAATTTAAATAAAATTATCCCTGGTGCCTAGAGGTTTCTGCCCACCCTAGGGGGCAGATCGGCCGAATAATAATGAAAAGGCCTTAAAAAAAATGCCCCCCCTGGGAGCGACCCTTGCCCAAGGGGTCGCTCCCTTATGCCAGTTTCATTTAAAAAAAAAATCCCTGGTGTCTAGTGGGCGTTTTGACAGCCGGATTGCTTTCAATCCGGCTGCCAAAACACAGGGAGAGACTTCAAAGGGAAGGAAATACATTTCCTTCCCTTTGAAGCCTCTCTCGGCCTCCCCCACGTGATCGGAAGAGAAATCCAGCGCGATGGGGGAGGCTCTGTGATAAACAGCGCACGCTCACGCGCTGATGTCACAGGGGGGGTGGGGGGGTCGGGGTGGAAGGGGAAGGGCTTCCCCTTCCATCCCTGCCTTTGGGGTGGTGGGGGGAAGCACACAGAGGGAGCGAGAGTGGTCCCTCTGGGCTGTGTGCTGAGAACGTAATGGTTACGTCCTCGGCACAGCAGCACTGTGCCGCAGGACGTAACCATTACGTCCGCGGCACTGAATTGGTTAATGCACAGCAATTGTGACAAGATGAGAACAAGATTTAAAGGACTGTGAACAGAAAGCAAGTATTTGGAAGGATACAGAAAAACAAATTTTTTGGCAAGGGAAGGTATAAACGCAAGCTGGAGAGCCTAAAGCAAATAAAGCCAGAAACTGAATAGGTAGAAAATGTGAGTTAGAAACCACAAAACCAATGGCAAGCAACGGGCAGAATGCACTCCTAGGTCAGCTTTTTGAAAGTCCCCAAGATGCCTTTAGCAAACCAGAAAGCTGTGCTGTCAGGTATGCTGGGGCCTAAAAAATAACTGTACTTCTATAAAATCCATAAACATCGAACAATATAGGAAAATTCAATTCAAACGATCCTTTGTAAAAATGCAAGATGTCCTTTGGAAAGGTGTATGACATAATTAGCATTTTTATGAAAACATTTTTTTAAGACGAAAAGACATAAGTAAGAGAGAAGAAAAGAAAAAGGTAAAAAAGGGAAGAGAGAAAGGAAAGATCCGAAAAGTCCTACTAAGAAGGAAGAAAAATTAGTTAGAAATTAGATCCCAAAATTGTGTGTAAATGATCAGAAATATAAAAAGGAAAACTATAACCAACTTCTATAAGAAATTAAAATCATATCAATAGTCATGGTGGGACAAATACATCATCCTCTACAAGATTTATAGGGCCAGATTAAAGAAAAGTAGGGTTTCACCCAGTGCAGCACCACTTTTCTTGAGTTCCTTAGCGCCTCCCTAACACCACTATGGCAGTAGTTAGGGAACTAGCTGTGTTCCTTCACTCTTCAGAATAACAGAACTATGCACTTCAGGATAGTTTAGGGCACAATGTGAAACAATCACTCTCAAACACCTTAATAAGTAGAATAATTAAGTTTATTTATGGGGCAAGTTCTCATATAGCAAAACTGACCACACTAACATATCATGAAAAATAACATGAGAATAATTGCGAGAATATAAACACTCTGTGATGTCATGAAAAATAACATGAAAATAGCTGCAAGAATAAGTGCATATTACACACACACACACACACACAATATGCTTAAATGCTTATAAATTGAAAGGCTTCACCGAAAAGAGATTCTGCATCCCTCCGCCGTACACCAAGCCGGGGAACCCAAATCGACTGGCGCAGGGAGTCTCGTTCGGGACAATCAGTCCTCCGTTGCGTCTAACCCAGAAGAGAGATCTTGAGCTAGTCCATAAGGGCCTTTTACCGTTATAGTATTTGCTAATGCCCAGGAGTCTTTTCTAGAAAAAGACCCCCTCCTTTACAAATTGTGCAATAGGGGGTACCTTGTTCACCCTTCGAAACGTCTCCTCGGAACGGGCCAGGTTCCCAGAAGAGGGCTCCAAGGTGAAGCTTGCATTCCTCCTTGAGTACAGGCGCATCCCCCTGTCCTAACTGATAGCTAGTGGAATGTAAATAGCACCCTCCGTACCAGGCAGATGGAGCAAATTTGAGCAGAAAAACACCCCACCCTGCCGCTTGCAGAAGATTGTGGAAAAACACAGAACAGTGCTTCACGTGCAGAACCAGACTTGACAAAATGGAATCGTGAGCCAATGAAGATGGAGTCGTGAGCCAATGTAAAATGGAAGCAGAGGCCAATGGTCCATCGTATATTTCATTGCCCTTACACTGCACCACTGTTCACCTTGCACGTAGTGCATGTAGCAATACAACACTGCACCACTCTTCACCTTGCACGTAGTGCATGTAGCAATACACTAGCTTCAACATTTTTGACACTAGTTCGGAGCTTTGAAAGATTAGCATAAAAAACGTTGATGCTAATCCTGCAAAGCCCATTGAGGACCTTTGTAAACAATGGTGTGTGTCCTTTTAATGCCTGCTCTGAACAATCATTAAAAGTGCCAAAAAAATGACACAAAGAAATCTCTTGGTTTTCTTTGCACCATTTTTTAGGTCCCCCTAATGGGAGACAGTCCCCTTTGCAAACATTATGGGGGTCATTACAACCCTGGCGTACGGTGTTAAAGCGGCGGTAATACCGCAAACAGGCCGGCGGAACAAAAAAGGGAATTATGACCGTGGCGGAAACCGGCAACATAGACAGCCACTTTAACACTCCGACCACCACGGCGGTAAAGACAAGCAGAGCGGCGGTCACCGCCAACAGACAGGCGGAAGACAAAGTACCGCCCACAGTATTACAGCAGGACAATCCGCCACCTTTTCCGGGGCGGATTCACCGAGGACAAAAACACATCGGAAACAGCTTTTGCAATGGGAAAACACTCACCTTAACACACTCCACGAGGAAGGAGGGCACCATGGAGCCGGAACTCCAAATAATCCCTGCGATAGTGTTCCTGCTCCTCTACGAACATCAGCAACGGCGGCGCCAAAGACAACGGTCAGTACTGCACCTATGACATAGGGGAAGTGGGAGGCAAAAGTCAGGGACACACACACCCAACACCCCCACCCCGACCCTCGCACACTACAACATACACACCAATCCATTTCCAAACATCACAGGAACAACCCCCAACCCCCCCAGAAGAATGCAACGACAAAAGGGAATTCAGTACAACCATTGTAATGTATCAAAATACAGTAAGCTCATATATACAGAAATATATACACATTCCAAATATATACATCACGATTAGTAGTGCAGGTATGCACATTTCAATGTCCGTGGACCACTGGGCCCAAAATGCATGGGTGAGGCCCACACACGATACCTGTCCAGAAACGGAGAGAACACTGCAGGGGCATCAGATAGAAATACAACAGGCACCTTAGGGGGAAGGGAAGGGGGGGGCACCTCAGCCGGATGACAGCACCACGCCAAATCCACGAGGAGGCTCCATGCCCATTGATGTATCCTGGGGAGTGCAAAGCCACAGTCTCACAAGTCTTTGCAGTGGGTGGTTTGCCCGCTGTACCATCCTGGGGAGTGCAAAGCCACAGTCTCACAAGTCTTTGCAGTGGGTGGTTTGCCCGCTGTACCATCCTGGGGAGTGCAAAGCCACAGTCTCACAAGTCTTTGCAGTGGGTGGTTTGCCCACTGTACCATCCTGGGGAGTGCAAAGCCACAGTCTCACAAGTCTTTGTAGTGGGTGGTTTGCCCAATGGACCATCCTGGGGTGTGCAAAGCCACAGTCTCACAAGTCTTTGCAGTGCGTGGTTTGCCCACTGGACCATCCTGGGGAGTGCAAAGCCACAGTCTCACAAGTCTTTGCAGTGGGTGGTTTGCCCACTGTACCATTCTGGGGAGTGCAAAGCCACAGACTCTCAAGTCGATAACAGTGTGCATTGGTTGGCGGTGTTTGCCCTGTTCAGCGGTGCATGCCCTATTCAGCGGTGCTTGCCATGGCGGTCTTTGCCCTGTTCAGTGGTGCTTGCCCTGTTCAGCGGTGCCTGCCATGGCGTTCTTTGCCCTGTTCAGCGGTGCTTGCCATGGCAGTCTTTGCCCTGTTCAGCGGTGCTTGCCCTGTCCAGCGGGGCTTGACTTTGCTGTCTCTGACCTGTGCAGCGGTGTGTGCCATGGTGGTCCCTCATTGCCCAGCGGGCTGTGGCTGCCGGGGCCCTCCTGGGCACTGACTCTGGCGGTGGTCTCCGGACCAGTGACGACTGTGCTGCCCTCCTGGGCACTGACTCTGGCGGTGGTCTCCAGACCAGTGACGACTGTGCTGCTCTCCTGGGCACTGACTCTGGCGGTGGTCTCCGGACCAGTGACGGTTGTGCTGCCCTCCTGGGCACTGACTCTGGCGGTGGTCTCCGGACCAGTGACAACTGTGCTTCTCTCCTGGGCACTGACTCTGGCGGTGGTCTCCGGACCAGTGACGACTGTGCTGCCCTCCTGGGCACTGACTCTGGCGGTGGTCTCTAGACCAGTGACGACTGTGCTGCTCTCCTGGGCACTGACTCTGGCGGTGGTCTCCGGACCAGTGACGGTTGTGCTGCCCTCCTGGGCACTGACTCTGGCGGTGGTCTCCGGACAAGTGACGACTGTGCTGCTCTCCTGGGCACTGACTCTGGTGGTGGTCTCCGGACCAGTGACGACTGTGCTGCCCTCCTGGGCACTGACTCTGGCGGTGGTCTCCGGACCAGTGACGATGGGGCTGGCGGTGGCGTCCTGGGCAGCGGGGAGGATGGCGGCCTTCTCTGCCGTGCTGCTCTTCCCAGATTTTGGCGACTTCTTCTGCCCCTTCCCCACCTTGGGAGGAGTCACAGCTGACTGGACACTCCCCCCGGGACCCTTGTGAGCGGCTTTGCCGGCAGGAGTCTTAACCCTCTCCCGTCGGGCACTGTCCAACTTCTGGTACTTCACAGGGGGTGGACTGGCAGTTCTTTAGCTCTGTGTCACACTGGCTGCCCTGGTGCCCGGTGCAATCCATATACCTCTAACAGGCTCCACTGGTACCGGATTTTTTGTGGCTGAGGTGCTAGTACGGGACCTATGAATTGGATGGGGGGGTGGTGGGCCAGAGGTCAAGGTTGCTCAGGAAAAGTTTCTGATGAACACTGGGACGGGTAGCTGGGAGTGGAGGAAGAGGAGGTGGTTGTAGGAGGTGTAACTTTTGATGCTTTGGGTGCAGGTGCATGTTCTGGAGGCTGTTGTGAGGTGGATGGATGTTGGGTGTGTGTGTGCCCGCGTTTGTTTACTTTGGGAGGGGGCGTCACAGACACACTGGGAGAGGACACAGGGGATGTGTAAATGGTAGTGGGGGTGGTGAGTGCAGGTGAGCAGGGTGTGGTGCTGGGTGTTCTGGTGCGAGTCCTAGTGGCTGAAATGGTAGTGCATGCAGGTGAGAGTGTAGACGACACTGGGAGGGAGGAGGGAGATGACGAGAAGGGGGACACAGTGGAGGCAGTGGATGTTGCTGTGTATGTATGTGGGTGATGCTTGTGTGAGTGCCTGTGGGATGTGTGGTGCCTATGTTTGCCTGAGCTGCCCTTGTGTGTTGACGTGTGTGCAGGCTTGTCTGATGGTGTGCTTGGGATAGGCTGATGTACAGGGGATTGGGTCTGGGTGGATGAAGTTGGAGGGGGAGGCTAGACACAGGGACAATGGCTGTCATCAGTGCTGAGGCCAGAGATTGCAGGGTTCGATGATGGGCAGCCTGACCAGAATGAATGCACTCCAGGAATGCATTAGTGTGTTGCAACTCCCTTTCTACACCCTGGATGGCATTCACAATGGTAGACTGCCCAACAGTGAGTGACCTGAGGAGGTCAATGGCCTCCTCACTGAGGGCAGCAGGGGTGACATGGGCAGGGGCTGAGATGCCTGGGGCGAAGGTGATGCCCACCCTCCTGGATGAGCGGGCACGGGGCGAAGGCTGAGGGGCTGCTGGGAGGGCGGTGCTGGTAGGGGGGTGGCGGCTGTACCTGTAGAAGTGGGGGGCACAGATGGTGCCGCCACCACAAGGGAGCTCCCATCGGAGGACGAGTCCGTGTCGCTTGTTGCTGATCCAGTGACCGCCGTGAAACTCCCCTCGCCCTCCGTCCCACTGGTGTATTCTGAGTCCGTGCTGTGGCCCTCCACGGCCATGTGGGATGCAGCCCCCTAGTGCTCCGGTGCCCCTGTACCTCCGCCTGATGATTCTGATGCACAAAAGAACAGGGAGAGCACAAAAAGGGGTGGGGAAACAGAAGAAAGACAGGTTGAGTGCATGGCTTACCACTACCGTAGGCGGACAATACAGACACAGCAGCCCACTGCACTATGCTGCGCTCTTGGGCTCTACAGATGCAGTTCCTGGGATATGGCCTACATGGCTATGGTGGACATCTGCACACATAGATGACACAGGGGCATGTATACCTGTACTTGGCACTCTACAGAGGTGGGGTGGAGTGCCACATGGCCTGCATTACAGAGGGGCCTAGCCTACGGAACTCGCCCTGGCCTAGGGAAACCCACAGCCCTCCTCCCCCCCAGACCCATCCACTGCGTGCAAAGTCAGCAGAATGAGAGTGTACTCACCCCCTTGTGTCTGCTGTGATGCCCTCATGCGCCCATCCAACTCAGGGTAGGCCACCGCCAGGATCCTGAACATCAGGGGGGTCATGGTGCGACGGGCACCCCTCCCACGTTGGGAGGCCTTCCCCAGCTGAGCCTCCGCCATCTTCTTGTTCCAGCGGCGAATGTCCTCCCATCTTTTACGGCAGTGGGTGCTCCGTCTCTGGTGGAACCCCAGGGTCCGGACGTCCTTGGCGATGGCACGCCAAATATCCTTCTTCTGGTGGGCGCTGACCTACATAACATGTACAGGGGAAGAAGAGAAGTCATTAGCAACTGCACCGTCGAAGTGAGTGGCCCAAATCCCTACCCTTGCCATGTGGCACATGCATTCACAGTCCTTCATGCTCGCAAAACTCTGCCCCCTTCCTTCTAACATCCAGCCCTCTCCACCCAGGCATAGCCCATACAACTTGCACCCTATGTACTCACCTGTTGGTCTGGAGGACCGTAGAGTAGCGTGTACTGGGGGAGGACCCCGTCCACGAGCTTCTCCAACTCCTGTGCAGTGAAGGCAGGGGCCCTTTCCCCAGACGCACGTGCCATTGTCTCTTCCAGACCGAGGTCACAGCAGCACTTGCAGTGTAGGTCCTCTCCTGTCAAAGATCAGGTATCGAGTGATTCAACAGATAGAAAATGGAGGTCACGTCCGCGGCGGTGACGTCCGCGGCGGTGTGTATCATCACCGCCGGCGCACTTCGTCATTGGTTCCTGGGACCCATAGGGTCCAATGTTAACCACTGTAGCATTGCGCCTCGGTCTTCGACCGCCTACCGCGACGGTGTACAACGCCAGCGCAGTTACCTCACATCCCATTGTCCCAGTTTAGAGGTCCGGCAGCCGCCGTTTCAGGGGCCCACATGGCTTCATTTTCTACTGCGTCACACATACCTAGGCCTGGACTCAACACACATACAGACAACGTTTTGGATTTTGTTTCGTGTTCTGTGTAGACTGTGGGTACATACCTCTGAGTTGCTTGACTCTGTGGTTGCTGTTGTCCTTCCTAGGCACCGTCAGCTGGGACATGTGAGGAGATGGCAGAATCCTCCGGTGTACCGAACGCTGGTGGACCTGTTGACAATGGAGGAGCGACATTTAATCATCACCTACAGGTTTGACCGTGCCACAATCCAGGAACTGTGTACCCAGTTGGAGCCAGACCTTATGTCACCAATTTGCCATCCCACAGGAATCCCCCCTCAAGTGCAGATGATATCAGTGCTCCATTTCCTAGCAAGTGGGTCATTTCAAACAACAGTGGCCATGGCATCAGGGATGTCCCAGCCTATGTTTTCCAACGTGTTGTCCAGAGTGTTGTCTACCCTGCTGAAACACGAGGAGCTACATCATTTTCCCTCAGGTGGAGGATTTGGCTACAGTTAAAGGTGACTTCTATGCCCTGGGACATATCCCTAACATCATGGGTGCCATTGATGGGACCCATGTAGCTCTGGTCCCCCCCACAGGCGTGAACAGGTGTACAGGAACCGGAAGAGTTATCATTCGATGAATGTACAGATGGTATGTTTGGCAGACCAGTACATCTCCCAAGTAAATGCTATGTTCCCTGGATCAGTGCATGACGCCTACATCCTGCGGAATAGCAGCATCCCTTATGTAATGGGTCAACTCCAGAGGCACCGGGTGTGGCTATTAGGGAACTCTGGTTACCCCAACCTGTCATGGCTACTGACCCCAGTGAGGAATCCCAGGACAAGGGCAGAGGAACGCTACAATGAGGCCCATGGGTGGACTAGGAAGGTGATCGAACGCACCTTCGGCCTCCTGAAGGCCAGGTTCAGGTGCCTGCATATGACAGGTCGTTCCTTATTCTACTCACCAAGGAAGGTGTGCCAGATCATCATTGCCTGCTCTATGCTTCACAATCGTGCTTTGCGACGGCAGGTACCTTTTCTGCAGGAGGATGGTCCAGATGACGGTGTTGTGGCCGCTTTGGAGCCTGTGGACAGTGATGAGGAGGAAGCTGAGGAAGAAGACATTGACAACAGGGACTCTGTCATACAACAATATTTCCAGTGACACACAGGTGAGAACAATTTCTTTACTAGTACATTTACTTTCACACTTCTTCCTCTACCCTGTCTGTCAATTGAAGCAGTATTTGGTAACTGAGTTGTGCATTTCCATTACGGTTTCACAGGTGTGGTTACCAACGTGTGTCAGCTGCTTGCATCCTTCATGGACTTGTGATGTGTGACATAGGTATGTTGACATTACATTTTCGAAAGGATTTTGTCATTGTCATAGATAATACACATTTTCAAAATCACAGACTGACTCCAGATTGTTTTGTGGTTCAAGGGTGTTTATTGAAGTGCTAATTATTGGAGGGGGTGGCAAAATGGTGATGGGTGATGGTGGAGGAATGTCCATGGCAGAGTCCAGTCTATTAGTCTCACAGGTGCACTGCCCATATGGGCATAGGAAGTGGAGCTGGGGCATTTCGAATATGGACAGGATAACAAAGTGGGACAGTGGGATGACAATCAGGGTGGTCTCATTTCTTGGAGGGGGCCTTGCCATTGTGCTCTGTCCTGTTCCTGGATCTCAGGGACCACTTGCGGGATGGTTCTCCATCTGCAGGGGGTGGGATGCTGGTGTGGTGGTCCTGTGGTGGGGCGTCCTGTCCACTTGCACCGGCGGAGGTGGTGGGCAGTGCATCGTCCAGGCTAGTGTCAGGGGCCCCTTGGAGTGCCACGGTGTCCCTCATGGTGTTCTGTATGTCCTTCAGCAACCCTACGATGGAGCCCAGGGCGGAGGTGATGGTTCTGAGCTCCTCCCTGAACCCCAAATACTGTTCCTCCTGCATGCGCTGGGTCTCCTGAAACTTGGCCAGGACCGTAGCCATCGTCTCCTGGGAGTGGTGGAATGCTCCCATGATGGAGAAGAGGGCCTCGTGGAGAGTGGGTTCCCTTGGCCTGTCCGCACCCTGTCGCACAGCAGCCCTCCCAGTTTCCCTGTGTTCCCGGGCCTCCGTCCCCTGGACCGTGTGCCCACTACCACTGCCCCCAGGTCCCTGTTGTTGTTGGGGTGGTGGGTTATCCTGGGTTCCCTGTAGTGGTGGACACACAGCTGATTGACGTGTCCTGGGTACGGAGGTATGAGCCCGCTGGGTGGGTGCTGTGCTGGTGTTACCAGAGAGTGGAAGGTCAGTGTTGGGCTGTGCCTGTGCGAGGGGAACCGACTGTCCCGAGGCCACGATGGTCCGGGCTGGTCATCTGGATCCAGTTGGCCAGAGCTGCTGTCATCACTGTGGGCCTCTTCTGTGGGTGGGGTAGAGATGTATGGACCCTCCTGTCTGGTGATGTTACGTAGTGGTCCTGCAGGGGTATAAAAGCATGATTATTGCATCTGTGTGTGTCATGGTGTGCAATGGGTGGGTGAGCGTCTACCCCAGTGCTAGCATTCCTGTGTGGGGGCTTGTATGATGATGGTTAGGGGGTGTTATGGGTATGTGCAGTGGGCATGTTTTAGTGAGGGGTGTCCATGCTTTGTTGTGTCATGCAGGGCTTGGTGTTGGGATGTATGGTTTGTGTTATTAGTACATTAGTAAGGAGTTGGAGTGATAGGGGAGGGGGGAGGGTGGGGGTGTGTGATAGCATGCAGGTAGGGTGGGGGATATGATAGTTAAGATTTGACTTACCAGTGTCCATTCCTCCACCGACTCCTCTGAGGCTCTCAGGATGCATCATGGTCAAGACCTGCTCCTCCCTTGTTGTTAGTTGTGGAGGAGGAGGTGGGGGTACACCGCCAGTCCGCTGAACCGCGATGTTGTACCTGAAGACCACGGAACGCACCTTCCCCCGTAGGTCGTTCCACCTCTTCCTGATGTCCTCCCGATTTCTTGGGTGCTGTCCCACTGCGATGACCCTGTCCACGATTCTTTGCCATAACTCCATCTTCCTAGCTATAGAAGTGTGCTGCACCTGTGATCCAAATAGATGTGGCTCTACCCGTAGCGATTTCCTCCACCATAACCCTGAGCTCCTCCTCCGAAAACCTGGGGTGTCTTTGGCGTGCCATGGGGTGGTGTAGGTGATGTGTGGGGTGGTGTATGTGGTGATGAGTGTGGTGATGTGTAGTGGTGTGGGGTGTTTTGTGCGTGGATGTTGTGTGGGTGAGGGTGTTGTGTGCCTCTGTGTAGTGGGGTTGTCTATTGCTGTGCTCTCTCTCTGTCGCCTTCGTCTCTAATTTTTGGTCGTAGGGGTTTGTGGGTGATGTGGGTGTGTGTTTTATATTGTGTTGGGTGTGTGGGAGTGGTGTTTGTATGTGTATCAGGTGTGTATATTTTGAATCCTCCAATGTGGCGGTGTTTTGGAGATGTGTGTGTATTTTGAGCGCAGCGGTGTGTACCGCCAATGGAATACCGCGGTTTGAAGACCGCCGCGTGGATTCGTGGGTCGTAATAGCATGGGCGTGTTTCTGTTGGCGTGACGGTGGAGGATTTGTTTTCACCAGTTTATCACTGACCTTTGGTGTGGCTGACTTGTGTGGGTGTCTGAATTTCAGCGGATTCCGAGATGTGGGTCAAAACTGTGGCGTGGCGGGAATCCGCGGCCGCGGCGGTGTATTGGCGGTCTTCTGCGCGGCGGTAAGCAGCTTTTACCGCCAATGTTGTAATGACCCCCTATGTTTTGCGCAGGTAAAATGAAGCAAAACGGGTTACAAAGCGCATGCATTGTACCACTTTGTAAATTTGGTGCATCGATTTTTGCCTCGTTTGGGCAACTTTAGCGTAAAATAATGACACTAATGTGGCACAAGGAGGCATTATGGACTCTTAAGTTTGCCACATAGTGTGGTGTGTAGACAAAAGGAGGAAAGTGGCAACCATAGCAAGTCTCATTTGTTGCCTAGACATTGTATTTGCTATATCTAGTTTATGATTGTGACATAGCATGTTCCATCACCTGATTAAAGTAATATTGTCAGTATCTTTCCATCTAGACGTATTAATGTGCAAAGCAATAGCGGTAAGCAAATCAACAAACTTCCCAAACATGAGACAGGGGGACAGTTTTGAAGGGTGAGGGCAGCTGCTGGTGCCATTGTTCCTGAGCTCCTTGAGAATAATTGCAGCAGACACCGAGACTAATTTCTGCAGGCATGAGGATACTTTGAGAGAAATAGAGAGGGAGGGTAGGAAAGAGGGAAAGAGTGGTAAAGTAGAGAGAGAGTGATCAGAGAGGGAGAATCGAGAGAGCAGAGAGGAGAACGAGGGAGAGAGAGAATGAATGAAAAAGAGTGGATGAATGAATGGATGGATGGATGGATGGAAAGAGACAGATTGCTCCATGAGAAGAAGGAAGCAGTTTGATTTGAGCATTTATGCCAGGGCTGCTATTAGTTCCACACTTCAAGCCTGCTCTTTGGTCTAGAGCAAAAGAGGAAAACCACAAGCTAAAGAAATGTGCACCAATGCTTTTCTACAGTTTCATGGTTACTAAATTGGATGCTCTGTAGTCCAGTATGCCCATCAAACTGACTGGCGAAGTTCCCATGCCTTTAATGTTCTATACTTTGCTCATAGTATGTTCTTATAGGAGAAGTAACTTTCAAAGCTTGGCCACAGACTATGATCATAAAATGCTTAAAGCGTAGAAACCTAAGTGCATTCCAGAATTGAAAACAAAATCCAGCATTTGCATATAGCTGGATGAAAGTTATGAGAAAGAGCACCTTTGCAAGTGCAGTTCTCGATTCTGAAATTGCATTTCTCAGAAAAAGCAATAGGGTTTTGTTGTGGGCTCTTTCTATCTTATGCATTCTCCCCACTACCTTAATGTTCCTTGCTGCTCAGCCAGTGAGTCAGGTCATTGATTGGCTGGAATGTTGAAGTGAGAAGGGCTGGGCAGCAGAATTCTGCTCCTGGTGGGGCTTTATCTGTAACCTACAACTAAGCTAATACACCTACTTCTTTTATAACCCATGAGTAACATCATTGATTACAACACTGGCGACGATTTAAGGAAGAACCAATGTGTGAAAAAAGAAAGAAACTGAACCTACAAAAAATCTAAGGAGGAACCAGATTACAGAGAAAAAGTAAGATAATAGAGATTGCAAATCAAAGAGAAAAACATGAAGCCAAAGAAACTGAAAATTGAAGTGAAGACAAACACCACATGAGCCCCACCAGTGTCTTTTCTACCAGACAGCCTGTACTGGACAGAAGTTAGAGGGCGTGTGACCTGTTTAAATTCAAGGCAACCTGTTATATCTACTAGGTGTGCAGCAAACAGGAAGTGTAATGGCCCGCAGATTAAGAAGGTGGTCTGCACAGCAGTGCAAGGAGCCAGACCTGTTATACCTGCTTGTACGGACTGGGTGTATTGAGGAAATGGTCTGATGAACTGCGTGTGTACAGAGTTAAAATGTATGGTGCTGAAAATTTAGTAACCGAGTGGAAAGTCAATTGGAGGAACAACTGATGCCAGCATTTAAAAACTATCAGTGATCAGTAAACCTGTGCAGCAGCCATTTGAAGGGCAGTGCTTAAGGGCACATATTGTGAATAACGGTTACAGTCTTTCTGTTGTGGGGTTGCTGAGTTTCCCCACCCCCTATTCTACAAGAGAGATCATTGGGTACATGATCTGTTTCCAGGAAGTTTTCTGAGAGGAAGACTGCTGCACCGACCTGGTACATGGGAACAGCTCATGTGCAGTGGAAAACGTGTGCCAATTTTTCCTATGAGGATAAAGAAATGTGCTTGCATTTAAATGGAATAAAATGAACAGTGGCAATGTATTCAGGTGAGAAGTCGCTCACCGGCGTGGAATATTTGAATATTTTCCAGGGAATAATTTAACTTTAGATATACGGTCATGTGCATTTTACTCAATACCGTTTATTGCTTGAGTGTATTTCTCAATGCTGCTATACTGGATTTTAAAGATGCTTTGGGTTGAATTGAGTAATGTTATGTTTATGCTGACAATGCTTGTCGCTGCTAAAATTAATTTTTAATGCTATATTTAATTGAGAAATGGTAGGCCCTTACTGACATGTTTGAAAGTTGTTCAGTCGTGGCATGTATGTTACGCATGGGAGGTGCACCCTAAAGCTATTTTAACATGAAATTCTGCTTACTATAATTTGCTTGTGTCTATTGGCCTGAAGTTTTAAAGCCATGCTTGATTTTAGACACGTATCATTTGAGGTTGGATGCTATAGTCACGTGCAGAGTGACATTTTGATGTTGTGATATTAGTATTTTGATCTGTATTTGGGATTGTGTATTTGACCATCCTTCCTAAGCGGTTAAGGATGTGGGGGCATTGTGTTAAGCCCATTGTTAACGGGGTACACCCCTGTGATGTGTCAATCCTTCATATGGGGTTAAGGATTTGGGGGCAGTGTGTCAAACCAAATGATAAGGGGTGTACATCCCAGTGATATGTGCCAATGCTTCCTATGTGGTCCAGGATGTTGGGGCAGTGTGTTAAGCCCAATGTTAAGGGGTGTACACCCCAGTGATGCGTCTATCCTTCCTATGGGGTTAAGGATGTGGGAGAAGTGTGTTAAACCCAATGTTAAGGGAGGTACACACAAGTGATATGTGTCAATCCTTCCTATGGGGTTAGGGATGTGGGGGCAGTGTGCTAAGCCCAATGTCAAGGGGGGTACACCCCAGTGATATTTGTCAATCCTTATAAGGGTTATGTGTGTAGGGGCAGTGTTTTAGGCCCAATGTTAAGACGGTAGGTAGTTACATCCCAATGCAGTAGAAGGTAGGTGAAACCCTGGTCCTGTTCGAGTAGAGGGTGATGGGAGTATATGATTACACTCCAGGGCAGTACAGGGTCAGTGAAACCCTGGTTCTGTTTAAGTGAATGGTAATAGGGATACATGTTTACACCGCAATGCAGTGGAGAGGAGGTGAGACCTTGGTTCTCTTTAAGTGAATGGTGATGGGGTAGGTGCTTACACCCCAATGCAGCAGAGGTAGAAGAAACCCTAGTCCTGTTGAGTGTTTTGTTATGGAAGGCAACAGGCTGGTCCTGTTATAGTGTGCATGATGTGGAGGGGAACAGGCAGTTAGTGTTCTCTGTTGAATGACCAGGGAAGTTTTGTGTTATTTGTACACTTGATTGTAAATTTGTGGAACGTATTGATTAAATGTGTTTTACCATCTTACACCCCATTGGAGTATTGAAGTTATTCTGAGTGAGTGTTTGCTAACCTTTTCTGTTTATTGCAGAGAGTGTTTGTTAACCTGTTCTGTTTATTTGGATGGGGTGGTACTCAATTTTGGAGGAGGGTTGATGGGGGTTGTTTTGCCGTTTTCGGTTCTGTTTAATATTTCATTGTTTTCATAAAGGGGGAGTTGTGTTGTGGCCTCTTTCTATCTTATGCATTCTCCCCACAACCTTAATGTTCCCTGCTGCTCAGCCAGTGAGTGAGGTCACTGTATGGTTGTAATGTTGACAGAGTTTGTGCTTGGATGACTGGACAGGCGGAGTGAGAAGGGCTGAGCGGCAGGATGCTGCTCCTGGTGGGGCTTTATCTGTAACCTACAACTAAGCGAATAAACCTACTTCTTTTATAACCCATGAGTAACCATCATTGATTACAATAGTTTTACATTCTTGACTGTGGAAATTTACAGGATTTTAGAGCACTATATATGCACCAATGGAGCTGTTTTTTAAAACGTATGGCAATAGTTGCAGTTTGAGAAGATGTTGCTCTGTCTATTTAAAAAAAAAAAAAAAAAATGTTTACCTCTTTAAATACTTAGGTGCTTAATCTTGTTTTGTTAATAATGACCCTGCATTCAACCAGTAGATTTTTGTGAATAGTAATGTCCTCTAAAGAACATAAATATTTGATGATGGGCAGAATGTGCGGAAGGATACAGAGACAACTGAAGAATAAGAAGCACCTCCAAACACTACTGCCTCTTCACTGATGATCAAAAGTCTCACTTTGACTGTCAGTCCTGGCAAAATATGTCTCCTGTTTGCCACCAACATCAAACAAGTAACTCAAGGTTACTTATACCTAGTTCAACGCAACATGCTGAGACTGATTCAAACACTTACCATCAATGCCAAGTTGTAGGATTCACCCTAAACATCAGTTGCACCTTTGGGCAACACATCTTCAAAAGACTATGGCAGACAGTTCCTCCTGGAAAACTACTTCAAAAATGCCATCCTAGGAATTTTTACTTTGTAATACTTAGATCAATAAACGTAAAATAAGGTGTTTTGTACTCTCTTTTGTTAATGTGACAGTTTTGTGGATTCAACATTTTTACTGTATTGTGTTTTTGTCTTGTTCATGTAGATCTATTTTTTATATTGAAAACCAAATAAACGTTGCCTGGATTGAATCGTATTGAAATGTGCGCCTATGAATAGGTCATGTGAAAAGAATGTGTTATACTGAGAGGGAGACCGTTAAATTTACAATGGGGCCTTAGAATCAGATAATAATGATGTGTGATAAATATAACTAGTAACCACCTCTGTCTATCTATTGATTTACTTTTTAAAGTGCTTCCACAGAATGCACCTAAAAACTGATGCAAGCAAAAAGAAATCAATAACATTCAAATTTATTTAACCCCTTCGCTGCCAGGGCTTTTCCCCCTCAGGTGCCAGGCCTCTTTTTTGCAATATGGGGATGTACGCGCTTAGGCCCTCATAACTTTTTGTCCACATAAGCCAAATTTGCATCCTTTTTTTCCAACATCCTAGGAATTCTAGAGGTACCCAGAGTTTGTGTGTTCCCCTGAAGGAGACCAAGGCCCTCATTCTGACCCTGGCGGTTTGAAACCGCCAGGGTAGAGGGCCTCGGAAGCACCGCCAACAGGCTGGCGGTGCTTCATGGGCAATTCTGACCGCGGCGGTAAAGCCGCGGTCAGAAAAGAGCAACCGGCGGTTTCCCGCCGGTTTACCCCTGGCCCAGTGAATCCTCCATGGCGGCGCTGCTTGCAGCGCCGCCATGGGGATTCCGACCCCCTTCCCGCCAGCCTGTTCCTGGCGGCTTACACCGCCAGGAAGAGGCTGGCGGGAACGGGTGTCGTGGGGCCCCCTAACAGGGCCCCATAATGATTTTCAGTGTCTGCTTTGCACTGAAAACCGCGACGGGTCGCAACTGCACCCGTCGCACCCCTGCAAATCCGCCGGCTCCATTCGGAGACGGCTTCCTCTTTGCAGGGGCTTTCCCGCTGGGCCGGCGGGCGATCTTCTTGAGATCGCCCGCCGGCCCAGCGGGAAAGTTAGAATCACCGCGGCGGTCATTTGACCGCGGTGCGGTGTTTGGGCGGTTTCCGCCCGGCGGGCGGTGCCCGCCGCCCGCCGGGGTCGGAATGACCCCCCAAGACATTAGCCAAAATACAGCAAAAATCTTGTTTTTTTCGGAAAATGGGGAAAAAAAAGGACTGCAGAAGAAGGCTTGTGGTTTTGTCCCTGAAAATGGCATCAACAAAGGGGTTGTGGTGCTAAAATCACCATCTTACCAGCTTTCAGGAACAGGCAGACTTGAATCAGAAACCCCCATTTGCAACACAATTTTGGCATTTTACTGGGACATACCCTATTTTGACTATTTATTGTGCTTTCAGCCTCCTTCCAGTTAGTGACAGATATGAGTGTAGAACCAATGATGGATTGCAGAATGCTAAACATTTCCAAAATGTAGACAACATTCTAAATTCAGCAGGGGGTCATTTGTGTAGATCCTACAAGTTTTCCTGCAGAAAATAACAGCTGAAATAAAGAAATATTGAAATTGAGGTGAATAAATCAGCCATTTTTCTCCAGGGTTTACTCTGTAACTTGTTCCTGCGATGTCAGATTTTTTAAAGCAATATACTGTTACGTCAGCTGGACTCTTCTGGTTGCGGGGATATATAGGGCTTGTAGGTTCATCAAGAACGCTAGGTACCCAGAGCCAATAAATGAGCTGCACCTTACAATGGGATTTCATTCTATACCAGGTATAGAGCAATTCATTTGATGAATTATAAAGAGTGAAAAATAGGTATCAATAAAACCTTTGTATTTCCAAAATGGGCACAAGATAAGGTGTTGAGAATCAGTGGTTATTTTCACATCTCTGAATTCCGGGGTGCCCATACTAGCATGTGAATTAAAGGGCATTTCTCAAATAGACATCTTTTTTACATACTGTCTTACATTTAGAAGGACAAAATGTAGAGAAAGGCAAGGGGCAGTAACACCTGTTTTGCTATTCTGTGTTCCCCCAAGTCTCCTGATAAAAATGGTACCTCACTTGCGTGGGCAGGCCTAATGCTTGTGACAGGAAACGCAACATGGACACATCACATTTTTACATTGAAATCTGACGTGTTTTTTGCAAAGTGCCTAGCTGTAGATTTTGGCCTCTAGCTCAGCCGGCACATAGGGAAACCTATCAAACCTGTGCATTTTTGAAAATTATACACCTAGGGGAATCCAGGATGGGGTGACTTGTGGGGCTCTCACCAGGTTCTGTTACCCAGAATCCTTTGCAAACCTAAAAATTTGGCTTAAAAAAACACTTTTTCCTCACATTTTGGTGACAGAAAGTTCTGGAATCTGAGAGGAGCCACAAATTTCCTTCCACCCAGTGTTCCCCCAAGTCTCCCAGATAAAAAAGGTACCTCACTTGTGTGGGTAGGCCTAGCGCCTGTGACAGGAAATGCCCCAAAACACAACGCGGACACATCACATTTTCCCAAAGAAAACAGACCTGTTTTTTACAGTGTCTAGCTGTATATTTTGGCCTCTGGCTCAGCCAGCACCTAGGGAAACTTACCAAACCTGTGCATTTTTGAAAATTAGACACCTAGAAGAATCCAGGATGGAGTGACTTGTGAGGCTCTCACCAGGTTCTGTTACCCAGAATCCTTTTCAAACCTCAACATTTGGCTAAAAAAAAGTTTTCCTCAAATTTTGTTGACAGAAAGTTCTGGAATCTGAGAGGAGAAACAAATTTACTTCCACCCAGCGTTTCCCCAAGCCTCCCAACAATAAGGTACCTCACTTGTGTGGGTATGCCTAGCGCCCGTGACAGGAAATGCCCCAAAACACAATGTGAACACATCACATTTTCCCAAAGAAAAGAGATCTGTTTTTTTAAAAGTGCCTAGCTGTATATTTTGGCCTCTAGCTCAGCCGGCACCTAGGGAAACATACCAAACCTTTGCATTTTTGACAGCTAGACACCTAGGGGAATACAGGATGAGGTGACTTGTGGGGCTCTCACTAGGTTCTGTTACCCAGAATCCTTTGCAAACCTAAAAAGTTGATTAAAAAAAAACACTTTTTCCTCACATTTTGGTGACATAAAGTTCTGGAATCTGAAAGGAGCCACAAATTTCTTTCCACCCAGCGTTCCCCAAAGTCTCCCGATAAAAATGGTACCTCAGTTGTGTGGGTAGGCCTAGCGCCTGTGACATGAAATGCCCCAAAACACAACGTGGACACATAACATTTTCTCAAAGAAAACAGACTTGTTTTTTGCATAGTGCCTAGCTGTGGATTTTGACCTCTAGCTCAGCCAGCACCTAGGGAAACCTACCAAACCTGTGCATTTTCTAAAACTAGACACCTAGGGGAATCCAAGATGGGGTGGCTTGTTTGGCTCTCACCAGGTTCTGTTACCCAGAATTCTTTGCAAACCTCAAAATTCAGCCAAAAAAACACCTTTTTCCTCACATTTCAGTGACAGAAAGTTCTGGAATCTGAGAGGAGCCACAGATTTCCTTCCACCCAGCGTCCTCCCAAGTCTCCAGATAAAAAAAGTACCGCACTTGTGTGGGTAGGCCTAGCACCCGTGACAGGAAATGCCCCAAAACACAATGTGAACACATCACATTTTTCAAAAGAAAACAGACCTATGTTTTGAAAAGTGCCTAGCTGTAGATTTTGGGCTCTAGCTCAGCCGACACCTAGGGAAATCTACCAAACCTGTGCGTTTTTTAAAACTAGACACCTAGGGCAATCAGGGGGTGACTTGTGGGGCTCTCACCAGGTTCTGTTGACCAGAATCCTTTGCAAACATATACATTTGTCTAAAAAACACTTTTTCCTCACATTTTGGTGACAGAATTTTCTGGAATCTGAGAGGAGTCTCAAATTTCCTTCCACCCAGCATTCCCCCAAGTCTCCTCATAGAAATGGTACTTCAGTTGTATGGGTAGGCATAGCGCCCGTGACAGGAAATGCCCCAAAACACAACATGGACACATTGCATTTTCCCAAAGAAAACAGAGCTGTTTTTTGCAAATTGCCAAGCTGTGGATTTTGGCCTTTAGCTCACCCGTCACCTAGGGAAAACTTCCAAACCTGCACATTTTTTAAAACTAGACACCTTGGGGAATCAAAGATGGGGTGACTTGTGGGGCTCTCACCAGATTCAGTTACCCAAAATCCTTTGCAAACCTCAAAAGTTGGCCAAAAACACACTTTTTCCTCACATTTCGGTGACAGAAAGTTCTGGAATCTGAGAGGAGCCACAAATTTCCTTTCACCCAGCGTTCTCCCAAGTCTCCCGATAAAAATAGTACCTCACTTGTGTGGGTAGGCCTAGCCCCCGTGACTGGAAATGTCCCAAAACACTATGTGGATACATCACATTTTCCCAAAGAAAACAGAGCTGTTTTTTGCAAAGTGCCAAGCTGTGGATTTTGTCCGGTAGCTCAGCCGGCACCTAGAGAAACCTACCAAACCTGTGCATTATTTCAAACTAGATACCTAGGGGAATCCAAGATGGGGTGGCCTGTTTGGCTCTCACCATGTTCTGTTACCCAGAATCCTTTGCAAACCTCGAAATTCGGCCAAAAAACACTTTTTCCTCTCATTTCAGTGACAGAAAGTTCTGGAATCTCAGAGGAGCCACAGATTTCCTTCCACCCAGCGTCCTCCCAAGTCTCCAGATAAAAAAGGTACCTCAATTGTGTGGGTAGGCCTAGCGCCTGTGACAGGAAATGCCCGCAAAACACAACGTGGACACATCACATTTTCCCAAAGAAAACAGACCTGTTTTTTACAGTGTCTAGCTGTATATTTTGGCCTCTATCTCAGCCGGCACCTCGGGAAACCTACCAAACCTGCACATTTTTAAAACCTAAACACCTAGGGGAATCCAGGATGGGGTGACTTGTGGGGCTCTCACCAGATTCTGTTACCCAGAATCCTTTGCAAACCTCAACATTTGGCTAAAAAAAAAAACCTTTTTCCTCACATTTTGGTGACAGAAAGTTCTGGAATCTGAGAAGAGCCACAAATTTCCTTCCACTCAGCGTACCCCCAAATCTCCCGATAAAAATGGTACCTCAGTTTTGTGGGTAGGCCTAGTGCCTGTGACAGGAAATGCCCCAAAACACAACGTGGACACATCACATTTTCCCAAAGAAAACAGACCTGTTTTTTACACAGGGTCTAGCTGTATATTTTGGCCTCTGGCTCAGCCAGCACCTAGGGAAACCTACCAAACCTGTGCATTTTTGAAAATTAGACACCTAGGGGAATCCACGATGGAGTGACTTATGAGGCTCTCACCAGGTTCTGTTACCCAGAACCCTTTGCAAACCTCAACATTTGGCTAAAAAAAACATTTTCCTCACATTTTGGTGACAGAAAGCTCTGGAATCTGAGAGGAGCCACAAATTTCCTTCCACCCAGCGTTTCCCCAAGTCTCCCGGCAATAAGGTACCTCACTTGTATGGGTAGGCCTAGCGCCCGTGACTGGAAATGTCCCAAAACACAATGTGGACACATCACATTTTCCCAAAGAAAACAGAGATGTTTTTTGCAAATTGCCAAGCTGTGGATTTGTGGATTTTGGCCTTTAGCTCTGATGGCACCTAGGGAAACCTACCAAACCTGTGCATTTTTTAAAACTAGACACCTTGGGGAATCCAAGATGGGGTGACTTGTGGGGCTCTCACCAGGTTCTGTTACCCAGAACCTCAAAATTTGGCCCAAAAAACACTTTTTCCTCACATTTAGGTGACAGAAAGCTCTGGAATCTGAGAGGACCCACAAGTTTCCTTCCACCCAGCATCCCCCCTAGTCTCCCGATAAAAATGGTACCTCACTTGTGTGGATAGGCCTAGAATCTGCGAGAGAAAATGCCCCAAAACACTATGTGGACACATCAAAATTATCAAATACTAAACTACCTGTTTTTGCCGGGGAGGCCTGCGTTTTTGTCCTGGGCTCAGCAGCCATATGGGGAAACCTACCAAACCCAAACATTTCTGAAAACTAGACACCCGAGGGAATCCAGGGAGGTGTGACTTGCATGGTTCCCCCAATGTTTTCTCACCTGGAATCCTCAGCAATCCTCAAAGTTAGCAAAAAAAATCACATTTTTCCCTCATTTCTGTGTGGGATCACCGCACTTGAACAAATTACCTGCCACCTAACGTTTCCCTCAGTCTCCCTGTAAAAGTGATACCTCACTTGTGTAGGTGAGCCAAGCGCCTGTGACCGGGAAGAGGCAACAACATGTCGAAATTGAGAGGGAACCAAAGCGGGTCACAAAGGGCAATTTGAAAAATAACATTTTTATGCTGACAAGGGCAGCAGAAATGTTATTGGTATAGATGTGACAATGCTGGGTGGTAGGAATTTTGTGGATTCCTGCAGATTCCGGAAGGTTCCATCACAAAAATGTGGGAAAAACTTGTGATTTCCAGCAAAGTTGGAGGTTTTTAGGGCATTTTGGGTAAGAAAATGGTGTGGGCTGCATGTGAAGCACACCACCCTGGACTCACCCACATGTTTAGTTTTCAGATGTGTCTAGGTCTTGTGGATTTTTCTACATGGCAGTGTCCTAAAGTCCAAAAACTGCAACCCTCACCATTCCAAGTGGGGCGATTATAAGGGTTAGCCACAGTCTCATGGCCCAAATGTAAAACCCAAACCCCCAAAAATCAAATGTCCTCTTGCTTGCTGTGGGATAAGATGTTTTAGTGTGCAGGAGGAGAGCTGAAACACTGCTACCCCCTTCAGTTGGGGTGGGGGCAAAACCATGCCCATTCTGGTTGGTAGCCACCACCACACTATTTTTTTTAATTCCCTGGCATCTAGAAGACTTTCTGTCCCCCCAGGGTGTGGATCGGGGGTAATTGCCCCATCTGCCCACTGATGGGCAGAACAACTTTGTCCCCATTTATTTGGGGTGGGGGTATGGCCATACCCCGACCCTCTTATTTTGAAAAAAACATCTTCCCTGGTCTCTGGTGGGCTTTCTGCCATCCTTGGGGGCTGATGGGCCTTCCAAAAATAGGCTATGGCCAATGGTAATGTGCCCCCATGGGGAGCGATCCTTGCCCAAGGGGCGGCCCCCCAACAAAACACATACATACACACACACCAATCGCTGGTGCCTAAGTGGTTTCTCCCCCCTCAGGGAGCAGAAATGGCCTAAAATGAATTTGCCCCCCAGGGGAGAGACCCTTGCCTAAGGGGTCGTTCCCCATACATAAAAACATAAAATAAACAAAAAATATACATATCCCTGGTGTCTATGGATTTCTGCTCTCCTGGGGGCAGATCGGCCTAATTATAATAGGCCGATATGCCCCCAGGGGGGCAGAAAAGGCTTAAAAAATGTTTTCCCCCCTTCGGGAGTGGCCCTTGCCGCTCCCCTCATGCGCAAGTATAAAAAAAAGAAATTCCCTGGTGTCTAGTGGTTTCTGCCCCACTTGGGGGCAGGTGGGCCTAATAAAAATAGGTCGATCTGCCAGAATCGGGGCAGAAATTTCCTAAATACAATGTGCCCCCAGGGGAGCGACCCTTGCCTAAGGGGTCGCTCCCCATACATACAAACATAAAATAAACAAAATAATATATATATCCCTGGGGTCAAGGGGTTTCTGCCCCCCCCAGGGGGCAGATCGACCTAATTATAATAGGCCAATCTGCCCCCGGGAGAGCAGAAAAGGCAGCAAAATATTTTGTCCCCCGGGGAGCGGCCTTTGCCCAAGGGGCTGATCCCCTTAAGCGCAAGTATAAAAAAAATCCCTTGTGTCTAGTGGTTTCTGCCCCCCTTGGGGCAGATAGGCCTAATAAAAAATGGCCTAAATACAATTTGCCCCCCTGGGGAGCGACCCTTGCCTAAAGGATCGCTCCCCCTACATACAAACATAAAGTAAATAAAAAATATATATATCCCTGGTGTCTAGGAAAGGCCTAAAAATATTTTGGTCCCCTGGGGAGTTGACCTTGCCTAAGCAGCCACTCCCCTTATGCGTAAGTATAAAAAACAAATCCCTGGTGTCTAGGCCTAATAAAAATAGGCTGATCTGCCCCCATGGGGGGCAGAAATTGCCTAAATACAATACCTCTGCAGAAGCTCAAAATAGCATGAGACCTATGATGGATAAGAAGAGAACTCTGAGAAAGTTGAATACCCTAACACCCAAAAAATCAAAGGAGCCGACTC
The DNA here is from genome assembly GCF_031143425.1 of Pleurodeles waltl. Classification (NCBI taxonomy): domain Eukaryota; kingdom Metazoa; phylum Chordata; class Amphibia; order Caudata; family Salamandridae; genus Pleurodeles; species Pleurodeles waltl. The sequence goes on from NC_090450.1 coordinate 760,933,284, forward strand.
TTTCAAGGGGACCATTGTTCACAATAAGCAAACAGTTTTTAACACGACCTAAAACTCAAAACCATAAACTTTGTTTTAGCAACATTCAGGTCCAAACCTCTAGACCTACAAAACATTAGGAACCTATCTAAGAGTGTCTAATGGCCACTGGGTATTTTAGAAATCAAGGGCCAGATGTATCATCACTGCCCTTTGCGATTCGGAAATAGCGATTTTTAAGAAATCGCTATTTCCGACTTGAAAGTGCCATGTATTACATTTGCAATTTGGTAATAGCGATTTCTTAAAAATCTCAAATGCTATTACCGAATCGCAAATTGCGATTTTGGAAATGGAAAACCCCAGGGTGCTGGGGGCCTAAGGCCCCCTCTGCTGCACCCCAAAAAAAATTGGGGGGACATGTAAGGTGCACACATGCCAAAAGGGCATGTGTGCTTCACATGTACAATTTAAAAATGCATTTTAAATGCATTTTTAAATTTTGCACCTGGTTACCACCTGGTTTCTTTTAATGGTATTTTGCATGTGTAAAATGCCATTCTGCGAAAAATTGCAATTTGCGATTTTTTTGCTGCATCTCCTTGCGATATGGATTTTGCGAATCGCAAATTGCGACTCGCAAAACTAGGTGGCAATGCAAAAAATCGCAATTTGTGAGATTTCTTGTTTTTGGTCTGCGAATGCCTTTCATACATCGCAGACCATTTTTTTGCACCCGCAAACGGACGATTTTTGTGATTCGCACCGTTTGCGAGTGCAAAAAAAGTTTCATACATCTGGCCCCAAAAGAGACTCATCTGCAAATAGCAGAATGGTGATCTTCTGTTATTTATGATGAGTGCATCATTCTGACAAATAAGTAAAAATTGGACCACCTCATTAATATATAATGTAAACAAAGTAGATGCCAGGACACAATCTTCTTTGATGCCACATTGAGAGGAGATGTGATCAGTACGTTCACCTTGCTACCCCAACAGGCTTGAGCATAAGTGTCCTTGTGGAACCATGCTAATAAACCCACCAAATTTCCATGCTCCCATGCTACATAAGACCACTTACTGCTTCTCCCTAGGGACAAGATCGAAAGCAAATTGAAAGCAGCCTGTAAATCAACAAACAGCCACATACAAAAGCCCCATACAACTTCTGTTTAGAGAGAAACAAATATTTCCAGCAAAGAAGAGCCAAGTGAAGAACTTGGTCAGAATTGCTGGTCAAAGACCTAAAACCAGCCTGGAAGGAAGATATTACAAGATTAGAGTTCACCGAGGGTAACAGCTTGTCAAGAACCTGTTGCGCAAAAACATTTTGCAGGTTGTTGATCAAGGTGATTGAAAACGCTGGGGATTTTATCTGGCCCAGGTGCCTTAGCTGGTTTTAATAGAGCTATAGCTTTACTGGTATCCTCAAGTGAAAAAGATAAAGGATCCTCTGTGGCTACCCTGCCAGCTCCATCATCTAATTCACCATATATCAGCAGAGAGGGGGAACTACAAGGGTCATTGGAATTATACATGAGACAGGGCTTAGCATATAGATTTGCAAAGTCGTCGACCCATTTTTCAGGTTGAATATGGTAGGAATAATATTTCACAGAATCGCAGGGACCATGAGAAAGAATCTTCCAAAGTGACCTATCATCATTATGCTGAATAGTCCCAACAGCTCCTGCCAGATTGCATCCTCCTGGACCTTCGTAGCCTGACCTAGAGTACTTTTATATTTCACTCTGGCGTCTCTAATCAGTTCCTGCAGGGAGGTCCCAGTAGCATTTTTCAAAGTCAGTTTTGCTGGGGAGCAATCAGAATTGGACCACTTATTGAGCTTCCCAGCTGCACATGATTTAATAGCCACCTTTTTATAAACAAATATCTTGTAACTTTTTTATAAAGTGACTTGAATCATAAGAATTTGAATATCCCTGGTGTGAAGGCTTTCGAAATTAGAGAACACAGGCACAAAGAATTCATAAATTCTCATATACAAAGTCACATCAGACATAACCCTAGGCCAGGAGGCACTCTGAAAATTGCTAGCCAAAGTAGGCTCAGGTACAACAGTAATACACGTATTGTCCAACCTTTGAAGCATTTCACCTTTAAAGGACAGCAACAAGGAATTATGATCACTATCATATCAATTATCCACTCTATGTCAACCATTAGTGGCCACAACCTGATGAGTGGAAACAAATAATCGATAACACTGGTGTAATTACCATGTTTAGAGGTTGGAGTCCTATTCTGGTCTGATAGAGTCCTACCATTAGAGGCTCTAAAACCTCATCCCAGACACAGTGCAGTTACCTGAAGGGCACACAAGAACAGAGAGCCTGGATTTTCCCTGATAACCTAGGTATGCCCGAAATCTCATCCTCATAGTCTCAGGGTTCTTTGGTATAGAAAGAGAGTTCAAACGAACAGTTGAATTCACCTACTACTATGACATAGCTGTTCTTCTGTAGAGCGTGTACTTGTCTGTCCAACTAGGTAAGAGTAGAAGACTCTATACCAGAGAAGACCGATCTGACATATACATTAATCACTTCTAGTTTAAAAGCCTTTGGGAAAATTAGCTCAACACCCAAGTTATCAGGAGAGTGGATTTCTATCAATGAGTGGGAGCATTCAATCAATCAGTCAATCAATCAGTCATTTATAGAGCATGCTGCTCACCCGCTAGAGTCTCAAGGCGCTCTAGAGGTGCTACTGCTCGAACAGCCAGGTCTTGAGTCGTTTCCTGAAGGTCAGCAGGTCCTGGGTCTGTCGTAGGTGGGTGGGGAGGGAGTTCCAGGTCTTGACGGCGAGGTGGGAGAATGATCTGCCGCCGGCTGTAGTTCGGTTGTTGTGGGGAACGGTGGTAAGGTTGGCGGAGTGGAGTTGACTGTTGGGAGTGTAGAAGGTGAGTCACTCGTTGAGGTAGGCAGGGCATTGTGGAGTGCTTGGTGAGTTTGGAGGAGGAGTTTAAAGGTGATCCTCTTGTTGACAGGGAGCCAGTGTAGATCTTTCAAGTGGGCTGAGATGTGGTTGCGGCGTGGGATGTTGAGGATGAGGCGTGTGGAGGCGTTCTGTAAACGCTGCAGTTTTTTCTGGAGCTTGCCCATAGTTCCCATGTACAGAGTGTTGCCGTAGTCCAGTCTGCTGCTGATGAGGGCCTGGGTAACCGTCCTGCTGGTTTCAGTGGGGATCCATCTGAAGATCTTGCAGAGCATGCGAAGGGTGTTGAAGCAGGAAGATGAGACGGCATTGACTTGTTGGGTCATGGTGAGCGATGAGTCTAGGATGAACCCTAAGTTCTGTGCGTGGTTTCAGGCGGCTCCTCTCCATCCAGTTGGCGATGGTCTTTATTCCGTCATGGAGGTTGGTGTTGGCGGTGGTGGGTTCCTTGGTGAGTAAGAGGATCAGCTGGGTGTCATCAGCGTAGGAGATGATGTTGAGGTTGTGGGGTCGGACGATATTGGCGAGCGGAGCCATGTAGATGTTGAAAAGGGTCAGGCTGAGTGAGGATTCTTGGGGAACACCGCAGATGGTCTTGGTGGCTTCAGAAAGGAAGGGTGGGAGGTGGACTTTCTGGGTTCTGCTGACGAGGAAGGATGTGATCCAGTCCAGGGCTTTGTGGCAGATCCCTGCGTTGTGGAGGTGTGTGTGAAGGGTGTGGTAGTACGAGGTGTCGAAGGCAGCTGAGAGGTCTAGGAGGATAAGGGCAACAGTTTCGTCTTTGTCGAGCATGGCCCTGATGTTGTACGTTTGCGGCGATGAGGGTGGTCTCGGTGCTGTGGTTGCAGCGGAATCCAGATTGAGAGGTGCCCAGCGTGATGCTGTCTTCCTGGAAGTGGGTCAGTTGGCCGTTGATGATCTTCTTGATGACCTTTGCCGTGAAGGGGAGGGCAATGGGCAGGTAGTTCTTCAATCAATCAATCAATCACTGCATTTGTAAAGCGTGCTACATACCCGCGAGGGTCTCAAGGCGCTGTGGAAGGGGGGATGCTACTGGTCGAAGAGCCAGGTCTCGAGGAGTCTTCTGAAGGCCAGCAGGTCCTGGGTCTGTCGTGGATTGGTGGGGAGAGTGTTCCAGGTCTTGGTGGCGAGGTAGAAGAAGGATCTGTCGGCGGCGGTGGTTTTTCGGATGCGGGGGACTGTGGCGAGGGCGAGGTTGGCTGAGCGGAGGCTTCGGTGGGGGTGTGGAAGCTGAGTCGGTTGTTGAGGTAGGTGGATCCGGTGTTGTGCAGTGCTTTGTGTGCGTGGATCAGGAGCTTGAAGGTGATCCTTTTGTTGACGGGGAGCCAGTGCAGGCCTCTCAGGTGGAGTGTGATGTGGCTGCGGCGGGGGACATCGAGGATGAGTCGGGCCGAGGCGTTCTGGATGCATTGGAGTCGTCTCAGGAGCTTGTTTGTAATTCCTGAGTAGAGGGCGTTCCCGTAGTCGAGTCTGTTGGTGATGAGGGCCTGGGTAACGGTTTTTCTGGTGTCGAGGGGGATCCATTTGAAGATCCTGCGGAGCATACGGAGGGTGTTGAAGCAGGACGCGGAGACGGCGTTGACTTGCCTGGTCATGGAGAGAGTGGAGTCGAGGATGACCCCCAGGTTGCGTGCGTGGTCCGTGGGTTCCGGGGCTGTGCCTAGTGACGTGGGCCACCAAGAATCGTCCCAGGCTGATGGGGTGGGTCCGAGAATGAGGACCTCCGCCTTGTCTGAGTTCAGCTTCAGTCTGCTGTCCTTCATCCAGTCGGCTACGGCCTTCATTCTTCAGTGGAGGTTAGCTTTGGCGGTGTGGGGATCTTCGGTGAGGGATATGATCAGCTGGGTGTCGTCGGAGTAGGAGATGATGTTGAGGTTGTGTTGTCGTGCGACGTGGGCAGGGGGGCCATGTAGATATTGAACAGTGTCGGGCTGAGGGAGGATCCTTGTGGGACGCCGCAGATGATCTCGGTGGTTTTGGAGCGGAAGGGTGGGAGGCGGATGCTCTGGGTTCTGCCGGAGAGGAAGAATGTGGTCCAGGCCAGGGCCTTCTCTTGGATACCAGCGTCATGAAGGCGTGCTGATAGGGTACGGTGGCAGACCGTGTCAAAGGCTGCTGATAGGTCCAGGAGGATGAGGGCGGCTGTTTCTCCTTTGTCCATCAGGGTCCAGATGTCGTCAGTGGCGGCGATGAGGGCGGTCTCGGTGCTGTGGATACTGCGAAAACCGGATTGGGAAGGGTCCAGGATGTTGTTGACTTCGAGGTAGCGGGTCAGCTGTTTGTTGACAATCTTCTCGGTCACTTTTGCTGGGAAAGGGAGCAGGGAGATGGGCCAGAAGTTCTTGAGGTCCTTGGGGTCCGCCTTGGGCTTCTTCAGAAGAGCATTGATCTTGGTGTGCTTCCAGCTTTCTGGGAAGGTTGCTGTCTCAAAGGAACAGTTGATTGTTTTCCGGAGGTGGGGCGTGATGGCTGCGCTGGCTTTGTTGAAGACATGGTGAGGGCAGGGGTCCGATGGGGATCCGGAGTGGATGGAGTTCATGGTTTTAATGGTGTCTTCGTCGCTGATGCTGGACCAGACGGTCAGGCGACTGGTGCGAGTGGTAGTCGCAGGGGTGGTGGACTCGGTGGTGGGTGAGGGGGGGTCGGTGTTGAAGCTGTCGTGGATGTCGGTGATCTTGCGGTGGAGGAAGGTGGCCAGGGAGTCGCACAGGTCATGAGATGGCGGGATGTCGTTGGTGATGGAGCTGGGGTTGGAGGGTTCTTTCATGATGCTGAAGAGCTCTTTGGTGTTGTGTGTGTTGTTGTCTAGGCGGTCCTTGAAGGCGGTCTTCATGTCGGTCCTGATGAGTTGGTGATGTCTGCGGGTGGCGCTCTTGAGGGCTGTGTGGTTGTCTGGTGTTCGGTCATGGAGCCATTTCTTCTCCAGCTTCCGACAGGTGTGCTTGGAGATCCGGAGGTCCTCGGTGAACCAGGCGGCTTTCTTGTTGGTGTGGTTGGTTGTAAAGGTCTTGAGAGGGGCGAGGGTATTGGCGCAGTCGTTGATCCACTGTGTGAGGTTCGTCGCGGCGGTGTCTGGGTCGGTGGGGTCGGTGGGTGGTCTCAGGGCGAGGGCGGTAGTCAGTTGGTCCTCGGTGACCGTGCCCCAGCAGCGGCGTGGTAGCTGTTGGGTGCGGTGGTGTGTGGTGGGTTTTCTGAAGGTGAAGTGGACGCATCTGTGGTCGGTCCAGTGTGGTCCGGTGGTGTGGTTGAAGGAGACGTGGGGGCTTGCGGAGAAGATGGGGTCGAGCGTGTGTCCAGCGGCGTGAGTGGGTGTCGTTACGAGCTGTTTGAGTCCGAGGTTGCCGAGGTTGTCGATCAGGGCGGTGGAGTTGGCGTTGTTGTTGTTCTCGAGGTGGAAGTTCAGGTCCCTGAGGAGTATGTAGTCCGTGGAAGCGAGGGCGTGGGTGAGGATGAGGTCAGCGATGGTGTCACTGAACTGTGGGCGGGGTCCGGGAGGTCTGTAGATGAGAGTTCCTCTGAGGGTGGTGTTGGGGTCGGTGTGGATCTGGAAGTGCATGTGCTCGGCAGTGGTGAGGGTGTCATCGGTGTTCGTTGAGATTTTGATGGAGTCTTTGTGGATGATGGCGATTCCTCCTCCCACTCCGTTGGTGCGGTCTCTGCGGGAGATCTTGTAGCCCTGTGGGATGGCTATGGCGATGTCTGGTGCTGAGGTGGCATTCAGCCAGGTCTCCGTCAGGCGTGCTTGCGAGCGGAGCAGGTGTTGAGGAGGATGCAGCGGAGGTGGTTGGGTTCTCTGGCTGGTGGTGTGGAGGGTTGGATGCTGGTGAATCTGCAGTTCCAGCAGGTGAAAGGCCCCTGGGTGCGTTTCGGGGTGGCCCGGTAGCAGGGGTGGTCTTGTCTGGTGTTGAGTGCGTGGAAGGTGCTTGCGTCGTAGTGCAGTCTGGCGTTGCGTGGGGTGCGGGTTCCAAGGGTTCTGGTGCGGTCCAGGCGCGGACGGGCGCAGACGGGCTTGCCAAACACAGGGGCACAGAATGAAAAAACTAAGTTGCACAGAAACCAAGCGCAGGGGTACAGAAAAAAGTGAGCGAGTAGTCAGGCAGCAAAAGCGGCAACAGAGGTTCAACCCACAGGGGGCTGCGTGGCAGATGGGGGGAACGACCTGCCTGGTGACTCTAGGGTCTGCTTTGTTTTTTTTTAGCAGGGCATTGGCTTCGGTGTGCTTCCAACTCTCCGGGAAGGTGGCAGTCTCGAAGGAGCTGTTGACGATAATACGGACTTGGGGGACGATGATGGGACTTGCTGTTTTGAAGACATTGTGAGGGCAGGGGTCGGAGGGTGAGCCAGAGTGGATGGTGCTCATGGTTTTGATGGTGTCCTCGTCGTTGATGTGGGTCCAGACGAGCAGAAGGTTGGTGTGGCTGGGGTCCAGTGCATCAGGGTTTGTGGTGGCCGCAGTGGTTGTTGGGGTCGAGGTGTTGAAGCTGTTGTGGATGTCTGAGATCTTGTAGTGAAAGAAGGTGGAGAGGGAGTTGCAGAGGTCTTGTGAAGGAGGTGTGTCGGAGCAGGACCTGGGGTTGGTGAGTTCCGTAACGACGTTGAAGAGCTCTTTGCTGTTGTTTGCATTGTTGTTTGCATTGTTGTCAATGCGTTCCTTGTAGAAGGATCTCTTGGTGGACCGGATCAGCTGGTGGTGCTTGCGGATGGCTATCTTGAGGGCGGTGTAGTTGCTCTCTATTTGTTCGTGGCGCCACTTCTTCTAACTTTTTGGGCACTCCCGCTTGGAGGCCAGAAGGTCGGCGGTGAACCAGACCTCCTTAGTGCTGGTGCGGCTGTTGGAGGGTTTCCTGATCAGGGCGAGGGTGCTGGCACAGTCGTCTATCCATTGTCTGAGGTTGAGGGCGTCTGTGTTGGGGTTGGTGGTGATAGGTGGTGGGGCTCGGGCGACGGTGGAGGTCAGATGGTCTTCAGTGATCTTGTTCCAGCTGCGGTGGGGGATCTGTTGTGGGTGGTGGTGTGTGGCGGGTTTCTGGAAGGTGAAGTGGACGCAACAGTGGTCGGTCCAGTGGAGTTCGGTGGAATGGCTGAAGGTGACGTGGCTGCTGGCAGAGAACACGGGGTCGAGAGTATGGCCAGCGGAGTGGGTGGGTGACGTGACAAGTTGTTTGAGACCGAGGTTGGCGTGGTTGTTGATCAGGGCGGTGGAGTATTTGTTGCTGGCGTTCTTGAGGTGAAAATTCAGGTCGCTGAGGAAGATGTAGTCTGTAGAGGCTAGGGCGTGGGTGCTGATTATGTCAGTGATGGAGTCACTGAACTGTGGCCGGGGGCCAGGGGGTCTGTAGACGTGGGTTCCTCTGAGGGTGGTGGTGGCATTGATGTGAATCTGAAAATGTAAGTGTTCGGCGGCATCAAGGGCGTCATCAGTGTTAGTCAGAATTCTGACTGTGTTCTTGTGGACTATGGCGATCCCTCCTCCCGGCCTGTTGGTGCGATCTCTGCAGGTGATCTTAGAGCCTTCAGGGATGGCTATGGCGATGTCGGGTTCCGAGGAGGGGTTCATCCAGGTTGCGGTGAGGAAGGCGATGTCTGGGGATGATGAGGTGAGTAGGTCCCAGAGTTCGACGGCGTGCTTGTGGATGGAGCGGGTGTTGATGAGGAAGCAGCTGAGGTTGTTGCGTTTGGTTCTGGTGTGATGCTTGGTGGCTTGGGGACAGGTAAAGCTGCAGTTCTGGCAGGAGAAGGGTCCGTGGGTGAGCTTTGGGGTAGCTTGGAAGCAGGAGGCAGAGTGGCGCGCCAGCGGGCACCATTAAGAAGGGGATGTGGGAGGAAGGAGCAGCTGGGAGGCAGGAGCGGTAGGCAAACGGGGGCGCGAGGATGGGCAAAGCCGCAGGGGACACAGTGGCGAGAAAGGACAAGCAGGAAGAACAGCTTAGGAGAAGCCGAAAACAGGCAGGATAAGAGAAAAAAGGCAAAAAAGGCTAACAGAAAAGGACAAAGAGGATGAAAAAACTGAGATAAAGCAGTAAAAAAGGCACAAAAGAAAAGACAATTACAAGACAGACACACAGTACTTACAGCAACCACTAGACACCAGGGATGAGGCGCAGACGGTGCCTGCGGCGGTGGAGGGCCTCGAACTCGCATCAGCAGCGAGGGCGGGGTAGAGGGCGCGGACGCAGTCAGGAGGAGCTGCGCAGTGTGGGGAGTGAAACCTGACCTTAAATCAGGTCAGGGGTCACTTTGCACCGCGCAGCGGCTGCCATTAAGAAGGGGAGGTGGGAGGGAGGAGCAGCTGGGAGCGGTGAGCGAATGGGGGCATTAGGGGGTGGAGCCGCAGGGGACGCATCGGCGGGAAAGGGCGAGTGGGATGAATGACTAGTCACCAGGGATGAGGTGCAGGTGGGTGCCTGCGGGTAGTGGAGGGCCATAAAAATAGCAATCCCCCATTAGAACAACTACTACTTCCTATAGATTGGGCCTCTACACTATATGTTAAACAAAATTCCACAAGAATCCGCTTAGTAGCCCAAGCTTCTTGGAATAGGCAGCTGTTAAAAGAATTAATATAAGAGACCCATTCAGGATCTAATCACTTATGACCTACACCGGCCAAATTCCAATAGATAATCCTCAAGCAGGGCAGACCATCAGCCCTATTTAGCCCAAAGCTAACAGGAGACAGTTGCTGGGATCTACTCAATGAGGAATCAATTACACAATTGTCAACAGTCCTCAAGTTCATTACCTCAAAATCCCCTCTGGGTCTCGCATTCCCCATAGCCTCATTGTCAGGCCCTGTAGACACATCAGACTTAGATACGATTGGTAGTCCATCAATTTCATTAAGGTTTGAACTCTGGTCTTCCCGGGTGGGGATAGAAAGTAGATCTCTGTTAGATTCCCACCGGGATTTAGTAGCGGTCACAGCATAGGGCGAGTGGAGTTTCAGTCTAATACCAATAGATTGTAAAGACCTAGAGTTACAAGTGTGCAGTTCAAAGGCAATAATTTCATTAACTAGTATTTTATCTCTCATCTGTAAAACAATAAAATCATAATCAGTTCCTTCCAAGGAGGATCTTTTTGCAATCACAATATCGGATCTAATAATTTAGAGACAGTTCATGTTAAACCTCAGCCAGTACACAGCCTTATTGATCAAGAAAGCCTCATCCTCGAAAGACCCCACTGGGAGAATTGGGATCTTAATCATATAAAGTGTTCCTCCGGAGGATTCTCCTGCCCTTGATGAACATAACTTTAAATCAGTCTGGTCTACAGAATGTGCCCAAGGCGGGGATTTTGCTCCAATGGGTTAAGAGTCACCTAAACAATCTACTTCGCAGGATCGCAGTTAGGACACATTGTTAATAGATCGGGTATCCATGTTCAAAGACGGGTGCCGAGTGGCCAAACCAGATTGTAATTTATCATTATTTCTCAAACTGCACACCTCTGGCAAAATCCCTAATGGCAGCAGCTGCCTTGTTATCCCTGGGGCAATGAAGATCCCAACCCTAGCACTTCTATCTCCCAGGTTGTGAGGAGCCTTCCCTCCCTTCTGACATGAGCACTCACAACTGACTGCAGGGCCACGGCCCCCCATTCATTCTTGAAAAGATTGAATGCAACAGACTCCTAATGTCATCAACTTTGGAGTGTAATAGTCTCAAGTACTCCTCTAACCACAAATGATCTGATGCTCCAACAAGGGTACCCGCCTGAGGGCAGTTCGGGATCTTCACAGTTATTAGGTTTAAACTAAATTTCCTCCAATGGGATAAATCTAGTGGAGAAAGGAATATTAGGACAAAAGCAACTACTGGGCTAAGAGGCATCCTGGGGGGCTCAATAGCCTTTACAGAACCCTCGTCATTTGAACTTAATGTGGAGATTACTTCTGAGGGGGTTGAGACCTCCGAGGTAGATGGAGCATTATGAATAGTTGAAATTTTTCTAATGCCCAAGGGACCCTTTAGTGCTTTATTAAACATTGCAGGGACTTTATTAGTTTCTAATTTATTTTCAGTAAAGGACCCAGGTGCATTGTCATTTTAGGATAGCCTCTATCTCCTCAATTAAGCAGTCAATATCAGTCAATGTATTCTGTACATTAGAAATGGCCAATCCTGTAGTTCTCTTTTGAGTTAGCTCAACTGGCTTAACATTTTGCCCTAACCTAGCTTTCAGTTTTTGTTGTCACTGTGAGGCAGGGGAGGATCCACAACCTTCCTCTTTCCCATCGCTTGGGAAATAAAGGGTGCTAATGATCAAACAGTCAGCAGCAGATCATAACAACTAGGAGGTAGCAGACAATCAGTAGAGGCAAGAAGTATGTAATTAGCTTACCACCACAACTTTACAGTTCTCATTGCAAAGGGTATTGCTCAGCCCGGCCTCCTCTGACCAATGATGGACGAAGACAAACCTGGTCTTGGCCCAGTCCTCATCCGGGCACACGCTCAGGTGTGTCCCATGCACGACTCACGCAGCGGGCTCTGAATGTGCCTTAAGAGCGCCTCCTGGCACAAAAATGACGTGGCCCCACCAGAAGCCGCTGGTCTCAGTAGTCCCATGGAGCGGTGCTCTGGCTATTCCTTACCAGCGGCTCTGGGTTTGAAAATGACATGGCCTCACCGGCTGTCAGTGGTCTCTGTAGTCCTGTGCAGTGGGGCTCTGGATAATCCTTGAGGGTGCCTCCGGGTGTGGAAATGAAATGGCCCTACCAGCAGCTGCTGGTCTCTGTATTCCTGCACAGTAGGGATCTGGATATTCCTTAAAAGTGCCTACGGGCATGGAAGGGACGTGGCCCCAACAGCAGCCGCTGGTCTCTGTAGTCACGTGCAGCAGGTCTCTGGATTTTCTTTAAGAGCGCCTCTGGGTACAAAAATGACGTGACCCCACGAGCAGCCACTGGTCTCTGTAGGCCCTCACAGCGGGGCTCTGGATTTTCCTTAAAAGCGCCTCCGCATGTGAAAAAATGACATGGTCCAACCAGCAGCCGCTGGTCTCTGTAGTAAGGCTTATCTCTCCCTTAGTTTAACATTGGGATTACCTTATTAAAACTCATAAGTGTAATTCACAATTTGGAAGAGATACGTTCTTCAAGTTTGGTGTCTCTGGATTCACAAATTAAAATTATCACCTATGGTGAAGTTGGATTTTAAATTGGAATTCTGCAACTACTTCTTTTGGAAAGTTGGCATTTGGTGCATGCTGCCTGTCTTTGATTTCATGTCTGATGGGGGTGACAGCTGGGCTTTGTGAATTCGTCATAGACAGCCACACACAATGGGAGCTTAACCCCCTGTAGTGAGTCTGGGTCCAGAACAAGAAGGACAGGGCCTCTTTCCTCTTCAAAGGTCTATCTTTGAAGTCATCCCCACTTCAAAGGCACAACTGGGTGTACTGGGCCTCTGACACCACTAACGCAGTGCACTTCTCGACCTGTGGATACCCTGGCAGGACGACGGGCTGTTGTGATGCAACAAGGACTGCCACTCTACTGGACTGCTACTCAGCTGGACTCTTGCTTTGCTGTGCTGAGCTGCTGCCTGCTGTCCTCTTGCCTTGGAGTGAGAAGGAGTGGACTGCATCTCTGCAACCTGGAGCCCAGAGTGACTCCAAGGGCAAGCGGACTGGTCTCCTGATTGTCTCAAGAACATAAAATACTTCCAACCCACCCACCCCCACACGTGGACTCTACCATCCATGAGTCTACCCTGCCAAGTAGCACCACCCCAGTCCTGGACCCTTCGAAATTTGCAACAGCTAAAAGACACATTTCTGCCTCTTCACAGATTGGAACTGGTGCATTGCACCTGATGCGAGTATCAGATAAGGTGCATCGGCATCCTTACATGGATCAAAGTCGACGCATCACCTCTCCCACATGGATCGGCCTCGGCGTATCACCTTTGGAATCACACGTCTGTCAACAAATCAATTATGTTTTATTTTTTGGGGTGCTAGAAAAGGTTCATATAGGTTCAACTTCAGGAATGTCCACTTTGACATACAAGGTGTACATTGCCTTCCAGAGATTCATGGAGCACTGACAAAAACCACTATGTGTCACGGTCTGCACCTCTCTTACCACTGTGGCTTCAGTGCTTGGAAGGACGTCTGGTTTCTTACTGGTTCTGGACTGGCCAAGATAAGGGGGACCCCTTCTAGTAGCCACAGTGCTGTTGACTAGAATAATGCCAAGGCAGACTGTACCCTCCAGAAGGAGTCCCAGAGAAAAACCCCAAGTAATGGGAAAAAAACCTCTATCAAAGGAGTTCCTGAAGAAGAGGAAAAAACAATGAAAAAGCCAAAAATAGAAGTCAATTCAGCAGGGGAAAAAAGCAAGAGCGGGTAGAAAACTGGAAATAGGAGCAAGGATCATCACCAAGACGGAAGTGTTTGCAACGCAAGGAAGGAGGGAACTGCAGTGCTTGTATACCATGAAACAGGAAGTGATAAAACAGGAAAAACGTACAACACCATTTTGGATTGGGAAAAGCCACATACAAATAAATGAGAAAAAAACAAGTAGAAAAGGAAAAAGAACAAGGCATGCTGGGAAGACAACCACCATAGAGGAAGTCAATATGGACAACCAAGAAGAAAGCAGACATGAACGAAGAAAAAGAAGAAAAAAGACGAAAAGAAAAAGGACCCAAGTAAGGTAAGTGGGAAAGGAAAGTCAGGGAGGCTGCCAGGGGCTGCCAGGGGCTGCGGCGTGATCCGGAGCATGAAATGTGCCTCATGGGCCGCATTGCGGCACAAAACACCAAACAAATGCTAAGAAACAGGCCGTGGTGGTTCTAGCATCCCGAAACGCAGACTGCCAGACTGAATTGTAGCTTGTTCTGAAAGATGCAGGAATCACAGATCTCATGTACCTTATATTCAGGATGGCTATCCACAGAAAGAGGAGGAGGACATTGAAAACACCTATGATAAGAATCAGGAACAAAAAGCTTGAGTTGCGAGATATGAAAAACCTTATGTTCCTTCCAAGTCTGAGGTAAACATAGTAAAACAACAATTGGATTCAATAATTGGAGTGTTTGAAAAGGACCATGAAAGCAAGGTTTGAATTTGTTTTGAGAAAAACAAAACGGCAGACATTTGGAAGAAAGCCATACTTTGTCTCCAGGCTGATAAGATGGTGCAGCCGGACGTCGGCTGTCAGCTGTTCTTTTCATAGTCTGTTTAGAAGTCAAAAGAGTGGTACAAATCAGGTCCTGAATATAGCGGAGTCTTCAAGCAAATGAGGTGACCACAGGAACTGGAGGAAGCACATTAGGTCCTGTTGGGAGGTCTTGGGATGGAAGCCATAGGTGCAAAAAAAAGTTGTCAATCTTGTTGCACTATCCACCGTGTTATTATAGGAAAACCTGGCTAAAGAAAGGAAGTCGGACCAGTAGCTTTGTGTGGCATTACAGAAACAACGTAAATACTGTTGTAGTTTCTGATTCAAGCATTCAGTTTGACCGTTAGTCTGTGGATGAGATCCTGATGAAAGGGAGACATCCATGTGTAATGAGGTACAAAAAGCCTTCCAAAAGCATGACACATATTTGGGTCCCCGATCTGAAATTATTACTTATGGAAGACCATGTGGATAAACGATATCTTGCATGAAAATATGCTAATTTCTTTAGCAGTAGGCAATTTCTTTAAAGCTGTGACATGCGCCATCTTGGCAAATGAATCAACGGTTACCATAATGATATGATTCCCTGAAGAATACGGTAAAGAACATAAGAAATCTGTAGACAGGGTGTGCTATGGAGCAGAGGGAACAGGCAAAAGCATCAACAATCCTGCTAGCTTTGTCCGAGGTGTCTTGGTTTGAGCACATATAGGGCATGATGTTACATAGGATTCGGCATCGGATTTAAGTGTAAGCCACTAAAAAGAACGTAGAAGCAACTCCTGCATCTTCTTGATTCCGTGAAGTCCAACCACAGGGGATTCATGACACATCTGTAAAGCCTTGGTCTGTACTTTCTTGGTCGGTAGAAATAGAGAGTTTTGATGATAGAAGTATTCCTGATTCTTTTGCAATTGAGAACTCAAGATAGTCCATTCTTCAAGTGGAAAATATTGGTATTCTGTCTTAACACGATCAACAAAGGACTGAGCAACTCAGATGATTTGACTGGGTTCTATTATTTTTGGAGAGGAAGTGTTAGTGCTTTCTGGATAGTTACGAGATGAAGCATCAGCCACTAGGTTCTGAGATCCAGGAATATAGATCACTACAAATTCATATTGGCGAACAGTTCTTGCTTCAAATGGTTCTTTAGTACCCATTAGGAAATGTCTCTATTCTTTAAAGGCAGTCTTGAGAGCAAGTAATTCCCGTTCTAAAACAGAATAATTGCGTTCGGCTTCTGTCAGTATGCAGGGTAAGTAAAAGACATGATGTTCCAGGCCATCGTCTTCTTGTTTCTGAAGTAAGGCCGCACCAGTTGCTCTCTCGGAAGCATCAATGTCCACTATAAACTTCTTGGTGGTATCCGGGTGCCGTAGGATAGGAGCTTGGGTAAAGGCCCGTTTCAGATTTTGAAAGGCCATCTCTGCACTTTCAGTCCAAACAAATCCTTTCTTCAGGTTTTCTCCTTTGATAGTCTGAGTGATAAAACATTTTTAATGGGCAAAGTCTTGTATGAATTGCCGTTAGAAGGAGAAGAGAGCTAGGAAGCATTGGGTTTTCTGAATAAAAGAGGGAGAGGGCCAGTCCAAAATGGCTTGTACCCTGTCTGGATGGATAGCTAATCCGGTTTGATTGATGCAGAAACCAAGATACTGTATTTCTGTTTTGTTAAATTCACATTTTTCGGGTTTGCAGTATAACTGGTTCTGGCTGAGTCTTTCCAAAACTTGAAGGGCATGCTCAGTATATTGTTCAGGTATGTGAGAGTATACTAAAATGTCATCCAGATATATCACCACACTGTGATTCAATAAATCAGAGAACACATAGTCCATGAATCATTGAAATATTGAGGTTGCGTTTGTTAAACCAAAAGCCTTGACTCTGTATTCATAACGGCCAAATGGAGTACGAAAAGCTGTTTTCCCTTCATCTCCTTCCATGACACGTACAAGATGATAGACACTCCTCAGATCTAATTTCATAAACCTCTTGGCACCCTGGACTGCGTCAAGTCTATCCCTTATAAGGGGTAAGGGATATCGATCATTGATGGTTATCTTGTTCAGTCCACGCAGTCAACACATGGACGCATATCTTTTGATTTTGTTTAGAACTAAAAAAAGAGGAGCCCCAGCAGGGGATGAAGATGGGGCAATAAATCATTCTGTTGATTATCATCTAGGTATTCTTTAACTACCTTCTTTTGTTGTTTGGTCAATGAATACATCTGTCCAAAATGAACCACTTCTCCCGGAATCAAAGGAATGGCGCAGTCATAGACCCATTATGGAGGTAAAACAGGTTTGCCTGGCTTCTGGAATACATCACAGTATTCTTGATAACAGCTTGGTACTCCCTGTATCATGCTAATAGTGCAGCTCATGTCTTTGGAAGAAAGGATTAAACCTTTAGGGGACCAATAAGAGTTCATGGAGTAACAGTTCTGTTGACAAAACTGTGATGATAAAGATATTGATCTTGTTTCCCAATTAATGTAAGGGTTGTGCCGAGTCAGCCAGGGAATTCCCAATATCATAGTATGGTTTGGAGAGGATATTAGATCAAAGGAAATGTGTACCTGAAGTTTAAAAAAATGCAGACAGAGGGTGGGTGTAGTATCCACCACCGGTCGTGAGGGTAGCGGGGAGCCATGAACTGGGTGGACATGTTATGGCATCTGTTTAGGAACTTGTGGTATTCCTCTTTCTTAGGCCCAAGTCTCATCCAAAAATATACGGCTTGCTCCACAATCCAATACTGCAAAAACCTGATCTTCTTGATTCTGGGACCATTGAAGGGTAATAGACGGTATAAACAGAGTTGTGGTATTGTTATTGGAGTAAAATATAGAAGGTAAGTCTACTCCTCCCGTCCCCTTCCTCTTCATAGGGGGCGGGAGCTTCCATTTCCCGTAGGTCTGGAAGGATGGACGGGACACATCCAGATCAAGTGACCAGCATCGCCCCAATAAAGACAAAGGGCCACATGTATGATGCTTTTTGCACGTCGCAAACAGCGAATCTGGCTGTTTGCGACGTGCAAAAAACACTTCCCAATGCACAAACCCAGTTTTGCGATTCAATAACATTGTTACCGAATCGCAAAACAGGATTGCAACTCGCAATTAGGAAGGGGTGTTCCCTTCCTAATTGCGACTCGCAGTGCGATGTAGGATTATTTTGTGACCGCGAACGCGGCCGCAAAACAATAGCAGTTACCACCAGTGTCACACTAGTGGTAACACATTCCCAAACGGGAAGGGATCCCCCTGAGACCCCTTCCCCTTTGTGAATGCCATTGAAAACATTTTGTAATACATCTCGTTTCCTTTAAGGAAAATGGGCTGCATTTAAAAAAAACAAAAAACTGCTTTATTGAAAAGCAGTCACAGACATGGTGGTCTGCTGTCTGCAGCAGGCCACCATCCCTGTGAGGGCCGCCATTCCCAAGGGGGCCGCAAATTGAATATTCATGAGGTGGGCATTTGCGACCCCATTGCGAGTCGCAAATAGTGTCAAGGACACTATCCTACATTCGGATTTGCGACTCGCAAACTGCAAGTCGCTCTGACTCGCAATTTGCGAGTCGCAAATCGGAACTTTACTACATGTGCCCCAAAGGCCCTTTCTTCACCTATCTTCTCTTTCTGTTTCAGATATAGGACCACAGACTAGGTCTATCTGCATGGGTTCTACGTCTGTAGACTTATTCGCCTCAGGATGGACTTCATCAGAACGATGGGCCATGGAACAGGGTATTCCGGACTGATACTGCAATCAAGTATTTCGCCTTTCCATCTTACGTTCCTGCAACCAATACTCTAGGTTCAATGCTTGATCCATCAGTTCCTTCAGGGATTCTAATTGAGGAGAATGCACCAATTCATCCTTTATTTCCTCTTGCAGTCCCCGATGAAACAGAGTTACAATAATGAGTTCCACCCAAGTGGTCTCAACTATTTAAATCGTGTTATGTATTGCAATACATCCTGTTTGCCTTGCTGTATATCGCGTAATGCTTCTTCAACAGCAGCCTCTAGCTCCGGTCATTCAAACATCTGTTTAAAGAGTCTAAGAAAGGCAGTAGATACCAAGGGGGTCGCCCTAGTTAGAGTGGGGCCAGACAAGGCACTGATCAGGTAACCCACCTTGGCTTTGTCAGATGAAAATTGGAAGGGTTGAAAGGCAAAGAAGAGTGTCAAAGAGTCAAAAATTCCTTTACTTTATGTGGGTCTCCGGAATATCGTTGTGACGTGGTAGACACAGGAGGTATATCCATCGGTCGAGAAGTAAAGGCTTGCCGTAGTGCAGTATTCTCAGCGCCAAGTTGTTGTAATTCTTGGTCTTTTTGTTGCACAGTATGAAGCATGGATTGTTCATTCTCTATGACATATTCATGTGGCCCCTCCATAGTCTTGATGCAACACTGGTTTCTTGGGCATTGCAATCTGTCACAGTCTGCATGTCTCTTATTGCCATAGGCTGCAGTACTTAGAGGGACGCCTGGTTTCTTACTGGTTCTGGACTGGCCAAGATAAGGTCGACCCCTTCTAGTAGCTATGATGCTGCTGACTGGAAAAATGCCAAGGCAGACTGTACCCTCCAGAAGAAGTCCCAGAGGAAAAACCCAAGTAATGGTAAAAAAAGAAACTTTATCACAGGACCTCCTGAAAAAGAGGAAAAAACTAAGGAAAAGGCAAAAATAGAACTGAATTCAGCAGGGAAAAAAGCAGGAGCGAGTCGACAACTGGAAATAGGAGTGAGGATCACCACCAAGACGGAAGTGTTTTCAACGTAAAGAAGGAGGGAACTGCAGTGCTTATATACCATGAAACAGGAAGTGATAAAACAGGAAAAATATGCGACACCATCTTGGATTGAGAAAAGCCACATACAAATAAATGAGAAAAGAAAACAAGTAGAAAAGGAAAAGGAGCAAGGCATGCTGGGAAGACAACCACCACAGAAGAAGACAATATGGACATCCAAGAAGACAGAAAACATGAAGAAAGAAGAAAAAAGAAGAAATTAAAAAGGACAAGAGTAAGGTAAGTGGGCAGGGAAAGTCAGGGAGGCTGCCAGGGGCCGTGGCATGATCTGGAGCATGAAATGTGCCTCCTGGGCCACACCGCAGCACAAAATGCCAAAAAGTTTTAAAAAACAGGCTTCAGCAGTTCCGGCGTCTGGAAATGCGGAATGCCGGCATGACTGTGGCCCAAAAAAGGGATGCTGCAGTAGTTCGTGGTGTGACACTATCCTCCATGTTGAGCACCTCTCACATTCTCTTAAGAAAAAACAGATTTGGGGACAAATGAATAAAATATGTAACTTACTGCTACATGTACAAAGGTTTTTATCAGCCGCAAACAGTCTCGATCACAAAATCAGCCCATGTGTGACCTCTAAAAACCATTGGGGGTTGTATAAACCCTATTTTGTGATTTGGTAACCAA
The DNA here is from genome assembly GCF_031143425.1 of Pleurodeles waltl. Taxonomy (NCBI): domain Eukaryota; kingdom Metazoa; phylum Chordata; class Amphibia; order Caudata; family Salamandridae; genus Pleurodeles; species Pleurodeles waltl. The sequence continues at coordinate 760,952,848 of NC_090450.1, forward strand.
TTACCAAATCGCAAAATAGGTTTGTGATTTGGTATTAGGAAGGGCCGTGTTGAGGGTGCCCAATCCAAATAGCGACTCGCAGGGGGATATATGAATGTTTTGCAACCAAACTGCTATCGCAGAACATTCACATTTACCACCAACTTCAAGTTGATGGTAAACCATTCGCAAATGGGACCCCTTCCACTTTGTGAATGTGGGTGCAAACATTTTCTAAGAGCAGACAGTGGTCCCACGGTCCACTGCCTACTCTTAAAAAATTAAAAAAAAACTTTTCATTTTTGTTTCTGAAATGCATTCCATTTTCCTTTAAGGAAAATGGGCTGCAAAAAAAAAAGCTTTATTTAAAAAGCAATCAAAGGAATGATGGTCTGCTGACTCCTGCAGGCCACTATACCTGTGATTTCAGGCCAATCTAATGGTTTGCAAACTGTGACCTACCTCATGAATATTAATGAGTTAGGTCTATTTGTGACCCACTGTGAATCACTAAATGGGTCTGAGACACAGTAGTACATCGCTGTTTGCAACTTCCTAATTATAAATCACAAAGGTTCACAATTAAGAAGATAAAAACATGATTCTTTGTACATGTGGCCCTTAAATCTTCAGCTTACCATTTATAAATTTAATGCACCCATCATTACATCTTATAGATGAGGAGCATGTCTACCTCTCATTCTTGAGTTTGCATAATAGCACTTTTGTCCATCCTTTTTTTCTCCATAGAGCGCTGCTCGCTTACAAGCCACACTTTTACAATCAATATGAAAGAACATTTGTAATAAATGTATGCAATTCATTTACTTTATTATTTAACATAAAAGGTAAGCTAAATAAAGTTCTTAACTTTTCCCTATACTTTGCCACAGGGAGACTCGACAGTCGAGGTGGAGATATCCCTATGGTAAAGTATAGGGAGATTGAAAAACATATGGATATGCTAAATATTAATGTAAATTAATTGTTTATATATTTTAAATGTTGGGAAAAACTATGGAAAATAATATTGATTTTAAACCGTAATTCATTATAATATAATAAATAAAATATAATACTGTTTTCATTAATTCCTTCGCTGCCAGGCCTTTTCCCCCTCAGGTGCCAAGCCTTTTTTTGGCTATTTGGGGCAGTTTGCGCTTAGGCCCTCATAACTTTTTGTCCACATAAGCTACCCATGCCAAATTTGTGTCCTTTTTTTCCCAATATCGTAGGGATTCTAGAGGTACCCAGACTTTGTGGGTTCCCCTAAAGGAGACCAAGAAATTAGACAAAATAAAGTGAAAATTTATTTTTTTTCAAAAAAATGGGAAAAAAGGGCTGCAGAAAAAAGGCTTGTGGTTTTTCCCCTGAAAATGGCACCAACAAAGGGTTTATGGTGCTAAAATCACCATCTTCCCAGCTTTCAGGAACAAGCATACTTGAATCAGAAAACCAAATTTTTCAACACAATTTTGGCATTTTACCGGGACATATCCTATTTTTACTATTTTTTGCGCTTTCAGCCTCCTTCCAGTTAGTGACAGAAATGGTTGTGAAACCAATGCTGGATCCCATAAGGCTAAACATTTCTGAAAAGTAGACAAAATTATGAATCCAGCAAGGGGTCATTTGTGTAGATCCTACAAGGGTTTCATACAGAAAACAACAGCTGAAATAAAAAAATATTGAAACTGAGGTGAAAAAAACTGCAATTTTCCTCTACGATTTACTCTGTAACTTTTTCCTGCGATGTCAGATTTTTGAAAGCAATATACCGTTACGTCAGCTGGACTCTTCTGGTTGCGGGGATATATAGGGCTTGTAGATTAATCAAGAACCCTAGGTACCCCAAGCCAATAAATGAGCAGCACCTTGCAATGGGTTTTCATTCTATACCTGGTATACAGCAATTAATTTGCTGAAATATAAAAAGTGAAAAACTTTGTATTTCCAAAAAGGCCACAAGATAAGGTGTTGAGAAGCAGTGGTTATTTGCACATCTCTGAATTCTGGAGTCCCCATACTAGCATATGAATTACAGGGCATTTCTCAAATAGATGTCTTTTTTACACACTGTCTTACATTTGGAAGGAAAAAATGTAGAGAAAGACAAGGGACAATAACACTTGGTTTGCTGTTCTGTGTTCCCCCAAGTCTCCCGATAAAAATGGTACCTCACTTGCGTGGGTAGGCCTAGCGCCTGCGACAGGATATGCCCCAAAACACAACGTGGACACATCACATTTTCAGAAAAGACAACAGAGCTGTTTTTTACAAAGTGCCTAGCTGTGGATTTTGGCCTCTAGCTCAACTGGCACCTGGGGAAACTTAGCAAACCTGTGCATTTTTGAAAACTAGACACCTAGGGGAATCCAAGAAGGGGTGACTTGTGGGGCTCGGACCAGCTTCTGTTACCCATAATCCTTTGCAAACCTCTAAATTTGGCCAAAAAAACACTTTTTCCTGTCATTTCGGTGACAGAAAGTTCTGAAATCTGAGAGGAGCCACAAATTTCCTTCCACCCAGCATTCCCCCAAGTCTCCTGATAAAAAATGGTACCTCACTTGTGTGGGTAGGCCTATCGCCCGCGACAGGATATGCCCCAAAACACGACGTGGACACATCACATTTTCAGAAAGAAAGAGCTGTTTTATACAAAGTGCCTAGCTGTGGATTTTGGCCTCTAGCTCAGCCAGCACCTGGGGAAGCCTAGCAAACCTGCGCATTTTTTAAAACTAGACACCTAGGGGAATCCAAAATGGGGTGACTTGTGGGGCTCGTACCAGGTTCTGTTACCCAGAATCCTTTGCAAACCTCAAAATGTGGCAAAAAAAACACTTTTTCCTGTCATTTCGGTGACAGAAAGTTCTGGAATCTGAGAGGAGCCACAAATTTCCTTCCACCCAGCGTTCCCCCAAGTCTCCCGATAAAAATGGTACCTCACTTGTGTGTGTAGGCCTAGCGCCCGCAACAGGATATGCCCAAAAACACAACGTGGACACATCACATTTTCAGAAAGAAAACAGCTGTTTTTTACAAAGTGCCTAGCTGTGGATTTTGGCCTCTAGTTCAGCCGGCACCTGGAGAAACCTACAAAACCTGTGCGTTTTCGAAAACTAGAGACCTAGGGGAATCCAAGATGGGGTGACTTGTGGGGCTCTGACCAGGTTCTGTTACCCCGAATCCTTTGCAAACCTCAAAATGTGGCTAAAAAAAACACATTTTCCTCACATTTTGGTGACAGAAAGTTCCGGAATCAGAGAGGAGCCACAAATTTCCTTACACCCAGCGTACCCCCAAGTATCTTGATAAAAATGATACCTCACTTGTGTGGGTAGGCCTAGCGCCCGCGACAGGAAATGCCCCAAAACGCAACGTGGACACATCACATTTTTTTAAAGAAAACAGAGGTGTTTTTTGCAAAGTGTCTACCTGTAGATTTTGGCCTCTAGCTCAGCCGGCACCTAGGGAAACCTACCAAACCTGTGCATTTTTGAAAACTAGAGACCTAGGGAAATCCAAGATGGGTTGACTTGTGGGGCTCTGACCAAGTTCTGTTACCCAGAATCCTTTGCAAACCTCACAATTTGGCTAAAAAAACTAATTTTCCTCACATTTTGTCGACAGAAAGTTCACATCAGAAAGGAGCCACAAATTTCCTTCCACCTAGCGTTCCCCCAAGTCTTCCGATAAAAATGATACCTCACTTGTGTGGGTAGGCCTAGCGCCCGCGACAGGAAATGCCCCAAAACGTAACGTGGACACATCACATTTTTTGAAAGAAAACAGAGGTGTTTTTTGCAAAGTGCCTACCTGTAGATTTTGGACTCTAGCTCAGCCGGAAGCTAGGGAAACCTACCAAACTTGTGCATTTTTGAAAACTAGAGACCTAGAGGAATCCAAGATGGGGTGACTTGTGGGGCCACGAATTTCCTTCCACCCAGCGTTCCCCCAAGTCTCCCGATAAAAATGATACCTCACTTGTGTGGGTGGGCCAGGTGCCTGCAACAGAATAAGGCCAAAAACTTGTAGAGATAGAGGGGATAGCACAGCAAGTTGATAAGGACATATTCTTCTTTTATACATCTTTAGGCTGACTCTGCTTTGGGGACCCACACAAGTGAAGTGTCATTTTACTTGGGAGACTGAGGGGAACGCTGGGGAGTAGGAATATTGTGCTGGAGCGGTGATTGTACAAACAAAAGTCAGGAAAATATGCTTTTTTAAGCAAATTTTGCGGTTTGCAGAGGCATCTGGGTAAGAAAATGTTGGGGGATCCACGCAAGCCACATCTCCCTGCACTCCTTGGGGTGTCTAGTTTTAAAAAATGTCTGGGTTTGGCAGGTTTCCCTAGATGAAGGCTGCACCCAGACCAAAAACATAGGTGGCCCCTCCCCCCCAAACACAGGTAGTTTTGTAATATATCATTTTGATGTGTCCACATACATCTGTGATGTGCCAAACACTAAATTGTGAAAAGAAACGCACTTAGGTTATGTGAAAATGACCCATCACCCACCAACCAAGTTGGTGGCATGCTTCATCATCGGGGTCCCACCTGAGACACCTACTGTGTCTCAAGTGTGCTGTGACGCCTGATTACAGCGGAGCAGGTTTTGTCATTTGTACCACACATACTGGTTGGATTTGGCACGAGGGTGAGTGATGGTTCAGTAGATCAAATTTTATTAACAAGAGATTTCACAAAAGTGAAATGCACTGGTAATAACTGAAAGGACAAAAAACTGAACCAATGACTCACAGCTCGTGAGCTGTAATCCACCGCTTTACAGTCCATTCACACACCTTTCATACATGACATGCACAAGACCATTCACTCTGCCAGCCACGGGCCCAGCACAAGACTCGCATTGACAGACAGCGCCCGTCAAGGGCCCACTACTTTCATACACCCACATGCCTGATACAGCAATCACACCAGCTGATGAGTGTATGGACTGGCGTTTGGTTGGCACCGCCAGCCAAGCGCCACCCCACCCACACCGCCAGCCAAGCCCCACCCCATGCACACCGCCAGCCAAGCGCCACCCCACGCACAAAGCCAGCCAAGCGCCACCCCAAGCACACCCCCAGCCAAGCCCCACCCCACGCATACCGCCAGCCAAGCGCCACCCACGCACACCGCCAGCCAAGCGCCACCCCTCCAAAACCCCAGCCAAGCGCCACCCCACCCACACTGCCAGCTAAGCCTCACCCCATGCACACCGCCAGCCAACCGCCACCCCAAGCGCACCGCCAGCCAAGCCCCACCCCACGCACACCGCCAGCCAAGCGCTACCCCACGCACACCGCCAGCCAAGCGCCACCCCAAGCAAACCGCCAGCCAAGCGCCACCCCACACATACCATCCCTTTTTTTTTTTAAACAACAAAGAAACCACTAATCATAAATAAGTACAAAACTACAAACACAAAAGCTCTAACTGAATACATGACTAATGCCAACCGTGAAACTGAACATATAAAAATATAAAACAGCAGTTTACGCTCACAGAATTTCCCAATAATTCTTCTGTGTGTGGTAGCTCCTGAAACAGCCACCCACACACAGCCCAGGGTTTGAAGGACAATCAGGGCAGTACATCCTAGTCTCCTTCCTGATACCTCTTCGAGCACAGACTCTACATCTCTTAGCAGGAAAGTTTTTTTTGGCTGTGGGAGGAATGTGCTCAGCAAAGTGACGATCTTTCAATCTAGCCACATCCTCCACCACTGCTTCTCTAGGAACTCTTGCCTGTTCCAGCACAACAAGGCTAGGTATGATAGACTCCTGAAATTTCACAAATGTCATCCTTGACTCTGGAGAACTATCCTTGAACACAACAAAAGCATTAAAAGTTGCCAAGTGGAACAAGTGAACCGCTTATTTCTTATACCAAACATAAGACTTACGAGCAGCAGTGTAAGGTTCTAACCTCTGATCTACTCTATCAACACCACACATGTGCTTATTATAGTCTAAGATGCACACAGGTTTGCGCACTTCGGCAACCTGACCTCAAACAGCCACAGGTGAAGTACTCTCATCATGGATGGTGCTTAACATGTATACATCCCTCTTGTCTACAAATTTCAGAGCTAGCAGCTCATCATTCCGCAAGGCACTGCACTGTCCCTTCTCAAGTTTTTTACAGACAAGCTCTCTTGGATAGCCTTTCTGATTAGAGCGGATTGTGCCACAAGCAACAATGTCCACTCTGAACAACTCCTTGAACAACTGAACTCCAGTGTAGAAGTTATCTACATATAAATGGTGACCTTTGTTAAACAGTCGTCTACCAAGTTCCCACACAATTTTCTCACTAACTCCAAAAGTGGGTGGACAACCAGAGGGGTCAATATTGGAATCCCTACCAGTGTAGACCCGGAAATTATAAACATATCCTGTACTACTTTCAGACAGCATATACAATTTAATTTCATACCGTGCCCTCTTGCTAGGAATGTACTGCCTAAAAACCAAACGACCCTTGAACAGGACCAAAGACTCATCTACAGATATTTCTTTGCCTGGAACATAAATCTCTGAAAACCGATCTACCAAATGATCAAGGACAGGCCTAATCTTAAAAAGAAGGTCAGAATCAGGATGATCTTGTGGCAAAGCTAAAGCATTATCTACAAAATGCAACATCCGAAGAAGAAGCTCATACCTGTTACGACTCATGATGGCAGGAAATATAGCAGTTGCCATCAAGAAAATAGTAGACCAATATGAAGACAGCGATGGCTTCCTTATCAGCCCCATCAAAAAAGTTAAACCCAAGAACTTTTTCTACTCTTCCAGATTTGTGTGAATCCACCGGCTAGCTCTAGAGAGTGGCCTAAGTCTGGCAGTGTTGTCCCTCAAAAACTGCTCTGCATACAAATTAGTCTGCTCAACAATCTCTTCCAAAAATATATCGTCCATAAACAACTCAAAAAAGTTGACGGGCAAAAGGTTTTCCGTATTAACTCGACACCCTGGAAATCCAGTAAACACAGGCAACTGTGGCTGCTCCATGTTTGGTGCAACTCACGTGTCAGGTCTTCCAATGGGAAGCCTTTCAGCCGCTGGCTCCTGCACCATCGGCACCTCACTGTTCTCCTCTAAAACAGGCCCTTCATCAGCACTGACAGTGGCTTCATCATCAGATGATTAATCTCTGACAGAAAATTCACTTCCAGAATCCTGCACTTCCTCCTCTGCCTCAGATGCAGTCAGTCTCATATTCACGGTCAGAAGATGATTCAAAAAGCACACTAACAACCTGCTGAGCGGTCATCCTACGGCTAGCCATGATCCTTCCTACAAAAATCAACTGGACAAATACACCACCAACAAGCAGCACTGTGTAAGATAAGTAACAAAGTGTAGCTTTATCACTAAGAGTTATAAACTCAAAAACTATACTGCTCACTTGCCTGAAAAAGCTTGACTCACCAGCAACTACTCTGCACAGCCACAGCAATCACCAATGATATCCCACTAAAAAGAGGAAAAAAAAGCAAATTAGACATAAGACAACACAATAATCATTGTGCATAAATCTAAGGACAATTTCACACACAATCCTGCATTCAGTACACCACCTACAAACATGTCATTCATGCATGGCAACAATACTCACTTGGAGTAAATGTATTTTCTTACCTAAAACATGCAACTACGCAAACCACAGGACAACTACTGCCAAAACTGCAACAAGCCACAGCAAAGTCAGCAAAAGCTTTGAACTAGAACAAAAAGGAGAAAAACTGTTATTATCATAAAAGCAAATACTTCGCCAGTTGACAAACACTCCGCCACCAACCATTTTTTAATGTTCCCTTGTGTCTAGTGTTCTCTGCTTGGGGGAAGATGGGCCTAAAAAAAAATAGGCCAATCTACCCCCAAGGGGGGGCAGAAATCGCCCAGATTACATTGCTCCCTTTGGGGGGGCGACCCTTGTCCAAGGGGCCACACCCCCACACAAAGCACACACACACACATATAGTTTCCCTGGCGCTATGGGGATTCTGCCCCCCTTGGGGGCAGAAAGGCCTAAAAAAAATAGGCCTTTCTGCCCCCAAGGGGGGCAGCACTACCCAATAATACATACGACCCCTGGGGGCGACCCTTGCACAAGGGGCCACCCCCAACACACAAAAAAAAAAACAACAATAAAATCCCTGGTGTCTAGTGGCTTATTGCCCCCCTTGGGGGCAGATCGGCCTATAAATAAGGCCAATCTGCCACCAAGGGGGGCAGAAATGGAGATAAATACATTGCCCCCCCAAGGGGAGCGACCCTTGCCCAAGGGGCCACACCCCCACACAAAGCACACATACACACATATAGTATCCCTGGCGCTATGGGGATTCTGCCCCCCTTGGGGGCAGAAAGGCCTAAAACAAATAGGCCTATCTGCCCCCAAGGGGGGCAGAACTACCCAATAATACATATGGGCCCCTTGGGGTGACCCTTGCCCAAGGGGCCGCCCCCCAATGCAAAAAAAAAAAAGCAACAATAAAATCCCTGGTGTCTAGTGGCTTTCTGCCCCCCGGGGCAGATCAGCCTAAAAATAAGGCCAATCTGCTCCAGCGATAAATACATTGGTCCCCCTGGGGGAGTGACCCTTGCCCAAGGGGCCATCCCACAACACAAAGCACACATGCACACATAATATCCCTGGCGCTATTGGGATTCTGCCCCAAGACCTAAAAAAAATAGGCCTATCTGCCCCCAAGGGGGGCAGATCTGCCCAAAAATACATGTGGGCCCCTGGGGGCGACCCTTGCCCAAGGGGCCGCCCCCCACCACAAAAAAAAAAACAACAATAAAATCCCTGGTGTATAGTGGCTTTCTGCCCCCCTTAGGGACAGATCGGCCTAAAAATAAGGCCAAAATGCCCCCAAGGGGGGCAGAAATGACGAAAAATACATTTGCCCCCAAAGGGAGCGACCCTTGCCCAAGGGGTCGCTCCCCCACACTATAAACACACACACATACAGAAATCCCTGGTGTCTAGTGGGCATTCCTGCTGCCCGATCGCATCGCGATCGGGCAGCAGGAATGCTCAAAGAGACATCGAGGGAAAGGAAAACCCTTTCCTTTCCCTCAATGCAGAGGCATCCCCCCCGCACGAAGGTGAAAAACTCACCTTCTCCTTTAGACGCGCTGGAAGCAAATGGCTTCCAGTGTGTCTTTCCCCCTTTATGAAATCAGCGCGCGATCTCGAGCTGATATCATGGGGGGTGGGGAGGTGGGTGTGAAAGGGGAAGCGATTCACCTTTCAGCCCTGGCCTGGAGGGGTGGGGGGGCAGCCCTCGGGGGAAGCTCTAGCGCTTCCCCCGACGGCCAGTCCCAGGACGTAATGGTTGCGTCCATGGCGCCACACGGGTGCCGCCATGGACGTAACCATTACGTCCATGGCGGGGAAGGGGTTAAAAACAAATCCCAGCCTAAACTAAAAAATATTTTGTACTGTGCATTAATAATTAATGAGGTGATGCATAGCATTCATTAAAATAACTTTATTTTTAAAAACAATATATTTGCATTAATTTATAAATTAAAACAGGTTGTTGAAGTATTTCATAAATAAATAACATATATTTTGTTTTTGGATTTTTTTAACATTAAATTATATATTAGTGATAAATTAAGCCATTTAAATAATGTAATTTAATTTAACAATATTTCCCAACTTTCAAAATCCCTATTGCTATTATTTTTTTAATTGGAGGGTGTTGCAGTATCAGTGGGTGGCCATGTGTGGTGCTGGACTTATAGCTGTTTCTTTTTTGAGATGTGTAACCTACAATAGTAAATTTGGCTCCATCCCCATTTTCATGGGGTGGGGACATGCAAGTCCACACTTCTGAGTAATTTCACACAAGAATTTTGGGATTTTCCAAAAGTAGTCAAGTTACTTGAAAGCATAAAAGTAAATTACATATGTTAATTGCTCATAATTGTAAGTTACCTTTGTGAATATGTCTGTGTCTCATGCACCATGAAACATGCGCCCCATCTGCAAATTGCTTCGGTGCCTTGTCAAGGGTAGTAAGCACTATATAAATTTACAATGCAATATGATGCAATACAATTAGAGTCCTTTATAGACCAAGAGCAGAGTTTCAGATTCAAGTTGCAGTAATTCTAAATAGTGGTGGGCATGACTTGCATAACAGCCATGCGTTATTTTGGTTTTTTTTGGGAGGAGAGGCTATGTTATGTATTACAGACTACTAATCCTGTGCCTCTCCTTAGGGGTCAAAATTAGGGGCAGATGATTCTGGCCCTTATATAGAATACAATTATATATGGGTAAAAATTGGTTTGTTTTGCTCTCTCTGTCACCTCATCTATTTCATGCCACTAACAGCCTCCCCATAATTCACTGTTTAATCAAAAGGCTCAATACACTTTCTGTTCCATCTGACATGTTTGATAAATTATCTGAGTACACAAGAAGCTTGAAAATAGGTGTCCTTTTCTATGTCAAAATATACTTTAAGAATATATGTATAAACGAATTGGCCAAATCTTTGGTTGTCAAAACTGTTGATTATACGCATAGGCATAAAATTAAGTGAGGTTGTTTCAAACAATTCTTATATGCTACTACTGTTACATACCCTAAAAATGAAAATGTGTCATTAATGAGCAGGTTAGGTAAAACCTTCAAATCACCCCTACTGCCAATGAAGTGTGCAACAATGGAGAAAGTGGTCATCGACCAAGAAATTTAGTGCCAGATGTACGCAAGAAACGAATACTGATTCACAATTCATTATATGCACTGAGTCCAAAGTTATGAATCGTTATTTGGTATATACGAATGTTATCATCTGCGGCCTTCGATACGGTTGGCCATGACACCCTAATTCAAAGACTCTACAAAGCCGGCATAGAAGGGACTGTTCTCGATTGGATTAAATCCTACCTTCAAAACAGAACTAACATTATCTACTCTACCCCCTTCTCATCCAAACCGTACCTCACAAAAGCAGTAGTCCCCCAAGGATCAATCATCTCACCTTTGCTTTTCAACAACTGCATGATATCATAACCAGAGCTGATCAATGATTTTCAACTCAAATGCTACAACTATGCAGAAGACACACAAATACTACTTAAATTGGAATGCCACAAAGAAATTAAAAACTCACAAATCTTTAGTTGCCTCAGAACCGTTGATCAGTGGATTACTTGGAGCCATCACAAACTAAGGTGGTCATTACAACATTGGCGGTAAAAGGTGCTTACCGCCGTGCAGAAGACCGCCAATACACCGCCTCGGCTGCGGAATTCCGCCACAGCTATTATGACACACAGCTCGGAATCCGCCGAAATTCAGACACCCACACAACTCCGCCACACCAAAGGTCAGTGATAAACTGGCGATAACAAAACCTCCACCTCCACGCCAACAGAAACACGCCCATGCTATTACGACACACGAATCCACACAGCGGTCTTTCAACCGTGGTATTCCATTGGCGGTACACACCACCGCGCTCAAAATACACACACTTCTACAAAACACCGCCACATTGGACATTTCGAAATACACATACCTGATACACGTACACACACCACTCCCACACACCCAATACTATATAAAACACACACCCACATCACCCACAAACCCCAGTGACAAAAATTGAGAATGAAGGCCAGAGAGAGAGCACAGAATAGACAATCCCATCACACAGAGGCACACAACACCATCAGCCACACAACATCCATGCAGCAAACACCACACACCACTACACATCACCACACTCATCACCACATACACCACCCCACACATCACACACACCACCCCATGTCACGCCAAAGACACCCCGCTTCTCTGAGGAGGAGCTCAGGGTCATGGTGGAGGAAATCTTCCGGGTAGAGCCACAGCTATTTGGCTCACAGGTACAGCACACATCAATAGCCAGGAAGATGGAGCTATGGTGCAGAATAGTTGACAGGGTCAACGCAGTGGGACAGCACCCAAGAAATAGGGAGGACATCAGAAAGAGGTGGAACGACCTACGGGGGAAGGTGCGTTCAACGGTCTCCAGGTACAACATCGCGGTGCAGCGGACTGGCGGCGGACCCTCACCTCCTCCCCCACAACTAACAACATGGGAGGAGCAAGTCTTGACCATCATGCATCCAGAGGGCCTCGGAGGAGTCGGTGGAGGATGGGACACTGGTAAGTCAAATCTTAAATATCATATCCCCACCCTACCTGCATGCTCTCACACCCCCACCCTCACCCCCTCCCCTATCACTCCAACTCCTCACTAATGTACTAATAACACAAACACCCATCCCAACACAAAGCCCTGCATGACACAACTAAGCATGGTCACCCCTCACTAAAGCATGCTCACTGCACATACCCAGAACAACCCCCTAACCATCATCAAACAAACCCACACACAGGAATGCTTGCACTGGGGTACACAAACACCCACCCATTGCACACCATTACACACACACATGCAAAACTCTTGCTCTTATGCCCCTGCAGGAACCCAAAGGACCGTCACCACACCAGAGGGTCCAGAAAACACCCCTCCACCCCCAGAAGAGGCCCACAGTGACGATAGCAGCTCTGCCCTACTAGATCCTGATGACCAGCCCGGACCATCGTGGGCCTCGGGACAGTCGGTTCCCCTTGCACAGGCACAGCCAAACACTGACCTTCCACCCTCTGGTAACACCAGCACGGCACCCACCCAGCGGGCCCATACCTCCCTACCCAGGACAGGTCAATCAGCGGTGTGTCCACCACTACAGGGAACCCAGGATAACCCACCACCCCAACAACAACAGGGACCTGGGGGCAGTGGTAGTGAGCACACGGTCCAGGGGACGGAGGCACAGGAACACAGGGGAACTGGGAGGGCTGCTGTGCGACAGGGGGCGGACAGGCCAAGGGAACCCACTCTCCACAAGGCCCTATCCTCCATCATGGGAGCATACCACCACTCCCAGGAGACGATGGCGACGGTCCTGGACAAGTTGCAGGAGACCCTGCACCTGCAGGAGGAACAGTATTTGGGGTTCAGGGAGGAGCTCAGGACCATCAGCTCCGCCTTGGGCACCATCGTAGGGGTGCTGAAGGACATACAGAACACCATGAGGGACACCGTGGCACTCCAAGGGACCCCTGACACTAGCCAGGACGATGAACTGCCCATCACCTCCGTCGGCGCTAGTGGACAGGACGCCCCGCCACAGGACCACCACACCAGCACCCCACCCCCTGCAGATGGAGAACCACCCTGCAAGCGGTCCCTGAGATCCAGGAACAGGACAGAGCAAGATGGCAAGACCCCCGCCAGGAAATGAGACCACCCTGTTTGTCCTCCCATTGTCCCACCTTGTTACCCTGTCCATACTTAAACTGCCCCAGCTCCACTTCCTATGCCCAGATGGGCAGTGCACTTGTGAGACTAATAGAATGGACTCTGCCATGGACATTCCTCCACCATCACCCCTCACCATTTTACCACCCCCTCCAATAATTAGCACTTCAATAAACACCCTTGAAACACAAAACAATCTGGAGTCAGTCTGTGATTTAGTAAATATGTATTATCAATGACAGTGTGATAATGCCTTTCCTATTGTAAAGCTAACATACCTATGTCACACATCACACGTCCTTGAAGGATGCAAGCAGATGACACGTTGGTAACCACACCTGTGAAACAGTAATCGAAAGGTACAACTCAGTTACCAAATAGTGGTTGAAACCGACAGACAGGATAGAGGTAGACGTGTGAAAGTTAATGTAATGTTAAACATGAAAATGTTCTCACCTGTGTGTCACTGGAAATATTGCCGTATGACTGACTCCCTGTTGTCGTTTTCTTCTTCCTCAGCTTCCTCCTCATCACTGTCCACAGGCTCCACAGCTGCTACAACACCGTCATCTGGATCATCCTCCTGCAGAAAAGGCACCTGGCGTCGCAAAGCCAAATTATGGAGCATGGAGCAGGCGATGATGATCTTGCACACCTTCTTCGGTGAGTAGAATAGGGATCCACCTGTCATATGTAGGCACCTGTACCTGGCCTTCAGGAAGCCAAAGGTGCGTTCGATCACCCTCCTAGTCCGCCCATGGGCCTCATTGTACCGTTCCTCTGCCCTGGTCCTGGAATTCCCCACTGGGGTCAATAGCCAGGAAAGGTTGGGGTAAACAGAGTCCCCCAATAGCCATACACGGTGCCTCTGGAGTTGAGCCATCATATCAGGGATGCTGCTATTCCGCAGGTTGTAGGCGTCATGCACTGATCCAGGGAACATAGCATTTACCTGGGAGATGTACTGGTCTGCCAAACATACCATCTGTACATTCATCGAATGATAACTCTTCCGGTTCCTGTACACCTGTTGCTTCCTGTGGGGGGGGACCAGAGCTACATGGGTCCAATCAATGGCACCCATGATGTTAGGGATATGTCCCAGGGCATAGAAGTCACCTTTAACTGTAGCCAAATCCTCCACCTGAAGGAAAATGATGTAGCTCCTCATGTGTTTCTGCAGGGCAGACAACACTCTGGACAACACGTTGGAAAACATAGGCTGGGACATCCCTGATGCCATGGCCACTGTTGTTTGAAATGACCCACTTGCTAGGAAATGGAGCACTGATAGCACCTGCACTTGAGGGGGGATTCCTGTGGGATGGCGGATTGGTGACATAAGGTCTGGCTCCAACTGGGTACACAGTTCCTGGATTGTGGCACGGTCAAACCTGTAGGTGATGATTAAATGTCGCTCCTCCATTGTCAACAGGTCCACCAGCGTTCGGTACACCGGAGGATTCCACCATCTCCTCACATGTCCCAGCTGACGGTGCCTAGGAAGGACAACAGCAACCACAGAGTCAAGCAACTCAGAGGTATGTACCCACAGTCTACACAGAACACGAAACAAAATCCAAAAAGTTGTCTGTATGTGTGTTGAGTCCAGGCCTAGGTATGTGTGACACAGTAGAAAATGAAGCCATGTGGGCCCCTGAAATGGCGGCTGCCTGACCTCTAAACTGGGACAATGGGATGTGAGGTAACTGCGCTGGCGTTGTACACCGTCGCGGTAGGCGGTCGAAGACCGAGGCGCAATGCTGCAGTGGTTAACATTGGACCCTATGGGTACCAGTAACCAATGACGAAGTGCGCCGGCGGTGATGATACACAACGCCGCGGACGTCACCGCCGCGGACGTCACCGCCATTTTCTAGCTGTTGAATCACTCGATAGCTGATCTTCGACAGTAGAGGACCTACACTGCAAGTGCTGCTGTGACCTCGGTCTGGAAGAGACAATGGCACGTGCGTCTCCCCCAGTACACGCTACTCTACGGTCCTCCAGACCAACAGGTGAGTACATGGGGTTCAAGTTGTATGGGCTATGCCTGGGTGGAGAGGGCTGGATGTAAGAAGGAAGGGGGCAGAGTTTTGCGAGCATGAAGGACTGTGAATGCATGTGCCACATGGCAAGGGTAGGGATTTGGGCCACTCACTTCGAGGGTGCAGTTGCTAATGACTTCTCTTCTTCCCCTGTACATGTCATGTAGGTCAGCGCCCACCAGAAGAAGGATATTTGGCGTGCCATCGCCAAGGACGTCCGGACCCTGGGGGTCCACTAGAGACGGAGCACCCACTGCCGTAAAAGATGGGAGGACATTCGCCGCTGGAGCAAGAAGATGGCGGAGGCTCAGCTGGGGATGACCTCCCAACGTGGGAGGGGTGCCCGTCGCACCATGACCCCCCTGATGTTCAGGATCCTGGCGGTGGCCTACCCTGAGTTGGATGGGCGCATGAGGGCATCACTGCAGACACAAGGGGGTGAGTACACTCTCATTCTGCTGACTTTGCGCGCAGTGGAGGGGTCTGGGGGGGAGGAGGGCTGTGGGTTTCCCTAGGCCAGGGCGAGTTCCGTAGGCTAGGCCCCTCTGTAATGCAGGCCATGTGGCACTGCACCCCACCTCTGTAGAGTGCCAAGTACAGGTATACATGCCCCTGTG
Organism: Pleurodeles waltl; assembly: GCF_031143425.1. Lineage (NCBI taxonomy): Eukaryota > Metazoa > Chordata > Amphibia > Caudata > Salamandridae > Pleurodeles > Pleurodeles waltl. Next base: position 760,968,850 of record NC_090450.1, read on the forward strand.
TCATCTATGTGTGCAGATGTCTACCATAGCCATGTAGCCCATATCCCAGGAACTGCATCTGTAGAGCCTAAGAGGGCGGCGTAGTGCTGGGGGCTGCTGTGTCTGTATTGTCCGCCAACGGTAGCGGTAAGCCATGCACTCAACCTGTCTTTCTTCTGTTTCCCCACCCCTTTTTGTGCTCTCCCTGTTCTTTTGTGCATCAGCATCATCAGCGGAGGTACAGGGGCACCGGAGCACGAGGGGGCTGCATCCCACATGGCCATGGAGGGCCACAACACGGACTCAGAATACACCAGTGGGATGGAGGGCGAGGGGAGTTTCACGGCGGTCACCGGATCAGCAACCAGCGACACGGACTCGTCCTCCGATGGAAGCTCCCATGTGGTGGCGGCACCATCTGTGCCCCCCACTTCTACAGGTACAGCCGCCACCACCCCTACCAGCACCGCCCTCCCAGCATCCCCTCAGCCTTCGCCCCGTGCCCGCTCATCCAGGAGGGTGGGCATCACCTTCGCCCCAAGCATCTCAGCCCCTGCCCCTGTCACCCCTGCTGCCCTCAGGGAGGAGGGCATTGACCTCCTCAGGTCACTCACTGTTGGGCAGTCTACCATTGTGAATGCAATCCAGGGTGTAGAAAGGGAGTGCATTCCTGGAGGGCATTCATTCTGGTCAGGCTGCCCATCATCGAACCCTGCAATCTCTGGCCTCAGCACTGATGGCAGCCATTGTCCCTGTGTCTAGCCTCCCCCTCCAACTTCCTCCACCCAGACCCAATCCCCTGTACCTCAGCCTATCCCAAGTACAGCCTGCACACACATCAGCACACAAGGGCAGCTCAGACAAACATAGGCACCACACATCCCACAGGCACTCACATAAGCATCACCCACATACAGACACAGCAACATCCACTGCCTCCAATGTGTCCCCCTCCTCATCGTCTCCCTCCTCCCTCCCAGTGTCGTCCACACTCTCACCTGCATGCACTACCACTACAGCCACTTAGACTTGCACCAGAACACCCTGCACCACACCCTGCTCACCTGCACTCACCACCCCCACTACCATTTACACGTCCCCTGTGTCCTCTCCCAGTGTGTCTCTGACGCCCGCTTCCAAAGTACACAAACGCGGGCACACACACACCCAACATCCATCCACCTCACGACAGCCTCCAGAACATGCACCTGCACCCAAAGCATCAAAAGTTACACCTCCTACAACCACCTCCTCTTCCTCCACTCCCAGACCCCCTCCAGCTACCCATCCCAGTGTTCGTCAGAAACTTTTCCTGAGCAACATTGACCTCTGTCCCACCACCCCCCCCCTCCAATTCATAGGTCCTGTACTAGCACCTCAGCCAAAATAAATCCGGTACCAGTGGTGCCTGTTAGAGGTATATGGAGTGCACCGGGCACCAGGGCAGCCAGTGTGACACGGAGCCAAAGCACTGCCAGTCCACCCCCTGTGAAGCACCAGAAGTTGGACAGTGCCCGATGGGAGAGGGTGAAGACTCCTGCCGGCAAAGCCGCTCACAAGGGTCCCAGGGGGGAGTGTCGAGTCAGCTGTGACTCCTCCCAAGGTGGGGAAGGGGCAGAAGAAGTCGCCAAAGTCTGGGAAGAACAGCACGGCGGAGAAGGCCGCCATACTCCCCGCTGCCCAGGACGCCACCGCCAGCCCCATCGTCACTGGTCCGGAGACCACCGCCAGAGTCAGTGCCCAGGAGGGCAGCACAGTCGTCACTGGTCCGGAGACCACCGCCTGAGTCAGTGCCCAGGAGGGCAGCACAGTCGTCACTGGTCCAGAGACCACCGCCAGAGTCAGTGCCCAGGAGGGCAGCACAACCGTCACCGGTCCGGAGACCACCGCCAGAGTCAGTGCCCAGGAGGGCAGCACAGTCGTCACTGGTCTGGAGACCACCGCCAGAGTCAGTGCCCAGGAGGGCAGCACAGTCGTCACTGGTCCGGAGACCACCGCCAGAGTCAGTGCCCAGGAGGGCCCCGGCAGCTTCAGCCCCGCTGGGCAATGAGGGACCGCCATGGCACACACCGCTGCACAGGTCAGAGACAGCAAAGTCAAGCCCCTGAAGAGGGCAAGCACCACTGAACAGGGCAAAGACCGCCATGGCAAGCACTGCTGAACAGGACAAAGACTGCCATGGCAGGCACCGCTGAACAGGGCAAGCACCGCTGAGCAGGGCAAAGACCGCCATGGCAAGCACCGCTGAACAGGGCAAGCACCGCCAACTCAAGCATCATTAGCCCACATGCGGCAAGGGCAGTGACGGAACTGGGACCGTCATGGGGAGCACGATGCACTCTGAGCACCAGTCCCCCTCCAGAACCAGTGGAGAACAGCATCCACTACCTGAGTCCTTAACAGGATGAAGCACTCTGGGCACCAATCCCCCTCCAGAACCAGTGGAGAACAGCATCCACTACCTGAGTCCTTAACAGGATGAAGCACTCTGGGCACCAGTCCCCCTCCAGAACCAGTGGAGAACAGCATCCACTACCTGAGTCCTTAACAGGATGAAGCACTCTGGGCACCAGTCCCCCTCCAGAACCAATGGACACTGTTATCGACTTGAGAGTCTGTGGCTTTGCACTCCCCAGGATGGTACAATGGGCAAACCACCCACTGCAAAGACTTGTGAGACTGTGGCTTTGCACTCCCCAGGATGGCCCAGTGGGCAAACCACCCACTGCAAAGACTTGTGAGACTGTGGCTTTGCACTCCCCAGGATGGCACAGTGGGCAAACCACCCACTGCAAAGACTTGAGAGACTGTGGCTTTGCACTCCCCAGGATACATCAATGGGCATGGAGCCTCCTCGTGGATTTGGTGTGGTGCTGTCATCTGGCTGAGGTGCCCCCCCTTCCCTTCCCCTGAGGTGCCTGTATTTCTATCTGATGCCCCTGCAGTGTTCTCTCCGTTTCTGGACAGGTATCGTGTGTGGGCCTCGCCCATGCATTTTGGGCCCAGTGGTCCCCGGACATTGAAATGTGCATACCTGCGCTACTAACCGTGATGTATATATTTGGAATGTGTATATAATTCTGTATATATGAGCTTTCTGTATTTTGATACATTACAATGGTTGTACTGAATTCCCTTTTGTCGTTGCATTCTTCTGGGGGGGGTTGGGGGTTGTTCCTGTGATGTTTGAAAATGAATTGGTGTGTGTGTTGTAGTGTGCGAGGGTCGGGGTGGGGGTGGGGGTGGGGGTGTTGCGTGTGTGTGTCCCTGACTTTTGCCTCCCCCTTCCCCTATGTCATAGGTACAGTACTCACCGTTGTCTTTGGCGCCGCCGTTGCTGATGTTCGTAGAGGAGCAGGAACACTGTCGCAGGGAGTATTTGGAGTTCCGGCTCCATGGTGCCCTCCTTCCTCGTGGAGTGTGTTAAGGTGAGTGTTTTCCCATTGCAAAAGCTGTTTCCGCCGTGTTTTTATCCACAGTGAATCCGCCCCGGAAAAGGTGGTGGATTAGCGGGTTGTGATACTATGGGTGGTACATTGTCTTCCGCCTCTCTGTTGGCGGTGACCGCTGCGCTGCTTGTCTGTACCCCCGTGGCGGGCGGTGTGTTAAAGTGTCTGTCTTTGTTGGCGGTTTCCGCCAGGGTCATAATTCCCTTCTTTTGTCCGCCGGCCTGTGTGCGGTATTACCGCAGCTTTAACACCGTCCGCCAGGGTTGTAATGACCCCCTAAATGTCTCAACAGAAATACTCATATGTGGTGACTGGAAAAATTATGACCCACTGTGCACCTGGCCTGATGATCTCAGACCTCCTCCTCAATTATCCGAGGGAGTTAAAAACCTTGGAATTACCATGGACTCCAAGTTAAAAATGAATGCACAAAATGAAACAAAGTAGCACAAACAAGCTTCAGCACATTGAAGACTCTGCAACGCATCTTCTCCCACCTTGGATTTCCACACAAGGTGCAGGCTACTATCTTTCTTGAACTATCCAAACTGGATTATGCCAATGGGCTCTACCATTGATCATCTCTATTATGAAGAAAAAACACAACGTATCTAGAACTCCACTGCTAGCCTACTATTACATGGAGAGCCACGAGCCCACATCTCCCTTGCATTTAGTGCACTACACTGGTTAGCCGTTGCCAGAGTATCCACCTTCAAGCTGCTTTGGATCACCCACAAAGCTATACATGGAACAGGACCGCTTTTTATCAGAAACAAAATATTCAAATACATTCAACAAAGAAATCTCCACTCAAGATTGGCATCCCACCTTAGAACAACACCATACAAGAAAAAGACCATAGGTGGTACATCCTTCTCCATTCAATCAGCCAAACTATGGAATTCATTACCCAAAAATATAAGATACATGGATAACTATCTTGTCTTCAGAAGACTACTCAAAAGTTGGCTCTTTCCTTCATAAGCACCATATTCAAACAGTAATGGACTGCATATGCCTGTGCTGATAAATATTGTTAATCTGATTATGTGCATATTCTAGATATGTATAGTTCTTTAGGAAGTATGTATCTCTACTATGTCATAACAATAAATTACACATACGGTTTAAACCTGTTTAACAAATGTATATTTACTCATGGTTAAATAAGTATATGCACACAGACACACACCTATATATATATAGATATATCTATATATATGTGTGTGTGTGTATGCATGTGTGTGTGTGTGTCTGTATATACATATATATGTGTTTGTTGTTCTATGCTTAACATGTTGATAGGTCATTGGATAGCTCCTAGATAAGTTGTTATATTATATACTTGTGAATCCCTGCTCTCAATTTTCTATCACATTGATCAAAAGTTTTATTATCATAAGCATTTCACTATTAAAAAATTGAGGAAAGATAAATAAATGTTAGAAAAGTACACTTATTAATTAACTTCAAATATTAAAAATCTTGAAAGTCCAGATTTTATTCAATACTACTTTTCTTCTCATATTATTATACCCATTACTATATTGCTTGAGCATATATTCCCTTACTATGTATTTACATATGTATTAATTTATCACTCTAGTCCAGTGGTCTTCGAACATTTTAATGGTGCGCCACGCCAGTTGAAAAATAAAAATCTTTGGGCCCCCCTCAGAATTTTTCACAATTATTTTAGAAAGATGGCAATGTTTAAATATGTCTAAACCTATTTAAACATTGCAGTGAAGTACTGTTACCTTTTTAAACCTGCAATAACATGCTTCTGCTTAAAACAAAGGCATGTTATCTGTATAATATTTATTTTGGCCAGCGTTTGGCGCCCCCCCTGGGATCACTTGAGGCCCCCCTCGGGGGGCCCGCCCCCCAGTTTGAAGACCTCTGCTCTAGTCCTACAATATGAGAGAAAGATTAGATAAAAAAATACATTTAAAAATAAAAATCAATTTATAAAAAGTAAATTAGAGTAAAATAATAATAATAATAATAATAATAATAATAATAATGAATAAATAAATTACAGAAAAGAAAAATAATGATTAAAAAATGTAATAGAAATATAAATAAAATTAGAAATAAATAAAAATATATACATTTACTCTCTTGTAAGCTTTACTTTGTCTACCCATGACCATATGTCATGTCTCTATCAATCTATCCTCTATCCGCACTCTGACTCATCCCGAACCCATTCTACTACTTTCCTCTCCCAAAAAACCCTACCTAAGCTCTTCCTCCGCTTCCACATCTAGCTCACCCAGACCTCAGTTTACTACCATGGTCTCCCAAACAACCCTACTAAATTCTCCCTCATTTATCTCACCTTGGACTCATCCAAAACCCTTCCTGCTACCGTGAGCTCCCCATCCCTTTCCACAGATTTTCCCTCCTCCATCTCTCCTTTACTCATCTTAAGCCTCCTCCTATTTTATCTCAAATACCGAAGATGCTTTCTGGCAGTGAGTGATGACCTCCCAAACAGGAAATAGTGTAGCACCAAGCTATAAGGATGCTAGAGAGCACTGAGACTGGTGATTGCCATTTGAATCCAACAGGAATTATCACCAAGCTCACCCATTCACATTTGGAAAGCATCAAAATGTGTTGGCGGAACCCAGAGAAGTAGAAGGCTGTCGGAGGGAATGAATGAATGAATAATTTATTGCATAATTATAAACAATCTATGCAATCATTGTAGAAATCAGAACAATACATAAAATCACAACTTTAAAAAGACAATAAGAACACAGAGTGCCTAAAGATCATTTGAGCCCCAGGAGAGTAACTCCTAGTGGATCTAGAAAAAAGTGCTTTTGTGGGGTGATAAAATGCCTAAAAACCATCATATAGCACATATTACTATTTAATCTTTCTTTAAATTGTCTTGTGCAAATTTGGGGGTGGAGTTACTTAAAACCATCACAGTCATTACTCCGGGTGAATTCTCTACCTTAAGAAAACCTTGTTTACCCTTAGAGGTCATTATCACCAGTTCACCAGTCCATAAAGTTATTTTTACGGATTCAAATTACACCCTCCCACTATTCCTCATAATCATTAGAATCATTACAGTCATTGCATAGCCAAACTTTCTGCCTAAAAAGTACTTGTGCAATGTTAGAGTTCACTGTGTCCCACAATTTGACCCATCCCTGAAAAGTACTTGTGCAGTATCAAATTATGCCAGCCCACTCTTCCTTCTGAAACATACATGCTAGTGGAAAGTAAAAGGCAGCCAATTTATCCCTGGAGCCCATACCTTGCCATAATGTGCATATGTAAATAGTTAGGCTGTTACATCCCACAAGCCCCTACCGTTCATCATGTGGGATTGGCATTTTAAGTGCTCTTGCAATGTGCAATGTCCTACTTCTCACTTAAGGGCACGATCCGCAGTACTGGCTCCATATTGCCAGTATATATTCTTGTTGTTTGACTGTTGTAATTAGCAGCATTGTTTCTTCATGTTCTGCGCATTATTTATTGGGCCAGATGCTGGGCAATTGTATTCAGTTCTGCCAGAGGCGCTCGCATATATATATTCCGAACCTACACAGCTCTGAGGGCTCTGCTCAAGCAAATGAGACTGCTCGGCACATGTCCTTAGCCCATGCTTCAAGAACATTGGTCTTAAAAAAAAGTATACGATGCAAGATCGGGCAGCAGCAAACAAGATGAAGCAGGGTTTCCCTGCTGAAGTCGCACAACTGGCATTTAATTCTCTGTTATAGATTTTTCCATCCTGGGTTCAACTCTTTGGTAGGGAGTTCAACTACCCGGGCTCATTGTATATCTTTCAAATTTCAAGTTTTTCTTACCTAGCTCACTTGTCAAATAAGTCTGAATTATAATAGCCTCAGAAATTTGCCCTAAATAGCTTGAAGATTCATCTGTTCATTGCTTTTTTTTGGCCGGGTAATTTACTTCCGCCCATATCCAGTTGAATGTTACTACCTGGAGCTTCAATACTGCAGTTTCAAAGTAACTGTTCCAGGGGTTTTATTTCCCTGCAAATATCACCTTAAGCACTTCCTTTAAGGTTTCCATGACTGCTTTCAGGATCTGGAAGTAGTACTTCACCAAGATGCCAAGGCATTCATACTTCTGCAGGACCAGACAAAACTCCAACTGTGTCAAGCTGTCGTATATTTTGGAAGGCTGAAGATGCACTTGTAACCCTGACATTCTGATTTTTCCATTGTTAGCTCCATTTGCCCAGGAAATGTCTGCTGCGCGTAGCCTGCTATTGCTAACAATGTTGGTTTTACCACCCTCTTGATTGGTACAGTGGAGAAACTATCTAGTTCCCCCTGTAATTTACACTGCACACATATAGACCTGTATTTTGGAGCTCAACTTGGTACAGTGCAATGATGATTTGCCAGAGTCACTTAACCATGTCCCTAGATAATTACAGGATCACCAGGTTTCTCTTGTCTGTGGGCCCAATCTCCACCTGAGGACAGTGTTCCTGGCACTTTTCCCAAAGATCGCCACTTTTGTCTTACTTGCGGTGGCTGGTAACTCATTGGCCTCATTATATAGATTCAGGCCATCCAGCCCTCTTTACATTCCAGCTCTGGTCTGATAAAAAATTACCAGGTCATATGCATATTTTAAAAAATGTATTTTGTGCAGCCCTGTCAGAGGGAGAAAATACAATTACAATTATCTGCATGTTTTGGAGATATTAACAGAAGAGTGTCAATCCCATCATGATGCCTTTTTGGCAAATTGCCACTCTCTGTGCAAGTAACTAATAAAAGAGTCACAGAAGAAAAAGAATGGCTCAACATACACCAGATGGTTAACTCTGTTGGGGTCACACAGCGATCAATAGAAGATATCAGGAAAAGATAGTATGATCTTCGATCCAGAAGTTGGCAAACATCAGAAATGAGGCCTGTGCAACAAGAAGAGGCCTTCAAAATCATCCACCACTGACTTCTCTTAAGGAAATTATAGTGTACTCCCTGGAGCCAGAGAGTGTATCTGGCTTCAGCAATATAGACACTTAGGAGTCTCATGCTACATCAAAAGGTAAGTCTCATATGTGCATGTACACTATTACTGTGACATATTTGTAGCAATGTTTGAGTTTACATTGTTATATGGTTAGGCCTGATAACGCCTTATCTAATATTTAATATTTGTGAAACAGTATTAGAAGTGTTAGGTTTACCGAAGAAGAGCATAATATGACATGTTTTACTCCATCGTAAACATTTTAAACACAAAGCAAATTTTTTGTAAATTAAGATATACAAACAAAGGTAAACATAACTATTCTTTTTTTTACGAATGATTTCCAGTTTACATTTTTAAACAAGTGTCACAGAAGAAACAGAGTATAAGTTTCAAGGAGAGGGGCAGGAAGATCCAGAAATGTGCATGGAAGAAGCAAATGATTCCAATACTCCAAAAGCACCACCACCCAAAGGCAATGCTCCACTTCAGAACATAGCAGTTACCCACTGGCTATGGATGAGGCTGGTGATGCAAGGAGTCCAAATGATATAGAAGAGCCTGCACTGAGGTGAACACAACTGCGCTGGAGAAATCAAGTCTGACATTGCAGTGTTGATGGTCAACCTATTCCAAGATCTGTGTCCTCACACAATATGGGAGATGACACACAGGGGCAGATTTATGAAAAGTGGTGCTGCACATAGTGCCCCTTAGCGTCCCCCCCAAACACCACATGGGTGCACCATATCTAAGATATGGCACACCATGGCAGTAGTTAGGGAACTAGCGTCAGAATTTTTGACGCTAGTTCAGAGCTTTGCAGAATTGTCATAAAAAATGGTGACGCTAATCTTGCAAAGTCCATTGAGGCCCATTGTAAACAATGGGGTGCCTCCTTTTAATGCCTGCTCTGAGCAGGCGCTAAAAGTGCCAAAGAAAATTATGCAAAGAAATGTCTGAGATTTCTTTGTGCCATTTCTTCGGCCCCCTAAATGGGGGAACGTCCCCTTTGTGCTACATTATGTGCGGCGGAGGCATAATGTAGCTCACAGTTTTACAAAGTGGCGTGATGCAGTCATTGTGCCACTCTGTAAATCTAGTACAGCATTTTTGGCCTTGTTGGGCCACACTATCGTAAACAAATGATGCTAAGTTGGCAGAAGGAGGTATTAGGGGCTCTTAAATCTGCCCGCAGTTATTTGGAGGTATAGAAGCCTCTAAGTTGAAGGTACAGCACCTACAAAACAAACAAATCCGACTAGGCAACAACAAAATCCTGACTAGAATGAAGAGTTATTAGTGGCTTACAAAATCTTTCAGTAGCTATAGAAGAAGCTTACAAGTCCTTGGGTGAAAAAAGTGGACTTTATGACAGAGGCTATGAATAATTCATGTGTCCAATTGTAACATGAAAATGTAACACAAAAGTGTACACAACTAAACTTTTTTGATGAATGGATGTATTGAGTCACTCCATAAATCATTTTGCACAGGCTACACCTACACTCTCATGCAGTACTGTAAGGCTACAGATAGAAATGTGTCACTATAGTGGTGATGTGGCCTTGTGCAAGTAACTAATGGTAAAAGTTTAGGAATCTAATCAAATTGCATGAAGGGTAGCAGTTAGTCCTGCAGAAAGCGAGAAGCTATCAGATGTAGCAGTTTATCAATGAGTGAGGATATGTGTCTGTGTTGCAGTAGAAGACACAATGATGTTGTGGCTACTGAAGGCTCCATTATAACTGATTAAAGTTATGTTCATCGTTGATGCAAATAGGAATCATACTTTAATTTACACCTCATATTCTGTTGGTATATTTTGCAATTACAGAAACATGTGTGTTGATCCCTTGTATTTGCATTTAAACATTCTAAAGATTGTAAAGGATGCTACCATTAAAATAATGACATGTAAAATAAAGACTTTTTTGTTTACCACATCACATCAGGGATGTACCTTTGTGCAAAAGACAAAAACACATAATTTGCATGCCTTAAAATAATGGCATACAATGGCACTACATCTGGCTCTTGCTTCTGCTGCCATTCAACCATGCCTAATTGCCAGTTTTGCTGGATACTGTTGTACATCATCAGAGCCTGATTCTGGAATGATTGCTGGCAATCCTTTTCATGTTGCTACATTATGAAGTAATGCACGTGTAGTGATGATTTTGCAACTTGTTTCCAGTAAATATTGTAAGGCACCCTCACTTTTAGGTAGACAACAAAATCTACTTTTCAAAAATCCAAGGAGCATATTTATCAAGTGATTGTGCCGGCCTTGCATCACATAGTGTGACGCAAGGCCGGAGCAAGCAGTTAGTCATATTTTTTTTTAAAACAAATCTCCAAAAATCAGTTTTGTAAGGATTGTGGAGCGCAAAAGCAGCACTGAATCCAGCTGCATCATGCATGAATTTATATATGCACTGTAGCCATTCCCTGGCGAAATCCACACAACTGTAACATAGTAGTTTGAGAAAAATATTGTAATTGTTATGCTATAGCTTGCCACACTCAATATAGGGGGTGATTCTGATTCTGGCGGGCGGCGGAGGCCGCCCGCCAGAATTCCGCCCTCCATTATAACGCTCCGCGGTCAGAAGACCGCGGAGGGTATTATGAGTTTTTCCCTGGGCTGGCGGGCGGTCTCCAAAAGACCGCCCGCCAGCCCAGGGAAAAACTCCCTTCCCACGAGGATGCCGGCTCGTAATCGAGCCGGCGGAGTGGGAAGGTGCGACGGGTGCAGTGGCACCCATCGCGTATTTCAGTGTCTGCAAGGCAGACACTGAAATACTTTGCGGGGCCCTCTTACGGGGGCCCCGCGACCCCCCCTACCGCCATCCTGTTCATGGCGGCTTTCCCGCCATGAACAGGATGGCGGTAGGGGGGGTCAGAATCCCCTCGGCGGCGCAGCGAGCTGCGCCGCCTTGGAGGATTCGAAGGGGCAGTGGAAAACCGGCGGGAGACCGCCGGTTTTCCCGTTCTGACCGCGGCCAAAGCGCCGCGGTCAGAATGACCAAGGGAGCACCGCCGGCCTGTCGGCGGTGCTCCCACCCCCGTTGGCCCTGGCGGTAGAGAACCGACAGGGTCAGAATCACCCCCATAGTTTCCTAGAACAGTTTCTCTATTCCCAGGACCAACTGTTCCATAGAAATGCTCCAAACTTACATACAAACCAAGTTAGGGAGAAGCACTCACAACAGCAGTCTAGATAAAATTACAACAAGAAAATAAAATATTGATAGCCTTTCAACAATTTAGTCCCAGAGTCACACATTTTCAGCTCCAGCTTCATACAGATTTCCAAGAAGAAGATCTAATTAGTTTAATCATTCTTTATTTCTTGATCAAAAACATTTCTAAAACATTTTTTGGGGTCTTTTGTTCGTGATGCACATATATCCAGAGTCACGGTTGGATGGGACAGGTTTGAGGAACTCCTGTTGGGAAGATTGTTGAAAGGATCTTTCTTTCCCTGAGAAACTCAAATAAAGGACTTTATTGTTGAGTTAGTATACTGACTAATGGCGGTGGCGTCCTGGGCAGCGGGGAGGATGGCGGCCTTCTCCGCCGTGCTGACTCATCCCAATATCCACCAAGGAGTCCCTGTAATTCTAGGAAAACCTCACCCGCTGTTTTCTACCACGAGTATGTGGCTTCCCTGGTGAACTCAAAGCTGATAGCATAATCATGGGGTCTTCTCTTTCCCCTAACGAAGGGGACAGTTTCTCCACAGGTCAGGGAAACTATTAAGGAGCCGTGAACAGAAAATTTTAAAAAAGTGAAGTGAAGGTGAAAAAGTGCGTTCTAAAAATACCTCTATCACTCAGCCACAATCTGACTTTACTATGGCTGGGATAGGGTATACATGATAACAAATGTGATGTGTTAGGAATGAATTACGTGTCCTTCACATATATCAGGTCGACATGTTTCAGCCCAATCTTGCCTAAACGGGTCACAAGCTTTCTTCAGGACCAAGAAATCTGTGGATCCCAAAAGGCCCAGATATGAATATTACCTTTCAGGTCTCCTCAATTTACTGCAATGACTTTGCAAGCCCCATACTTGAGATGCCCAAGTGCTCCTATGGTGACGAGATATGTACAAGGATCATATTATTATTAATTAGTGCAATTTCTTTAATATAACTACTTTCCCACCTTTTCCCAAATTTGAAGGTGGTAACTTATGCCTTGCATTACATATGCCCCTAGGTGAACTAAACTATACGACATTATAAAAACGTATTCATTCATTCAAACAAAATTAAGATGAACATAAAAATAAAGATGAATACATGGATAGCAGTCCCCCCGAATTTAAAAAATGACCTCTCTTATTTATTAGACACACACAATTCTCTTCAGTTCCACCTACCTTATTCAGAAAATCACCTACTTCATCTGTTTTTTACAGAGAGATATGTCTTGATGATGTACATTGCTATAAAAACAAGAAGATGTGAAAATCATTAATCTACTTATACATGTCATAGGGGGTCATTCTGACCCCCGCGGGCGGCGGGAGCCGCCCGCCTGGAGGGAGCCGCCATATGGCCGCTCGGCGGTCGAAAGACCGCGGAGGCCATTCTGGCTTTCCTGCTGGGCTGGCGGGCGACCAGCGGGAAACCCCTCCCCACGAGGAAGCCGGCTCCGAATGGAGCCGGCGGAGTGGGTATGTGCGACGGGTGCAGTGGCACCCGTCGCGTATTTCAGTGTCTGCAGAGCAGACACTGAAATACAAAGTGGGGCCCTCTTACGGGGGCCCCTGCAGTGTCCATGCCATTGGCATGGGCACTGCAGGGGCCCCCAGGGGCCCCACGACACCCCTCACCGCGATCCTGTTCCTGGCGGTCGGAGCCGCCAGGAACAGGATGGCGGTGAGGGGGTCGGAATCCCCCATGGCGGCGCAGCAAGCTGCGCCGCCATGGGGGATTCCCAGGGCAGCGGAAAACCGGCGGTAGACCGCCGGTTTTCCTGGTCTGATCGCGGCCAAACCGCCGTGGTCAGAATGCCCTGCGGGTCACCGCCAGCCTGTTGGCGGTGCTCCCGCATCCCCGGCCACGGCGGTCCTTGACCGCCGGGGTCGGAATGACCCCCATAGTCTCTTCCCAAGCTTTACTCTATTGATCAGTGTTCCATAAAATAATTTTAAATATGTGGGCATTATTATCACAATAAGCAAGCTTTCCTTGCGTTCCTTCAGACGTCCGTCCGTATTTTCAGCAGCCAGCGGTTAAGTAACGGTAGGGAGTGAAGGGTTTGTCCTGTTGTTTAATCTGTATTCATTTATGTGTAGTGGTCTCAATAGTAACGCTAACTTCTAAAGAGGTACTAAATAATTATTTTCATTGTTCACACATGCTGAAAATCCTGCCCATTCGGCCACTAAACATCTACTAATTAAAATTACCACTGAATTGCTCACAAACAACAAAATGTAGCTTTAGATTGAACGTCCTTAATGTATCTAACATCAATATGTAGCCAGAATGCTTCTACTTTATCTTGGCAAACAAGACAAACATACTCATGAGGTTGTCTATAAAACAGAAAGCAAGGGCTCTCTCTTCACCATACCCTGTTGTCTGTGGCTCTTTCGCTTTTCATGTAATATATGGTGATCGTAATTGCATAAGTTCTCAGGGCCACCTCTTCCACATACTGAAGTGTATTTGTTTTTCTCCTAAGGCTCTAATTTTAACATACAAAACCAACAATTGAGCAAAACAGTGGAAAACAGAAAAAAGGCCTCCATTTTAAAAGACAACAAAGCTAAATGACTTCTCCATTCTGACAACAACATGAGCACGCTCTAAATGGAAGGGTGGATAGAGCAACAATGAGTTATGGCTCATCCCTCATTCTTAAGCTACAAAGTTCAGCCTGTTGAGAAAATATCAATGCCTCTATTACGATGTACCTCTCGACTTACTTGTATTAATGTCCATGGGTTCTCTTGCGCCGCAGCTTGTATGACCAGGTAGTTACAGGTTGTGGCATATACCATTTCTTTTTAAACTATTGCAACAAACCTGTAATTGCACATAGCTGTTAATCAGTCAGTTCAGTTTAGCTGCTGCATGAGAAAGCAGAAAAAATCCTTCTGTAAGCACTTTGGTCCTCATTACAACCCTGGCGGTTGGTGTAAAAGTGGTGGTAATACCGCCAAAAGGCTGACTCAAATTACTGCCAAATTATGACCATAGCGGTGGGAACTCAGATAGACAGCCACTTTACCACACCAACTGCCAGGGCGGAAACAACAGCCACCACGTTGGTAGCCTCCTACAGAAAGGCGGAACTCAATGTCCCGCCCACCATATTACAACCACACAATCCACCACCTTTTCCTGGGTGGTAGCAACGACATCAAAAGCCTGGCAGAAACACTGCTCAGAAGGGAAAGGACTCACTATTGGAGACACATGGAACAACCACACCGCCATGGAGCCGGAGCTGTATGTCTTCCCCATGCTCTTCTACGTCCTACTCCACCACGAACACCAACGACGGTGAAGACGACGACGGTGAGTACAGCAGCCTAGCACACAAGGGAGGGGGGGAGGAAAAAGAGAGTGACACACATATGCACCGATCACACACCTACCCCAACACCATACACACAAGCAGCTGCAGTAATAAAACATATGTACCCCATACCTCAGATGAATAATTCAAGGACAACATGAATTTACTAAAGTGAGTGTAATAAGATCAACACAGTATAAATAAGAAAGATGCAATGTAACAGATATATACAATTGTACAGTTCAAGGGACACTGCCCACTCCTCAGTGTGTGTGGGCCACAGGCCAAAGTCCAAGGCTCCACTTGTCACCTGCATCAACACGGAGAGAACACTGCAGGGGCATCAGTTGGAAAATAAGCAGGCACCTCAGGGGGACGAGGGATGGGGGCACCTCAGCTGAGAGATGGAACAAAGCCACTGGTTCTGGAGGGGGCAACATGCCCTGTGCTTGGTTCTGGGGAGTGCAAGGCCACAGTCTCTCAAGTGGGTGACTTGCCCACATGCTCTGGAAGGGGCAACATGCCCTGTGCTTGGTCCTGGGGAGTGGAAGGCCACAGTCTCTCAAGTGGGTGACTTGCCCACATGCTCTGGAGGTGGCAAAATGTCCTGTGCTTGGTCCTGGGGAGTACATGGCCACAGTCTCTTGAGTGGGTCTCTTGCCCACTGGTTCTAGAGGGGGCAACATGCCCTGTGCTTTGTCCTGGGGTGTGCAAGGCCACAGTCTCTCTAGTGGGTGTCTTACCCACTGGTTCTGGAGGGGGCATTGTACCCTGTGCTCTTGATCCTGGGGAATGCAAGGTCACAGTCTCTCAGCTGTGTGGCATACCCACTGGATTTGCAGGGGGCAGGCCGCACAGAAGCCCATCTACACAGGACTACATACCGTCCGCTCACACAGGCCATGGTAGGTTCCAGACACAGGGCACAGCAGCACATGTAGTGTAGGTCCTCTCCTATGGAAGGTCAGGAAACAAGTGAGGAATATGATAGAAAATAGCGGTCACGGCCGCGGCGGTGCATACTGTCACCGCCGGCGTAGATCACCATTGGCCACTCTACCCTATAGGGCCCAATTATAACCAATGAGGAATTGCACAGTGGTTTCCATCTGCCTACCACCACGGCACACAACTTCAGCGGCATTACCTCACTTCTACCTGTCCCTCCACACAGGACAGGCGAACGCCATTTTGTGGGGGGAACTGGCCTATGGATTAATGCTGCGTCACAGGATAAGTAGGCACATACTTCACAAATTAAACTGTCCCAAAACATGTTCACAGATTGCAGACTGCTGTTGTTGCTCCATTGTTCAGTTTGTGACAGCCTCCTCACTCTTTTGTCCCTTAGATACCTACTGCTGCTGATGAATAGGAGATGGAGACATACCCCCGTGTACAGACCCCTGGTGGACTTGGCTACAATGGAGGACAAGCACATTATCCTCAACTGTAGAGTGGACTGGGCCACAATCACAGAGCTGTGTGCCCAATTGGAGCCAGACCTGATATCTGCTATCTGTCACCCTACTGTGATCCCTCCTCTTGTGCAAGTGCTATCAGTTCTCCATTTCATGGCAACTGGTTCTATCCAAGTGACAATGGGCTTGGCAGCAGGAATGTCACAGCAAATGTTCTCAGTAATGCTGAGAAGATTGTTGTCTGCCCTAATAAAACACATGTGCAGTTATATTGTATTTCCCCAGGTTGATGATTTGACCACTGTGAAGGCCGAATGCTATGCAATGGGACATATCCCCAATATAATTGGTGTGATTGACAGAACACATATTGCATTTGTCCCCCCCGCCAGAATGAACAGGTGTTCAGGAATCGTAAGAGTTTCCACTCCATGAATGTACAGATAGTGTGCTTGGCGGACCAGTACATCTCCCACGTCAATGCTACGTATCCTGGGTAAGTGCATGATGCCTTTGTCCTGAGGAATACCAGCATCCCAAATGGAGGAGACTGGAGATGCCCCTGTGGCAGCAGTCAACCCTGTTGACAGTGAGGATGAGGAGGCAGAGGATGAGGATGTGGACAACAGAACATCTGTGATCCGTCAGTACCTCCAATGACACACAGGTGAGACAGTGCAACTTTACATTTTAATGACTTTGGTTGTAGTCTGTGTGGCATTGGCATGCTGGTATTTCCCACTTCTTTGCCCACTTACTGTTACCTCTGAATATAAATTTTGCAGATGATTTGACAAATACTCCTAGTGCAGAGGTCTTCAAACTGTGGGGCGGGCCCCCCTAGGGGGGCCTCAAGTGATCCCAGGGGGGGCCCCAGACTCTGGCCAAAATAAATATTACACAGATAACAGGCCTTTGTTTTAAGCAGAAGCATGTTATTGCAGTTTTAAAAAGGTAACAGTACATAACTGCAATGTTTAAATAGGTTTAGAGATATTTAAACATTGCCATGTTCATAAAATAATTGTGAAAAATTCTGAGGGGGGTCCAATGATTTTTATTTTTCAACTGGGGGGGCGCGACATTAAAAAGTTTGGAGACCTCTGTCCTAGTGTGACCACAACAGCCAGCTATAGGTCATTAATTCTATACTATTTCTATGTACAGTCCATTTGCAATGGTTGTAGCTGTTTCATTCATTACATATTTGAAATACATGACATACTCAAAGTCGATTTTTATCAAAGGGTGTTTATTGTAGTGCTAATATATAGAGGGGAAAATGCAATGGAATGGGGTGATGGTGGAGGAAAGTCCAGGGTATTGTTCCAGTCTGTTCATAGCACAGGTGCATTGTCCATGGGGACATAGGAAGGGGAGCAATGGCAGTTCAAGGTGGACAATGTGACTGAATGGGACACAAGGAGGACAATCAGGACAGTCTCATTTCCTGGCACTGGTCTTGGCAAGTGTCTCTGGCTTCTATCTGGATCACAGGGAACATTTGCGGGGTGTTTCACCTTCTGCAGGGGGAGCGGTGCTGGTGGCCTGTTAGTCCTGTGGTGGGGCCTCCAGGCTACTAGTGGCAGCGAAAGTAGAGGGCTGTTCAGATGACTGGCTGGTGGCAGGGGCCCGCTGGTGTGACACTGCCTCCCTCATAATGTTGGCCATGTCTGCCAGCACGCCTGCTATGGAGATCAGGGTGTTTTTGATGGTCTACAAGTCCTCCCTGACCCCCTGATACTGTCCCTCCTGCAGCCACCTGTTCTCCTGCACGTTGTCTAGGATCTGGCTCGTCGTGTCCTGGGAATGTTGGTAGGCTCCCCGGATCTCAGAAAGTGCCTCCTGGAGAGTCGTTCCCTGCTCCTGTCCTCCTGCGGTTCACAGCAGTCTTCTAAGTGGCCCTGGTGGCCTGTGCCTCTGTCACCTGAACCGTGTGCCCACTGCCACTGACCCCAAGTCCTTGTTTGTCTTGTGTGTGCTGTGTACCCTGGGGTCCCTGTACAGGTGGGCACACTGCTGATTGACCTGTCCTGGGGGCAGAGGTTTGGGCACACTGGGTGGGTGCTGTGATGTTGGTTCTTGATGGGGGAGGCTCTGTGGTTGTCTGTGTCTGGCCTTGGGGGACCGGCTGTCCAGTGGTCCCTGATGGGCAAGTTAGATTGTCCAGATCCTGAAGACCAGAGTTACTTTGATCACTGTGGGCCTATTCTCTTGGGGGACTGGATAGTGATGGCACCTCCTCTCCAGCAGGGGGGCCCTGTGGGGATGTAAATGATGTATTGGCTTCATGTGTATGACATATTGTACATCCCTGGCTTTCCCTCTATGCTTGGTGTTGCCCTGCCAGCTTTTACTTGTGTATGTTAGTGCATGGTGGGATTGTTGGTTTCCCTATGCTGTGCATGCTTTAGTGATGAGTGTCCAGGCAGGGCTGTGAGGGGTGTCCATGTATTGGTACAGCATGCAGGGCTTGGCATTGGGATTAGTGTGATGTGATGGTAGAGTGTTTGGGATGGAGTGGAGTAATGGGAGTGAGGGTGAGGGCATGTGATGGCATGCAGGTATGGGGAGTGATAATTGTTGAAACTTGACTTACCAGACTCCAGTCCTCCTCTGACTCAGGTCAGGCCCTCAGGATGCAGAATTGCCAGTACCTGCTCCTCCCATGCTGTGAGTTGTTGGGGGAGAAGGTGGGGGTCCGCCGCCAGTCCTCTGTATAGCGAGCTAGTGTCTTGCTGCTATGGAACGCACCTTCCCCTGTATGTCGTTCCACCTCTTCCTGATGTCGTCCCTTGTTCTGGGATGCTGTCCCACGGCATTGACCCTGTCCACGATTCTCCACCACAGCCCCATCTTCCTAGCTATTGATATTTGCTGCACCTGTACTCCAAATAGCTGTGGCTCTACCCTGATGATTTCGTCCACGATGACCCTTAACTCCTTCTCAGTGAAACTGGGGTGCCTTTGTGGTGCCATCTGTGTTATGTGATGTGTGTTGGTGAGGGTGTGTTGGGTAATGTGTTGGAGTGTGTGAGGTGGAGCATGTGAGGGGTGTATGGGTCTGAGTGGTATGTGGCTCTAGTTTTTGCAGTGGTCTTGGTGTCAGTCTGGTGCCAATGATTTTTATTCGTAAGGGTTTGTGGGTAATGTGGGTGTGTGTTTTATAGTGGTGTGAGTGTGTGGGTGTGGTGTGTGTATGGGTGTCAGGTGTGTGTTGTTTGAATTGTCCAATGTGGTCTTGCTTTGTATGTGTGTGTCCATTGTGAGCGCGGCAGTGTGTACCGCCAATGGTTTAGCGCCGTTAAATGTCCGCTGTGGTGATTCGTGGGCCATAATGTGATGGGCATTGTTCTGTTGACGTAACAGTATGGGTTTTGGAACTGCCACTTTATCACTGACCATTAGGATGGCGGATTTGTGTATGCGGCTGTATTCTGTCAGATTGGTGTGTGTGTCATTGTTAGAAATGGGGTCTTTGGTTGGCAGTCAGGTTACCACTGTCCAAGCAAGGACCCTCATTCTAGTCAGGGTAAAAGAGAATCACCCTCAGCTAACCCCTGCTTGCCCCCTAGGTAGCGTGGCACGAGCAGTAGACTTAACTTCAGAGTGCTAGGTGTAAAGTATTTGTTCCAACACACACAGTAACTTTATGAAAACACTACAAAATGACACAACACAGGTTTAAATAAATATAGAATATTTATCTAAACAAAATAAGAACAAAATGACAAAAATCCACAATACACAAGTCAAGTTATCAATAAAAATGCAAAAGGAGTCTTTTTAAACACATACTAACACTGTTAGCGTGAAAAAGTACCTTGCGTCATTTCTCCTTTCGTCGGGTCAGGGAGCATCGTTTCTTCTCTCCGCAGGATAGCGATGCAGCGATCCGGTCAGCACTCTCGGGTCCGGGCAGGTCTTGCATTGTTTTTACACGCCCAGCGGTACTTGCGTCAGAAATCCAGCCGCACGATGATTCAAAAACCACTCAATGCAGGTTTCGATCTCCAAGTCTCCGTCAGTGATGCTGCGCGTCGTTTCTCCTGCTCCGTACGTCGATTCTTTGGTCGCATTTCCGGCAAGCGTCGATATTCAGCCAGGGAGCCGGCAGCGCATCGTTTCTTCAGCCACAGATCAGAGTTGCTTCAATCTTTTCCCCGCACGGTGCTCTGTGGTTTTGGGTGCCCTTCTTATACCCATTTTCTCCTTTGAAGTAGGCCTACTTCAAAGCAAAGTCTCTTTTGAATGTGAAATCCTGCCTTGCCCAGGCCAGGCCCCAGACACTCACCAAGGGGTTGGAGACTGCATTGCGTGAGGACAGGCACAGCTCTTTCAGGTGTGAGTGACCACTCCTCCCCTCCCTCCTAGCACAGATGGCTCATCAGGAAAAGCAGACTACACCCCAGCTCCCTTTGTGTCACTGTATAGGTGAGGTGCAACCAGCCCAACTATCAAACTGACCCAGACAAGGAATCCACAAACAGGCAGAGTCACAGAAATGGTATAAGCAAGAAAATGCTCACTTTCTAAAAGTGGCATTTTCAAACACACAATCTTAAAATCAACTTTACTAAAAGATGTATTTTTAGATTGTGACCTCAGAGACCCCAAACACCATGTGTCCATCCGCTCCCAAAGGGAATCTACACTTTAATCAGATTTAAAGGTAGTCCCCATGTTAACCTATGAGAGGGACAGGCCTTGCATCAGTGAAAAATGAATTTAGCAATATTTCAGTGTCAGGACATATAAAACACATTACTTTATGTCCTACCTTAGCCATACACTGCACCCTGCCCTTGGGGCTACCTAGGGCCTACCTTAGGGGTGCCTTACATGTAAGAAAAGGGAAGGTTTGGGCCTGGCAAGTAGGTGCACTTGCCAAGTTGAATTTACAGTTAAAACTGCACACACAGACACTGCAATGATTACAGAGCTACTTGTGTGGGTGGCACAACCAGTGCTGCAGGCCCACTAGCAGCATTTGATTTACAGGCCTTGGCACCTCTAGTGCACTGTACTAGGGACTTACTAATACATCAAATATGCCAATTGTGGATAAGCCAATTACATATTCATTTTGTAAAGGAGCACTTGCACTGAGACCACTACAAGGATGAAAAATCTAACATTCATAATACGGTAAATGGATATCCGCCACTGCGGCAGTAAGTTGGCGGCCTTCAGCGTGCCAGTAAGCGGGATTTGCCACCAGTATCATAATGAGAGCCATAGTTAGTTATGTGTAAGCAACAAGGCACCAAAACATTGACTGTTGGCTTGTTCCACTTTTCAGGTGGCCAAGAATATTGTTTGCAGCAGTGGATCATGACCCCATTCCAATGTCCCCAGACAGAGGCCAAAAGAAGTACAACTCAGCTCCCAGCAAAACAATAAATGTTGTGGAATGAATGTTTGGGGTCCTAAAGTCCTGTTTCAGCTGCTTGGACAAATTGAGTGCAAGACTCCTGAACTTGCCTCTTATGGTCTCCAAAATAATCTTATCATGTGCAATATTGCATAGTATCTGTCTCAAAACTAATGTGCCACAGGACAATGAGACTGAAATCACACATGAACCAAAAGAGGATGATGAAATGGATGTAGAGATAGAGCACATAATGGCAGGTCATATGAGACAGGACCAAATAGTGGCAATTTTATTTCAGGATTTAATAAATATGATGACAATAATGACGGAAAATATGTGAACATATCCAATAAATCCATTGATTGTGTGGTCTTTGTGTGTAAGTCAAGGTGCATATATTTCCACTCCCATCATATCAGCTAGGTGTAGGCCTCAACATGTATGAAACTTCATTTTCTAGCAGTTGCTAAACATGGGGCCATATCTAAAACTCAGAGCAACACAGCAAGCCAATGTGATGCAGTGCACTGCATGGAAGAGAGAAGTCTAGATAGATATCGGATATTCCTGTCCTCCCTCCATTAAGTACTGCAGTGCAGCACAGCAATCTGTTTTCTGTGTTCTGGTACATTAACTTGTGTCAAATATGTCCCTCAGTGTTTTCTGGATCACAGTTCTCCCAATACATCAGTCCCCCAGTCCCTGAGGCTATTTTCAAATTGATGCATGTTGCAGATATATACTATGATGCAACGTGTTAGCATTTTGCTGGACCAAATTCAGAAGATACCATCCCAGATCATTGGAGACACCTGTCATGGTCCAAAGCATAGCCCCAGATGTAGGTGTAAAAATGTAATTGTCAAATTGGCCTTCAAGCATGTCTGGGATTCTGCAAAATGCACACATGTGACACCTTCCCAGGGCTGATTGCTGTAAGGTCTACATTTATCTTCACTTGATACAATACACACTTACCATGCTTTGAAGAGCAATGCAAGGAGGTTCAAAGCCCTGTACCAAAACCTAATAAACTGCTGAAGTAGCAATGCATAGCACTCATCTGAAAAGTAAGACAAGGGAGATGTTTTCCAAGCAGCACATTACTTTAGGAACACAGAGATGTGTACTGTCTGAAGCATGTTTATGTGTCTGTGTCCATACAAACATATTTGAAAAATGGTGCATTGGTGTTGTTGGGTTGGAATTTTCCTCCTGCATTGTAAAAGTTGTGTACCCCTACCCTGAGTGCCCAAATGTATTGTTGTCTGGATCCCTAATTGTTTAAAAGTGGTTTAAGAATAGGTGCAGGTAGGTACCTACAGCTAGTAATACCACTATAATCACAAATTAGGTCCAGTCAAAGTCTCAATAAATTCAGTTTAGTAATAGACTGTTCAGAATGCAAAATTTCATCATCAGGCACCACAAAAACAAACCATTATCAACAATCTAATATTATAATATAGAAAAGCGAAAGCTGAAAATTTGTAAAATAAAACAATTGGAATTAAAATCTTTAAAACAACACAGTATATATGTAAAAGTCATCATGCAATTAGCTGTAAACAACCTATCTTTATAATGCTCATAAACCCCTGGACAATGACAGGTGTTCTTACTGCCTAATTGTCCAGGCTACAAACAAACATTCGAGACAGATACTGCAATCAGTGTTGCAGATTCTTAGGACAGAAACTCAATCTGATTTGGAAAGAACTTTAAATAAAGGAAGTATCCAGTAACACCTCAGGACAACATAGCTAGGACAAAAAAAGGCCAATGTTCCTCTGTTTCTATAGTATCACTGCAAAATTAGCAATTTTGGTGTCTTCTACAGGAGAACCCAGTGCCCAGTGGGCAGTTAACAACT
This sequence comes from Pleurodeles waltl, assembly GCF_031143425.1. Classification (NCBI taxonomy): domain Eukaryota; kingdom Metazoa; phylum Chordata; class Amphibia; order Caudata; family Salamandridae; genus Pleurodeles; species Pleurodeles waltl. The sequence goes on from NC_090450.1 coordinate 760,992,483, forward strand.
GTTGGCAAAATACCATACCTGAACTGTAAAAACTGAGATCGGGCTCGCACAGATCTAATATCATCCAAGAAATGTTCAGCCAAGGGTTCATATTCAAATTGAAGGAAGCCACTAGTTAATAATCCTCTATTGCTAGCCTGGACAGTCTGGGAATAGACCCACTCCCAGAACTTGTACTTTACAACAGACATAGCATCATGTGGAAGCGCTTTTGGAGTGGGCTAAAATGCTGAAAGGCCCAGCTCTGCCCAGGTATTCCTTAAATTTCACAGCCAACCACTCTTCTGGACTGCATGTGTCTGCTCCCATACCTCACTGAGGCCAACCCTATAGTTCTGCAGTTTTTCAACTGACCAAATGTGAATCCAATACTTCAAGGTTCTTAGCTTTGCCAATTCTGTTATGCCAATTCTGTTATGGAATGGATACCCAAATCAAACCTGAGGGGCAACAAAGGGGTGCCTCTCCCCACCCCAGTGATGTTTCTTAGAAAACTTTTTTCCTTTACAGTAAGTGTGTTCAAATTATTCTTCCCCCACAATGTGGCCCAATATAAGGCCGCACCCCTCACCTGCATTTTATATATATCAATTGCAGGATTGACTGGAAAATATTGGAAAATATTGGACTTTTTTGGCTATCCTGACAACCACATCACCTTTATGACTAACAGTGTGCAAACATTTGATTACTTATGGTCCCAATGAGCCCAAATCTGCTAATCTCACACCCAGGTAATCAAATTCAGTGACCCGCTCTAAGCTCTTGTTGTTCGGAATACTCTTGGCATTTAGCTTTCTCCTCCAAGTATAAATCAGCAACTTTGTCTTAGCTGCGTTGACCTACAGCCTGATATTCCCACAAAAAAACACAGAAACTAGTCACGTAGGTCCTAATTACAACCCTGGCGGTCGGTAATAAAGTGGTGATAATACCACCAACAGGCCGGCAGTAATTACCGCCAAATTATGACAACAGCGGAAACAGCTCAGACATACAGACACTTTAACACACCGACCACCAGGGCAGAAACAACAGGCACCACGGCGGTAACCGCCTACAGCCAGGCAGAAGACAATGTTCCGCCCACCATATTAAGACATGTCAATCCGCCACCCTTTCCCGGGCGGTACCAATGACATCAAAAGCATGTCGGAAACACTGCAAAGAAGCGCAAGGTCTGACCTGTGGAGACTCAAGGAATAACCACGCCTCCATGGAGCCCGAGTTGCATGTCTTCCCAATGCTCTTCTACGTGCTGCTCTGCTATGAACACCAATGGCGGCGAAGACGACCACGGTGAGTACAGCCGCCTAGCACACAGGGGATGGGGGAGGAAAAAGAGAGTGAAACACACATGCAACACCCCCACTCCCAACACAATACACAGAAGCAGATGCAGTAACATAACATATTGACCCGTACCCCTCAGGATTAATGCAAGGATAACTACAATAGATTAAAGTGAGCATAATAAGATAAATATAGTAGGAATACGTGCATCCAAATAAAAAAGTATAAACATATTTACAAATCAAGGGACACTGCCCAGTCCTCAATGTTCGTGGACCACAGGGCCACATCACAAGTCCAAGGCCCCACCTCACTCCTGCAACAACACGGAGAGAAAACTGCAGGGGCATCAGGTCGAAAATAGCCAGGCACCTCAGGGGGACAGGGAACGGGGGGCACCTCAGCCTGAAGATGGTACAACACCACTGGTCATGGAGGAGGCAACATGCCTATTACTTCTGTCCTGAAGAGTGCAAGGCCACAGTCTCTCGAGTAGGTGACTTGCCCACTGGATCTGGAGGGGGCAACATGCCCATTGCTCTATGTTGGGGAGTGCAAGGGCACAGTCTCTCAAGTGGGTGACTTGCCCACTGGCTCTGGAGTGGGCTACATGCCCATTGCTCTGTCCTGGGGAGTGCAAGGCCATAGTCTCTCAAGTGGGTGACTTGTCCACTGGCTCTGGAGGGACCAACATGCCCTGTGCTTGGTCCTGGGGAGTGCAAGGCCACAGTCTCTTGAGTGGGTGACTTGCCCACTGGATCTGGACGGGACAACATGCCCATTGCTCTGTCCTGGGGAGTGCAAGGCCACAGTCTCTCAAGTGGATGTCTTCTTCACTGGTTCTGGAGAGGGCATCGTGCCCAGTGAGCTTTATCCTGGTGAGGATGGGATGAGTGGATGGCTTCTCCACTGATTCGGGAGGGGGCATTGTGCCCTAAGATGCAGATCTTGGGGAGTGCAAGATCACAGTCTCTCAGCTGGGTGTCATACCTACAGGATGTGAAGGGGCCAGGCCGCACTATAGCCCATGGACACAGGACTACACACTGTCCGCCGGTGGTGACGGCTGTTCAGTGGTGGCAGTGGTGGTGGTGCTGCTCCTGCTGCTGGTGGGGGGAGGCTGCAGCCCACCCCCTGCAGCCTCGGACAACTGCAACACCATGGTTGGTGGTGGGGGCTCCGACTGTGTCCCAGCACCAGGCCCCTTGTCCTTACAGTCTGATGGTACAGGCCCCTTGCCCTTCCTGCCAGCAGCTGAGGATGGTTCCTTGCCCCTTCTGGCAGCAGCTGGGGCTGGATCCTTTCCCTTCCTTCCTGCAACTGGGACTGTCTCCTTGCCCTTCCTCCCTGCAGCTGGGGCTGGCTCCTTGCCCTTCCTTCCTGCAGCTGGGGCTGGCTCTTTGCCCTTCCTTGAAGCACTTGGGGCAGGCACCCTTTCCGTCTGGCTTTCCCACCGGGAGTTGCTAGGGACACAACTGTGCCCGTGGACTAGGTTGCTGAGGTGCTTGCCTGGGTTTTGACCACCCTGGCCTGACGTGAGGGATGGGGGTAGGGGTAGGTCAATGGTGGAGAGGAAAAGCTTCTTACGGACATTGGGGCGGGAAGAGCGAGAAGTTTTGGGAGTGGAGGAAGAGGGAGTGGTTGTAGGAGGTGTCATTCTGCTGTTTCTGGGCACAGGTGCATGGGCTGGATGCTCTTTTGAGGTGGATGGCTGTAGGGTGTCTAAGTGCTTGCATTTGTGTACTTTGGGAGGAGGGGGACAGACACAGTGGGAGAGGATACAGGGGACGTGTGCATGGATGTGGGGGTGGTGACTGCCAGTGAGGGGTGTGTACTGACAGGTGTGCTGGTGATGGTGGTAATGGATGAGGATGTAGTGCATGCAGGTGTGAGTGTAGACGCAACTGGGAGGGAGGTGGACAACGAGGAGGAGGAAGCCACAGTGGAGGCAGTGGATGTTGGTATGTCTGCATCTGGATGGTGTTTGTGTTAGTGCCTGGGGGATGAAGTGTGGTGCTTGTGTTTGCCATGTCCACTCTTGTGTGTTTTCCTGGGTGCCTGCTTGTCTGCCTGTTTGCTTGGGATAGGTTGCGGTTGAGGGGAATGTGATTGGGTAGAGGAAGTTGGAGGGCGGAGGGTGGGTACAGGGACAATGGCTGCCATCAGAGAGTCGGCCAGCACCTGGATTGATCTCTGTTGGGCCACCAAGCCACTGTGAATGTCCTCCAGAAATGCATTTGTCTGTTGCATTTGAGCTGCCAGCCGATGGATGGCAATAACAATGGTTGACTGCCCAACAGAGATTGATCGCAGGAGGTCAATAGCCTCCTCACTCAGGGCAGCAGGGCTAACTGAGGCAGGGCCGGAGGTTCATGGGGAGAAGGAGATACCCACCCTTCTGGGTGAGCGGACACGGGAAACTTGCTGAGGGGCTATTTGGAGGGCAGTGCTGGTACGGGGGTGACGGCTGTACCTGTAGCTGGGGTGGGCCCAGAGGTGTCCGCCACCACTAGGGAACTTCAATCCGAGGAGGTGTCCGTGTCCAAACTGTCCCCTCCTGTCTCCGTTGTGGTGCTCCCCTCACCCCTGTCCCACTGGCGCCCTCACCGTCGATGGATTCAGCCTCCTGGGTCTGTGGGATGCAACTCCCTCTGTCGCCAGTGCCTCTCCTCCTCCGCCAGATGATGCTAATGCACATAAGGACAGGGTGACAAAACAAAAAGGGGGGAAGAGACAAAGCATACACTTGGTCAGTGGCGGCACTAACACCAATGTTGGCGTACACAACACACTCACACACAGCGAACAGCCCTACGCACTTGGCAATGCACTACCATTCACAATGCTAGCCACCAGCCCATGGATAGGAACACCTAACGCCAATTGCAGCATACCTGAGACCCACTGACCCCTGCCAAGTAGTGGATGCCTACTAGCTTGGTTGGAGGACCTTCACATCAGAACCTTGCCCAACATGGGACCTACTCTGCAATGTCAGGCCTGGCCTAGGGGCACCCACAAGGCCCACGCCTCTCACCCAGATACCACCCCACCAGGCATAAGTTGTAATGAAGGGCACTGTACTCACCCCCTTGTTGCTGCTGTGATGCCCCCAAGCACCAATCTAGCTCCGGAAAGGCCACCACCAGTATGCAGGCCATCAGGAGGGTCAGGGTTCCACGGGCAACCCTTCCTCGTTGGGAGGTCATCCCCAGCTGGACCTCAGCCGTCTTCCGTGCCCAGCGTCTCAAGTCCTCTCACCGTTTCCGACACTGGGTGCTCCACCTGCCGTAGACCCCCAGGGTCCGCACGTCCTTGGTGATGGCACGCCATATACCCTTCTTTGATGTGAGCTGACCTACAGGGAAATACACACAGTGAAAGGTATTAGTCTGACCGTCCTTCCTCTTACACTTATGGCCCACCATGCCCCTTCCCATCCCCATTAGCACAGACATGCCTAAGCATACATGGTGCATGCTGCCCAGGGCAAACCCCCCCCACACGAGGCCTTCACAGACAGCATTCCATGCATTCATGCCCCATGCATCGTACTCACGGTGTACTCACCTCTTGGTCTGGAGGCACATACAGCAGTCAGTACTGGGGTAGGACCCCATCCACCAGTCGCTCTAACTCAGCTGATGTGAAGGCAGGGGCCCTTTCCCCAGCCACACAAGCCATGGTCGGTTCCAGACGCAGGTCACAGTAGCACATGCAGTGTAGGTCCTCTCCTGTTGAAGGTCAGGTAGTAAGTGAGTGAACAGATAGAAAATGCCTGTGACGTTCGTGGCGGTGCGTACCGTCACCAACAGCGAACATCACCATTGGCCACGGTACCCCATAAGTCTCCTTGATAATCAATGAGGAGTTGCACGGTGGTTCTCGACCGCCTCCCGCAACGGCACAAAACATCAGCAGAATTACCTCACTTCCACCTGTCCCTTCATACTGGGCAGGCAGACGCCATTTCAGGGGGGGCAGGTCCTGGATCCTAACTGCGTCACAGTACACAAATTTAAATTGTGGACCTATTACACTAAAATATTGTAACAATCACAATATGCATTGAACTGCAGTGGTTACAATGTACAGATAATGACCAGGTGCTCACTCTTTTGCCACATAATTTTGCAACCGCTGCGGATGAATATGAGATGGAGTCATTGCCCCGTGTACAGACCTTTGGTGGACTTGGCAACAATGGAGGACAGGCACATTACCCTCACCAATAGACTTGACAGGGCCACAATCACGGAGCTGTGTGCCTAATTGGAGCTTGACCAAATATCTGCTATCCGTCACCCCACCGGGATCCCCCCTCTTGTGCAAGTCCTATCTGTGCTCCATTTCCTGGCACCTGGTTCTTTCTAAGTGACAGTGGGCTTGGCAGCAGGAATGTCACAGCCAATGTTCTCAATAGTGCTGACCAGAGTGTTGTCTGTCCTGATTAAACACATGTGCCTCTACATCGTTTTCCCACAGGTGGAGGATTTGGCCACAGTGAAGCTGACTTCTATGCAATGGGACATATCCCCAACATCATTGGGGCAATTGATGGAACACATATTGTATTTGTCCCCCCTCCGGCAGAATGAACAGGTGTTCAGAAATCGAAAGAGTTTTCACTACATGAATGTCCAGATGGTGTGCCTGGCTGACCAGTACATCTCCCATGTCAATGCAAAGTATCTTAGGTCTGTGCATGATGCCTTTATTCGGAGGAATAGCAACATCCCAAATGTGATGGCACACCCAGTGGATGTTGGTGTATGGGTATGTTGTGGGCCCTGAGGATGAGTGTGTGGCTAACAGTTGTCCCTCGATATTTGCAGGGGACTCTGGTTACCCCAACCGATCATGGCTACTGACCCCTGTAAGGAATCTCAGGACAAGGGCAGAGGAACGTTACAATGAGGCACATGGGCGAACAAGAAGGACAATAGAAAGGACATTCGGCCTCCTGAAGGCCAGGTTTTGTTGCCTCCATCTAACTGGTGGATCCCTGTGCTCCTCACCCAAGAAGGTCTGCCAGATCATCGTGGCATGCTGTGTGTGGCACAACCTTGCCTTGCGCCACCATGTGCCTTTTCTGCAGGAGCAGGAGGCTAGAGATGGCTGTGTAACAGCAGTGGGCCCTGTGGACAGTGAAGATAAGGAGGCAGATGATGAGGATGAGGACAACAGAAGTATAGCCATTCGTCAATACTTCCAATGACACACAGGTAAGACATTTCATTTACAGTTTGATGTGTGACATTGTCACTGGCAGCTGTGTATTACTACTTCTATGCCCACTCACTGTACCCGTTGGCATTTATTTTTGCAGATGTTGGTGCCCCACTATTGCTCCTGGTGTTCAGTGCAGCCAACCACAGGTCTCTCACATTGTTGTAATTTAGTAGCGATTAGATTAAGCATTAGCAGAAGACATCTTGTATTTAGCAACTATTGTGAACATTTCATGGAATCCATTTTGTATTCATGGCAGCCATTTTCTCTGCCATATGCTCGCCATGTGCTCTGTCCTACCTTTCTGTTAACTACTCTTGAAAATCTGTCCAGTGACAAGTTATATTTAGCATCTCCCACTTTCGCACATGCCCAGTAAGATCTGCAGCTGTTAGTAATCAGTAACAGACAGTAATGTGTCAACTAGTCCTTGAAAACTGTTAGCCCCTCCTACCTGTCGACTGTGCATTTCCATATGACCTTATATGTAAGTCTTGCTTCTATAACTGTACCACCTTCTTTTAGTCCCTGCAGGGGTATAAAAGGACCATGCTCTCTTAGTTCAGTGTGCTACTTCAAACATTACCGAAGGGTGTTGACTCATCGATGACTCGGACGCCCGACGGATTGGTCGCGACGAAGGATTGGGATCTCGCTGTGGATGATCAATGCCTGAGGAGACCCGAGTTTTGGCAACCACAGCGTTTTTCCCTTCTTTCTGATTTGACCATCCAGGTGGCGCAGGTCCTCGACTGAGATCCTTTTTGTTCATTCGTCATGCAGTGACCATTTGGTCGATTTTAGAACTTGGCAGTTGGAACCTGGATGCCCTGTGATTGGTAAGAGCCGTTTTACGGCACTTGCTGTGGGTTTTGATGCCTTTGTATGGTAACGAAGTTTAGCACCACTTACTGTGGCTCTCGTGTTTTGGGTGACTAGTCAATTTGGCACAGAAGTTATTGAACTATTTCGGAAATATTCTGATGAGTTAGAGCCCGATGATGTAGCAGCTGATCATAAGAAAATGCGTGATGGTCTTTTTGTTTTCTCCCAGGTGGCTGATGCAATCAGGCGTTTGGTGAAATTATGTGTTGTGGCAGTCCGTTTGCAAAAGGAGAAAAGGGCTGTGGACGTAGTTGCACGGACATCTCAGACCGGCGGGGTGCAAGCTTCCATCTTCGGAACAGATAAGACTATGATAGTTCACGCGAAACCAATGCGGGAGGCCGCGCCTTTGTATTTTCCTCCTGAGGGATTGGGCACAAGTGATGATAAAACTTCTGTTGATGCTAAGGGTTATTGTATTTATAATTGGGTGTGTACTCCTTGGAATAGGGCAGATGTAATGGCACTTAAAACAGGATTACCTGACCTCTTTTGACTAAGGCTCAGTATTATGAACATCAGGAATTAGAAGCAAAAGTTAGCGAGGATAAAAAGATTAAAGAATTAAAGACGAAGGTTATGTTAGCTAAAGCTTATGGTCCGCCTTTTAGAGTTAGTGATAGAGGTGGACGTGGATCTTAAGGTTCTTCTTACACTCGTTTGAATTTGTCTGTTGATCAGTGTTCGTGTTGTAAGAAATTTGGGCATTGGGCTGCCGATTGTCCAGCACTACATGTTCAGCAGTGTTCACGTGGTCGGGGACAAATGAGAAATCGCTCAGGATATTCAGGGCCTAGAAGAAGCACGAATGATCATGCTAGGGTTCATGCTAATGGACTATGGGCAGGAAGGGTTTAACACTTTGATAGACGGAACCAATACCAGATGTCTAACTATGTGCAGCCTGATTTCCAAGATTCTGCTTATGCATAGGATTGCCTAGGATGGGGTAAGGAATCAGTTGAAGTTCCAGGAGATCACAGGGGTCCCTATGTTACAGCACATGTTTTGGGTTCTACTGATCAATTTCGGGTTGACACAGGAGCTACTCATAGCGCCTTGTCTAAACAATTGATTCCAAGGGCTCCCCAGTCTGGATTAACTATTACATTGATAGGTTTCGATGGAACACCTTCCCCTAGCCCATTGTCACAACCACTTGCATTCCATGTTGATAAATTTACTGCTCCATGTCCATTTTTGCTTTATCCATATACACCAGACAATATTGTGGGTCTTGATATGCTCAAGTATTTCAGGGCTACAAACCGATGCTCTCCTGAAGGGGTGTGTGTTATTTTGAATGATAATCATCCCATGATGGAAAGAGTTTGTCTTATTAAAGAGGATATTGCATTAGCTTCACTCCCTAGTACTTTGTGGGCTACTTCAGATACTGATGTGGGACAAATGATTATTCCACTGGTACATATTAGTGTCAAGGAGGGAGCTGTGTTGCCACGTTTGCCTCAATACAAAATTTCACAGGGTGGCGAACAAGCACTCACACAAATTGTGCATGATCTTATTGCAGTGGGAGATGTTGAGGAAGTTCCGTATAATGTTTGTAACAGTCCAATTCTTCCGATCCCGAAAAAGGATACTGATTCTAGGATTTACCGATTCATTATTGATTTACGAGAAGTCAATAAGATTGTGGTACCACAATATCCTCTGGTATCTGACATCTCAACACTTCTTATTTTGGTTCCCCCGACAGCAACTACGTTCTCTGTGATAGACTTGAAGAATGATTTCTTTTTGATCCCTATTCATCCTGAAAGGCGATATTTGTTTGGTTTTACTTTGAATAAATGATCATATGATTTTGCAGAGCTCCTCAAGGCTATCCTGAGAGTCCTAGTATTTATAGTCAAGCGTTAAAACGACAACTTGATTCTTTTGTTTTGCCTGAAGGTGTGGCTCTCATACAATATGTTGATGATATTTTGTTGGCAGCTGATACCCCTGAGCAATGTGAAAAGTGTACTTTGTTGTTACTTTCTTTTCTTGCTTCACACCATCATAAAGTGTCACGAAAGAAATTGAAATATTGTAGAGCAAAGGTAACCTATTTAGGTCACCTTTTGTCTAAGGAGGGCCGTGCACTTACATCAGATCATATTCAAGCAATTTTGGACACACCAGTACCCTCTACTCACAAAGATGTTCGTGCATTCTTTGATCTTACTTCTTTTTGTAGGCAATGGATATTAGGGTTTTCACACATTGTCAAACCTTTGCTAGCACTTTTGACTAAAGATACTCCAATGCCCCTCCCATGGACAGATGAATGTGAGACTGCTTTCCGGCAGCTACGACAAGCCCTTTGTTCAGCACCAGTTATAGGTACTCCAGATTAAATGAAGCCTTTTGCACTTTACGTACATGAGAAAGATGGATGTGCATTGTCAGTTTTAGTACAGACACATGGCGATAAACAGCGTCCCTGTGCATATTTTTCAGCAGTACTTGATCCTGTCGCTCGAGCGTTGCCTGAGTGTTTTCGTTCAGTTGCCGCAACAGCTGTGTCAATACGTCAGAGTGAAGGGATAGTTTTGTCACAGAAGCTGTTGGTGTTAGTACCCCATGCGGTTGATGCTCTTTTAAATCAATTAAAGACACAACATTTAACTAGCGCTTGCCTGACAGGATATGAATTGACATTGCTGGCTCTGCACATTACACTGAAGAGATGTGCAACACTAAATCCAGCCACTTTGTTGCCATATCCGGTGACTCAGCCTCAGTCACAAGGAACACATGATTGTATATTCCTTACCGAAGAACAGACAAAGGGTCGTATTGATTTACAAGAAACGCCCCTTCCAGATGTAAACGGGGAATTGTGGGTTGATGGGTCTTTGAAGTTGCCAGACGCTACGACCTCAGCTGCAAATGCAATCACCACAATACACACGGTAGTGGAGACAGCTCATATTCCACAGAAGTCAGCTAAAGCAGCTGAACTAATAGCTTTGACACGAGCATGTGAGCTTAGTACTGACTTATGTGTGAACATTTATACAGACAGCCGCTATGCTTTTGGAGTGGCTCATGATTTTGGTTTGCTTTGGAAGGAGAGAGGCTTTCTTACATCCCACGGGATGAAGATAATGCACGGAGAATTAGTACATAACCTCTTGACTGCATTGACATATCCAAAGAAACTAGCTATTGTGAAATGTAGTGCACACAAGAAAGTGACCGATAAGATAGGGCAAGGTAATGCCCTTGCAGACCGCGCAGCACGTCAGACTGTGATGCAGCGAAGTACTACCTCTATGTATGCAGTGAAGTCACAAGATGAACGTTGGCATAATGCTAGACAAGACTTATTAGATATACAGAAATCTGCTTCTGTGAAAGAACGTGAGCAATGGTCAGAAGAAGGAGAATTGGATGATGAGGGCTGTTGGCGGAATAAGCAGATGGATACATGGAAATTGCCTACAGCATTTGTACAACCTATGGTTCAGATGGCACATGGGCTGGCACATGATGGAGCTTCAACAATAACTAAGTTGCTTACGCAAGTTTGGGAGCATCCAGAAATTTCCCTTACAGCTAAGAGAGTAGTACAGTCTTGTTTGATCTGTTTACAATACAATCCTGGAAAAGGGACACAAACTCCTGCGGGAGGGTTTGCTACACCAACTGCACATTTCGAAGTTCTACAAATGGATTATATTCAGCTTGAACGCTGCAACAATTTAAAGTATGTCTTGGTGGTGGTATGTGCCATCAGTAAATGGATAGAGTCATACCCCACAAAGGATAATACTGCCATTACCACAGCGAAGGTGCTTTTGAAATAATTTTTCCCTAGGTTTGGTGTTTGCAGACTTTTATGGAATGATAACAGACCTCATTTTGTTGGGAAGTTATTAAGTATGTCCTGGAAGGATTATGGATCAGACAGAAGTTCCATGCGGTTTTCCACCCACAATCAGCAGGGTTGGTGGAAAGGTATACTGCTACTTTGAAGCTGAAGTTAGCAAAGATACAGGCTTCCACATCCTTAACTTGGCCGGATGCATTACCGTTGGCATTATTGTCTATTAGGTCAGTGCCACACTCTCGAATAGGCCTTACGCCCTATGAAATAGTATTTGGAAGGCCAATGAACATTTCGGGAGTTCCTGAGCCAAATTCTGTATATGATGTACCTTGTGTCCTGATGAATGATTATTTGGCACAGTTAACTGACAATTTGGTTTCTATTCATCAACAGGTTCGAGAAACACTTCCTGACAGATCTACAGGTGAAGGCCATGAAGGCCATGAACTCCGACCTGGTGACCAGGTGATGATTAAGTCCTTTGAAAGGTCAAGCAGCTTGGAACCAAGGTGGCGAGGCCCAGAGCAGGTGCTCCTTGCGACAAGGACAGCAGTTCGAGTGACAAACCAAAAGAATTGGGTCCATAGTACTCACTGCAAGAGAGTGCTATCTACCTTGGTGGAACCTGCTGTGCTGACCGATCATCGAGAGATTTTGACTACGGAGAAAGGCCTGACGAACCTGCGGAGTTCTTCCCGGACCATATGATTTCTGGAGTGTCGCAATATAATTTGAGACCGAGGAAAGACCCCGTAGTGCTGGAGAAAACTGGTTGAGCTACCGCCCTGGGTTAGTGAAACGGAGAGCCAATGTGGCAAGAGGGGGGGAATCAGCCATGCATTAGAGTAGTGACACCCGCCTTGGCCCGTGGTGAAGAAATCAGCGGCTGCCCAGGGATAAGAGCTCCAACGATTGTTTTTCATTAATTTCTGAAAGGGTCGATTATCACTGTTGCTAAAATAAATAACAAACTGATCATTAGTACTATGGGGCTTGTTGTTGTTTTGGTGGTTATAGCAATAATCACCTGGTTTGTTGAAAAGAAGACTCCTGCTCGTGAGTTTTTTGTTGCCACTACTCCAGTACCGGAGGATCACTATTACTTTACGCTTCCCTATCAGGAGCAGAGGCACCGTCAATCGTACTTCGATAATACTTTCATTCAGATGTTGCATCATACTCATAATGCTACAAATACTACTAACTGTTGGGTATGTGGAATGATACCTGCACATCAAAAGAAAGAACACCTTTCATTCCTCTTCCTTTTTCACACAATTGATCTTGCAAGCTTGGTATACGCTTTTGTTTGCATCTGGAAAATGTACAGAGGGCGGACTTCTTTTTCGCCTTAATAAAGTATGCTACCAAGACAAAGATGGGTATCCGCAAGCCAAAGGAACTAAATGGGAATAGGAAGAGTATCAACCGGACAATGTTTCAATACCATATGTCTTCACAAATATAAGACACTCTGACAAGAAGGAACAATTTGTGATTTCTTTTACAAAAACTAAAGCAGATATATGTATACGTAGCATTGGGCGAATTCTGGTGGGGCTAAGCGATTGTACCTTGATTTGAACTATTGAGGGTGTAAATAATAGTAGTTTTACAGCTTCACATAATACATATTTTGTTTGTGGTAACTATGGATATTACCAACTACCTGTTGGGTGGTCAGGTGTGTGTTATGTATCTTTTCTATTACCCCCTGTGTTTTTGGCACCTGCATCATATCACTGAGATTTTTAACTGTTCAATGACATCATTAAAAATAGATATAAAAGGTCAATAAGTACAAATGAGGTAGACCAAACAGACACTAGCCTGCAACAATATGTTGATTTTAATTTAGGGTTGTTCTCCTTTGTGGGTGCTGCGTTAAACAGTAGGAAAGTGAGACGATTGACTAGGGTTGTGGAAGCTGTTACCAATCTGGCAGCTCTGGCATTTGGGAATATTATCGAGGAGCTCCAAATTGCGAGGATTGTAGCGCTCCAAAATCGTATGGTACTAGATGTGATATTAGCTGATCGAGGTGGTGCATGTCGCATCATCGGTCGTAGTTGCTGCGTTTTCATTCCAGATCACTCACCTTCAGTATATGATGCAATATCTAAATTGCATAAAATTGCTGCAGAAATCCACACAGAGACTGGTACTTGGACTTTTTCTGGATGGTTTTGGGCTCTTGTTTCCGCTTGGGGCTGGAAACTACTGACTATCCTGTGTGTAATGATTGCAATATTTTTTCACATGCAGTATCTGTATTCAGTGTGGTCCAATGTTCTGCTCCATGTGTATTACTGCTTGTATGCCTACCAAAAGAAATATTACAGAAATGAAAGCACAACACATGTTAGATAAGGAAATAGCTGAAATGATGAGCATAAATATACAAGATGAATATTTAGATTATCCCAGAAAGCTAATGCTGAAACGGTCTGTTGTAGTTTAGTAACAATTAGATTAAGCATTAGCAGAAGACATCTTGTATTTAGCAACTATTGTGAACATTTCGCGGAATCCATTTTGTATTCATGGCAACCATTTTCTCTGCCATGTGCTCGCCATGTGCTCTGTCCTACCTTTCTGTTAACTACTCTTGAAACTCTGTCTAGTGACAAGTTATATTTAGCATCTCCCACTTTCGCATATGCCCAGTAAGATCTGCAGCTGTTAGTAATCAGTAACAGATAGTAATGTGTCAACTAGTCCTTGAAAACTGTTAGCCCCTCCTACCTGTCGACTGTGCATTTCCATATGACCTTATATGTATGTAAGTCTTGTTTCTATAATTGTATCACCTTCTTTTACCCCCTGCGTGGGTATAAAAGGACCATGCTCTCTTAGATCAGTGTGCTACTTCAAACATTACTGAAGGGTGCTGTTTGAACTGTGGTACCACCTCATGAGGTTTAATAAACTTTGTTTTTTTATTTCAGTTTCTGTGCCAACTTCTTCCTATATGGTCTGAGGACTGTGCAGAGAAGGGTGAACCCCTTGCACTAGTAGGCCTTGCTCTGGCTTACTTCAACACCATATAAACATTACTGTACAGTTGAGTTGCAATGTTTGATCCTTGTTAAACTAATACATTTTTAAATCATTTGACATACACCATATTTGTATTTTTTCAAAGTGTGTTTATTGCAGTGCTCAGAAGAAGAGGGGGTAGTGCAACGAGCTTGAGTGATGATGGAGAAATGGCCAGGTTAGAGTCCAATCTATTTGTATCATAGGTGCATTGTCCAAGGGGGCATAGGAAGGGGAGAAATGGAAGTTCAAGGTGGACAGGGCGACAGAGTGGGACACAAGGGTGACAATCAGGAGAGTCTTATTTCCTGGTGGGGGTCTTGGCAATAGTGTCTGGCTTCTGCCTGGATCGCAGGGAACGTTTGTGGGGTGGTTCTCCTTCTACAGGGGGAAGGGTGCTGGTGGCCTGTTGGTCATGTAGTGGGGTCTCATGTCCACTAGCGGCAGCAGAGGTGGAGGGCTTTTCAGTGTTCTGGCTAGTGTCAGGGGCCCGGTGGTGTCTGCCAGCACTCACGCAATGGAGTCCACAGTGGTGTTAATGGCCTTCAAGTCCTCCCTGATCCCCAGGTACTGTCCCAGCGTATCCTGGGAATGTTGGTATGCTCCCAGGATCTCAATGAGTGCCTCCTGGAGGGTTGGTTACCTGGGCCTGTCCTCCCCCTGTCACACAGCAGTCCTCCCAGATTCCCTGTTGTCCTGTGCCTCTGTCCCCTGAACTGTGTGCCCACTGCCACTGACCCCAGGTCCCTGATTGTCATGGATTTGTGGTGTGCCCTGGGGTCCCTGCAGTGGTGGACACTCTGCAGATTGACGTGTCCTGGGGACAGTGGTATGGACCCGCTGGGTGGTTGCTGTGCTGGTGTTTTCTGAGGGGGGAGATTCTGTGGTGATATGGGACTGTGGCAGGGTAACCGACTGTCCAGAGGTCCTTAATGGGCCAGGTTGGTCATCGTGATCCAGGCGTGCAGAGCTGCTGTCATCACTGTGGGCCTCTTCTGTGGGGGGGTTGAATGTTGGTGGCACCTCCTCTCCAGTGACGTTAAGTGGGGGTCCTGTGGGGATATAAATGTAGGCCCATATTTATACTTTTTGACGCAAAACTGCGCTAACGCAGTTTTGCGTCAAAAAAATTAGCGCCGGCTAACGCCATTCTGAAGCGCCATGCGGGCGCCGTATTTATTGAATGACGTTAGCCGGCGTTAGCCGCCGGCGCCGTCTGGTGTGCGTTAAAAAAAACGACGTACACCAGGCAGCGCCGGCGTAGGTGGAAAATGGAGTATGGGCGTCCAAAAATGGTGCAAGTCAGGCTGAGGCAAAAATATAGCCTCAACCCGATTTGCGCCATTTTTTTTTCACTCCCAACCCCCATTGAAATGACTCCTGTCTTAGCAAAGACAGGAGTCATGCCCCCTTGCCCAATGGCCATGCCCAGGGGACTTCTGTGCCCTGGGCATGGTCATTGGGCATAGTGGCATGTAGGGGGGCACAAATCAGGCCCCCCTATGCCACAATTTTGTTTAAAAAAAAATACTTACCTGAACTTACCTTAATGTCCCTGGGGTGGGTCCCTCCATCCTTTGGTGTCCTCCTGGGGTGGGCAAGGGTGGCAGGGGGTGTCCCTGGGGGTAGGGGAGGGCACCTCTGGGCTCATTCTGAGCCCACAGGTCCCTTAACGCCTGCCCTGACCCAGGCGTTAAAATCCGGCGCTAATGCGGGTTTTTTAGACCCACCCACTCCCGGGCGTCATTTTTGCCCGGGAGTATAAATACGACGCATATGCATCAGAGTAATTTTTTAAGACGGGAACGCCTACCTTGCATATCATTAACGCAAGGAAGGTGTTCACGCAAAAAAATTATGCTAACTCCATGAACTTTGGCGCTAGACGCGTCTAACGCCAAAGTATAAATATGGAGTTAGTTTTGCGTCGAATTTGCGTAAAAAAAAAACACGCAAATTCGGCACAAACGGAGTATAAATATGGCCCGTAGTGTCTTTGGGGTGCCATGAATGTGGAGTGATTGGTTGTATGTCAGAACAACGCATGCTGGAAGAACGCATGCCTGAACAACGAGGTCGGAACAATGACCGCATGGTTACCACTAATGCCTTTACAACAAATGCCTTACCAACGATTTTTCATTGTAAAGGCATTCCTGGTAAAGGCATTTGTGATAGGCAGCAGGCGTCCCCCCTGGCCACCCCCCCCCACCCCTAAAAATTACTGCAACCACCCACACCCTCCCCTAAAACCACGCCAAACCCCCACCCTTGCCCCTAACACTACCCCAACCCCCACCTCGTCCTTAAAATTACCGCAAACCCCCACTCTGCCCCTAAAGGAACACCAACCCCCACCCCATCCATGAAACCTAAAGTACCCCCCCCTTAAACCTAAAACCACCCCACCCCTAAAACTACCCTGAGCCCCCCACTGCACCCCTAAAACCTAAAACCCCGCTCCTAAAATTACCCAACCCCCAACCCACCCCTAAACCCTAAAACAACCCCAACCCCCACCCCATCCCTAAAACCTAAACTACTGCAAGCCCCACCCCTAAAACCTAAAACCACCCCAAAACCCCTTCCCCTAAAACAACCCCGAGCCCCCACCCCACCCCTAAAACCTAAAACCCCCACCCCACCCCTAAATTTACCCGACCCCCAACCCACCCCTAAAACCTAAAACAACCCAACCCCCACCTCTAGAATTACCGCAACCCCTCACCCCACCCCTAAAACCTAAAACCACCCCGACCCCCACCCCTTAAACCTAAACCACCCCAATCCCCCACACCACCCCTATAAACCTAAACCACCTAGACCCCCACCCCACCCCCAAATACTAAAAATACCCAACCCCCACCCCGCCCCTAAAACTAAAAATACCCCCAAACCTAAACCGCCCGACCTCCCACCCCTAAAACTAAAAATATCCCGACCCCCAGCCCCGCCCCTAAAACTAAAAACACTCGCTCCCTGCCCCTAAACCTAAACCGCCCCAACGCCCCCTCCCCTAAAACTAAAACCCAACCCCCGCCCCTAAAACTAAAAATACCCCGACCCCCCACCCCGCCCCTAAAACTAAAACCCCAACCCCAACCCCCACCCCTAAAACTAAAACCCCAAACCCCCACCACTGCCCCTTAAACTAAAACCCCGACCCCCCACCCCTGCCCCTAAAACTAAAAACACCCCTCCTCTCCCTCGCCCCTAAACCTAAACCGCCCGACGCCCCTCCCCTAAAACTAAAACCCCAACCCCCCACCCCGCCCCTAAAACTAAAAATACCCCGACCCCCCATCCCCGCCCCTGAAATTAAAACCCCAACCCCACCCCACCCCTAAAACTAAAAATAACCCTGACCCCCCAACCCCGCCCCTAAAACTAAAACCCCAACCCCCCACCCCCGGCCCACTTACCTGACTCATCGCGTTGTTCTCCTCAGCCGAGAGTTGTTCAGCACATGTGTGGTTAAGGCACAAAACAATGAAGTCGTGGTTAATGAAACCGTTGTTCCGCTTTCGTTGTCCACGACTTTGTTGTTATGGAGTCGGCATTCATGGCGTTTCCCGGTGTGAGTGGTATGTGTGTGGATGTGTGGGGTGATGTCTTGTGGTGTGTGCTGTGAGGTGTGTGGATGGTGTATGGGTGATGGTGTTCTGTGGCTCAGACTGAGTGGGTGCTCCTGGCTTGTCTCTCTCTCTGTTAGCAATCTTTTTTTTTTAAATGTTTGTGGGTAATGTGGGTGTGTGTTTTATAGGGGGTCATTCCGACCCTGGCGGTCATAGACCGCCAGGGCCGGGGACCGCGGATGCACCGCCAACAGGCTGGCGGTGCATCCAGGCCAATTCTGACCGCGGCGGTAAAGCCGCGGTCAGAAAAGGGAAACCGGCGGTTTCCCGCCGGTTTTCCCCTGGCCTGAGGAATCCTCCATGGCGGCGCTGCAGGCAGCGCCGCCATGGGGATTCCGACCCCCTTCCCGCCAGCGGGTGTCGTGGGGCCCCTGCAGTGCCCATGGCATGGGCACTGCAGGGGCCCCCTAACAGGGCCCCACAAAGATTTTCAGTGTCTGCATGGCAGAAAATCGCAACTGCACCCGTCGCACCCTTTCCACTCCGCCGGCTCCATTCGGAGCCGGCATCCTCGTGGAAGGGGGTTTCCCGCTGCTGCTCTTTTGACCGCGCTGCGGTATTCTGTCGGGGGAACTTTGGCGGGCGGCCTCCGCCGCCCGCCGAAGTCAGAATGACCCCCATAGTGTTGTGGGGGTGTAGGTGTGGTGTGTGTATGTGTGTGAAGTCTGTGTAGTTTGAATTGTCCAATGTGGTGTAGTTTTGTAAGTGTGTGTGTATTTTGAGAGCGGCGGTGTGTACCGCCAATGGTTTACTGCAGTTGAAAGACCGCCACAGTGATTCATGGGTCCTGATACTGTGGGAGTATTTCTGTTGGCGTAACGGTGTGGGTTTTGGTACCACCAGTTTATCACTGACCTTTGGTCTGGCAGACTTGTGTGGGTGGCTGTATAGTGGCAGATTTCTCTGTGTGGGTCATAATACCCGTAGCGGTATACTGCCGCGGTCACTGTATGTGGGCGGCCGTCAGCACGGCAGTAGGTGGCATTTACCACCAATGTTGTAATGAGGGCCTAAATGTAAAATGTGCTTTCTAGCACGAAAAAGTGAAAAGCCTCAATCCCAGCTACCTGGTCACAACTGACCGAGGTAAAGTCAGTGTTTAAGGCTGACTGCGATGAAGCGTGGGTCGGCTATACTGAGCGGTAGGCCTCGGTCACAATTTTATCTTCACAATTAGTCACCTCTTTGGTTCTTTTTCTCTCGGCAGGCTTGCTTGTGGTTCAACAATGGCTGCTTCCTTCAGCACGAGGACTCAGTGAAATCTAGGAAGTCTTAGTTCTTGTTGTCAAAGGCGAGGATCTCTGAAGCTTCAGTGGGGCAAACCTGAATTTCAGGTCAGATCAGGGATTGACATTGTTGACTTGACCATCGACAACAAGTCAGTCAACTTAAGGAGCTTTATACTAAAAATTCTCCAAATGGTTTCAAACTTTCAGAGCTTCTTCCAGAAGGTCATGTTTGGGGCCTTGAAAGGTCCACATCACCAGCCAAAGTTCCAGAAGCTCTGAGTTGCTCCTTGGAGAGTTGAGACAACACCTGGGTTGCACCTTGATTCCACCTGGGTCACACCTGGTTTGCACCTGGGTGAATCCTTAAAAGTCCAGTTGAGCTAGTCAGCTGGGCTTGTTTGTGCAGGACTTGATGAAGGTGATTCTTGGTAGCTCTTGTGTACCAGTTGCTTTCAGGTAGTCCACTCCTTAATCCTTCTGAAGCTAGGCAAAATCCTCTTTTGTGAAGCCCAAGGTGTGTAGCAGATGTAGTCATTATGAGTGCAGTCCTCTTGGAGTGCAGACCAGTGGTTCAGAAGGGCAGTCCTTCTTCTCTTGGTATATCCAAGCAGGGATCTGATCTGCTGGGCAGCTCTCACATATTTATCCAGGTTTCTGGGCTGACAATCAGGGGGGCACCCCTGACCGATGGGGTAGAAGGTGCCACCCTTTGTGATGTCATCTTTCTTAGAAGTGTGGAGTACTTTATTCCTAGAAAATCACTGTTTCACAAAAATCCAAAATGGAGAACATCTCTCCTGGAGGTTCAAGTCTGGCTAACCCAACCCACAGTTATGGCCAACATTTTCCTACACTCCCCTACCAGCCCCTCTCCTAATCTAATGAGAGTGGCTCACATTTGGCTGTGGGTGCAGGGCGTGGGGATGGGCCTGGGTCCTGCACTATCTGTCGTTCTTCCTTTGAAGACAAGTTTGGTTACCCACTACCTTCCTTTCCTGGCATCTGTAGCAGCAGATCTCCTCCCACCAGATGGCCCCTTTGTCTCAGCCCAGACCACTTCACACCTAATCAGAGAAGCTTATCTCAGCCTGTTAAAGGCTGACCAATCAGAAGAGGCTCATACAGGGCTGTTTTTAGGTAACTTTAGGGGCTCAGTTTTAAATCTGCTTTCGTGCAATGTTTATAATAAATCTAACCTTGGCAAATTGTTGAAATTATTGTAATGATTATTTTGGCCCTTTGAATGATCGTTCTAACTTATTCCTGTCAAAAGGTAGACATCATTAACATTTAATAAAGCCCTCTCATATTAGCCTATTGAGCTAGCAGTGCTATAATGGGAAAATTGAATTGGCAATTTTTCCCTAACCGGGCATATAATACATATTTTATAATGTCCTTGCTTATTATCACAGTGCACCCTACCCTTGGGGCTTATAAAGTAGACTTTAGGGGTGTTGTACATGTAAAAAAGGTTGTTTTAGACTTTAGAAGTACTTTTAATTATAAAGTCGAATTTGGACACAGTTTTATTTTAAAAGTAAGCTGCAAGACAGTAGGCACCACAGCATTGCACCCTTCAATGCCTCGAGTCCACTGGGGGATCTAAATATACATGCTCTACCATCTGTAATCAAGCCTAATTACCATTTACCATTTGAAAAGAGCACTGGCCTTGGGCACAATCAGAATCAGTAACCGCTAGTATTAGTGAAAAAATGGGGATGATCACGGCAAAAGGATGACTTTCTTACACTAATGCTGGTATATTCCCATAGGGGAATATGGAATATGTGTTTCTGCCATGACATAGGCATGAGTCATGGATTACTGTCTTTTTGGATCGGGGGGGCATCCAAAGAGCTACCCTCATAGTTCTGGTATGTTAAAGACTTCACCAGAAGCAAAACAGCACAAGCAGGGTGGTGGCAGCATACCATGTAGTAATCAGCAGTAAGGACCATGAGCATTGTAACCTGGGTCACTGGAGAGAGACCTACAGTCTCATTCACCTCTTCTAAAGTTCTGCAGCTGTGTGTTCAGCTCACCCCTGCCCAACTTCAGGTCGATATGCAAGAGTATGCGTGATAAAATCAAGTGCTGAATGCATATGCCCGTGCAAAATACACACTACACATTGGGTGAAATGCATGAACAGTGTGCACATGGTAGTCTGTGCTGGGGGATGTTAAATCTGACACACTCTAGTACAGTAGAGATGGGCTTTAGTATTGAACAGTGTGGGCAGACTGAGTGTGTGTGCTGTATGTGAGTATGATTGTGGTACCATAATACATGTGGTTTACAGTACTGGGCACTGAATATGCTGTGACTGTATACTGAGTGCAGACATTCTTGCACTTCTACACAACATGGGGGGCTTTTAAATCCTTTTTTGGGAAATACCATGCCTGCCTGGGGAAACATGAGGAGTAGAGTGATCGCTACAGTCCAAGTTTGAAAGTCAGGCAAAGCTGCAAGCTTGGTGGGGCATACAGTGGAAGATGGGAGAGCCAGGCTGCCTCTCTGCCTTCCTAAGTGTTTTATGATGCAGTGATAAATCACAAGGGAGAGGCCTGGACACATCCCAGGAAGAGAGATTGGGATGAAAAGGAAATAAAAAAAAATGGGTCAGAGGGCCAAAGTTCAACCTTTTGCACATATGACTATGCCTGCCATCCAGGTGTGTACCCTGGAATCTCATCTGAATCTTGTTGTGGGATCTACCATCTGTCAGTCTGCCCTGCCAAGTGGTGCCACCCCACGCCAGGACCCCTGTAAGTGGGCCTAAGGTCTTTTCCCCACGGCACCAGTTCCCGCCATCCTGGTTCTGGCGGTGGACACCGCCAGAAACAGGCTGGCAGGAAGGGGGTCGGAATCCCCATGGCGGTGCTGCAAGCAGCTCCGCCATGGCGGATTCCCTGGGCCAGGGGAAAACCGGCGGGAAACCGCCGGTTCCCTTTTTCTGACCGCGGCTTTACCGCCTCGGTCAGAATAGCCCAGGAGCGGTGCTTCCGCCGACCTCCGCCATGGCGGTCATGGACCGCCAGGGTCAGAATGACCCGAAGAGTGTCAATTTCCTTGTTGTAAAACCTATGCAGCCCCAGTAAGCCTCACTGAATGGATACAAAGTAATTGGTCTAGGTTTGGCCAGCCAGACATATGCACTAGATCTCCCATATATTGGCATATCAATGCCATCTTCATGGGCAGTAACCAGCCTATGCAGCATTTATGTCTTGCTTTCATGATGTGCAGCGCAGCAAACAACCTTGCAGCCTTGTGTAAAAGGGGAAGGGCAGGAATGCACAATAATTCCATGATACATTGCATTCCTGTCCTTTCCTACTGGTGGCATATTTTTGTCTGCCTAGCACCCACATAGGCACACTTGAATCATGGTGTAAGGGGTTCTGCATTGTAGGCAAAATAGTTAATGTGCTGGTAAGGACAGCTGCCTGCATAAACATGCTGCTGAGAGGCTCTTTGTTTGTATACTGCAGATTGCAGCAAAGGAAGAATGAGTTAACAAATTTGTGAAAATAGATTGTTTTCTCCTGGTTTAGGTTCTCCTGTGAAAGTGATGCTTTATGACACGTTTAAAGGTCTAGCACTGATGCCAAATCTGTGAAGCTGTCAAAATAAAAGGGTTGATGCAGTGAGACACCCAGCGTCCTACTATGGAATTGCTCTCTACCGCATAGTAAGGTAAGTCAGCAATGTGTGCTTCCTTACATAACTGAAGATTACCTAATACATGCAGAGCCACACAAGCTACCATTGCTCACCTTTACACATCTAACTTAGGTTTTGCCTTGACTGTGCCCCGCTTGCATGATGCAAGACCAACAGCAGAAGTCTACATATCCGGCCTATGGGTATTAATTACCATTTACATATCAGATTGAGTGGGGATCAGTGGTGTAAGTGAAATGCATGGTTCAATTTTGTGCCTAAATAGATGTTTAGTACACCTCTACTGAACTTACTTGGGTTAGTTTAACATATTGTAATTGGAGTAGTCATCGTAATGAAGGTATATTGTACGTGTATTCATACAAAAAATATGTGTAGGGATAGACAGGCACTTATGATTACATAACAATATTAGTTATAATATGTGATATGTGATGTGCATATCATACTTGCCCTAATATGAGATACAATTTTCTCCCTAGCTCACATGACATCAGACAAGGCAAAGGCATATGTCCTGAAAAGACACTGTATGGCTGGATCCAGAAGATTACACAAGGCTATCGGAGAATGGGCTGCACTTGTTATATGGGCAAGTCTGCTGGCAGCTTGGAGAGGACATCACTTGCCACAGGCTCAGAAGAGTCCCAGCCTTACACCTTCTCAGCATTCCACTCAGCAGGCAAACATTTCACACCACATTCCAGGACCCTCAGCAGGAGAGCAGCTGAAAGCCACTGGACAAGGCAAAGTTGGAGGTTCCGTACAGGACAATTTTCCTGTGTTGCTTATGAAGAGGGTGCATGGGATGGACTGGTGGAATGCCAAAATAGAAAGAAGCAGAAGTGGCTGGGAGATATTTTACAGAAGAGCCAGGAGGCATTGGAGTGGATTGCACCACAGATTTGAACTCTCCCAGTGGACACCCCCTTTGTGTATTTTTAGTAAGTTTTTCTTATGGTAGGTTAAGTGGGTTAATTTTTTGTGTTTGAAAATGAAAAAAAAAAAACATTAAAAAAAATAAAATACCAAAAACATTATGGGCCTCATTGAGACCCTGGCGGCCGGCGGTAAGGTGGCAGTAACACCGGCGACAGGCTAGTTGTATTCCGCCAGCTATTATGACCGTGGTGCAATATCCACGGCCATACCGCTGGCCCCTGCACTAATCCCCAGGGCACCGCTGCCCTGGGGATTTTGAGTCTCCAACCGCCATCCTGGCCACAGCGGTAAACACTGCCATGAAAAGGCTGGTGGTAAGGGGGACTTGGGGTGCCCCTGGGGCCCCTGCACTGCCCATGGCATGGGCAGTGCAGGGGCCCCCAGGCATAGCCCGATTGCGCATTTCACTGCCCGAATTTCGGGCAGTGAAATGCTCAATGGGAGCTACTGCACCCGCTGCACATCAACATTGCCGCCGGCTCTATTATGAGCCGGCAGCAATGTTGATGTGACTTTTCGCTGGGCCAGCGGACTGTAACACTGTTACTGTCGCTAGCCCAGCAGAAAAGTCAAAATAGGGAGCCAGAAATATCGCCAGCACTGGCGGTATTCTGGCGCCCAGTACCTCTGCGAGGTTGTAATGAGGGCCTGTATTTGTTAAGGCTTCTTTGTGTAGTTAGTATATGTTTAGGATGTAGTTGATGTTTGTATTGTAACAAGCTAAGTGTATTGGGGGTGAGGGGTTAAGATTTAACTTCTCAAGTGTCAATAGTGATTAAGATAGGTTAGTGTTAGATGAGGTAGTATAGGCTAGTGTTAATGATAGTTAATGTAGGTTAGTCAGGTTTAGTGTTTTTAGATATTAGGTTTAGCGTTTAAAAAATATTCATTACCGTCTATTTGGATGCTTTTATTTGTCATGAATTGGTACTATTGAACTAGGTGAATACATGATGCTCGATTTGTCATGAGTATATTGTAGGAATAACTGAATGGCTTCCTCACATTAAAGTTATCTTTGTGTTGGAGGCGGTGCATTCTGGTTGGCTGAGGCAGGACCCTACCCAGGCAGAACCCACCACTCCCATCAAGGGTCGGTGATTACACCTAATGTGTAACCTGAGCTCACCCATGGCTGTCTTGGCACAGAGCAGTCAGGGTTATCACAGAGGCAATGTGTAAAGCAAGGACACAGCACTTTCCTGCCGGAACCACACTGTGTGGCAGAAAGGAGACCACACACATTGTGTGAAGTCTCATTTCTACCACACTGTGTATGTACAAAAAAAATGTATTCAACACACACCCGGTCAACAGATTACAGGTATAATGTGACTCTAGGCCTCTGCCCTGATTTTCAATGGAAGCCGTGATTGGAGGCCCAGTTGTGTTAAACACTACTACTGTATGAACACATGAGGAAACCAATACTTTTCCTCACCGCATTAGGTGCCAAACATTGTCATCACAAGACTCACCCCGGAATTCACCACAATCAGTGTAACAAATACATTCAGTTTGCAACCTGGTTCCCAGTGTTAGCAGCAAAATGTATATACAAGGTTTACCACCCTTTCGTGTACCCCTGCAGTTGCAGCCACACTAGTAAGACGTAATGCCAACTGTACAAACTTCCTGACAGGATAAACGTGACCAGCAGCATCACAGTTCTGCCTTCGCATTAATGTGCACTGACTTCTGAACATCCTCTGTCACAAGTATCAGCTGGTGCATGTTCACGCTCACTTGAACACACTCACCACTAGCACCCTTATACAATGCCCTGATCCCTGGATAGTAGAGGCCACTGTGTTTGTGAATACCCTGAAGTCCCAAACCACCCCCCACCAACCAATAAGCTTCAGCTATTGCGCCCATCCACGAACAAAAGATTGCATCAACCTTTCCTTGGTTACTTGGTCGTTTGTGGCTAGTCACCAGTCTCTGGGTTTTAGGGTCAAGGTGGAGGATAAGAAAGATAATTAAGGTGGAGGCATTTGTACCTCTGCAAAAAGGAAGCACATTGTCAGGGGTCTGATGATCTAAGTCGCCCTGACCGAATGTTCACTCACAAGCAAATTCCCAATGCGATACTTTTTCAGAAAGAGGCAATCCCTGACTCCCCCATGAATGATGTAAATCCTGCACCCCTCTGAAAGGCACCTCATCTACCATGTGATGACTTGAGTTACACTAGTCCCTATGGTCACACTCGGAATTGGATTCCGTACCTCTCTGGAATGAGGCACACTGTATAGTGTGCAGTGACTTTAGATGCACCGGACTCCACGGTCACACACTTCGATGCAAGGTCAGCCATGTCACACCAGGCCAAGTACAGCACAACTCTGGTTGCACTCTCACCTCTAAGGGTTGCAGCCAATGAACAGGGCACCACACACAATAAGCATGCAGCTGAAGTTCACCCAAGTGAAGTGTGAAATACTCGATAATAGCTGCTCCACAGGGCCCAGCACCAGGGGATCCTGTCCACACCAACACGATGTTTCAGCATGCAGTAGTCTCCATGATGAAGGGCCACTCACCTGAAGTGTGGAATGTCTTTAGCAAGCTCCATACCAGGCAATCCTGGTTTCCAGACACAATACTCAGTCCAAACTAATGCAGCTGCTGTCAGGTGAAGTCCAACATCTGATGTAGGTGCCGCAAAGGGCACAGCTCTCCATATATTACGGGTCATGAATGTAAGACCCTCTGACCTCCATCAAGAGCCAACATTCCCTTGGAGAGTTACCATGTGGAATGCTACACAGCAGCAGGCAATCAGTCCCATGCCAGTCTCTAAGCTGAAAAGAAGAGTGGATCCCCTCCTCGGACAGCTATCCTCCTGGGCATGACAGATTCCTCGGGCAGTGTGCCCACGTGGTCCACCAGCGCTGGTACCACATCACCGTAAAGGTTACTCTGCCTTGCAGACATTCAGTACCCCTAGTTGTGCTAGATGGTTCCTGGTTGTTTCAAATGATTATCCTTTGAACTGCAGATGTATCCCCTAAATTTCCTAAATTTTGTCCACATATCTCCCATTTTCCATTCCCCTGGTGAGGTATAGTATTGCTACAGGTTCCCCGGTCTGCCACTGATGCAAAATTATAATTGTGTGGACGCACTCACACTCAACACATGAGCCCTCTCTGGGGCAGAGTAACATAAGTCGGCTATTTTGGTCTGTGTTGCATTACTCAACATTTATCAGTATACACAGGGTGAGGCAAGGTGTCTTTGCATGCCTTGATTACTGTCATTCAATGTATTGGGTTGCCCTTGTACATCCTTTGTGGCACAAGTACAGTGCAAATCCATGAGGAACATGGGCATGAGTATTTTGGTAGTACTTGTCCAACCATCCAGAGTTATGTATTGTTGATTATCTTTTGTGTGAACAGTGAGATGTGCACCTTAGGTAATAATATTGTCAACAACAGCAACATTTATGTGGACCATTGGAACAGTGTTTTAGCCTCATATGCCTTACACATCCCATTTGTAGGTGGTAAGTATTTGTGTACTTTGCAAAAACATCTCACTGTGTGTCTGTCACGTAAATGCAGGTTGTTGATACACTTTTGTTACACTGAGAAACTACATTTTGCTCATCATACCATTGCAATGGATGAAATTGGTGAAGGTGCACATATAAAGACAGCATGTTCAAATAACTTTAGCTCACTCTTCTTCAGCTTCCAAAAAGTAAATTTGGGATTTTATGGTGACATTATGGCCCTCATTATGACATTGGCGGTAAATACCGTGGTGATGGCCGCCAGCTTGCCGCGGTGACGAATATCCGTTAGCCATATTATGACACACACACACCAATCCGACAGAATACTGCCACATAACCAAATCCACCAACCCAAAGGCCAACTATTGGCGCTACACACAGCCTCGCTCAGAATGGACATCCACATACAAAACAACACTACATTAGCCAATACGAAAAACACACACCTGACACCCAGAGACACGCCACACCCACCCACCCACAGCACTATAAAACACACATCCACAATACCCACAACCCTTTAGAAACAACAATGACTGCCAGGAGATTGACATGAACAGCACAGAGACAACTATACACACACACCACTTACATCCATACATCCCTCACGCACCCCACATCACACACCCCACCACATTACTCAACACACTTTCACCAACACACATTACACAACACCCATGTCCCCACAAAGGCACCCCCGTTTCACAGATGAGGAGTTAAGGGTCATGGTGGAGGAAATTGTCAGGGTAGAGCCACAGCTGTTTGGAGCACAGCTACAGCAAATATCCATTACAAGGAAGATGGAGCTATGGCAGAGAATCATGGACAGGGTGGACGCCGTGGGACAGCACCAAAGAACAAGGGACGATATCTGGAAGAGGTGGAACGTCCTACGGAGGAAGGTACGCTCCATAGCAGTAAGGCACCAGCTTGCCATCTAGAGGTCTGGCGGTGGACCCCCTCCTCATCCCCCACAGCTCACAGCATGGGAGGAGCAAGTCTCGGCACTACTGCATCCTGAGGGACTCGCTGGAGTAGCCGGAGGACTGGACACTTGCAAGTCAACATTTACTACTTATCACCCTCCATACCTGCATGCCATCTCACACCCTCACCCTCACTCCCATCACTCCACTCGATCCCACACACTGCACCTACACATAAGACTAACCACAATGCCTAGCCCTGCATGCCATACCGATGCATGGGCATCCCTCCCAGCCCTGCATGGACACTCATCACCAAAGCATGCACAGCATAGGGAAACTAACAATTACACAATACATCACCCTACACAAGCAAAAGTTGGCAGGGTAACAGCAACGATAGAGGGGAAGACAGGGATGTACAATATGTCACAGACATGAAGCATAATACATTACTTACATCACCACAGGTGCCCCAGTTAATGTCAGAGGAGAGAAGGTGCCACAACAAACCAGTCCCTCAACAGAAGATGCCCCCAGTGATGACAGTAACTCTCGACTTCAGGATCTGGACCAACAAACAGGCCCATTGGGGACCACTGGACAGTCGGTCACCCAAGCACACTCACAGTCCACCACAGAGCCTCCCCCACCAGTATCCAACATCACAGCAACCCACCCAGCGTACCCACACCTCTGTTCCCAGGACACGTCAATCAGTAGTGTGCGCACTTGTACAGGGACTCCAGGCCACACATCTCCACCCAAGACAATCAGGGACCTGGGGTCAGCGGGCACACCGTTCAGGGGACAGAAGGACAGGCCAACAGGGACACTGGGAGGACAGCTGTGCACCAGGGGGAGGACAGGCCTAGGGAAACGAATCTCCAGGGGGCACTCTTCAAGATCCTGAGATCCTACCAACATTCCCAGGACATGATGGGACAGATCCTTGACAACGTGCAGGAGAACAGGCGGCTGCAGGAGGGACAGTATCAGGGAATCAGGGAGGACTTGCGGACCATTAACACCACCTTGATCTCCATAGCAGGGGTGCTGGCAGACGTGGCCAACATCATGAAGAAGGCAATAGCACAGCAGATGTTCTGTTGTTCTCATCCTCTTCAACCTCACTGTCGTCAGGGTACACTGCTGCCACAGGGGCATCTCCAGTTTCTTCCTCCTGCAGAAAGGGTACATGCCGTCTGAGGGCCAGGTTGTGCAACATGCAGCATGCCACTAATATCTGGTAAACCTTCCCGGGTGAGTACCACAGGGATCCACCTGTCAGATGGAGGCACCTGAACCTGACCTTCAGGAGGCCGAAGGTCCTCTCGATGATTCTTCGGGTTCGACCATGTGCCTCATTATAACGTTCCGCTGCCCCTGTCCTGGCATTCCTCACAAGGGTCAGCAGCCACGATAGGTTTGGGTAGCCAGAGTCACCTGCAAGTATTGAGGGAAAACATTTAACCTCGCACAATGCTATAAGGATGACACCTGAAGGCATACACTAACATACAGTGGTGGGGACCATGGCTCACCTATTAGCCACACCCTGTGCCTCTGTAGCTGGGCCATAACATTTGGGATGCTGCTGTTCCTCAGAACAAAGGTGTCATGCACCGACCCAGGATACCTAGCATTGACATGGGAGATGTGCTGGTCCGCCAGGGACACCATTTGCACATTCAGTGAGTGGAAACTCTTACGATTCCTGAACACCTGTTCATTCTGGCAGGGGGACTAACGCAATATGTGTTCCGTCAATCCCCCCAATAATATTGGGGATATGTCCCATTGCAGAGAATCCGGCCTTCACTGTGGCCAAATCTTCCACCTGGGGGAAAGAAATGTAGCTGCATATGTGTTTTACCAGACAAAACTCTTGTCAGCACGATTGAGAACATTAGCTGTGACATTCCTGCTGCCAAGCCCATTGTCACTTGGAGAAAATCTGTTGCCAGGAAATGAAGCACTGATAGCACTTGCACAAGAGGGGGGGATCCCAGTGTGATGACCGATAGCAGATATCAGGTCTGGCTCGAATTGGGCACACAGGTCAGTTATTGTGGTCCTGTCCAGTCTATGGGTAAGTATAATGTGCCTGTTCTCCAGTGTAGCCAAGTCCACAAGGGGTCTGTAAACGGGGGTATGCCTCCACCTCCTACTCATCTGCAGCAGTAGGTATCTAAGGGACACAAGAGTGAGTAGGCTGTCACAATTTGAACAATGGAACCACAACTTCAGTGTACATAGTGCATTTATGTGATGGGACAGTAGGAATGGCAAGATATGTGCTAATCTGGGCAGTGACACAGTTAATGTTGATATGACCGTTGTCTTCCCCCATGAAATGGTGACCGCCTGTCCTGTATGTAGGGACAGGTGGAAGTGGGGTAATTCCGCTGACGTTGGGTGTCATGGCGGAAGGCTGTCTTGCACCGCCATGCAATTCCTCATTGGATAATATGGAGCTCTATAGAGTACAGTGGCCAATGGGTATCTGCGCCGTCGGTGACGGTGTACACCACCGCAGAGGTGACCCCCATTTTCTATCTGATTCCTCACTTGTTTCCTGACCTTCAACAGAAGAACACCTACACTGCGTGTGCTGCTGTGACCTGTGTCTGGAACCTGCCATGGCCCGTGTGACCAGGAAAAGGGCCCCTGCCTTCACTTCGGAGGAGTTGGAGCGATTGGTGGATGGGGTCCTACCCCAGTAAATAATGCTGTATGGGCCTCCAGACCAACAGGTGAGTACATTTTGGGCACTATGGGGGTGATTCTAACCCTGGCGGTCGGTGTTAAAGCGGCGGCCAACCCGCCAACAGGCTGGCGGTCAAAACAATGGAATTCTGACCCTGGCGGGAACCGCCAACACAGACAGCCACTTTAACACTCCGACCGCCACGGCGGTACAAACAAACAGCGCGGCGGTCACCGCCAACAGCCAGGCGGCAGACAATGTACCGCCCACACTATCACAACTCACCAATCCGCCACCTTTTCCGGGGCGGGAGCACCGCAGATAAAAACACGGCGGAAACAGACTACGAACGGGAAAACGCACACCACTACGCACTCCAGGAGGAAGGAGGACAGCATGGAACCCGAATTAAACATCCTACCTGCTCTCGTCTACCTTCTCATCTACCACGAGTACGAAGTCCGGCGCAGACGACAACGGTGAGTACTGCACCTACGACACACGGGAGGGGGGAGGACGAAAGGTTACAGGCACACACATATGCGACCCCCCCCCCCAACTATGTACACACCAATGCAGAGCAACAAGTCACAGTGACACCACCCAAACACCCCTGAAAAATGCTATGACATAATCAAATTTGGAATAAATATTTATGTACCAAAAAGCTCCTGAAAATTATCGTACAACCATGAAAGATATTTACAAGAAAACAAATTATATACACATCAGTGTATAACTGAAGTAACAAGTCCTGCACATCCTACGAATTCATCATGTCCGTGGGGCAAAGTTTTGAGAAACAAGGGCAAAGCCCACACAGGAGACCTGAGTCCTTTGGAGAGAACACTGCAGGGGCATCAGATGTAAAAACTACACGCACCTCAGGGGGAAGGGAAGGGGGGGGGCACCACAGCCACATGAGTCCACGACGCCAGATCCACGAGGAGCCACCATGCCCACTGTACCATCCTGGGGAGTGCAAAGCCACAGTCTCTCAATGTCTTCACAGTGGGTGGGCTGCCCACTGTACCATCCTGGGGAGTGCAAAGCCACAGTCCATCAGGTGGATGACAGTCTCCACTGGTCAAGGAGGAGGCATGGTGGGCACAGTGAACCATAAACAGTGCCTGAGACGGCGGTGCCCAGCGGAGCGGTGCTTGAGACGGCGGTGCCCAGCGGAGCGGTGCTTGAGACGGCGGGGCCCAGCGGAGCGGTGCTTGAGAAGAAGGGCCCAGCGGAGCGGTGCTTGAGATGAAGGGCCCAGCGGAGCGGTGCTTGAGATGAAGGGCCCAGCGGAGCGGTGCTTGAGATGAAGGGCCCAGCGGAGCGGTGCTTGAGAAGAAGGCCCAGCGGAGCGGTGCTTGAGATGAAGGGCCCAGCGGAGCGGTGCTTGAGACGGCGGTGCCCAGCGGAGCGGTGCTTGAGACGGCGGTGCCCAGCGGAGCGGTGCTTGAGACGGCGGTGCCCAGCGGAGCGGTGCTTGAGACGGCGGGGCCCAGCGGAGCGGTGCTTGAGAAGAAGGGACCAGCGGAGCGGTGCTTGAGAAGAAGGGCCCAGCGGAGCGGTGCTTGAGATGAAGGGCCCAGCGGAGCGGTGCTTGAGACGGCGGGCCCAGCGGAGCGGTGCTTGAGACGGCGGTGCCCAGCGGAGCGGTGCTTGAGACGGCGGGGCCCAGCGGAGCGGTGCTTGAGAAGAAGGGCCCAGCGGAGCGGTGCTTGAGATGAAGGGCCCAGCGGAGCGGTGCTTGAGATGAAGGGCCCAGCGGAGCGGTGCTTGAGATGAAGGGCCCAGCGGAGCGGTGCTTGAGACGGCGGGGCCCAGCGGAGCAGTGCTTGAGATGGCGGGGCCCTCTTCAGCGGTGCCTATCTTCACGGCGGGGCCCTCTTCAGCGGTGCCAATCTTCACGGCGGGGCCCTGTTCAGCGGTGCTCTTCTGCACTGCGGGCCCTGTTCAGCGGTGCTCTTCTCCACGGCGGGCCCTGTTCAGCGGTGCTCTTCTGCACGGCGGGCCCTGTTCAGCGGTGCCTATCTTCACGGCGGGGCCCTGTTCAGCGGTGCTCTTCTGCACCGCGGGCCCTGTTCAGCGGTGCTCTTCTGCACCGCGGGCCCTGTTCAGCGGTGCTCTTCTCCACGGCGGGCCCTGTTCAGCGGTGCTCTTCTCCACGGCGGGCCCTGTTCAGCGGTGCTCTTCTGCACGGCGGGGCCCTGTTCAGCGGTGCCTGTCTTCACGGCGGGGCCCTGTTCAGCGGTGCTCTTCTGCACCGCGGGCCCTGTTCAGCGGTGCTCTTCTCCACGGCGGGCCCTGTTCAGCGGTGCTCTTCTCCACGGCGGGCCCTGTTCAGCGGTGCTCATCCAGCAGGTCAAGGGAGCCAGACCTGGCCTGGACTCCCTGCTCAGTCGCCCTCGGACCGTGACGTTTCTGGACCCTTCGGGGACGGACTCCTGGCCTCCTTAGTGTCCTCCTTCCCAGCTGGGATGTGGCATGTGGGGTCCACCTTCTCCGCGCTCCTGCTGCCCTTCCGCTCCTTTGATGGGGCTCTCGGGCCCTTGCCTCCCCTAGATGGTGTGGCTGGTGAAGTGGCCGCACATTGCTCCTTGGGGGCAGCCCTGTCAGTCCTCGCACGGCGGCCCTTGTTTTTGCGGGTCCTCTTGCCGGGGGGGCTGGACGTGTCCTTGCTGCTGATCGATGTGTCACTGCTGGCAAAGGGTGGACTCCAGAACCCATGCACAACAGTGACACTCGAAGCTGGGCTGGTGGTGGCTGCGGTGCTCTTGGGACTCTTTGCAGATGGAGGGGGGAGCTCATCGGAGGGAAAGAGGTCAAGATTAGCCAGGAACAGCTTTTTAGGTCCAAGGTAAAGGGTAGGAGAAGTGGTGATGGGAGTGGAGGAAGAGGATGTGGTTGTAGGAGAGTCAGGTGTGCTGTCATTGGGTGAAGGTGCTGGTGCTGTAGGCTGTCGTGAGGTGGATGTCTGTTGGGTGGGTGGCTGCCTGCGTTTGTGTGTCTTGGAAGAGGGGGTGACAGACACAGTGGGAGAGGACACAGGGGACGTGTACATGGCAGTGGGGGTGGTGACTGCACGAGTGTGGACTGTACTGGAGAGTGAGGTGGTGATGGAAGCACTGGCTGATGTTGGGGTGCATGCAGGTGTGAGTGTAGACGTCACAGGGAGGGAGGAGGGAGACGAGGAGGAGGGGGACACAGGGGTGGTAGTGACTGTTGGAATGTCTGCATCTGGGTGTTGCTTGGGTGAGTGTTTGTGGGATCTGTGGTGCTTGTGTCTGGATGAGCTGCTCTTGGGTGTTGAGGTGTGTGCAGGCTGGTCTGATGGTGTGGATGGGATAGGCTGAGGAACAGGAGACAGAGACAGGCTGGAGGCAGTAAGAAGAGGGAGGCTGGAGACAGGGACAATGGCTGCCGTCAGTGCTGAGGCCAGAGCAGTGAACGCTCGTTGATGGGCAGCCTGACCCGAATGAATGCCCTCCAGGTACGCATTGCTCTGTTGCACCTCCCTTTGCACACCCTGGATGGCATTCAAAAGGGTCGTCTGCCCAACAATGAGCGTCCTCACCAGGTCAATGAGCTCCGCACTGAGGGCAGCAGGGGCAACAGGGGCAGGGGCTGAGGTGCCTGGGGCGAAGGAGACGTGCGCCTTCCTGGGCGAGCGGGCACGGAGCGTAGGCTGAGGGGCTGCTGGGAGGGCGGTGCTGGTGCGCTGGGTGGCGGCTGTACCTGTAGAGGAGGGGGGCCCGGATGTTGCCGCCACCGCTAGGGAGCTCCCATCCGAGGACGTGTCGCTGTCGCTGCTCTCACCAGCGGTCCCCGTCGTGGTGCTCCCCTCGCCCTCCGGATCACTGGTGCCCTCGGTGTCTGTTCCTGGGCCCACCGGGGCCTTGTGTCCTGCAGCTCCCTCGTGCTCCGATGCCAAATCTCCTCCGCCTGATGATGCTAATGCACACATGCACAAGAAGATGAAGAGAAAGGGTGGGGGGAGAAAAAAGAAGACCAGGTTGAGTGCATGCAATGTCAACACCGTTGGCGGAGAGGACAGACACAGGAGCCTCATGCACTAAGCCGCGCATTCGGGGTACACTACTCAGTACTACTGACTAGGACAACAGGCCAAGAGACGTCAAACGCGCACATGGGTGATGCTGGACCTTCAATGGCTGTACTTGTCACCCTACAGAGGTGGGGGCCGGGGGCACAGGGCCATGCCTAAGGGAGAGGACTACACTACAGAAAGCGCCCTGGCCTAATGTCACCCACAGCCCTCCTCCCCCATCCAGACGCCTCCACTGCGCAGAAAGATAGGAGAATGTGGTGATACTCACCCCCTTGTGTCTGCTGTGATGTCTTAAAGCGCCCATCCAATTCAGGGTAGGCCACCGCCAGGATCCGGGACATCAGGGGGGTCATGGTGCGACTGGCACCCCTCCTAGGTTGGGAGGCCATCCCCAGCAGTGTTTCTGCGGTCTTCCTTGTTCCGCGGCGGATGTCCTCCCACCTCTTGCGGCAGTGGGTGCCCCGTCTGTTGTGGACCCCCAAGTTCCAGACTTCCTTGGCGATGGCACGCCAAATCTCGATCTTCTGATGGGCGCTGACCTATTTGACATGTACAGGGTGGAAAGGAGGAAATCATCAATGACCTGCATGTTAGATGTGATTGCCCCCCCCCACCAACTTTGCCATATGGCACATGCTCTCATCTGTCGTGCGTTGGCCTCCTCATTCGCCCCCCACCCCACCAACTTACATCCACCCCAATCCACACAGGCATAGCCCATTCCATGTGCACCCGGTGTACTCACTTGTTGGTCTGGAGGACCGTAGAGTAGCGCATACTGGGGGAGGACCCCATCCACGAGCTTCTCCAACTCTTCAGACGTGAAGGCAGGGGCCCTTTCCCCAGTCGCAGCAGCCATTGTCACTTCCAGACCGAGGTCACAGCAGCACTTGCAGTATAGTTCCTCTCCTGTGGATGATCAGGTCTCGAGTGATCAATCAGCTAGGAAATGGCGGTCACGCCCGCTGCGGTGCGTACCGCGGCGGTGCGTACCGCGACCGCCGGCGCACATCGTCATTGGCTCCTGAAACCCATAGGGTTCAATGTTAACCAATGCGGCTTTGCGCCGTGGTCTTCGACCGCCTACCGCCACAGTGTGCCCCGCCAGCGCATTGACCTCACATCCCATTGTCCCACTTCACAGGTCAGGCAGCCGCCATTTCAAGGGCCTACATGGCTTAATTTTGACTGCGACACACATGCCTAGGCCTTGCATTGCCACACATACACGCCTTTCAACCCATTGCCATTCTTTAACTGTGCAAGATGTCTGTACGTACCTGTGGTTTGCCTGACTCTGTGCTCCATGTTGTCCTGCCTAGGCACCGTCCGCTGGGACTTGCGAGGAGAAAGACGAATCCTCGCGTGTACCGACCGCTGGTGGACCTGTTGACAATGGAAGAACGCCATATAATACTTCGATACAGACTTGACCGTGCCACTATCCATGAACTGTGTGCCCAGCTGGAGCCAGCCCTGATGTCCCCCATCCGCCAACCCACAGGGATTCCCCCTCTGGTGCAGGTTTTGTCAGTCCTCCATTTTTTGGCAACTGGGTCATTCCAGACAACAGTGGCCATGTCATCTGGAATGTCTCAGCCTATGTTTTCAAAGATTTTGAGCAGAGTGTTGTCTGCCCTGATGAAACTCATGCGGAGCTACATCATTTTCCCAGAGGAGGGTGACTTGCCTACAGTGAAGAGTGATTTCTATGCCCTTGGACCTATCCCCAACATCTTTGTGCCATTGATGGGACCCATGTGGCTTTGGTACCCCCAAAAGACGATGAGCAGGTGTACAGAAACAGAAAAAGTTATCATTCGATGAATGTCCAGGTGGTCTGTTTGGCTGACCAGTACATCTCCCATGTAAATGCCAAGTTCCCAGGGTCAGTGCATGACGCGTATGTGATGCGAAATAGCAGCATCCCCTATGTGATGGAGCAGCTACAGAGACAACGTGTGTGGCTAATAGGTGACTCTGGTTACCCCAACCTGCCTTGGCTACTGACCCCAGTGAGGAATCCCCGGACGAGGGCAGAGGAACGGTACAATGAGGCCCATGGGCGAACTAGGAGGATCATCGAAAGGACCTTTGGCCTCCTGAAGGCCAGGTTTAGGTGCCTGCATATGACAGGGGGATCCCTGATGTACTCACCAAAGAAGGTGTGCCACATCATCATGGCCTGCTGTATGCTTCACAATCTGGCATTGCGACGTCAGGTTCCTTTCCTGCAGGAGGATGGTGCAGATGGTGGTGTTGAAGCAGCTGTGGAGCCTGCGGAGAGTGAAGAGGAGGAAGACTCAGAGGACGACACAGACAACAGGGACAGAGTAATAGAACAGTATTTCCAGTAGCACACAGGTAATAATCACCCATGCCATTTTACATTTCCTGAAAGCCTCCTGCATCTCAACTTTGTCGATTTCCCCCCAGAACTATAAACATGATGTTTGATTTTCCCTTCCCTTTTCTGTGCTGTATGAGCCACTGCGTGACCTCGGCTTGGTTGGCCCATGGACTAATGCAAAGTTACCTCGGTATGTGTAATTCACAATGTTAATTATACGTAATTGATATGTAATGTGTCATTCATTTGTAAATAAGACAGGCTGAGTCCTGATTGATTTCAGTGCAATGTGTGATTTATTATTAGTGCATAGATATTGGTACATGATAGTGAAACAGTGATGGGTGGGGGTGGAGTAATGTCCATGGCGGAGTCCAGTTCTCAGTCTCACAGGTGCATTGTCCATATGCCTGTGGCAGGATGGAGCAGGGGCAGTTCAAGGTTTGACAGGGTGGCAATGTGGAACAGTGGGAGGACTTCAGGGGGTATGTGATGCTGGCGGGGGTCTTGACATCCTACTCTGTCGTTTTTTTTTATCTCAGGCTCCTTTTGCGGGGCGGTTGTTGTTCAGCAGGAGGTGGGGTTCTGGTGGGCTGTCGTTGTGGTGGGGCCTCCTGTTCACTAGCGCCGGCGGAGGTGGTAGGCTGTTCCTGTTCCTGGCTAGTGACAGGGGCCCTGTGTGAAGCCACATGGTCCCGAAACGTGTCCTCTATACGGTTCAGGGCCTGGACTATGCTCCCCATAGCGGTTGAGATGTTGGTGAGTTGGTCGCTGAACCCCATGTAGCGTTGCTCCTGCTGTGCCTGGATCTCCTGGAACCTGGCCAGTACCATCGCCATCGTCTCTTGTGAGTGGTGGTAGGCTGCCATGATGGTGGTGAGGGCCTCTTGGAGAGTGGGTTCCCTGGGCCTCTCCTCCCCCCCCTGTCGCACAGCAGCCCTCCGAGTTGCCCTGTTTCCCTGGGCCTCTGTCCCCTGGACGGTGTGCCCACTCCCACTGCCCCCAGGTCCCTGTTGTTGTTGGGTTGGTGGGTTACCCTGGGGGCCCTGTAGTGGTAGACACACCGCTGCTTGACCTGTCCTAGAGACAGAGGCATGGTCCCGCTGGGTGGTAGCTGTGCTGTTGTTCCCAGAGGGGGTTGGGTCTGCAGTGGCCTGTGTCTGGGTGAGGGGAACCGACTGCCCAGAGGTCCCCGATGGTCCGGGCTGGTCGTCAGGTTCCAGGTCGACAGAGCTGCTGTCATCACTAGGGGCCTGTTCCGGGGGTGGGATGGACATTTCTGGTCCCTCCTGACCGGTGTGTTGTCGTTCGGGTCCTGCATGGGGTAAGAGGGTATGGTTATTGTTTCTGTGTGTGCATTAGCTTGCGTTTTATGGGTGCCCTTGTCCCCCAGTGCTGGCATTCCCTTGGGGGAGGTGTTGTGAGGGTGTTTTGTGGGGGGGGGATGGGTATGTGCAGTGGTCATGCTTAGGTGATGGGTGTCCATAGTTTGGGGATGGCATGCAGGGGTTGGTGTTGGGTGGGTTGTGCTGGAGAGACATTCTCAGGGAGGATGTGTGCTGGGGGGTTGGGGGTGAGGGTGGGGGTTAGCATGCTGGGGGGGGGTGAAGTGGTTGGCCTTGTACTTACCAGAGTCCATTCCTCTGTGTACTCCAGCGAGGCCATCAGGATGCAGGATGTTTAGTACCTCTTGCTCCCATGTTGTGAATTCGGGTGGAGTGGGTGGGGGTCACCCGCCAGTCTTCTGCACTGCGATGTTGTTTCGCGAGACCATCGAGCGCACCTTCCCCCGTAGGTCGTTCCATCGTTTGCGGATGTCCTCTCGATTTCTGGGATGCTGTCCCACCGCGTTGACCCTGTCCACGATCCGCTGCCAGAGGTCCGCCTTCCTTGCTATGGTGGTGTGCTGAACCTGTGAGCCGAAGAGCTGGGGTTCCACTCTTATGATCTCCTCCACCATGACCCGGAGTTCTTGGTCCGAAAAGCGTGGGTGCCTTTGTGGTGCCATGGGGTGGTGTGTATGAGGTGTGGGGTGGTGTATGTGATGATGTGTGTGTTGGTGTGTGGTGCTTTGTGCTTCTATGTGGTGTGTGTGATGTTGTGGTGTGCCTCTGTGTGTCTGGCTATCTATTCTCTGATGTGTCTCTCTCTCCTTCGACTCTGGTTTTTGTTGGTAGGGGTTTGTGGGTGATGTGGGTGTGTGTTTTATATGGTATTGGATATGTGGGAGTGGTGTGTGTATGTGTTTCAGGTGTGTGCCTTTCAAATTGTCCAATGTGGTAGGGGTTTGTAAAGGTGTCTGTATTTTGACCGCGGCGGTGTGTACCGCCAATGGAATACCGCGGTTGAATGACCGCCGAGTGGATTTGCGGGTCATAATGGGATGGGCGTATTTCTGTTGGCGTGGCGGTGGAGGTTTGGTCTTCTCCAGTTTACCGCTGGCCGCTGATGTGGCAGACTGCAGTGGAGGGCGGATTTTTGGAGGTTTTGCAGTTGTGGGTCAGAATGTCCGTGGCGGCTGACCGCGGCCGTGGCGGTATTGTGGCGGCCTTCTGACCGGCGGTAAGCGGCTTTTACCGCCGAGGTCAGAATGACCCCCTATGCATGTGGGAAGAATGAATGGAGATGTGTATGCAAGCATTGTGTCATCGGGCGGATGTCTTGTGGTGGTGTTCATGGTGGGCACCGGGCGATGTGTGTGCCAATGGTGATGGAAACGGGATTGCTGGGCCATATGTGTGACAGGCTGGATTGTATGTATAGTGGAGTTCTCCTGTCTGTATTACCTCTGCAGTTCAGCGCCCATCGAAAGAAGGGATTATGGTGTGCTATCGCCAAGGATGTGCGGACCCTGGGGATCTATGGCAGGTGGAGCACCCACTGTCAGAAACGGTGGGAGGACCTGAGACTCTGGGCACGGAAGACTACAGAGGCCTAGCTGGGGATGACCTCCCAATGAAGAAGGGTGCCCAGCGGAACCTGACCCCCGATGGCCCACATACTGGTGGTGGCCCACCCAGGGATAGATGGGCACTTGAGGAAATCACAGCAGCCACAAGGGAGTGAGCACAGGGGGCATTATTAAAATATTTGGCAGGTGGCATGGGATCCAGGTGGTGGATGTGAGTTAGTGGGTTCCCCGTAAGGCCAGGCCAGACATTGCAGCGTGAGTCAACTCTAGGGTAATGGGTGTATGGCAAATGCAGGAAACCTAGCTTGTTAGCATTCCATATGGGTCCTAGGAGGGGTGCAGTTGGCGGTGTGTGACCCTCATCTTGCCCTGGCATCTACCCAAATCACTGGCAGTACAATGCATATTGTTGAAGTCTGTTCCCTGTGTGTGACGGGGCTGTGAATGCCAACTGTAGAGTTGGTGCAGTAATTGACCCAGTGTTTCCCTTTCCTCTCTCCCTCACTTTTTTCTTCTGTCATCCTGTCCATGTGTGCATTAGCAATACACCAAATAGTACTATACAGAGGGGATTAATATATATAGGTTTATATCACAGTGAAATATTCATTTAATCACTGGACAAATTTACTTTGTTTCCTTCTTTTTATCCTTTAGTAGATATCTCTCTTTGTCTCGCTCTCTTAATTTAGATAATTGACATGAAAAAGACACACATCTTAATCACATACAATATATACAAACCTCTGCACATATAACTATGAATATCTCCATCCATAATGCATATGCCACTTGGCATTTAAAATTCTGAGAAGTCTTTTGCACTGACAGTTTCCACTTAACAATTCTTAAATGTATCCACTGCTAAACCTTTACCAGGCACACAGTCTTTCAAATGAGGTAGTGATATTCAGTACTGCCTTTTCTTGGATTTTAGTTCCTGATGGTTATATGCAGTACTATCCCGTTTTCATCATCTCCTTTATTCCAGAATTCACACAACACTCCTCAGGTAGATAGTCGACACGTTTTGGCCTTTCAACTTCTGGCCTCCTCAGGACATTGGAAACCGTGCCTTTTACTTGTATCCAAATGGTTTTTATCCCTTTTGCGAGACTTTTGACAGCTCAACTAACCTTCTTCAGTTAGCCTGTTATTCATACCATTGCCATCGGTTGGATTTTGCGTTTAGTCTGATGGGCGCACCACAGCGCCACATATAGTATCGCTAAATTGCTTTGGTCTGGCTAAGCAGCCTATCACTTCAAGCATCAGCGTTTGTGTGCCTGGTAAAGGTTTAGCAGCGGATACATTTAAGAACTGTTGAGTGGAAACTGTCAGTGCAAAAGACTTCCCAGAATTTTAAATGCTGAGTGGCATATGCATTATGGATGTAGATATTCATATTTATATGTGTAGAGGTTTGTATATATTGTATGTGATCAAGATGTGTCTTTTTTATGTCAATTATCTAAATTAAGAGAGCGAGACAAAGAGCGATAACTACTAAAGAATAAAAAGAAGGAAAATAAGTAAATTCATCCTGTGACTAAATGATAATTTCACTGTGATATAAAAGTATATATATTAATCCCCTCTGTATAGTACTATTTGGTGTATTGATATATGGCCCACATACAGCGGGGTTATAAGGGCTCCCCAGATGGTACAGATCATGTATGCATTTGCATCATCTGGCGGAGAAGCAGCGGCACTGGCGACAGAGGGAGCCACATCCCACAGGACCCAGGAGGCAGAGTCCACCGATGCCGAGGGAACCAGTGGGAGGAGGTCGAGGGGAGCACTATGGCGAAGACAGGAGGTGACAACACAGACTCAGATACCTCCTCTGATGTAAGCTCCCTGGTGGTAGCGGACACTTCTGTGACCACCTCAGCTGCAGGTACAGCCGCCTCCCCTGTACCAGCACTGCCCTCCCAGTATCCCCTCAGTGAGTTGCCCGTGCCCACTCACCCGGGAGGGTGAGCATCCCCTTCGCCCCAGGCACCTCAGGCTGTGCCCCAGTGAGCCCTGCTGCCCTGAGTGAGGAGGCTATTGACCTCCTGAGATCCATTTCTGTAGGGCAGTCAACCATTGTGAATGCCATTCAGGGGCTATCATCCCAGATTTAGAAAAGCAATGCATTCCTGGAGGGCATCCACAGTGGATTGGCGGCCCAACAGAGATTGATTCAGGCTCTGGCCTCTTCTCTGATGGCAGCTATTGTCCCTGTTCCTACCGTCCCCCCTCCAACTACCGCTTACCAGTCCCAGTCTCCTCAACCCCAACCCATCCCATGCACACATACAGATGAGCATGCAACCAAGACAACACCCAAGAGTGGGACAGGCAAACACAGGCACCACACTTCATCCCACAAGCACTCACGTAAACACCAGACAGTTGCAGACGCAACCACATCCACTAGCTCCCCCTCCTCCTCTTCCACCTCCCTCACAGTCACGTCCACACTCACACCTGCATGTACTGCATCAACATTTACCACCGGCATCACCACACCAAGCAGCACACACACTTCACTAGCAGACACCTCCGCAACATCCATGCACACGTCCCCTGTGTCCTCCCCCACCCTGTCTGTCCCCCCTAAAAGACACTCACCCAACCAACAGCCATCCACCTCACATCAGCATACTGCCCATGCACCTGAACCCAAATCCAGCAGACATACACCTCCTACAACCACTCCCGCACCGTCCACTCACATCCCTCCTCCTTCCTCCCGCCCCACTGTCCCTAAGAAGCTTTTCCTTGCCCAACTATACATCTTCCCTCCCCTTCCCCCGTCCTGCCCGTAATAGCATGGTCCCAATGACTCAGCCCAGCACCTCAGCCAATCAGTCCATGCGGACAGTGGTGGCATAACCTAGTCGTGGTGGCAAGTTAGTGAAGGATCCCACTCCACCAGCCAAGAAGGTGACGGATCCCACACCTCCTGCCATGAACGAGAAGGAGCCTGCACCCCCTGCCACGAAGGGGAAGAAGCCCTCAACTCCTGCCTGGACAGCTAAGGGACACGCACAACATGCCATGAAGGGGAAGAAGCCCTCAACCCCTGCCAGGAAGGGTAAGAATCCCATGCCTCATGCCATGAAGGGGAAGAAGCCCTCAACACCAATGGAGGCTGTCAGGGTGGCACATCCACCACCACCAGTGGTAATAGGCCCCCACTGCCAGCTGAGGAAGTACATCCCTCACCACCAGCAGAGGCTGCCCAGGAGGCACCTTCACCTGCCACCACAGTTCATCCCTCACCACCAGCAGAGGCTGCCCAGGAGGCACCTTCACCTGCCACCACAGTTCAGCCCTCACCACCAGCAGAGGCTGCCCAGGAGGCACCTCCACCTGCCAGCACAGTTCAACCCTCACTACCAGCAGAGGCTGCTGAGGAGGCACCTCCACCTGCCACTACAGTTCAGCCCTCACCTCCAGGCGACACAGTGCAGCCATCACCACCAGCGGAGGGCATGTAGGCCACCTTCCAGGGGCTGCTGTACAAGGGCCCCCCTCCAGGAGCCGTGGGCATGTTCCCCACCTGACAGACTGTGGCCTTGCACTCCCCAGCACTGACAAATGGGCATGGAGCCCCCTTGAGAATCAGTGGGAAAGTCACCCACCTGAGAGCCTGTGGCCTTTCGCTCCCCAGCAGCTGACAAATGGGCCAGGAGACCCCTCCAGAACCAGTGGGAAAGTCACCCACCTGAGAGACTGTGGCCTTGCACTCCCCAGCACTGACAAATGGGCATGGAGCCCCCACCATGAACCAGTCGGAAAGTCACCCACCTGAGAGACTGTGGCCTTGCACTCCCCAGCACTGACAACTGGGCATGGAGCCCCCTCCAGAACCAGTGGGAAAGTCACCCACCTGAGAGACTGTGGCCTTGCACTCCCCAGCACAGAGAAGTGGGCACGGAGCCCCCTCCAGAACCAGTGGGAAAGTCCCCCACTCCAGAGACTGTGGCCTTGCATTCCCCAACACAGAGATATGGGCATGGAGTCTCCTCCAAAACCAGTGGGCTTGTTCCCATATTCGGCTGAGGTGACCCCCCACTCTCCATTTCCCTGAGGTGCCTGCCCACTTGCCAACTGATGCCCCTGCAGAGTTCTATCCAGATGAAGTCAGGATTCAAGTTGGGCCTTGGACTGTGCCCTTGGCCATGTGGGCCCTTAGTACATTGGACTGGGCAGTAGTCCTTTTTGTACATTTGTACATATCTGTTT
The DNA here is from genome assembly GCF_031143425.1 of Pleurodeles waltl. Taxonomy (NCBI): domain Eukaryota; kingdom Metazoa; phylum Chordata; class Amphibia; order Caudata; family Salamandridae; genus Pleurodeles; species Pleurodeles waltl. The sequence goes on from NC_090450.1 coordinate 761,037,009, forward strand.
CACGTACAATTGGATTATTTAGTAGCTGTTTATATCAATGCATTCACATTAGTGCATTCTTGTTTCCTTGCATTATTGTGCCTTGTATTGTGTGCCATTGTTTTTAGTGTGCAGCTGGTTGTGTATATGGTGTGTATGTGTCGGGTGTGTGTTGTGTGTGTGTGTGTGTCACTCTTGTTTTCCTCCCTCGCTCCCTTGTTTTCTAAGCGGCTGTACTCACCGTCGTCATCTTTGTCAGCGTTGGTGTTCCAGGTGGAGCATGACATAAATGAGCATCGCGAAGACTTGCAGTTCCGGTTTCATGGCGGCATGGTTCTTCCCTGTGTCTCTGATGGTGAGTCCTTTCTCTTCTGTGATGCGTTTCCGCCAGACTTTTGAAGGCATTGGTACCGCCCCGGAAAGTGTGGTGGATTGATGTGTCAAAATATGGTGGGTGGCACTTTGTCTTCCGCCTGGCTGTTGACGGCTACTGCAGAGGTGAGTGTTTTTTCCACCCTGGCGGTTGGTGTGGTACATTGACTATCTATGGGAGTTATCACTGCCCTGGTCATAATTTGGTGGTAATTACTGCGAGCCTGTTGGCGGTATTACCGCCACTTTATCACTCACCACCAGGGTGATAAGGAGGGCCAATGTCTGTAGGCATTTGAGAAACAAACATACAAATCTCAAAATAGTTTTTGAAAATGTATATTTTTTTATTCCGGACATTCAGATCTTCACATTACATAGTAGTAGTTTTTTTTTTTTCTCCATAAAATACAACATATGGCAAATTATGATGTTTTGTGAGCCAAAATACACGGTTACACATGTGACTTCACATTTGCATGTATTTATTGAGCTAAATGAGGAGGAACAAATTGCCATTACCAAATGTAGCATGACATTTTGGAGTACAAGTGGACAAGTTAACCTACTTCACAAACAAACAGTACCCTACTGGGTTCCAAATAAGGTGGCATAATGTCCTACATATGACAGATAGAAAAACTGGACAAATATTTATGGGGGAGTTCATCATTAGAATCTTTGGAACTGTACAGCTTCCTCCTCTGATGAGTTTTCTGCATCCCCTGGAAGTTGTGGTGTTAGAATGGAAGGCAGCTGAGTGATGTTACTAGCATCAGGCACACACACATCAGAGGCAGAAGATGAGGTAAATCCCATGTTCTCAATAGCATTTGTGAGTGCCAGTAGGGGAGCATGGTAGCCCCTGGCAAGAGTTTACTGGTTAGCCAACAAAGCAATGATGTTGCTATTGAGGGCACTAGTTGATATCTTGAAAGAGTTAATCTTGGCCTTCAAGGGCTGAATGGAGGTATTGATGGCTCATCGCTGCCTGACAACTTCACTGGTATTAGATGTAGAAGGATGGTGTTGTTTTTCTTTCTGCATCATTACACCAGTGATGTCAGCTAGAGAGTCATCAATCCCCTGGAGCCAAGAGTGGGTGTCTGTGATTGCCTTTGTCAACCCCTTATTAGGGATAAGACACCTACAGATTCCTTCAAGAGTGCCCAATATCATCTCCATTTCCAACCGGACTTCATCTGCCATTCACTGCTGAACTCCTACCACTTGCCATTAAAAAGTAATTTGGGGGTCCTCAGAGTCCTCAGCTGTTATATGGAAGGTTTATTGGCCATGTCAGATCTGTGTTGGTTCATCTGGATACCCAACAATATTCTCTTCCTTTGCCAAGACCAGAGGAGAAGCTTCAAAGGTGTCCAATGGCTGTTGGAAGGTGTCTTCATCCATGGGTGACAGCATGGTGTCCTTAAACAGTTGAGTGTCACAGACAAGCTGCTCTCCAGGAGATGTTGTTTGTCCCTCTGGAAAGAAATAGAAATATGTTACAAAGATTCCATGATTGAATATGAAATAAGTGATTTCTGTTACATTCAGGCATTATTTTTCTTCACTTTCAAGTACATAGGGATTTGTGTAACGTATTTGTCTACAAGTGAATATGGCCTTTTTGTATTATTGTTGCTTTTCACATGGCAAAACATGTACATTGATCACACAAGCTCAGTATTGACTAGGGGCCTATTAGTGTAAATTTCACACAACACAGCTAGGCTGCTTGCTGCTGTGCCAGAAAGAGTGAGTGCAGGAATGGGCCACATTGAACATGGTACTGAGCACTTCTGCTCTCTGACTGCACTGATACAACATTTGTTGCCTGGCAACAGTGAGGGGACCATTGCACCATGTAGGGTGCCTACTTTTGCTCTAGTAATAATTTTGTGCACCAACACTAGCCAGAAGATGTAATGCACCATATATTGTTATACATCACACATTCCAGCATTCTACCTTTCACACAGCACAATACACCACACTGCCTTTCTGTGCTGTCTCGCAGGCAATTTGGGCATGATTGTGCTCTAGGGGCCATATTTCACAAACATGAACACAATACACAGCAAGACATATTGCACTGCCTGAAAGGGGGAGGATAGGTATCTGCCAAAGCTCAAACTTTTCAGGGAATCCTGTTGATTCCTAGCACACACACAGTTGTTTCCAGACTCCACAATACAAGAAACTAAGGACCATCTCTGAAGTAGATTGCCTCCCTCATATTTGGGTTTATGCTACCACTCAACCTCACTCCATTTCTTCAGAATACAAGGATCTCATCTGCAGAGTCCCATGAAGCTCTTCACTACCCCCTACTCTCTTCAACGTAGACATGAATCATCTATGAAGCATTATTCAAGCCCTGGATCATACATTAACTACCAGGAGACACCAAACCACCAAACGTTGATACAATATGCATTAAGCAACATGGATGACTCTATGTGAGATAAGTAACTCATACTCAACCTGGAAATATATGACTGATGAGATTCTGCAACAGAACTCGCCCTGGTTGCCCATATAAGTAGGCCCAAAGTACTCACCGTCCAACCACCTCAAAAACCTGTCCTTCATCTTGGACACCAAGTTGCCACTATCTCCTCCATCGGCTTTCACATATCAAATTACCACTATCAACTCCAGCTGCTTTCACATGTTTTGCACGTTCAGAGATTTTGCCTGATGGTTCCATCCTGACACCAGTCAGACCATATACCAGTCTCTCACAAACTAGACTGCACCACATAATACTCTCTACCACATGATTTCCACATGATTTCTTCACACCAGTGTCAGACTATTAGTCGACCTATTTTGGGGCAAGCCCATCACCTCTCACCTCAGTCAAAAGGACTTGATCCCCATTCAAAAATACTGCCAGTTCAAGATGGTCACCCATACCTACAAGGCACTACACTCCAAGGGGCTCACCTGGCTCATACACCATCTACATTGTCGGCAACCAATAATGAACTTCCACTTAGCATCACTTGCACTCACCCACACCCCCATCCTTATGAGCAAGACAGGAAGTAAGATGTTCTCATACATTACAGCCTACACCTGGTACAACCTCACCCAGCATTTCATGTCAGCTGCATCAAATATGTATTTATACTAGGAACCAGCGGTGGCTGGTAATTTTTGGAGGGAGGTGGGAGGGCGAGAAGCACACTGACACTCATTCATTCACACATGCACGCACATCCATTCACAAAACTCATAAACATTCAAACATACACGCACACACCAAACATTCATTTAAAAAACACACACACACTTACTTCAGCTTGGAGGTCCCAGGAGGGTTGGGACTGCTGCCTTCCCTCTCTATCTGACCTTAGGTCAGCCAGAAAGGGAAGGCAGCAGTCCCAACTTCGTCACAGAGTGGGATGGGGTCAGTGAGACTGCTGACCCCTTCCCACCCTGTAACGAGGTGTCACTGATTGACACTCGCCCTGGGCGCTTCAGGGCTTAACCTGACAGGCATTCTTCATGAGGGGTAAAAGGTGGGGGGGTATGGCCCCTCCGCCCTAAAGGACGGGCCCGGCTGCTAGGAACTGTACATCTGGCTCTTTAAATGATACTACTTGCAGTACAAGCACCTACTCAGCACCTGGGAGCTCTCTCGGGTGACACATTGACCCTCGGCAAGGCCACATTCACTGAATTTACATTACAGTGCACTTTTGACTGCCGAACCCTAACATAATCACAATTGTGTCATGATGCAAGGAGTCTGCACTGGTACTGGTATATCTGATAAGTTGCAAGATCCATGCATGATGTGCTGCTCCAGTCCAGGTTTTCAACTTTTTATTAAGGGACTTGTAGTCCTTCTTTAATGAAGGAATAAATGGTACTACAAGTCCCAGGATTCAAAGGAAGTACCTGGCCTAGGGCAGCACATCACCCATGGACCTGGGAAGGCTGGACTGGGTTGGAAAAATTGGTCCTGCCCAAGGAAAAAGCTGCACTTTTCCTTTCATGCAGTGCAACAAAGTGTCTTGCTTTGTTTCCCTGCATCACAGTTTGCTAATATATGGTCCTTTGTTTTCACTCACCCTGTAGTTCCTGCTGGTCCTCTACTTCAGCTCTGTCCTGACCTTCTACACCAGCTACCAACTCTGCTGGAATGAGGGATGCCACCTGCTCCTCCAATGGATCCAAAACCTCCTTGACATCAGGTCCTTCTCTTGTCCTCATGGCTTCCTGAAAGATCCTGGTCAGCTTTTCTTTGGCCCTGCATATGTAGACGTCCCACTTCTTGAACTCCAGGATGGTTCTTTTTATTTGTGCAACACAGTTTATCTAATCCACTATGGATTGCCAAACGGCATCCTTCATAGCTAATCAATCAATCAGGGATTTGTAAAGCTCACTACTCACCCATGAGGGTCTCAAGGCACTGAGGAGGGGAGGAGGAGAATGTGGGGGGGAGTTGCTGCTACTGCTCGGACATCCAGGTTTCCTGAAGGTCAGGAGGTCTTTGGTCTGGTGCAGGTGGGTGGGAAGAGTGTTCCACATTTTGGCGGCGAGGTGTTAAAATGATCTACTGCCGGTTGTAGTTCTGCAGACGCGTGGGATGGTTGCGAGGGCGAAGTCAGAGGAGCAGAGATGCTATGTTGGGGTGTAGAAGGAGAGTCGTTTGTTGAGGTATTCTGGTCTGGTGTTGTGCAGTGCTTTGTGAGCGTGGGTGAGGAGTTTGAAGGTGATTCTCTTGTTGACTGGGAGCCAGTGCAGGTTTCTCAGGTGGACTGTGATGTGGCAGTGGCGGGGGATGTCCAGGATGAGGCGTGCGGAGGCATTCTGGATGCGTTGCAGCCTCTTCTGGAGTTTGGCTGTGGCTCCTGCGTAGAGGGCATTGCCGTAGTCCAGTTTGCTGCTTATGAGGGCTTGGGTGATTGTTCTTCTGGTTTTGGTAGGTACCCATGGTAATTTTCAAGTGACAAATAGGAGATGTTCAATTATTGTCACCTCACTTAATAATATCTGGTTCTTCTCCCCATTAAAGTTTGACTTCCTCTTCCTTTTGACCAAGGATGAATGCAAATCTGGGTTCAGGTTGTTACTATCCTGGCTCCCTGAGGCTCCCTCCATGCTTCTCTGTGTTGAGCAGTATTTCTGTGTAGATTGCACCGCTAGTTCAAGTGTTCCCACATCACAAAGCACTCGTGCATGACGCAGTGCTGATTTGTGGTACATAGGTTGTACTTCCGGTGTTGCACATTGTCCTATCCTGGAGACAGTGGTGTCAATTTCTGATGCATCTTTGGTTCTTGTGCCTGAGTGCACTGTCCCATAAATACAGAGCATCCATGGCACTGGGAAATGTCGCTACACAAGGCAGAAATTTCTGATGCAATACTGCACAAAAAAACATGAAAGGACACTCTGTGATACCCCCCCATGTGGCAGCAATGACACTTTAGTAACTCGCAGATGCTATAAGATGGAGAGAGCATAATACCTTATGGGAGAATATAGAAGTTCTTCTGATAGTGTTTATCTCAAGATAAGGCCATATTTCTGCAATTAGATCTTAAATAACCACATTACTCAACCTGTATTTAGCATTTAGTTTATTCTTCTTTTGCTTGAAAAAGTGTAGCCCTAAGTCTGAATATCTGTTCATGTTCCCTCCTCCTTCTCCTCTGCAGTCAATGAAGAACCTGCATCCTCCTTGCAACCACATAAATCACTTCTATTGTGGACACCTCTCCCCGATGCATTGTGGGCCTTATATATGTAACACCTAGCTGTCCTCCGATGAGAGCTGGTGATAATTTGCACGTGCAAAATTCACATTTTTTGATGAGTTGCAGTTTGCAAATTCATGATATATTCAATTAGAGTTTCAATAATAGGGATTTGGCAAAAGCGACTTGCTAACTCTGCTGGCTAAAATACTGATTTTATAACTTGTCGGTTCAGTAAAATAGCCCAATTAATGTTTTTTGTTCATTAGAAAACACCATTTTTGCAGCCAATAACCAGTTTGCTACTGGTTACTTATTCACAAAAGCTTTGTGCATCTGGTCCTTAATGAGAAAAATAAAAGAAGAATGTCTACATATTTTCCTGCGAGGATACCCTCACTTACGCTGGGTTGGAAAAGGAGTTAATGTTGAACATAAGGGCTTGAGTCACAAAATGTTTTTGCCATTCGGGTCCTGGCAAGAGCTGAAAAAAGAAGCAATTTGTGCGTTTACAAATGTATAAAGACAGTTTGCATGTGTGCAAAATGATTATTATTTGGTTAAATTGGTTTGCCCCTTTGGTATTCAGTTGTGCAAGAGTGTGTGGCAGGAGTAGATTCCAGTCTACCACTTAGTCATAGTAGGACACACTGAATATACACTTTCTGCACCTCCCGGTCCCTCGTCACAGTGGATTTTATATTACCATCCTCTACTGATGGGAAGAAATGTAATGCATACACTGAAATGTGCGAGTCCTTTAAGACCCAAATATTTCAATACTTTTGCCATTGGTTGGTGTGATTGTGAGGTTGGGAGTATTCTAACATTTTTTCATTTTTACCACAATGAGAGGTACATTTTGAAGAAACACTGTTCAACCTTTAGTGTAGGACTATCATTCACTAACAAATTCTTCCTTTTTTTGGTTCTTTAACCACACATGCTTGTTCACTGGATGTTTCCTTTTTCTTACACAGGCTGTGGTATGTTCAACAATGTGTACTACATCTTTTGCTTCTTTCAAACCGGTATTGTGGCCAGAATCTTTTCCTGAATGCAAGGGTTATTAGTTAATTTAACCAGATGGCCATGCACAAATAAGCCTCAGAGTGCACCAAAATCAACATTAGTAGATGAACCTTTCAACAAAACAATACATAATAATCCTTAACATTTTTCCTTTGGCTCCTACCAAAAATGTTTGCTTGGGAACTATTTACTCCAGCATGTTCGTAAGTGAGAGAATAGACTGAAGGCATTTCGAGAGAACGTCATTAGCGGGAGCATCAGGACCCGTACGGTATTAGTCTGTCCCCAGCAAGCTGGGCTACTGATTCTGTCGTTGAACGTTGGGGATGAAGGGAACAGTGTTAATTAGGGCTTTGAGTGATGAAAGTCAGCTGTGATTGCTTGGTTGGGCCCTGGTTGACTCCTCTGACCTCCTGGTCAGTGTCTGTTGCCCTCCCAGTGCAGCTCTTCTTAATGATGGCTGCAGTGTAGTGAGAGGGTGACTCTTTTGTCCTCCGGGTCAGCATCTGATGCTCTCCCCAGTACAGCTCCTCCAGCTGCTGCCTTTGCTTGGGATGAACTGAGAGCATGTCTGACTCTCAGTTCGAGGCCCTCCTCCGCCCACAGGCTCCTGCCTGTGCCTCAGCCCTGGCGGCCTAGTGGGCATCTGAAAGTAGTTATCTTCCTTTCTTTATTAATTGCCTCTCTTTACTCCTGCCTTTTTACATCTGCCTTTACATCTATTTGTTCACTTGTTTCTTTTTCTGTCTCCTTTTCTTTTCTCCCTCTTGCATTTTCCCATTGCTGCTGTTGCCCATGATGCTCCTCCCCCTCCACCTCGCAAATCGGTTTTCCCACCTTCCCACCTCCCAGCTGACCAGACCCCCTGCCTCCCTGCCCTTCTTAATGGCAGCTGTGCTGCTGGCAGGCCAAAGGCAACCCTGTCTGCACCCATCCACACCTGGACCACGCCTGGACCGCACCCAGAGCCACCGACCCTGATTCTCACCCCCTCTGCCGGTTCGAGACCTGTACTCTACGTGCCCTCAACCCAGGAAGATCATCAGCCTGCCACCAAGCCAACCTGAGGAACACCCATGGACCTTTTTCTTTCCGCGCCTGCTCCAGCACCCTCCAAGTACTACCCCAAGATCACGCACCAAGCTCGGGCAGCCACCTCAAGTGCATACTCCTCAACATACTCTACCTCGTCAAGCACACAGTAGAAGTCTGGGACCTCCTTGACTCACCAGCCCTGGACGTCACCTTCCTCACAGAGAGTTGGATCACCCCCACCGCTGCCCCAGAAATCACCACAGCTATCCTGGACAACTGCAAAATCATCCACAAGGACAGAACCAATCAGCCTGGAGGAGGCATTGCCATAATCTACATGAACAACCTCTGCCTGACTACAGCATCGAGTCGCAGCCTCAGTCAAAGCACAAGCACCTACATTTCCAGATCCAGAGCAACCTAAACACCTCCCTACATGACACCTCATCTACTGGCAACTCGGACCTTGACCCCAGTTCAGTGAAGTCATCGCCAAACTCATCGCCCCCCAAGCACTCACCTCTGACTAAATCCTACTAGGCAACCTCAGTTTCCACCTTGATACCCTTGATGACCCCAACACCTCAAGCCTCCTGGACAACCTCACAACTCTCAGCTCAAACAACTCATCAACACCCCCACCCACAGAGCCAGACCCCATCTTCTCAGCAGGGAACAACATCACATCTCCCACACCTCCAAACACCATTGGACTGACCACAAGTGCATCCACTTCACCTAAACAAAGAACACCGCATGCCACCAAACTGCCCCTACCCCGCAGACACTGGGGCAAAGTCACAGAAGCACAGCTCCTCTATGCTCTCAACCACTACCTCCCACGGGATGCAGCGGATGCTAATGAAGCCGCAAGCAACTTACACCACTGGCTCTCAATCTGCGCTGACAACACAGCCCCCTAAGGAAATCAGCAGGTAAATGACAGAGCAAAACATCTAAGTGGTTTCCGCCAGACCTACAGGAATCCAAGCATACCTGTAGACAACTGGAACATGAATGGAGACTCAACAAATCCAGACTGCACAGCCTACAAAATTGCAGTCATTATGCACCACCAGAACATCGCGGCCACCACAAAACTGAGTTTCAAACACACCTCAACACCAGCACTCACAACAGCAAAGAGCTCTTCGCCATTGTCAAAGAGTTCAGAAACCCTGGGGCAGACACCTCACCTATCCCTCCCTCCCAAGACCTCTGTAACAACCTCGCCACCTTCTTTCATCGTAATATCCAGGAATTCTATGAAGACTTCAGGAACCAAAGCCCGCCAGCACCGCTCACCACCACAGACCTAGCAGTCACCAGATACTGAACTCCTCGACCCGCATCACCATAGAGGACATCCAAAAACTGATGAACTCCATCTACTCAGGAATACCCTCAGATCCATGCCCTCATCACACCCTGAACCAGGCAAGCACCTCCATAGCTCCGGAGCTTTACTGAACCATCAACCTATCCTTCAAAACTGTCACATTCCCCTCAGCCTGGAAACACGCTGAAATCAGCCTGCTACCCAAGTAACCCACTGCCAACCATAGGGAGCTGAAGAACTACAGACCCATCTCTCTGCTCCCTTTCCCAGCCAAAGTAACAGAGAAAACTGTCAACCAGCAACTCACTGAGTTCCTCTAGACACACGGTATCCTAGTCCCTTCCCAGTCAAGATTCAGAAGCAACAACAGCACCGAAAATGTACTCTTACGAGCCACCAATGACATACGCACCATACTGGACCAGGGTGGCACTGGCGCACTCATCCTACTAAACCTTTCTGCTGCATTTGACAGTGTCTCCCACTCCACCCTCTGCGACACACTGCACAATGCCGGCATCCGAGACAAAGCCCTGAATTGGATCAGGTCCTTCCTCCCCGGAAGAACACAGAGGGTCAGACTACTACAGTTCACATCAGAACCTAGAAACGTGCTGTGGAGTGCCCCTAGGATCCTCACTGAGCCTGAAGTTTTTCAACGTCTACATGGCCCGCTCACTAACATCACCAAACAACACAAGCTAAACATAGTCTCTTATGCCGACGACACTCAGATGATCCTCTCCCTGTCTGAGGACTCTGCGCAAACCAAGAGGAATTTCCACAACAGGATGAGAGCAGTTGCCACCTGGATGGAGGCCAGCTGCCTCAAGCTCAACTCGGACAAGACAGAGATACTCATTATTGGCTCCACCAGTTCTACCTGGAATGACTCCTGGTGGCCCACCACTCTGGGTATCGCCCCAGTCCCTACTGACCTTGCGCGTAACCTGGGCATCATTCTGGACTCCTCCGTATCGATGACCCGCTAAGTTAACGCCTTCTCCACATCAAACTTTAACACCTTCTGTCTCCTGCTGGAGATTTTCAAATGGATTCCCCCCAACACAAGGAAGACAGTTACCCACTCACTCATCAACGGCAAGCTGGACTACGACAATGCACTCAATGATGGCATTACCAAGAAACTTCAATCAAGACTATAGAGAGTCCAGAATGCAGCAGCCAGACTCATCCTGGACATCCCTCGATACAGATGAATCTCCTCCCGCCTCACAGGCCTACACTGGCTCCCACTCAACAAGCTCATCACATACAAACTCCTGATCTACACCTTTAAGGCACTGCATAACATAGGACAGCATACCTAAACCACAACCTCACCTTCTACGTACCCAACAGATGTCTCCATTCCTCCCAGCTTGCCCTTGCAGCCATTCCTAAGATCCAGAAAAGTACAGCAGAAGGAAGCTCCTTCTCTTACCTAGCAGCCTGGACATGGAACACACTTCCCCCCAAGCACAGGCAGACCGCATCACTGAAGCAGTTCAGGAAGGACCTCAAGACCTGACTCTTCGACCGAGCAGCACACCTACATTCAGCTCCTTGAGACCCTATGGGTGATTAGCTGTGCTTTACAAATCCATGATTGATTGATTGATTGATTGATTGAAGGTGGAGCAACAAACTGGCTTTTGGATTTATGACACACACAATCCAGTATAAGCAATCAGTGCTGTTAGGAGGCTGAGAAGCTGCAGACTGAGGCCAGCCAAGTACACTATTGATGAGCAGCTGACTGCGGCAGATAGACTGCTATTGGGAACCATCAAGAGTCACAGGAGACATAAGTGAAGACCAGTCAAAGTGACACAGGGAGAATGCAGACAGTCTACATAATAAAGCCATATCATGTTTATGTCATATATTTGGTTATTGTAGGAATGTTTGCAACTAGTCTAAACTACTGGCAATCGCTTTAGACAGCATTCCAACCAAAAATTATTCACCCACTGTGTTACTCTAGACAGAGGTCTACCATATGCAAATGACTATTGACCCTGCTCCTCATGACAACAGTCCATCCTGAACTTCCCAGTGAGGTGACATCCCCTCTAGAAAGGAACACAAACAACCCTGTACAAGTTTCAGTGTTATTAGACCTTGTTAGTTAAGTATAGCTTGGATTCTGTGGAGCAAGGGTGTGGGCAGAAGACAGTATCTCACCCAGGTACATAGATAGGTTCCGGTGATAAAAGAAGGAGCTAAAAATCTTGAAACTCTGTTCCTTCACAGCAAAAGCAAACTCCATCCACAACAGGGGAGTACATTTTTTGCCAGATGTATGGATACTTCAACTTTAAAGGGATGATAATGTTCACAGCTGTTCCCTGTGCAGCCAAAGATGACCTTACTGCAAAAGTTGTGTTTATTGAGCTGAGAAAGGTGGCATTCAAATGTAAAACACAGAATTATTTTCTTCAGATTACCTCTTTAGGAACAACATCATTAGTTCCAGTATCATTCAATAGCAAACTGAATCCCTTTTCAACCACTGTAAACATTCTAAGGAAGGATCAAAGCAAACCGAATGAAGGGAAGGGGAAGGAGAAGGGAGGGGTGTGAGACCATCAGAGACTTCTAACATAAAACAAAGGATGAAATTTAAACTATTTAAAATGAGAAAATTATTTGTATGCAAGACGCATTGTTTTACCACCTGGGGGCCCAGACTACAAGTCCCAGCACTGCCCCGGGAAAAAGGAGTGCTGTCACGTCACTGCTACGCCCAGTGGTGCTACTAGAGGTCAGACAGGTCCTTGCTATGTGGGACATAGGCCCTCATTTCGACCTCTGAGGTCTTTTCCAAAGACCGCCGAGGTACCACCATGCTGAAGACCGCCCGTGCAGGTGGTTTTGCGCGCAGCGTATTATGACTGCAGGCAGCCCTCCATCCTTATTTGGATGGAGAGCCGCCAGCAGCCATACTGGCAGTTGGCGGGGAAGTGGAGGCTGCTCCACCTCCACTGCCCCGTCATCAGAACACCACCCACCGAATCACATCACATCATTCGGTGTGGCGGTGTTCTGGTGATGGGGTGCTGGCGGCAGAGAAGCCCCATGGATCCCGTCCCCTCTCGGAGGATCAACGGACAAGGTAAGTTGATCGTCCGTTAGGGGAGGGGGTGGGGGAGTGTTGTTTGGGTGCATGGGGGTGTGCGTGTCAGTAGGTAGAGGGGGTGTGTGAGTGCGTGTATGCATGTAGGGGGTGTTGTGTGTATGGGAAATGTGTGCGGGTCGGTCTGTGTGCATGTCTGTATGTGTGTGGGTATGTGTTGTTGTAGTGTATGTGTGCGTGTGGGGGTGTGTGTATGTGCATGTTGGGGGTGGGTGTGGGGGTGGGGAGGGGCGTCCTGCCACCTTTGGGGGGTGGCAGGAGGGTGGGAGTGTGGGACGACGACTCGGGTGGGGGAGGTAGGTTGTGAGACCCCTATCAGTGCCAGGGAAGGAATTCCCTGACACTGACATTGCCTACCGCTATGGATTTTGTGGCGGTGCCAAACCACCCGAAATCCATGGCGGTATGCAGGGTCCTGATACCGCCGGCAGTCTGGTGACGGCCACTGGGCTGCAGACCGAAGTCTCCAGCCCAGCGGTCGTCACCACCCTGGCAGTCGGAGTGGAGAAGTGATGGATGACCATGGTGGTAACTGCCATGGTCATAATTAAAAAAAAAAATCCGCCTGCCTGTTGGCGGTTTTACCGTAACTTCTCCCCTGTCCGCCAGGGTCATAATGAGGGCCATATTGTTTCACCACCTAGGGCCAGTGTTACAACTCCCTACACTGCCCCGGGAGACAGGAGGGCCACCAAGTCACTGCTGCACCTGGAGGCATTACTAAAGGGCAGAGAGTGCTTCGCTGCACAGGATTCGTGCAAGACATGCCCGGGCTCGTGACCGGATAAATACCGGGCCAAAAGCAGGCCTGTCTCTTAGCCTCATCACTTGCTTTTTGGATTACCGAGGAGGATTTACAGATTTAAAAGGTACTGTGTGCCATTGTGTGCTACCCCCAATAAGTGTTTTTTATCCGCGGCCCCAATTGTCTATTTGTGTTAGTCAATTTATAGCATATGAGCACGGCCCTCTGACTCTTTTCAGGGGCAATCAAGGGAAAACGCAAAAACACACCGGATGTTTTTTTACAGCGTACGGTGGATGTAAACAATAAGGAAATCAAACTTGCTGAGAGGCTCCCTTTATCTTTACCCCTGCCTTCCGAAACAACTATGACACAGGAATAGGGAGCTGTGAGTCAAAAGTATGATAGACTCCACAAACTTCTGTCCCACTCTCTCCCATAGTCATTTGAGAAAATTCCTCTAAAGACCTCTCTAGTAACCTCTGGTCCTCAGTTCATAACATAGGCGAGGAAGAGAGGCCACAAATTAAGGGAGGGGAAGAAAAAGGGCTGAAGTTGTTATGAAATCCAAGAAACAAAACTTGCTCTTATAAAAGTATGCACAGAGCTAGTCAGGAGGAAATCTCTGTGAATGCCTATTTGATTGAAGGGAGGGCATTGACTTTACCCGAGGAACTTTACTCCCATATCGATAATTCAATCAATGATTCTTTGAAACCAGTATTGACCCAATTGGGAAAGATTGAGGATAAACTTAAGCTGCTGGTTAATGCTATTAAAAAGGGCCATCAAGCAGGCCTGTCTCAGGTGGACTCCATGCACCAAGACCGCACCCAGCTAGAACCAAATGAGGGCTGTGTCACAGACCCTCCTCTGAACGACCATGTATGTCACCCAACCTAGCTGCAGTATTTGTGTGTCTACTATCAATCCGGGAGGCAGGAATATGGTCCCTCTGGCTCTTTACCGAAGATGCAACACAATCAGTCATATAGGATTAATAATTTACCCAGTGAATCACAGCCAATATTTTCAGTTACATTTAAAGGGACTTCAGATTGCTCACACTTACCTCCTGAAAGCACCCCATATACTTTGGTACTTATTGGGGTCCCATTTTTGGCAAAAGATATGTATGAGAGTTGTCAGAGTCTAATGAATAAAGCTGTTTTTTGGTGTTTGAGGAAGTCTGACAGCCCCCCAGAAGAAACCAATAAACTTATTAGGGCTCATAGCGCCAAGTAGATTGGACCTACTGTGAAATCTATTGACTTTGTGTGTGTTTGTTATTTACTATCACACCTGAGTTCTGTGAGCATTAACTCTAGTAAAATAAAGGCAAGCCTGTTAGGATTTTTTACCCTCCAAAGGGACAAAGTTCTAACATATCTCAGGGTAGGCCTCGTAGGCCTTTGCAAAGGCCAGTATCTCCAGCACTACCTACCCACCCTAAACATTTTGAAGCCTTATCGGGGATGACATAACGATTGATGCCCAGATTTACCCTTGACCCAGGATACAACCGGTTATTTATATTAGTGGTCTCTCCTAACCATCCTTTTTACTCTCAGTTACCCCGCATTGTAAATTCTGAAGTGCACAACATAGACTGTGATTATGGTTTGCACTTTCTATCATGGAATATCACTGGGGTCCGTGATAAGCTTTCTTATGATGACTGGGTAGACTTTATTGGAAAATTTGACATCATACGTTGTCAGGAAACGTGGGCTGTTGATCCCATTGTGTGAATGGGTTTACATTTTACTGTTCAGTCGCAACACCATCATCAACTGCGATAGGCAAGGGAGGGTTTGTTATTTTTGTATCCTGTGCTATTGAAAGTTTGAGGGCTAAAATTGTCACATTTACACCTTATTGTCAAATCTTACACGTACAAAAACACATTTATTAAATGTGTTTTCAAAACGTTTTTACTTTCATTTTATTCTTCACAACCCATAGTCGAAAAATTAGGGAGGACACTTTTGTTCTCAAATCAAATCAAATCAAATCTGAGTTTGTAGAGTGCACTACTCACCCGTAATGGTCTCAAGGCGAGATGCGGGTCGGTCCTCTGTGCTTCAATCAAAGAGCCAGGTCTTAAGGTCCTTCCTGAATTGAGGTAACATGGGTGAATTCCTGAGGTGAAGAGGCAAGGTGTTCAAGCTTTTGCCACAAGGTAGGTGAAGGATTTTCCTTCAGCCAAGGTCTTCTATATGCAAGGCATGGTGGCTAGTGCCTGTTGGCAAAGCGGAGGCCTCTGGCTGGGGAATAAATAGACTCTGTAAATAGACTCTGTAAATACTCAGGGGAAAGAGACTCCTGCTGCTATCTAAGCAAGCAACTTTAACATTATGAAATGTTGTTATAGTGGGGAATACATCTTTGGATTCACTGGTGTATAGGGGTTGCCATTAGTCACTTTATAAATTCAGGTTATGGCGAAGCAATAAACCAGCTAATTCTGTCTGATGCATTTGACCTCCAGGGACAGAAGAACATAAACCCCCCACATTCACAGGCAGAAGCAAGTGTAGCAAAATAAACTTCATACTCCTGACAACTGATCTAGCATGTAGCCTAGTACATTCTGAAGTATGCTTTCGGCAAAAGAATACAAGAAGTCAGCTCCACTGGACTGACCAACACCGCGTCCATTTCTCCTTCACCAAGATGGTTCAACAACACAAAGCCCACCGCCCCCTTGCAGGAACTGGACCAAGGTCACTGAAGCCCAGCTCACTGCCATGCTCTGCTACTCACCACCATGAGACACCACAGACATCAGCGCCTCAGACCACAACCTCCACCAATATATTACAGACTGGCCCAACACCCTAGCCCCTCTAAGGAAATCCGCTGTCAATCAACGCCACAGGAGACAAAGAGCGCATGCAGATGACTTGAGAGGAAGTGGAGAAGCAGTAAGAGCTCAACAGACCACAAAGCCTTCAAAGACGCTGTAATTTCACACCACCAGCTCACCAGATCGAGTAAAAAATCAGCAATTCAGGAGCAAACCAACGCGCATGACAGGAAGGAACTTTTCACCCTAGTCCAGGATTCACAAAAACCGGCACGGACACCACAGACATCCCACCCTCCCAGGACCTCTGCGACAGCCTCGCCACCTACTTCCACTGGAAAATTGAGAACATCTATGAAGGATTCACAAGGAAATGCCAGTCCCCTCCCACCAGCATGACCATGAATGACAATCACCAACCAATCACAAAGCACTGGCCCCTCCTCACCTCGGAAGACACCCTGAAGCTCATGAACACCACCCACTCTGGGACAGCCTTGGACCTATGCCCCCACCACATCCTTAATCAAGTCAGTACCATCATTGCACCTGAACTATGCTGTATTATCAACCACTCCATTTAGACTGCCACCTTCCTGGATGCCTGGAAACACGCAAAGATAAAACCCCCTACTGGAGAAACCCTCCGAAGACACAAAGGAGCTGAAAAACTACAGACCGATCTCACTGCTCCCATTACCAGCCAAGGTGATGGAGAAAGCCATCAATGCACAACTCACCAAGTTCATCAAAGTCAACCACATTCTCAACCCCTCCCAATCCAGATTCAGGAGTAACGTCAGCACCAAAACTGCACTACTAGCAGCCAAAGATGATATCCACACCCTACTGCACCGTGGGGAGACAGCTGCCTTCATCCTCCTGGACCTCTCTGCCGCCTTCGACACCGTCTCCCACTCCATCTTGTGCATCAGACTGCACTACACTGGCATCTGTGGCAAAGACCTTGACTGGATCTGCTCCTTCCTCACCTGCCAAACCCAGAGAGTCAGGCTCCCACCTTTCACATCAAAGCTGACAGAAACCAGATGCGGAGTTCTCCAGGGCTCCTCCCTGAGCTCCACCCTCTTTAATGTCTGCATGACCCCGCTTGGCGAGATCGTCAGACGCCACAGGAACAACATCATCTGATACCCCAAAAAGAACTTTCACAATGGAATGAAGGCAGTCTCCGACTAGATGAGGGACAGCTGCCTCAAGCTCAACTCGGACAAGAGGGAGATTCCCATCCTGGGCCCCATCACTTCTGCCTGGAATGATTCCTGGTGGCCCAGTGCCCTCAGAATTGCCCAAGCCTGACTGACCACGCACACAACCTTGGCACTGTTCTTGAGTCATCACTGACCACGGCCCACCAAGTCAACTCCATCTCTTCATCACTCTTCGCCAGCACTGAAAGATCTCCAAATGGATCCCCATCGACACGAGAACAGTCACCCAGGCACTCGTCAGCAGTAAACTCGACTAGGACAACACACTCCATGCCAGAATCAACAAAAAACTCCAATCAAGAATTCAGACATTACAGAGGGGGTCAACCCTGGCGGATGGTGTTAAAGCGGCGGTAAGACCGCAAACAGGCTGGCGGTCTTTTTTTTAGTATTATGACCATGGCGGTTACCGCCATGGTCATCCGCCGCTTCCCCGTTCCGCCCGCCAGGGCGGAGACGACCGCTGGCCTGGAGACCTGGGTCTCCAGCCCGGCGGCCGCGACAATACCGCCGCCGGTATTGTGACCCTGCTTACTGCCGTGGATTTCCAGCTGTAGGAACCGCCATGAAATCCATGGCGGTAAGCACTATCAGTGCCAGGGAAATTCCTTCCCTGGAAATGATAGGGGTCTCCCCCACCTCCCACCCCCACCCTACTCCCTCCCCTACACCCCCCACCACCCCTGCCACCCCCAAAGGTGGCAGGGCCCCCCTCCCCACCCCGACCTCCAACATAACATAACTGACACACACCCGACACGCACGCAGGCACCACCAACACACATACACGCACACACACTGACATACATGCCAACATCCACACACACACTCAGACACGTACACCCACATTCACACATTCACGCACACATCCATACAGACATACATACAGACAGACACGCACACATTTCCCAAACACGCAACACCCCCGCAAGCATACACGCACTCACACCCCCCCTACATACACAGACGCACACCCCCATGCACTCACACAACACACAACACCCCCAACCCCCTCCCCTAACGGACGATCGACTTACCTGTTCCGTCGATCGTCCGGGAGGGGACGGGAGCCATGGGGGAAGCTCCGCCAACACCACACCGCCAACAGAAAACCGCCGCGCAGAATCACAGGACGTGATTAGCTCGGCGGTGTTCTGTTGGCGTGGCGGTGGAGGTGGAGCAACCTCCACTTCCCCGCCGCCAGCAAGTATGACTGTTGGCGGCTCTCCGTTGGAAAAACGACAGAGGGCAGCCAACGGTCATAATACGCAGAGCGGCAAACCGCCACTACTGGTGGTCTTCCACACGGCGGTCCCTCGGCGGTCCCTCTGCGGTCTTCTTAAAAGACCGCCGAGGTTGTAATGACCACCAGAATGCCGCTGCCTGACTGATCCTGGACGTACCCTGCCACAGCCATATGTTGGCCCACTGGAGGAACCTTCAGTGGCTCCCCGTCAACAAATGCATCACTTTCAAACTCCTTTCAACTTCACAACATCAGACCTGTCTACCTCATCCCCTGCATCTCCTTCTATACTCCCTCTAG
This sequence comes from Pleurodeles waltl, assembly GCF_031143425.1. NCBI lineage: Eukaryota > Metazoa > Chordata > Amphibia > Caudata > Salamandridae > Pleurodeles > Pleurodeles waltl. The sequence continues at coordinate 761,055,957 of NC_090450.1, forward strand.
GCAACTCAGCTCGACTTAACTGGCCCCTGGCACCATCCCCAGGATCTGAGAGAAAAAGGCTGGAGGAAGATCCTTCTCCTACCTCACCACCAGACTTGGAACTTGATGCTGCTCCACCTCAGGTATTCCCCATCGCTGACTCATTTCAGGATCGACCTCAAGGCTTCGCTCTTTAACTGAACCGAGTTCCCAGCTACCACCTCCAGACCCTCTGGGTGAGAAGCTGCGCTAAATGAATGATGATTGATTGATTGAAGGCCTGGGATGACTTTAAAAAAGCTGCACATTTAAACAATAATAAACTCTTCTGGGAAATCATAAATCAGCCCTTTTTCATGGATAACCCAGTTGCGGGTATTGAGTGTCATACTAGTGACCAAGATTGGGTCGATCATTTTGCTCTTATTTTTTATCCTGAAGTTGAGGAAGATGATGAAGGAAAGGGCTTTGGTTTTGCTTTTTTACCTTTACATGAGGATTGGCTAGCAGAGTTCATAGACTATGCATCGGTCGTTAAAGCAATTTGGTGTGCAACCTCTGGTAAGGCCTCAGGCCCAGATGTGGTTCCAATAGATCATTTTAAATCTAATGTAGCTTTTTGGGCCCCCTTACTGACCAACGTCTTGAGGGTAGCAGTTAAAGTTAACCTAATGGATTCCTGAAGAGAGTCTGTTATTGTGCCGATATATAAAAAAGGAGATTGGAACTAGCTCAATCTCTTTAATAGATTCTACAGTAAAGATCCGTGGGTGGGTTATCTTAGGTAATTTTGAGGGTTAGGAAGAGTCAACTTCTTTTTTCACCAGTACAAAACAGCTTCAGACGCTGTTTAGGGACCTTAAAGCAGGCTTTCAATTTGTTCCTCATTTGGGGGAAGTATGTCTATGCGAGGAGAGGTACTTTTCATATGGCATTTATGGACCTCTCCTGTTATAGGAACTAATTGACCAGGCAGGAATTCATCACTCCCTGCTGGATTTAGTAAAGTGTCTGCATGAGGCTACAACTACAAAAGTGTGCTACTCGATATCTGGGCAACGTACAAAATCAAGGAGTGAGGCAGGGTTGTATTGTTAGCTCCTTTTTTGTTTTTCTTACATATTAACTCAGTGGGTGCTTTCTTAGAGTCATCAACAAAGACACTCCCCGAATTGGTACACTGGCCATTCCAGTTCTCCTATATGTGGATGACGCCATACTCTTGGCATTGACTGCGAAAGGTTTGCAAAAATTTGTTCATATTGACCTCTGTGTCTAAAAAAATTTAAACTAAGGCCCATATTTATACTTTTTTTGGGCCGCATTTGCATCATTTTTTGACGCAAAAGAGGCACAAACCTACAAAATACAATTATATTTTGTAAGTTTGTGCCGTTTTGCGTAAAAAAATGACGCAAAAATGGCACAAAAAAAAGTATAAATATGGGCCAAAATGTTTTAATATTGGGGGGACCCCAATAGTGAAAGTTCCCTTTTTAATTACTCAGGCATCCTGTTTGATTCCAGTGGGGCCTAAGAGAGGCTAATTAATCAAAGAGCACAAAAAATGGTAGAAGCTTGTATTTAGATTTGCTAATAGGTTAGGCTGTAAGTTAATTAGGGAGATGATTCAGTTATACAGGAGCAAATATATACCTCTTGATGTGTATGGAGTGGGTGTTTGGGGATGTGCCATATTTTGGTAAAGTTGTTTTTTAGATTGTCAGTTTGAAAATGCCTCTTTTAGAAAGTGGCTTTTTCTTTCTTAAACATTCTGTGCCTCTACCTGCCTGTGGAATCCATGTCTGGGTCAGACTGATAGTTGAGCTGTTTGTGAATTTCTTCTAGATAGTGACACAAAGGGAGCTGGGCAATAAATGATTGACCAAGCTGTACTTTTGCTTTTGATAAAGTAAAAGTACATTTTTTACACACACACTACTCAATACTATGCAACAATTTACAAATATACACAAATGGATGGAATTACCCTTGGAGGACATTGTGTAATCTCTCATGTCTCCCGTTAGGGGAAATATAATCCAACCACCTACATGGCAAACCAGTCCCTAGTCCCTGGTATCCCACTGCAACATTTGTCTGTAATATAGAATGAACACACCAAAGCCTGACAATGAGCATATATAATTACTGTACAGGAGAGCAGGTATCAGTCTTATTACACAACACTGATGTAATATCATACATTTGATTATTTTCATATAATACCAACTCACACCTCTAGAAGGTGCAAGCATACAAGCTAAAAACAAAAGTCCTAACATACTGGTGATTTACATTTCCTTGAGGGGGTTATAGTTCCTTTGTCCCACCTAATCTAGGGTGGTGGACATAAACTGGGCATTGGGGGGGATGCTGTTCCATTCCTGCAGATCGTCCTGACAATGGGCACTTGGTTGGTGGTGGCCCCATCTTCTTGGGGCCACCACGAGCTGAATAATGTGTCCTGGAGTCTCTAGGCCCACAAAGCCTTATGGGTCATATGCATATTTAATGAGCGGCTCTCCCACAGTGCCGGGGAGAGCCGCTTAGCATTTCCTTTTACTGGATTTCTTTTTTTGCAGCCTGGCGCTGGGTTTCCTGGGTGAGGGCAGCGCAGGGAACCCACCCCCGGCTGCCCTCATTGGTGGGGGGTGTCCCGTCCCACCTGGACACCACTGTCATGCTGCCTTCTCAACAGAGGGCAGCACGGGGAGCCCACTCCTGGCTGCCCTCAACAGTGGGGGGTGTCTGGTCCCACCCGGACACCCCGTCGGGTAAATGATGTTGGGGAAGCGGCCGTGGGAGCCGGCCTCATCTCTGGCTTATGCTGCTAGGCAGGGGGAGTGTGAGGGCACTCCCCCCTCCTCCCATGCTTCATCGGGGCCCTGGGGTGGGGTCCAGGGAACCCCTCACCTCTCCGGGGAGCACAACGCACAATACACAGGGGGCACGAAGGCACCCCCTGGCTTGGGCTTTGGGTGGGGGCCCTGGGATGGGGTCTGGGGCCTCTGACAATCTCCTTGGCTTAGTATTTGGCCGCCAACTCACCCTCTGCCAGTGGCTATCTTCACAGAGGATGCAATGGCGTCTCTGACTTTTCTTCCTGGCGGGGCCCCGGGATGGGGTCTGAGGCCCCCTCCTCCATATTCACCACCGTGCTCCCTGTCTTTTTCTACTGTGGGTCCGGGCCCTCTTGGTCTTCACAGTGGTCACAACAGCGGCCCCAGCTTGGGTTCTGTTTTGGGGGCAGCTCCCAGGCCGTGGCCCACCATGGGGGCACCAAACAGATCAACAGTTGAGCCCCATGAGCTTCGCTGCTGGCTCTGAAATAGGTCAAAGGGCACAGACCTTCTTCTTTGGATATCTCAGGCCCCTAAGGGCCGATTTGGGTGGTTCTGGTGCCGGTTCGCTCCTGGTGACGGGCCCTTGCCACCAGGAGCACTCTCCTTAGGCCTCCTCTCCTGAAGGGTCCCAGATGATACTGGACCAGTCCCACTGACTCCCTGTGCCAGGCTTTCCTCTGGGTGCCCTCCTTTCCTTCTGAGAAGTGTGCGTTCCTTGCCCCAGCCCAGTCTTTCCCCCAACTAGTCCTCAGGGGAGTAAGGGTGCCAGCTTACCTGGCCCTGGCATGCTCCTCGCTGGGCTTGAAGTCCCTGCCCCAGGGGGCAATAAGGGGGTTCTTTTTTCCAGTTGTCCATGATGCCCATCTGCAGTCCCAGTGTCCAGCAGTGAAGCACAGCCAAGAGAGAGAGCTCTCCCCTGTGCAGGACCTTTTAAGTGGAGGCAGGAGTGTCCAGCAGACCTGCTCCTCTGGCCAATCAAGATGTGCCACATTACTTCCTTGCCCCTGTCCCCGCCTTCCTGCACAGACTTCTGGGATAGCTCCAAAATGCCATTGTCCAGCTTGGGCCACATGTGCTCAGGCGCTCTGAAACTCAGCCCCTCCTTCCTAGCATTCCTTTCAGAGCTTCTCCGCCCATTTTCCGGCAGGGGCTGACAGTTGGCTGATTGATGCAAGGCCCTGCTCAGTCAGCTGGACAGAACAGTAATTGATCCTAATCCTGAGCTGAGTCAGAGAAGGATGACATTCCTGGATGACCCATAAATTGCACAACTACGGTTTTGTAACCTACTGCATCATTCTTTTCATACAGGTTACAGTGTACATTGGTGCAACTCTGGTCCCTGTGGGTCCTAGGCGATCTGAGTTCTGTCCTAGGCCACTCTTTCCTATTGCCATTGAATTGAGTGTCCCTACAGTGAAGAGACAGTAAGCACACTGATGTTGACATGTATTGGAGTGTCCCTATGGTAAAAATGCAGTAAGCACACTGACTATCCCTCCCCTGGGTACACCCATCACATGAGGCCTACTCTATGTCACCTCCCCCTCTGCATAGTTCCTTCTGCGCCAGCTCCCTAAGCACAGTTCTTGGGCTGCGCACGCCAGGATCCCTCCCAGTGCAGCCCTTACATGGGTGCACACACGTGTGCACACATGATCCCGTGAAGCCCACCTGGGGCCTCCTACTCTTGCGGCACCACAGCAGCCTTTCTTTAGAAAGGCAGCACCGGGGGTCATACACGCGGTCCACTATTACCATGAGCTTACTGTGGAGAAGTCCCTGACTAAGAGGCTCTCTCACAGTAAAAAGATCAAAAAGCAGGTGGTCAAAAAGTGAAAAAAAATCAGGGCAGACCATAGGCTCAGAACCATCTTCTCATAACAGGACATATATTTAGCGAGTCTCTGCTGCTGAAATACTTTCAAGTTCAAAACTAAGGGATGGACAATTATCTACAGGGTTTTATAGTAGATCAACTAGGACAATTAAGACCTTTTGTATGGGACACTGTATATTGTGTGATAATTCTAATATCCCTTTCAAAGGTCATCTTTCACCAATTAAATGGGCAATCCAACATACAACATACAGTGAATGCATCTATACCTTGTCCACAATTCATGATATATGCTCAAAAGGACTTAAAGAGTAAAGAGTTGATGTGGGTATCCAAATTATTTCAGCTGCTACCACCAGACAGTCTACCCATGGTATCCAGAAGAGGTAAAAGTCTGGTCCAAATAAAGGTGGAAACATACTTTCAGTACACCCTTTGCTTTAGCAATGCATTTTGGTCAGCTGGGGGAGATGCAAACTAACAGAGGACTTAAAATGTGGACTTAAAATGTCTCATATAATGGGGAAATATAGTTTGGAAAGCAAAACTAAATAAGGAGGGAGTCTTTCCTTATCTTTCAGCTATAGTCATTTTGACAGTTGGCCAGACCCCATGTAGAGATAATGCCATGGCCAAACACTACTTGTCATATCACTAGAAAAACCTACGCTGTCTTCTTCATTATTTATTTCAAGGAATTGATGAATACCTTCATCTATGTTAAAGTTCCACCAAACATCTGGACTTCAGGCAGGGTGAGTTATGTTTGAACAATCTGTGGTACATGGGAAGCAATATAACAATGATTTTCTCCAAGCATCTGACTGATAACTGTTCTCCTGAACCCACCAAGAGATCTTGTAACAGCAGAGATGCAGGGAAAGAGGCAACAAAAGTGACAGAAAATAGTTCCTCATAACAATGGCTCACCTGTTAGTACTGTATGCAGGAGACCCAGTAGGAACAATGGCCATCTTACAAGAGTTGAAAGTTTAGCAACATTGACTTTTAGTATTGGAATGTCTCCTCCATGAGAGTACATTGATATACCTTTGCCTTGAAAATCTTAAGAATAGGTGATCAGTTCTTTTAGCCCCAAATCATGTAGTGCTGGTTCTTTTACAGTTGCCTCTTATCCTGCAGTCAGCTATCTCACCTTTTTGGGCTAAACATAGAACACTAGACAGCTTTAATTCATAATTTGCATTTCCATCACCCATTCACCCAAACAGAATACAGGCCTAAAGACAAAAAATACTTTTTACCTTTTTGTGTCTGTCCTTGCAAAGGGATGTACTGAGAGGCTAAGATGTGTTTTCGCCAACCAGGGGTTAGATAATCGAACAAAGCATTTGGGGTCATGATATGTTAGTTTTGCACACAGTCGCAGTCAGTGCAGGGCATTTGCAGCTGGCTTAACCCAGACATCTGCTCCATATTACAAAAATAAAATATGGTATCAGCAAAGCAGGCACACACAAGCGGTGGGACATATTAGCATTGAAAGGTCGGGTGAGGGATCGAAACTGCTGTTCCTCTTTTTAATGCAAAGGGACTAGCCTGCTTTCATGGGGGCTGGGATAAAACTACAATCACCTGTGAAGGGGTATCTGTTGGGATCTCTGGCACCTCCATATTACCATCTATGAGTAGACCATGAAGACAAGTCTTAGACATGCTTACTGTGCACAACGTTTTCTGTGGTGCACTAAGAGTGCACCTCCCAAACACCAACTAGCCATTGCGCCTACCACTCTAATAAGCCATAGTTGCAAAGGCATTCTTTCAGATATATAGGGCAATGCCATGAGGAAATGCTTTCTTGGCATTTACAGGTACATAATATTTATGGCCCCAATCCACTTTACAGGGGGGTCTGCAAGAGTGCCTATATCTCCTTTTAAAAAATGAAAGTTCCACTGGGCACGCAGAAATGGAACTGACACCTGTTGGGCCCCTAAGGCACTTTGTGAAATATGGCCTGTAGAATTTTCCTTGTGGGTGGGTCAAGTAAATCCTAGTATTAGTCTCTCCGATGGTGCTCCCTCATTATGAGGCAGACGGCTTAGAAAAAAGCGAACACCTTCCGACATTCAGGAGTTTTCCTAGAGCCACCCTGAACACTAGGCACTCAGAAAATCTACCTTTAATATGGGGCCATAGCATTTTTAAAGGACTTCACAGGTAGTAGAGTAGATGTGTAACCACCCTGCATTGGTGTAGAACCCTCCAATCTGAAAAAAGGAACACCTGTTCACCTGGGAAACTTGACTCTTGGAACGTTAGAGGAGCTTCTGGGTCCCTAGCAATTAACCAATAAACCAGTTCTGGCAGATCCCTCAGGGCTGTCTCTAGAAGGTCAACATGCAAAATCAGTTTCTTGCTTGGAAGGATCGGGAAAACAGTAGATCTTGTGAAACTCTCAATGGCTGTGCAAACTAAATCGTTGCCTGTTTTATCTGTCAGCTTCTAAGCTTGGGGCTATCTACACTGCACACTACTGTTGAGGATTTAGCACCATGCCATCGCAGCCCCTAACAACCCAATTTCACTGAAATTCCCTAGTAAACTTTTCACAGGATTGCCTGCCACGGTAAGAGATAAGACATGGTCAATGTGAGTGTGGCAGGTGATCAGTGTAGCAGTAGGGAAAGATGCGGAAGACATTGTAACGCAAAGGGTTAATTAGCTTGAACAGTGTATATGAGCATCACGCCTGCCGAAGCCAGAACAACATGAAAGAAATTCACGATGTTCGCTTTCAAGCTTGTTTTCATTTGGCATTCCGTAGATAAACTTATTCGCAGCTGCATGTGTGAGAAACAGGCTGTAAAGGAGAGTCAGTCTCAACCTTGAGTACGAGACCACAGTAAAAAATGGAATGAAAACAATGGCCAGGGAATGGCCAGGGAATGGAAAGGAAGCCAAGATAACATAGCTAGAAAATACTGGAAGAGGGTAGAATCCAAGCTTCAGGTTATTTAAACACTGAAAGGTGGGTGAGGGAATTTTGAAGCTCGCAGATGGAGTTATGAAACTGTCATCTTCAGACCCAGAGCTCGAGGGGGAGAGAGGTCCAAGCGGGCGGTAGAGGGCTTCCCAGCATTCGTGGACTAAGTTAAGTTCCACCCAGGGATGAAAGGCTTTTTGTTTCTCTGCTCTATTATATGATTGATTATTATATTTGCACTGTGTTTATACTCTGAGAAATTCAGCTCGTTTATAGTTTTTCCTGCCTTACTGAACATCGTAGTGTGAGTCTGCCACAGTAATTGAAATGTGCTTTTTAGTGTGCAGTAAATCAAAGCTTATCTGAAGTATTCAACTCGTTAATATTCTGTTCCCTGAACATTATAGTGTATCACATGTTGGTATACAGTTATTCCAAGTTTATATCTGTCAATGAACTCTTTACTCAGATGTATGCATAGATGCTCTTTGTAGTGTACTTATATATAAACATTTATATAGATGTTTTTTTTATTTACTATTCTTACTCTGTCAATGAACTCTTTGCTCATTCGTATACATAGATATTATCTGTAGTGTACATATATATGAATAGATGCTTTTCATTGCCATTCTTATTTCACTATTGTTAATGTGCTAAATGCCTGCATTTACCTGAAATTATAGTAAAGCTACATTTATTCATAATTGGCGTGTGGTCCTTCATTGAGCATCCTTATTGACTTATACCGAACAGGTGTCAACCAGCCACCTGGATAAGACATTTGGGGGGTTATTCTAACTTTGGAGGAGGTGTTAATCCGTCCCAAAAGTGACGGAAAAGTGACGGATTTACCACCAGCCGTATTACGAGTCCATTATATCCTATGGAACTCGTAATACGGCTGGTGGTATATCCGTCACTTTACCGTCACTTTTGGGACGGATTAACAGTCCTCCAAAGTTAGAATAACCCCCTTGGTACCAGAAGTGGGGAATAAGTCAATAATGCCTCTTTTTGAACGTAAGAAAAGTGAGGCAGAGAGCGGAAAGCAGCATGGGGCAGAAGCCAGATCCATTCCCGGGTGGTTAGCAGCTGACCACTTCTCTGGTGTGGCAGGGCTCCTGAACCGGTGAGCAGCACCGGTGTTATGGGAGACATTAGATGAGAAAGTGACTCCCCTTTTAGTGGAAGATGAGGTTGAGAGTGTGAAGCTAAAAGGGGCAAAGCTGGAGCTGAAAGCAGCAGGGCAAGTGGGATGGCTTTTTCTGTCTGCGCTCCGTACGGTATACAGGAAAACATTAACACAAGACAGGACCAGTAAAAAGAATACCACAGAAGGTGATTGATACGTTACAGCAGCTAAAGACTCCTTCAACTAAGGCAGAAGCACAACGATTTATTGGTTTGATGGGATTCTGGAAACAACATATCCCTCACTTAGGATTAATATTGAGACCACTATATCAAGTTACACGAAAAAAGCACCCTTTCCAATGGGGACCTGAACAGCAAGAGGCCTTTGAGGGAGCAAAAGATGCATTACAGAACTATTTTGCGTTAGGACCCATCACGGAAGGAGACCCATTTGAGCTGGAAATGATAGTACAGGATGATGTAGTGATGTGGAGTTTATGGCAGAAGCAAGGAAAGAAAGAGAGTGCCACAGGGATTTTGGTTGAAGAGATTAACTCCCTCCATGAGCAATTGCACCCCGTTAGAAAAAGAACTAGCAGGAGCATATTGGGCATTAGTAGAAACAGAGCGTATAACTGGTGACCGGCCGGTTACCCTAAGAACACGGGTCCCCTTACTAGGCTGGATAAGAGAGGGAGGGGTTGGTACTAAAGTAGGCAGGGCGCAGGAGTCTACCATCGTAAAGCGGAAATGGTATCTGCAGCAGAGGGCAAAACCGGGGCCAGCAGGAGTGTCGAAGTTACAAGAAGACATGCTGGGGGCAGTGGACTTACAAGCAATGGTCCCCTCACCAGAGCCATCTGAGATGGAGTCCTCACCATTTAAAACAGCCCCACCTTTTGAACAGCTCACAGAAGAAGAACAGCAAAATGCATGGTTTACAGATGGTACCGCCTGGTACCATCAAGGTAAGAGACAATGGCAAACAGTTGCATTCCAGCCTGCTACAGAAACGCTGATGCTGCGAGGAGGAAATAATGGATCAAGTCAGCTTGCAGAACTGCAGGGGGTAGCAGCAGTAATCGAGCAGGCCCCCATCGGAGAGAAAACGTTTGTGTACACTGACAGCTGGGCCACCTATCAAGGACTAGTAAGCTGGGCCCCGACTTGGCGCAAGGACGGATGAAAAATCAACGGCACCCCCATTTGAGGAGGTGAGCAGCTATGGGAAGAGATGTGGGAGAAAGGGCACAGATGTCAAATCTATGTGGGACATGTGGACGCCCATTGCCCATCAGACACCTCTCTTGCATCTCTATTCAACAACACCGCAGATCAGATGGGCAAAACACGAACAGTGATCAACAATGAGGAGGCTGAAGCTGCTCTAGCAAACTGGGCTCATGCAACATCGGGACAGCTAGGAGAGAATGGCACTTATGCATGGGCACAGCAACGACATATTCTAGTCACTAAAGAACAGGTCCAACAAGCAGTAAAAGAGTGCCCCACATGCAACCAGATAACACAAATTCCCCTGCAAAAGAAGCCTAGCGGCCACATCAGAAGAGTAACCGCAGCCGCTACAGTGTGGCAATTGGACTATATTGGGCTGCTACCAAAGGAAGGAGGAAAAAGCTACGTATTGACCATGGTGGACACCTACTCTGGCCTTATGTTAGGTATGCCCTGTAAGTCTGCAGACCAAAAGTCCACTTTGCGAGGGCAAAACTACCTGATAAAACATTATGGAGTACCTGATGAAATCCAAACAGATAGGGGCACACACTTTTCAGGGAAAACAGTGCAGGATTGGGCACAGGAACAGGGAATTCGGTGGATTTTACACCTTAGTTATTATCCACAAGCTGCAGGCATGATTGAGAGATATAACGGATTGTTGAAAGAACAGCTAAAAAAGTTATCAGCACATCAGACTCTAAAAGGATGGAGTAATAATTTAGACAAAGCCTTGTTTGAATTGAACAATAGACCAGTTGGGAAGCAGACTCCTTTCATTCGGATGACAGGGCATGATAAAGAAATCACCCACACAATGATTGTCTGGAAAACAGACCGTCGAGCTCGATTACCTTTACAGGCTACTTCTGGCAGCATAGGACTGGACCTGTTTGCTCCAGAGGATGGAGTAATACCCGTAGGACAGGTGAAGACTATTCCCCTAGGAATAGGAGTGAGAGTACCATCCGGAACATATGGTAGAATTGCCCCTCAATCCAGTCTAGCCATCAAGGGAGTGTCGGTGCTAGGGGGAGTCATAGACCCAGATTTTAGAGGAGAGGTTAAAGTAGTATTATTGAACCAAGGAGATGCTACTGTATCATATCAAGCACATGACAGACTTGCCCAATTGATTTGTGAACAAGCATATACCCCCCACATTGAAGAAAGATCTGCCCCCCGATAACACTCAGAGAGGTGAAAGAGGATTTGGAAGCATAGGAAGAAGAGTATGGGGGCATCATCCAGGGAAAAAGCCAGAGGCAGGAGAGATATTGAGTCAAGGGGAGTACATATGTTGTACTTTTAAAGAATTCGAATGTACCTGTATTTGTACCTGCAGTGAGACTTACCCCGCGATCGTAAATGATGACTTCTGTATCGATGACGTGGTTCCTGTTTGCGGTCATGATTATAACCGGAACAAGTATTTTAGTCTGACCAAATGTGGCAGAGAATGTCATCACGGACCTTCATGTCACTTGTGCACCTCAAGCCGCTAAAGTAACTGATGACCAGGGAAATGTTTCACTCTGCAACGTGAAGGTACCTGGAGGCAAATGGATGGCTGCCAAAGCTGTAACCTGGAAGGTAACTGGACAGCAAATCCGACATGCCTATGGACTGAACGAGTTGCAGGGAATGCCCGCAACGGTACAGGCGTTAAATTATATGCTAAACATGATATGTAAATATTGTGATACCATTGTAACTTTTACACCAGTACAGACATATCCGTGTAGATCTTATGATTGTTTAGATAAACAAGACATTTTACCAGGACATATGGTGGTTGTTACAATGTCTAATAGAACTACAGGAGTTCGATACTCCAAACCGCCTGCCTTTATGTTTTATGTAGCCGAAAGACGCATGGTCAGCAATTTAGGCAATGTTTCCATAGTTCGATATAGAATAGGATGTAAGCAAGCTTTACATGCAAGCATAATTAACCATATTGTGTTACAGATAACTATTGCCAAGGGGAATGTCTCTAAGTACGATCCATTATGCACACCATGGACATTAAAGTTATGGGCCTTGCCGAAGTTACGCATCAGAAGAGATCTAGGATCCATGATAGCCGGGGCCACTGGAATTGGGGTAGGGGCCCTGAACGCTTTTGATATTGAAGCCATCAGGAATAAGCTATCTTCAACAGGATATAATACAAGGGAAGCCATAAAAGTAATTTCACAATGGGGGCCCACACACTCACAAGAAGTATGGAAGGTTCTGCGTGGGTTGTATCGTGATTGGCAATGGCATAATTTCACTTATGAACAATTTGGAAAAAGCTTTCAAAGCACCCAAACAATGTCCAAAGGGATTCAGTGCATACTATGGTAAAGTATTATTAATCAACAGTATGTAGACTTCAAGGCAGAATGGGGACAGCTTCAAGGTGAATATTGGAGACAACAATTGCATTTGCCTGAAGAAATATGGGTAAAGCCTATACAATTCCATTATGAGGGAGAGATGTGTTATGCTCATTTTGATATAGCTAGAAGTAATCTTCCTCCTGAAATATGGTGCCCCTTTATATTGCTCCCTGTAGTAATAGGTGAAGAATGGTGGATACCGCACACTGACAAAAAATTGATTGATCAAACAAATCACACCGTAGATCCCACTAGATGTGCAGATTGGTCTAAGGGGTGGGTATGTACCCACACTGGACGGGCGCTAGACCCATGCCTTCACCCAATACCAGGAGAATGTGAATGGTTACCTTATCCTATCAATGGCACAGACTTATATCAGATAGGAACAGAGAGTATATGTTACGTTACTAATCACCCCTTACTTATTAACGGATTCGTACAAACCACCGGAGAGCAGGTAATGTGTATGTGCACTATTACCAGCATTATTGACATAAGTACTCACATCCTATACCAACCGACTAAGTTCACCACAACCACATTACAGACGCAAATGCAAGCACAGTTAGAATGGAACATTCCGCTTGTTGTGAAGCTACCTAGATTAGAGGCAATCAGGCGCTACGCACAAATCACATTTGCTAAATTCGACATGGCAGCTAAATATACCAAGGATGCAGCCATACAGATGACCATAGACGCCAAACAGCTTATGCACACTGCTACACGTATCCAGCAAGAAACTGAGCACCATTGGTATGACATCTTCTTAGGTTGGGCACCAGGAGCTACGAAAACGCTAAATATAGTGTTACATCCGCTAATCTGGTTACTGATTGTCTGTGTCACGCTAATGATTATACTATGTAGACTATATGTACGCACAAACCAGTTTTATACTAAAATGCAGGCGCTCAGAATAATGCTAACAAGTATTCGTAGCAATCAAGCCAGCGAAGTGTTACAATAAATACTTCTGGCTTCGCAAGCATCGCGCTCATCTAAGTGGTGGAGTGATCAGTGTAGCAGTAGGGAAAGATGCGGAAGACATTGTAACGCGAAGGGTTAATTAGCTTGAACAGTGTATATGAGCGTGATGCCTGCCGAAACCAGAACAACGTGAAAGAAATTCACAATGTTCGCTTTCAAGCTTGTTTTCATTTGGCATTCCGTAGATAAACTTATTCGCAGCTGCATGTGTGAGAAACAGGCTGTAAAGGAGAGTCAGTCTCAACCTTGAGTACGAGACCGCAGTAAAAAATGGAATGAAAACAATGGCCAGGGAATGGCAAGGCAGCCAAGATAACATAGCTAGAAAATACTGGAAGGGGGTAGAATCCAAGCTTCAGGTTATTTAAACACTGAAAGGTGGGTGAGGGAATTTTGAAGCTCGCAGATGGAGTTATGAAACTGTCATCTTCAGACCCAGAGCTGCCTCCCTGTTTTGCTGTTCCAAGACTGTGACGCTCGAGGGGGAAAGAGGTCCAAGCGGGCGGTAGAGGGCTTCCCAGCATTCGTGGACTAAGTTAAGTTCCACCCAGGGATGAAACGTTTTTTTTTCTCTGCTCTATTATATGATTGATTATTATATTTGCACTGTGTTTATAATCTGAGAAATTCAGCACGTTTATAGGTTTTCCTGCCTTACTGAACATCGTAGTGTGAGTCTGCCACAGTAATTGAAATGTGCTTTTTAGTGTGCAGTAAATCAAAGCTTATCTGAAGTATTCAACTCGTTAATATTCTGTTCCCTGAACATTATAGTGTATCACATGTTGGTATACAGTTATTCCAAGTTTATATCTGTCAATGAACTCTTTACTCAGATGTATGCATAGATGCTCTTTGTAGTGTACTTATACAGTATATAAACATTTATATAGATGTTTTTTTATTTACTATTCTTACTCTGTCAATGAACTCTTTGCTCATTCGTATACATAGATATTATCTGTAGTGTACATATATATGAATAGATGCTTTTCATTGCCATTCTTATTTCACTATTGTTAATGTGCTAAATGCCTGCATTTACCTGAAATTATAGTAAAGCTACATTTATTCATAATTGGCGTGTGGTCCTTCATTGAGCATCCTTATTGACTTATACCGAACAGGTGTCAACCAGCCACCTGGATAAGACATTTGGGGGGTTATTCTAACTTTGGAGGAGGTGTTAATCCGTCCCAAAAGTGACGGAAAAGTGACGGATTTACCACCAGCCGTATTACGAGTCCATTATATCCTATGGAACTCGTAATACGGCTGGTGGTATATCCGTCACTTTACCGTCACTTTTGGGACGGATTAACAGTCCTCCAAAGTTAGAATAACCCCCTTGGTACCAGAAGTGGGGAATAAGTCAATAATGCCTCTTTTTGAACGTAAGAAAAGTGAGGCAGAGAGCGGAAAGCAGCATGGGGCAGAAGCCAGATCCATTCCCGGGTGGTTAGCAGCTGACCACTTCTCTGGTGTGGCAGGGCTCCTGAACCGGTGAGCAGCACCGGTGTTATGGGAGACATTAGATGAGAAAGTGACTCCCCTTTTAGTGGAAGATGAGGTTGAGAGTGTGAAGCTAAAAGGGGCAAAGCTGGAGCTGAAAGCAGCAGGGCAAGTGGGATGGCTTTTTCTGTCTGCGCTCCGTACGGTATACAGGAAAACATTAACACAAGACAGGACCAGTAAAAAGAATACCACAGAAGGTGATTAATACGTTACAGCAGCTAAAGACTCCTTCAACTAAGGCAGAAGCACAACGATTTATTGGTTTGATGGGATTCTGGAAACAACATATCCCTCACTTAGGATTAATATTGAGACCACTATATCAAGTTACACGAAAAAAGCACCCTTTCCAATGGGGACCTGAACAGCAAGAGGCCTTTGAGGGAGCAAAAGATGCATTACAGAACTATTTTGCGTTAGGACCCATCACGGAAGGAGACCCATTTGAGCTGGAAATGATAGTACAGGATGATGTAGTGATGTGGAGTTTATGGCAGAGGCAAGGAAAGAAAGAGAGTGCCACAGGGATTTTGGTTGAAGAGATTAACTCCCTCCATGAGCAATTGCACCCCGTTAGAAAAAGAACTAGCAGGAGCATATTGGGCATTAGTAGAAACAGAGCGTATAACTGGTGACCGGCCGGTTACCCTAAGAACACGGGTCCCCTTACTAGGCTGGATAAGAGAAGGAGGGGTTGGTACTAAAGTAGGCAGGGCGCAGGAGTCTACCATCGTAAAGTGGAAATGGTATCTGCAGCAGAGGGCAAAACCGGGGCCAGCAGGAGTGTCGAAGTTACAAGAAGACATGCTGGGGGCAGTGGACTTACAAGCAATGGTCCCCTCACCAGAGCCATCTGAGATGGAGTCCTCACCATTTAAAACAGCCCCACCTTTTGAACAGCTCACAGAAGAAGAACAGCAAAATGCATGGTTTACAGATGGTACCGCCCGGTACCATCAAGGTAAGAGACAATGGCAAACAGTTGCATTCCAGCCTGCTACAGAAACGCTGATGCTGCGAGGAGGAAATAATGGATCAAGTCAGCTTGCAGAACTGCAGGGGGTAGCAGCAGTAATCGAGCAGGCCCCCATCGGAGAGAAAACGTTTGTGTACACTGACAGCTGGGCCACCTATCAAGGACTAGTAAGCTGGGCCCCGACTTGGCGCAAGGACGGATGAAAAATCAACGGCACCCCCATTTGAGGAGGTGAGCAGCTATGGGAAGAGATGTGGGAGAAAGGGCACAGATGTCAAATCTATGTGGGACATGTGGACGCCCATTGCCCATCAGACACCTCTCTTGCATCTCTATTCAACAACACCGCAGATCAGATGGGCAAAACACGAACAGTGATCAACAATGAGGAGGCTGAAGCTGCTCTAGCAAACTGGGCTCATGCAACATCGGGACAGCTAGGAGAGAATGGCACTTATGCATGGGCACAGCAACGACATATTCTAGTCACTAAAGAACAGGTCCAACAAGCAGTAAAAGAGTGCCCCACATGCAACCAGATAACACAAATTCCCCTGCAAAAGAAGCCTAGCGGCCACATCAGAAGAGTAACCGCAGCCGCTACAGTGTGGCAATTGGACTATATTGGGCTGCTACCAAAGGAAGGAGGAAAAAGCTACGTATTGACCATGGTGGACACCTACTCTGGCCTTATGTTAGGTATGCCCTGTAAGTCTGCAGACCAAAAGTCCACTTTGCGAGGGCAAAACTACCTGATAAAACATTATGGAGTACCTGATGAAATCCAAACAGATAGGGGCACACACTTTTCAGGGAAAACAGTGCAGGATTGGGCACAGGAACAGGGAATTCGGTGGATTTTACACCTTAGTTATTATCCACAAGCTGCAGGCATGATTGAGAGATATAACGGATTGTTGAAAGAACAGCTAAAAAAGTTATCAGCACATCAGACTCTAAAAGGATGGAGTAATAATTTAGACAAAGCCTTGTTTGAATTGAACAATAGACCAGTTGGGAAGCAGACTCCTTTCATTCGGATGACAGGGCATGATAAAGAAATCACCCACACAATGATTGTCTGGAAAACAGACCGTCGAGCTCGATTACCTTTACAGGCTACTTCTGGCAGCATAGGACTGGACCTGTTT
The DNA here is from genome assembly GCF_031143425.1 of Pleurodeles waltl. Classification (NCBI taxonomy): domain Eukaryota; kingdom Metazoa; phylum Chordata; class Amphibia; order Caudata; family Salamandridae; genus Pleurodeles; species Pleurodeles waltl. The sequence continues at coordinate 761,072,970 of NC_090450.1, forward strand.
GCTCCAGAGGATGGAGTAATACCCGTAGGACAGGTGAAGACTATTCCCCTAGGAATAGGAGTGAGAGTACCATCCGGAACATATGGTAGAATTGCCCCTCAATCCAGTCTAGCCATCAAGGGAGTGTCGGTGCTAGGGGGAGTCATAGACCCAGATTTTAGAGGAGAGGTTAAAGTAGTATTATTGAACCAAGGAGATGCTACTGTATCATATCAAGCACATGACAGACTTGCCCAATTGATTTGTGAACAAGCATATACCCCCCACATTGAAGAAAGATCTGCCCCCCGATAACACTCAGAGAGGTGAAAGAGGATTTGGAAGCATAGGAAGAAGAGTATGGGGGCATCATCCAGGGAAAAAGCCAGAGGCAGGAGAGATATTGAGTCAAGGGGAGTACATATGTTGTACTTTTAAAGAATTCGAATGTACCTGTATTTGTACCTGCAGTGAGACTTACCCCGCGATCGTAAATGATGACTTCTGTATCGATGACGTGGTTCCTGTTTGCGGTCATGATTATAACCGGAACAAGTATTTTAGTCTGACCAAATGTGGCAGAGAATGTCATCACGGACCTTCATGTCACTTGTGCACCTCAAGCCGCTAAAGTAACTGATGACCAGGGAAATGTTTCACTCTGCAACGTGAAGGTACCTGGAGGCAAATGGATGGCTGCCAAAGCTGTAACCTGGAAGGTAACTGGACAGCAAATCCGACATGCCTATGGACTGAACGAGTTGCAGGGAATGCCCGCAACGGTACAGGCGTTAAATTATATGCTAAACATGATATGTAAATATTGTGATACCATTGTAACTTTTACACCAGTACAGACATATCCGTGTAGATCTTATGATTGTTTAGATAAACAAGACATTTTACCAGGACATATGGTGGTTGTTACAATGTCTAATAGAACTACAGGAGTTCGATACTCCAAACCGCCTGCCTTTATGTTTTATGTAGCCGAAAGACGCATGGTCAGCAATTTAGGCAATGTTTCCATAGTTCGATATAGAATAGGATGTAAGCAAGCTTTACATGCAAGCATAATTAACCATATTGTGTTACAGATAACTATTGCCAAGGGGAATGTCTCTAAGTACGATCCATTATGCACACCATGGACATTAAAGTTATGGGCCTTGCCGAAGTTACGCATCAGAAGAGATCTAGGATCCATGATAGCCGGGGCCACTGGAATTGGGGTAGGGGCCCTGAACGCTTTTGATATTGAAGCCATCAGGAATAAGCTATCTTCAACAGGATATAATACAAGGGAAGCCATAAAAGTAATTTCACAATGGGGGCCCACACACTCACAAGAAGTATGGAAGGTTCTGCGTGGGTTGTATCGTGATTGGCAATGGCATAATTTCACTTATGAACAATTTGGAAAAAGCTTTCAAAGCACCCAAACAATGTCCAAAGGGATTCAGTGCATACTATGGTAAAGTATTATTAATCAACAGTATGTAGACTTCAAGGCAGAATGGGGACAGCTTCAAGGTGAATATTGGAGACAACAATTGCATTTGCCTGAAGAAATATGGGTAAAGCCTATACAATTCCATTATGAGGGAGAGATGTGTTATGCTCATTTTGATATAGCTAGAAGTAATCTTCCTCCTGAAATATGGTGCCCCTTTATATTGCTCCCTGTAGTAATAGGTGAAGAATGGTGGATACCGCACACTGACAAAAAATTGATTGATCAAACAAATCACACCGTAGATCCCACTAGATGTGCAGATTGGTCTAAGGGGTGGGTATGTACCCACACTGGACGGGCGCTAGACCCATGCCTTCACCCAATACCAGGAGAATGTGAATGGTTACCTTATCCTATCAATGGCACAGACTTATATCAGATAGGAACAGAGAGTATATGTTACGTTACTAATCACCCCTTACTTATTAACGGATTCGTACAAACCACCGGAGAGCAGGTAATGTGTATGTGCACTATTACCAGCATTATTGACATAAGTACTCACATCCTATACCAACCGACTAAGTTCACCACAACCACATTACAGACGCAAATGCAAGCACAGTTAGAATGGAACATTCCGCTTGTTGTGAAGCTACCTAGATTAGAGGCAATCAGGCGCTACGCACAAATCACATTTGCTAAATTCGACATGGCAGCTAAATATACCAAGGATGCAGCCATACAGATGACCATAGACGCCAAACAGCTTATGCACACTGCTACACGTATCCAGCAAGAAACTGAGCACCATTGGTATGACATCTTCTTAGGTTGGGCACCAGGAGCTACGAAAACGCTAAATATAGTGTTACATCCGCTAATCTGGTTACTGATTGTCTGTGTCACGCTAATGATTATACTATGTAGACTATATGTACGCACAAACCAGTTTTATACTAAAATGCAGGCGCTCAGAATAATGCTAACAAGTATTCGTAGCAATCAAGCCAGCGAAGTGTTACAATAAATACTTCTGGCTTCGCAAGCATCGCGCTCATCTAAGTGGTGGAGTGATCAGTGTAGCAGTAGGGAAAGATGCGGAAGACATTGTAACGCGAAGGGTTAATTAGCTTGAACAGTGTATATGAGCGTGATGCCTGCCGAAACCAGAACAACGTGAAAGAAATTCACAATGTTCGCTTTCAAGCTTGTTTTCATTTGGCATTCCGTAGATAAACTTATTCGCAGCTGCATGTGTGAGAAACAGGCTGTAAAGGAGAGTCAGTCTCAACCTTGAGTACGAGACCGCAGTAAAAAATGGAATGAAAACAATGGCCAGGGAATGGCAAGGCAGCCAAGATAACATAGCTAGAAAATACTGGAAGGGGGTAGAATCCAAGCTTCAGGTTATTTAAACACTGAAAGGTGGGTGAGGGAATTTTGAAGCTCGCAGATGGAGTTATGAAACTGTCATCTTCAGACCCAGAGCTGCCTCCCTGTTTTGCTGTTCCAAGACTGTGACGCTCGAGGGGGAAAGAGGTCCAAGCGGGCGGTAGAGGGCTTCCCAGCATTCGTGGACTAAGTTAAGTTCCACCCAGGGATGAAACGTTTTTTTTTCTCTGCTCTATTATATGATTGATTATTATATTTGCACTGTGTTTATAATCTGAGAAATTCAGCACGTTTATAGGTTTTCCTGCCTTACTGAACATCGTAGTGTGAGTCTGCCACAGTAATTGAAATGTGCTTTTTAGTGTGCAGTAAATCAAAGCTTATCTGAAGTATTCAACTCGTTAATATTCTGTTCCCTGAACATTATAGTGTATCACATGTTGGTATACAGTTATTCCAAGTTTATATCTGTCAATGAACTCTTTACTCAGATGTATGCATAGATGCTCTTTGTAGTGTACTTATATATAAACATTTATATAGATGTTTTTTTATTTACTATTCTTACTCTGTCAATGAACTCTTTGCTCATTCGTATACATAGATATTATCTGTAGTGTACATATATATGAATAGATGCTTTTCATTGCCATTCTTATTTCACTATTGTTAATGTGCTAAATGCCTGCATTTACCTGAAATTATAGTAAAGCTACATTTATTCATAATTGGCGTGTGGTCCTTCATTGAGCATCCTTATTGACTTATACCGAACAGGTGTCAACCAGCCACCTGGATAAGACATTTGGGGGGTTATTCTAACTTTGGAGGAGGTGTTAATCCGTCCCAAAAGTGACGGAAAAGTGACGGATTTACCACCAGCCGTATTACGAGTCCATTATATCCTATGGAACTCGTAATACGGCTGGTGGTATATCCGTCACTTTACCGTCACTTTTGGGACGGATTAACAGTCCTCCAAATTTAGAATAACCCCCTTGGTACCAGAAGTGGGGAATAAGTCAATAATGCCTCTTTTTGAACGTAAGAAAAGTGAGGCAGAGAGCGGAAAGCAGCATGGGGCAGAAGCCAGATCCATTCCCGGGTGGTTAGCAGCTGACCACTTCTCTGGTGTGGCAGGGCTCCTGAACCGGTGAGCAGCACCGGTGTTATGGGAGACATTAGATGAGAAAGTGACTCCCCTTTTAGTGGAAGATGAGGTTGAGAGTGTGAAGCTAAAAGGGGCAAAGCTGGAGCTGAAAGCAGCAGGGCAAGTGGGATGGCTTTTTCTGTCTGCGCTCCGTACGGTATACAGGAAAACATTAACACAAGACAGGACCAGTAAAAAGAATACCACAGAAGGTGATTAATACGTTACAGCAGCTAAAGACTCCTTCAACTAAGGCAGAAGCACAACGATTTATTGGTTTGATGGGATTCTGGAAACAACATATCCCTCACTTAGGATTAATATTGAGACCACTATATCAAGTTACACGAAAAAAGCACCCTTTCCAATGGGGACCTGAACAGCAAGAGGCCTTTGAGGGAGCAAAAGATGCATTACAGAACTATTTTGCGTTAGGACCCATCACGGAAGGAGACCCATTTGAGCTGGAAATGATAGTACAGGATGATGTAGTGATGTGGAGTTTATGGCAGAGGCAAGGAAAGAAAGAGAGTGCCACAGGGATTTTGGTTGAAGAGATTAACTCCCTCCATGAGCAATTGCACCCCGTTAGAAAAAGAACTAGCAGGAGCATATTGGGCATTAGTAGAAACAGAGCGTATAACTGGTGACCGGCCGGTTACCCTAAGAACACGGGTCCCCTTACTAGGCTGGATAAGAGAAGGAGGGGTTGGTACTAAAGTAGGCAGGGCGCAGGAGTCTACCATCGTAAAGTGGAAATGGTATCTGCAGCAGAGGGCAAAACCGGGGCCAGCAGGAGTGTCGAAGTTACAAGAAGACATGCTGGGGGCAGTGGACTTACAAGCAATGGTCCCCTCACCAGAGCCATCTGAGATGGAGTCCTCACCATTTAAAACAGCCCCACCTTTTGAACAGCTCACAGAAGAAGAACAGCAAAATGCATGGTTTACAGATGGTACCGCCCGGTACCATCAAGGTAAGAGACAATGGCAAACAGTTGCATTCCAGCCTGCTACAGAAACGCTGATGCTGCGAGGAGGAAATAATGGATCAAGTCAGCTTGCAGAACTGCAGGGGGTAGCAGCAGTAATCGAGCAGGCCCCCATCGGAGAGAAAACGTTTGTGTACACTGACAGCTGGGCCACCTATCAAGGACTAGTAAGCTGGGCCCCGACTTGGCGCAAGGACGGATGAAAAATCAACGGCACCCCCATTTGAGGAGGTGAGCAGCTATGGGAAGAGATGTGGGAGAAAGGGCACAGATGTCAAATCTATGTGGGACATGTGGACGCCCATTGCCCATCAGACACCTCTCTTGCATCTCTATTCAACAACACCGCAGATCAGATGGGCAAAACACGAACAGTGATCAACAATGAGGAGGCTGAAGCTGCTCTAGCAAACTGGGCTCATGCAACATCGGGACAGCTAGGAGAGAATGGCACTTATGCATGGGCACAGCAACGACATATTCTAGTCACTAAAGAACAGGTCCAACAAGCAGTAAAAGAGTGCCCCACATGCAACCAGATAACACAAATTCCCCTGCAAAAGAAGCCTAGCGGCCACATCAGAAGAGTAACCGCAGCCGCTACAGTGTGGCAATTGGACTATATTGGGCTGCTACCAAAGGAAGGAGGAAAAAGCTACGTATTGACCATGGTGGACACCTACTCTGGCCTTATGTTAGGTATGCCCTGTAAGTCTGCAGACCAAAAGTCCACTTTGCGAGGGCAAAACTACCTGATAAAACATTATGGAGTACCTGATGAAATCCAAACAGATAGGGGCACACACTTTTCAGGGAAAACAGTGCAGGATTGGGCACAGGAACAGGGAATTCGGTGGATTTTACACCTTAGTTATTATCCACAAGCTGCAGGCATGATTGAGAGATATAACGGATTGTTGAAAGAACAGCTAAAAAAGTTATCAGCACATCAGACTCTAAAAGGATGGAGTAATAATTTAGACAAAGCCTTGTTTGAATTGAACAATAGACCAGTTGGGAAGCAGACTCCTTTCATTCGGATGACAGGGCATGATAAAGAAATCACCCACACAATGATTGTCTGGAAAACAGACCGTCGAGCTCGATTACCTTTACAGGCTACTTCTGGCAGCATAGGACTGGACCTGTTTGCTCCAGAGGATGGAGTAATACCCGTAGGACAGGTGAAGACTATTCCCCTAGGAATAGGAGTGAGAGTACCATCCGGAACATATGGTAGAATTGCCCCTCAATCCAGTCTAGCCATCAAGGGAGTGTCGGTGCTAGGGGGAGTCATAGACCCAGATTTTAGAGGAGAGGTTAAAGTAGTATTATTGAACCAAGGAGATGCTACTGTATCATATCAAGCACATGACAGACTTGCCCAATTGATTTGTGAACAAGCATATACCCCCCACATTGAAGAAAGATCTGCCCCCCGATAACACTCAGAGAGGTGAAAGAGGATTTGGAAGCATAGGAAGAAGAGTATGGGGGCATCATCCAGGGAAAAAGCCAGAGGCAGGAGAGATATTGAGTCAAGGGGAGTACATATGTTGTACTTTTAAAGAATTCGAATGTACCTGTATTTGTACCTGCAGTGAGACTTACCCCGCGATCGTAAATGATGACTTCTGTATCGATGACGTGGTTCCTGTTTGCGGTCATGATTATAACCGGAACAAGTATTTTAGTCTGACCAAATGTGGCAGAGAATGTCATCACGGACCTTCATGTCACTTGTGCACCTCAAGCCGCTAAAGTAACTGATGACCAGGGAAATGTTTCACTCTGCAACGTGAAGGTACCTGGAGGCAAATGGATGGCTGCCAAAGCTGTAACCTGGAAGGTAACTGGACAGCAAATCCGACATGCCTATGGACTGAACGAGTTGCAGGGAATGCCCGCAACGGTACAGGCGTTAAATTATATGCTAAACATGATATGTAAATATTGTGATACCATTGTAACTTTTACACCAGTACAGACATATCCGTGTAGATCTTATGATTGTTTAGATAAACAAGACATTTTACCAGGACATATGGTGGTTGTTACAATGTCTAATAGAACTACAGGAGTTCGATACTCCAAACCGCCTGCCTTTATGTTTTATGTAGCCGAAAGACGCATGGTCAGCAATTTAGGCAATGTTTCCATAGTTCGATATAGAATAGGATGTAAGCAAGCTTTACATGCAAGCATAATTAACCATATTGTGTTACAGATAACTATTGCCAAGGGGAATGTCTCTAAGTACGATCCATTATGCACACCATGGACATTAAAGTTATGGGCCTTGCCGAAGTTACGCATCAGAAGAGATCTAGGATCCATGATAGCCGGGGCCACTGGAATTGGGGTAGGGGCCCTGAACGCTTTTGATATTGAAGCCATCAGGAATAAGCTATCTTCAACAGGATATAATACAAGGGAAGCCATAAAAGTAATTTCACAATGGGGGCCCACACACTCACAAGAAGTATGGAAGGTTCTGCGTGGGTTGTATCGTGATTGGCAATGGCATAATTTCACTTATGAACAATTTGGAAAAAGCTTTCAAAGCACCCAAACAATGTCCAAAGGGATTCAGTGCATACTATGGTAAAGTATTATTAATCAACAGTATGTAGACTTCAAGGCAGAATGGGGACAGCTTCAAGGTGAATATTGGAGACAACAATTGCATTTGCCTGAAGAAATATGGGTAAAGCCTATACAATTCCATTATGAGGGAGAGATGTGTTATGCTCATTTTGATATAGCTAGAAGTAATCTTCCTCCTGAAATATGGTGCCCCTTTATATTGCTCCCTGTAGTAATAGGTGAAGAATGGTGGATACCGCACACTGACAAAAAATTGATTGATCAAACAAATCACACCGTAGATCCCACTAGATGTGCAGATTGGTCTAAGGGGTGGGTATGTACCCACACTGGACGGGCGCTAGACCCATGCCTTCACCCAATACCAGGAGAATGTGAATGGTTACCTTATCCTATCAATGGCACAGACTTATATCAGATAGGAACAGAGAGTATATGTTACGTTACTAATCACCCCTTACTTATTAACGGATTCGTACAAACCACCGGAGAGCAGGTAATGTGTATGTGCACTATTACCAGCATTATTGACATAAGTACTCACATCCTATACCAACCGACTAAGTTCACCACAACCACATTACAGACGCAAATGCAAGCACAGTTAGAATGGAACATTCCGCTTGTTGTGAAGCTACCTAGATTAGAGGCAATCAGGCGCTACGCACAAATCACATTTGCTAAATTCGACATGGCAGCTAAATATACCAAGGATGCAGCCATACAGATGACCATAGACGCCAAACAGCTTATGCACACTGCTACACGTATCCAGCAAGAAACTGAGCACCATTGGTATGACATCTTCTTAGGTTGGGCACCAGGAGCTACGAAAACGCTAAATATAGTGTTACATCCGCTAATCTGGTTACTGATTGTCTGTGTCACGCTAATGATTATACTATGTAGACTATATGTACGCACAAACCAGTTTTATACTAAAATGCAGGCGCTCAGAATAATGCTAACAAGTATTCGTAGCAATCAAGCCAGCGAAGTGTTACAATAAATACTTCTGGCTTCGCAAGCATCGCGCTCATCTAAGTGGTGGAGTGATCAGTGTAGCAGTAGGGAAAGATGCGGAAGACATTGTAACGCGAAGGGTTAATTAGCTTGAACAGTGTATATGAGCGTGATGCCTGCCGAAACCAGAACAACGTGAAAGAAATTCACAATGTTCGCTTTCAAGCTTGTTTTCATTTGGCATTCCGTAGATAAACTTATTCGCAGCTGCATGTGTGAGAAACAGGCTGTAAAGGAGAGTCAGTCTCAACCTTGAGTACGAGACCGCAGTAAAAAATGGAATGAAAACAATGGCCAGGGAATGGCAAGGCAGCCAAGATAACATAGCTAGAAAATACTGGAAGGGGGTAGAATCCAAGCTTCAGGTTATTTAAACACTGAAAGGTGGGTGAGGGAATTTTGAAGCTCGCAGATGGAGTTATGAAACTGTCATCTTCAGACCCAGAGCTGCCTCCCTGTTTTGCTGTTCCAAGACTGTGACGCTCGAGGGGGAAAGAGGTCCAAGCGGGCGGTAGAGGGCTTCCCAGCATTCGTGGACTAAGTTAAGTTCCACCCAGGGATGAAACGTTTTTTTTTCTCTGCTCTATTATATGATTGATTATTATATTTGCACTGTGTTTATAATCTGAGAAATTCAGCTCGTTTATAGGTTTTCCTGCCTTACTGAACATCGTAGTGTGAGTCTGCCACAGTAATTGAAATGTGCTTTTTAGTGTGCAGTAAATCAAAGCTTATCTGAAGTATTCAACTCGTTAATATTCTGTTCCCTGAACATTATAGTGTATCACATGTTGGTATACAGTTATTCCAAGTTTATATCTGTCAATTAACTCTTTACTCAGATGTATGCATAGATGCTCTTTGTAGTGTACTTATATATAAACATTTATATAGATGTTTTTTTATTTATTATTCTTACTCTGTCAATGAACTCTTTGCTCATTCGTATACATAGATATTATCTGTAGTGTACATATATATGAATAGATGCTTTTCATTGCCATTCTTATTTCACTATTGTTAATGTGCAAAATGCCTGAATTTGCCTGAAATAATATTAAAGCAAAATGTATTCATAATTGGTGTGTGGTCCTTCATTGAGCGTCCTTATTGACTTATACCGAACAGGTGTCAACCAGCCACCTGGATAAGACAGCAGGAAATCCTGTGAAAAGTTTACTAGGGAATTTCAGTGAAATTGGGTTGTTAGGGGTTATATGTATATGACTTGGAGGTGTATAACACACCTTCCCAATACTAGATGTACAAATACTCATGAACACTCTTATGCGCTAATCTGGGACCACCTCTCCAGCACTACATAGCACATCGTGGGCTTCTGCTGCTTGGAGAGCACAACTCCTTGATCATACAACCTGCTGGACTATGTGCTGCTATTCTCTTGATGTAACTTAAGAGTGCTGCACCACTGAACTCCATTTCAGGGGGAGGGGTGGGGATGGTGGGGGGGTGGGGTCAGGTTTCCAAGGGAGGGATCTCCCTGGGCGGTATTGAGTCTTTGACAGTTGAGCTTATGATGTGTTGGTCTTCCAGGGAAGAAGGGGAGTGCGCAGGGGGTGGCTTTGGCACATGAGGGTGGGGAGCTGGGTTTTGTTCACTAGCGTGGGGGGAAATAGCAGGTGATATATGGAAGGATGGCTTTTTGATTTATTGTGCTGATATGCGAGTAGTTGGGGAAGATACTGCAGCCCTGAGAGGGAATGCCCAGAATAGTGCAGCCACTATGGGGGAAGCTAATACATTATTGATGGGGCATGGTCAGGATGGAGAGGGTAGTACTCAGGTGAAACCACATACAATACTTAAATGGTTATGGGTATCACAATCTCAATTTTTCTTTTTGCAGGAGACTCATCTAAAACTTCAGGGTCAAATTCCCAAGCTACCCAAATTCATTTCTCAGTCTTTTCTAGCATCAGCGAATGTCGCTGTTCGTTGGGTGGCCATTTTAGTAGTGCGTGAATTTCCAAGGGAGGTCTATCAGATTCATAAAGATCCACAGGCAAGGTGGCTTGAAATTAGCACATTAGTTTCAAATCAACGTATACACTTTGCAAGTTTTTATGGTCCCATTGATGACAAAACAAGCTCCTTTCAGGACTTCTATAATGTTTTGATTATACTTCCTGGTTTACTTGTCATGAGAGGGGATTTTAATATCATACCCGATACCCAGCTCAATACCTCATACAAGAACAAGTCATAGAACAAACCTAGAGCATCCCGCTTTTTAGTCAAATTCATTTGCAACTTGGCGTTAGTAGACGTTTGGAGGGTAGATCAGCACAAGGAGTTAAAATTTTCGGTAAAATGTACAATACTCCCTCCAGGATAGACTATATCTTAGCTCCTTTTCAGTGGGCCAGGGGTGGCTTGAGTATTTTGTCCAATCCTTTTTCCGATCACTCAATTGCCCAGATTTAATTCAGGGGAGCTGGTTAATCTTCTGTGATGGAGCTTTGAGAAATCCCTTTTGGCAGATGAAGGGGGATCGCCATCTTTAAGGCATCGGTGACCATGTTCTTTGACAACAATGAAGGGTCTGCCTCAACTTTTGATATCTGGGAAGCCTCTAAAGCCTTCATAAGGGGTGAAACATTATCATATAAAGCTCATTTATTCAAATTAGCCAGGGAGAAAGCTTCCAGTCTTCACCAGGAGCTTGATCAAGCAGCAAGGACTTACCAGTCTAACCATGATTTGGAGGCTGCTCATAGACTAAAGCAGGCCCAGGATAAACTGAGGAATCATTATTTATCCAGTAAAATAGTTAACTAGCACACAAGCTTCCAGTTACAATATGAAGAGAATAAGTATGTGGGTAGGCTTGTGGCCTGGTCTGTAAGAAAATGGTCTAACAGTAACTTTGTCAAGTCAATATTTGTGTCGCGCCGCGTGCTGCGGCGCGAGCCGAACATTCGGCTCGGGACGCACAACGCGTTTGCAGGACGCGGCGCGCCCCCAGTCTGTTGTGTGCTTTGCGAGGCCCCAGATTGGGCATGGGGCCTCGCTCTGTCTCTGTGCACTGCATTTTTCGGGCATCCTGAGCCCTCTTACCTGTTCTTTTCTTTTCTTTTCTTTTCTTCGTTTTCTGGGACATCTGGTTGTACCTTCCTTTATGATTTTTCCCCCTTCCCATGTTCCCTTTTTCTTCCCAGCATTCCTTGTTCCCTATTCTCTATGGTTACTAGTCTATTCTGTTCTATGTACTTTTCCCTATCTAAGATGGTGTCCTTTTACTTCCTGTTGGTCGTTTCCTGTTTAGTGGTATTTAAGGGATGTGTTTCTTTCTTTCCTTGCGCTGCAACACTTTCTGTTTAGATGGTGTCTTCGCTCCTGTTTGTTAGCCTTTCTGCGCTAGATCTTGTCTATCCCGTGTATTACCTATATTTTTGCCTCTGTTGATTCCTGTTCTTTTGTTCCTGTTTCAGGAATCTATCTGTTTGGAGGTTTTTTCCCCTTTTCAGGTTTTTTTCCCCTCTGGCGCTATTTCTGAAGGGCACGGTCTGTTCTTGGCGTTTCCATTGCCTACAGCACCATGGCTACCAGAAAGAGTCGCCCCTTTCTGGGCCAGAGCCGAACATTCAAGACCCACGCCACTCGATCTGCGGATTCCAGGCGTAAGCAGCACGTGAGTCGTGACAGATTGCAGCGCCAAATTTTCCCGACGTCCTCTAACACCATGGATGATACAGTGGCAGCTGCTGCAGATCCTGATCAATCTCTTCTGACAACTATTCAGCAACAGGCTCAGGAACTGCAACAACTACGCAATGAGAATGCTGCGTTACGACAGGCTTTGGCTTTCTGCAGTGGTGATGTTCCGACTATCTCCGCCTCTACTCCTCGTTTCTCGGGTGAACCAACTAAACTGAGTGAATTCCTTGATGCATTAACAGTGTATTTTCGCCTTCCGACCTACCCAATTCTCCCATGACAGGACAAAGATGGGATATCTTATCAGTGAGTTATCCGGTCCTGCCTTGGCCTGGGCAACCCCGATGGTATCATCCAATGACCCGGTATTGTTGGACTATTCCGCCTTCGTGAATCGATTCAAACAAATGTTTAGTCGTCCAGGATTGGAGGCCTCTGCGGAAGAAGCCTTATGTGACATCCAACAAGTCTCACAAGATGTCCTTCAATATTTTATGTGCTTTCGTCAGCTAGCAGCAGAGACCACCTGGATGGAACGTACTCTGGTGACTTTGTTTCGCAGAGGACTTAAAGAAGAAATAAAAGATGAGTTAGTACACTCCACCAGAGTTGAAGATCTTCGTGGTCTGATGGATCAAGCACTTTCCATCGAATACAGTCTCCAAGAACGACGATTGGAGAAGAGAAAGAGTAGAGGATCTTCTCAGCCAAGCACTTCACGGGTTTATCTGCATCGTTCTGAGGAACCTCGCCCTCCTGCTATAGACATTGAGGGAGAACCTATGCAAGTGGATACCACTCGAGGCCCGCTTTCCGTTAGCGAGCGGGAAGACAGATGTAAGAAAGGATTGTGCCTGTACTGTGGTGCTGCTGGCCACATACTTTGTCCCTGCCCTGTACGTCCTCAAAGGCCATCGGGAAACGCCACTTCCTGTCCTCTGTAAGAAGGGATGGGATCATCAGCTATACCTTCCATCAGTTCATTTAAGGACAATGTCACGTCCTTGTTCATGTTACCTGTCATGTTACAGCTACCTGACGGCCGTTAAGAAAGAACTATGGCATTACTAGATTGTGGCTCTAGTGGTATTTACATGGATAAGACTTGGGCCACTACTCAACAAGTTCCAACACAACCCAAAGAACTTCCAGAACAAGTGCACACAGTGGATGGATCCTTAATATCCTCTGGTCCAGTCGATACTACTACCCTGACATTAAGTTTACAGTTTGGTAGCCATCAAGAACACATCTCCTTTGATCTCATATCATCCCCCAACCATACCATCATTCTAGTAATTCCGTGGTTCATAAGACATAATCCGTATGTGAATTGGGAAACCCAGACTATTTCCCTGTCTTCACAGTTTTGTCATGAGAACTGTTTTGCTTCCGACAAATATTGGTCACCTAAAAGATTGACACCTACTGAAAGTACTACCGGGTATTCCATCAATACTGTCCAAGGAGTCCCTGAACACTATTTAGAATTTCAAGATGTGTTCCAAAAACCATCCAGACCTGTGTTACCTCCACATCGAGATTATGATTGTGCAATTCCCTTGGAACCTGGAACTGTCGTTCCCTTTGGGAGGATGTATTCCCTCACGGAACCCAAAAAGGAAGTTCTAAAGGAGTACCTGGAAGAAAACTTACAGAATGGTCTTATCGTTCCATCGTCTTCTCCGGCAGGGGCTCCCCTCTTTTTTGTACCCAAGAAGACAAAAGATCTTCGTCCTTGCTTGGATTTTCGAGGCTGAATAAGATAACTACTGTATAAAGGACCGTTATCCTTTGCCCCTCATCAAGGATATTCTAGAGGCAGTCAGAGGGGCTCAACGTTTTACTAAACTGGATCTACGGGGAGCCTACCACCTTTTACGTATTAAAGAAGGAGACAAGTGGAAAACAGCTTTGAGGACCCCATTTGGTCACTTTGAGTACAAGGTTATGCCTTTTGGTCTCACTAATGCCCCCGCAATTTTCCAAAGATTTGTGGACTCTGTGTTTTCTGATCTTTTGAACCAAACGGTTGTAATCTACTTAGACGATATTCTTATTTATTCTAGATGTCCTGAACTGCATTCTTCTCACGTGAAACAAGTCCTTCAAAGACTCCGGGAACATCAACTATCTTGTAAACCAGAAAAGTGTGAGTTTGACAAGACGGAAGTCAAATATCTGGGTTACCATTTAAGTTCCACTGGCATAGCTATGGACCAAGAAAAAGTACAAGCCATCCTAGATTGGCCTTCTCCTTCCTCTATTAAGGAAACACAATGTTTTCTAGGATTAGCAAATTTTTATCGGCAGTTTATCTCAGACTTTGCAAAACAAACCAGCCACATAACTCAAACTCTAAAGAAGGAAAATTTAATGAAAGGGTTTGTCTGGACTAAAGTGGCTGAAACAGCTTTTCAAGGTTTAAAGAAGGCTTTCACTCAAGCTCCCATCTTGAGACACCCAGATACCAACAAACAATTTATTGTAGTTACCGATGCTTCTGAAAAAGCCATCGCGCTGTCTTACTCCAACAACAAGAAGATGATGGCCTTGAACATCCTGTTTTCTATTTGTCCCATGTACTCTCTACATTGGAACAACATTACTCAGTACTAGAAAGGGAGTTATTAGCTCTGAAAACAGCCTGCCTAGAATGGAGACAGTTTCTTATGGGTTCCAAGGAGCCTTTTCAGGTGAGAACAGACCATCGTAATCTACAATGTTTATGTAATTTTGTATGCCAGAATAGTCGCCAGGCTCGTTGGGCCTTTTTCTTCAGTCAGTATGATTTTTACATCACCTATATTCCTGGATCCCAAAACATTCTGGCTGATGCTCTGTCTTGCCGTTATCCAGATTGTACTCCTACCCCATCTCAGTATCTACTTGAGCCTAGTAAGATCATCGGAGTAGCTCAGTCTTTCCTGGATGAGGTACAACTGGAATACTCCAGCCTGTCTGACCACGAAGTAGAGAAATTAAACCCCATTATATGTAAAAAGCAAGGATATTATTATTATCAGAACCTGTTGTTCCTCCCTACTAATAGAGTTAGAGAAAAGACATTACAAATTTGCCATGATTCGCCAGTTGCTGGTCATAGAGGCATCAAGGCCACACAAGAACTTCTCTCGCGATCTTTCTGGTGGCCTACCTGGAAATCGGATGTTGAAAGATACGTTCAGGCTTGTCCCATATGTGCTCAAGTAAAGATTCCCCGTACCAGACCTGCAGGATTACTACAACCATTGCCTGTTCCACCAGCTCCCTGGCACATGATTTCATGTGTTCACTCCCTCCATCAGCAGGAAACCGGGTTATCATGGTCACTGTTGATTCCTTTATTAAGATGGCTCACTTCACAGCCCTGAAATTCTTGCCTTTATGCCTTTCTCAGAATAAGTTCACACCCCGGTACTACGGGCCTTTCCGTATCCTTCAGCTGATTAATCCTGTCACTCTCCGTCTTTACTTGCCTCGTACATGAAAAATTCATCCAGTCTTTCATGTTTCCCAGCTCAAACCTTACGTACCTGATCCTTACTCTCGTCAGTTTCCTTGTCCTCCTCCTGTGTTAGTAAATGATGTACCTGAATATGAGGTACAAGAAATTTGTGACTCTCGTATCTTTCACAAACGTCTTCAGTATCTGATTCATTAGAAGGGTTATCCCCTCAGTGAATGCTCTTTGGAAGATGCATCTTCTGCTCACGCACCTCTTCTGATTCGTCATTTTCACCGCTTATTTCCACACAAACCTGGGCTTTCGGGGGGGGGGCCTACTGTTGCGCCGCGTGCTGCGGCACGAGCCGAACATTCGGCTCGGGACGCACAACGCGTTAGCAGGACGCGGCGCGCCCCCAGTCTGTTGTGTGCTTTGCGAGGCCCCAGATTGGGCATGGGGCCTCGCTCTGTCTCTGTGCACCGCGTCTTTCGGGCATCCTGAGCCCTCTTACCTGTTCTTTTCTTTTCTTTTCTTCGTTTTCTGGGACATCTGGTTGTACCTTCCTTTATGTTTTTTTCCCCTTCCCATGTTCCCTTTTTCTTCCCAGTATTCCTTGTTCCCTATTCTCTATGGTTCCTAGTCTATTCTGTTTTATGTACTTTTCCCTATCTAAAATGGTGTCCTTTTACTTCCTGTTGGTCGTTTCCTGTTTAGTGGTATTTAAGGGATGTGTTTCTTTCTTTCCTTGCGCTGCAACACTTTCTGTTTAGATGGTGTCTTCGCTCCTGTTTCTTAGCCTTTCTGCGCTAGATGTTGTCTATCCCGTGTATTACCTATATTTTTGCCTCTGTTGATTCCTGTTCTTTTGTTCCTGTTTCAGGAATCTATCTGTTTGGAGGTTTTTCCCCTTTTCAGGGTTTTTTTTCCTCTGCCGCTATCTCTGAAGGGCACTGTCTGTTCTTGGCGTTTCCATTGCCTACAGCACCGTGGCTACCAGAAAGAGTCGCCCCTTTCTGGGCCAGAGCCGAACATTCAAGACCCATGCCACTCGATCTGCGGATTCCAGGCGTAAGCAGCACGTGAGTCGTGACAATTTGATTAGAGAATGGGATTTTAGTCAACCACCCTAAGGATGTCGAGGAGACTTGCCTGTACCATAACTCAAGACTTTATACTTCCACACTTATTACTAATCTAATGTGGGACTTAAGTTTGATCAAGTTGCCAATTTTAGGCGAGGAATTGCAGGTCTCACTAATAGTGCCCATTACAATGTCAAAAGTAAATGAGGTGATTCTTACCTCACCTAATCGGAAAGCCTGCTGTGAAGACGGCCTGCCGGACGAGGTTTACAAAGTATTGATAGGCTAAATAGCAGAATTCTTGGTCATTCTATTAAACGATATACTCAATGGCACAGAGATACTGGCTTCTTTTTCAAGGGTCATCATTGCTAGCTTCATGAAAAAGGGTAAGCCACCAGAGAAATTGGACTCTTATTGCCCAATCTGTTTATTAAACCATGACTAGAAGCTCCTGAAAAAGATTGTGGCTGCCAGCACTACCTCTGCGGCCCAAAGGGTAATCCACGGTGATCAGTGTGGCTTTCTTCCATAAATAATATCCGGGCTGCTATCATTATGCTTGATAAAGATAAAGGCCCTCATTATGACATTGGCAGTAAATCCCACCGCCATGCCGACTGCCGCCAACATACCGCCGCGGCTGCTGATATCCACCAACCATATTATGACACACACATACCAATCCATCACTATACAGCCATACACACACGTCCACCAGCCCAAAGGTCAGTGATAAACTGGCAGTAGTAAAACCCACATCGTTATGCTAACAGAAGAACGCCCACAACATTATGACCCACAAATCACCACAGTCGCGCTCAAAATACACACACACATACAAAACAACACCACATTGGACAATTCAAACTTCACACACCTGACACTCATACACACACCATACCCACATCCCCACACCACTATAAAACACACACCCACACTACCCACAACCCTTTACAACTACAAACCACTGCCAACAGAGAGAGACAGCAATACCACTCACACAACCAGAGCCACATACCACCATCACCTATACACCACCCACGCACCTCGCAACACACACCCAACACATCAATATACACACCCTCACTCACCCATTCCACTCACACCACACTCATGGCACCACAACAACTCCCCAGGTTCTCTGAGGAGGAGCTAAGGGTCATGGTGGAGGAAATCATCCGGGTAGAGCCACAGCTATTTGGATCATAGGTGCAGCAGATATCTATTGCTAGGAAGATGGGGCTATGGCAGAGAATCGTGGACAGGGTCAACACCGTTGGACAGCACCCAAGAACAAGGGATGACCTCAGGAAGAGGTAGAACGACATACGGGGGAAGGTGCGTTCCATAGCAGCAAGACACCAACTCCCTGTACAGAGGACCGGCGGTGGACCTCCACCCTCTCCCCCACAACTAACAACATGGGAGAAACAAGTCTTGGCAATCATGCATCCTGAGGGCCTGGCCGGAGTAGGAGGAGGACAGGACTCTGCTAAGTCAATTCCCTATTGGTAGCACCCCCCCTACCTGCATGCCATCACATACCCCCACCTTCACCCCACATCCATCACTCCACCACCTCCAGCACACCCCACCATCACAACCCACTCCTCCCAATGCCATGGACACCTCTCACAGACCTGCATGGACACCTATCACCACAGCATGCACACTAGAGAGAATCACCTAGCCACCAAATAACTCACACAAGACAAAGCTGCCAGGGCAATGACAACCATAGAGGGCAACACCCCATGCACAATATGTCACACGCAGAAACAATAACACTGCAGTTACACCCCCACAAGTAACCCACCCAATGTCACTGGCGATGAGGTGCCAGCAACATCCAGTACCCCCCAGAAGACGCCCACAGTGATGACAGTAGCTCTGGTCGCCTGGATCTGGATAACCAACCTGGCCCATCGGGGACCTCCAGACAGTCGGTTACCCAGGCACACTCTCATACCACCACAGAGCCTCCCCCCTCAGGAAACACCACCACTGCACCCACCCAGCGGGCCCATACCTCTGTTCCCTGGACACATCAGTCAGCAGTGTGTCCACCACTATAGGGACCCCAGACCACCCCACAAACACAGGACAATCAGAGTCCTGGGGTCAGTGGCAGTGGGCACACAGTTCAGGGGACAGAGGCACAGGACAACAGGGAAGCTGGGAGGACTGCTGTGTGACAGGGGGAGGACAGGCCCAGGGAACCAACCCTCCAGGAGGCACTCACCGCGATCCTGGGAGCATACCAACATTCCCAGGATACGCTGGGCCAGATCCTGGACAAGTTGCAGGAGAACATGCAGCTGCAGGAGGGACAGTACCTGGGGATCGGGGAGGACTTGAAGGCCATTAACACCACCCTGGTCTCCATTGCAGGGGTTCTGGCAGACATGACCAACAGTATGAGGTAGCCAGTGGCACACCACCCGGCCCCTGACACTAGCCAGACCACTGGACAGTCCTCCACCTCCGCTGCTGCTAGTGGACAAACAGGCCACCAGCACACCGCCCCCTGTAGAAGGAGAACCAACCTGCAAACATTCCCTGTAATCCATGCAGAAGCAAGATACTATTGCCACCAGGAAATGAGGTTCTCCTGATTGTCACCCTTGTGTCCCACTCTGTCTCCCTGTCCACCTTGAACTGCAATTGCTCCCCTTCCTATGTCCCCTTGGAAAATGCACTTGTGATACAAATAGACTGGACTCTAACCAGGACTTTCCTCCATCATCACCCCCGCCCATTGCACTACCCCCTCTTCTTCAGAGCACTGCAATAAACACACTTTGATAAAATAGAAGTATGGTGTATGTCAAATGTTTTAAAAATGTATTCCTTTAACCAGGTTCAAACATTGCAATTCAACTGTACAGTAATGTTTACATAGGAAAGACCTGTAGTTGGCTGCACTGAACACAACAGGAGCAATAGTGGGGCACCAACATCTGCAAAAAGAGATGCCAAATAGTACAGTGAGTGGGCATAGAAGTAGGAACTCACAGCCTGCCAGTGACAATGTCACACATCAAAATGTCGAATATTTGTGAAATAACACTGTCTTACCTGTTGGAAGTATTGACGAATAATTGCACTTCTGTTGTCCTCATCCTTATCCTCTGCCTCCTCATCTTCACTGTCAACAGGATCCACTGCTGCCACACGTCCATCTCCAGCCTCCTCCTCCTGCAGAAAAGGCACATGGCTTCGCAAGGCAAGGTTGTGCAACACACAGCATGCCACAATGATCTGGCAGACCTTATTGGGTGAGTAGCAGAGGGATACACCATTTAGATGGAGTCACCGAAACCTGGCCTTCAGGAGGCCTAAGGTCCTTTCTGTAAT
Organism: Pleurodeles waltl; assembly: GCF_031143425.1. NCBI lineage: Eukaryota > Metazoa > Chordata > Amphibia > Caudata > Salamandridae > Pleurodeles > Pleurodeles waltl. The sequence continues at coordinate 761,093,139 of NC_090450.1, forward strand.
CCTTCTTTTTCACCCAGGTGCCTCATTGTAATGTCCTGCAGAAAAGGCACTTGGCGTCGCAGAGCAAGGTTGTGCAGCATACAGCAGGCCATGATGATCTGGCACACCTTCTTTGGTGAGTAGTAAAGAGAACCACCTGTCATATGGAGACACAGGAATCTGGCCTTCAGGAGGCCGAAGGTTTGTTCAATCACCCTCCTAGTTCACCCATGTGCCTCATTGTAGTGTTCCTCTGCCCTTGTCCTGGCATTCCTTAGAGGGGTTAGTAGCCATGAGAGGTTGGGGTAACCAGAGTCACCTGCAAATATCGAGGGACAACTGTTAGGCACACACCCATCCTTAGGGCCCATACCATACCCATACACCAACATCCACTAGGTGGGAAGCAGGGCCCACCTATTAGCCACACCCTGTGCCTCTGAATTTGGGCCATCACATTTGGGATGCTACTCAGGATAAAGGCATAATGCACAGACCCAGGATACTTTGCATTGACGTATGAGATGTACTGGTCCGCCAGGCACACCATCTGGACATTTGTTGGACTGTTTTGCTTATGCAGGGTCATCCCCAATATGTTTGCCTCCTGCCTCCTATTTTGTCTGACCTGTTGCTGTTGGCTTTTGAACTCTGAGCACTTTACCACTGCTAACCAGTGCTAAAGTGCATATGCTCTCTATGTAAATTGTATGCAATTGGTTGATCCATGATTGGCATATTTGATTTACTAGTAAGTCCCTAGTAAAGTGCACTAGAGGTGCAAGGGCCTGTAAATCAAATGCTACTAGTGGGCCTGCAGCAATGGTTGTGCCACCCACATAAGTAGCTCTGTAATCATGTCTCAGACCTGCCACTGCATTGTATGTGTCTGCAGTTTTAACTGTAAATTCGACTTGGCAGGTGTACCCACTTGTCAGGCCTAAACCTTCCCCTTTCTTACAAGTCAGACACCCCTAAGGTAGGCCCTAGGTAGCCCCAAGGGCAGTGTTTAATGTATGGTTAAGGTAGGACATATAGTAATGTGTTTTATATGTCCTGACAGTGAAATATTGCTAAATTAATTTTTCACTGTTGCAAGGCCTGTCCCTCTCATAGGTTAATATGGGGGCTTCTTTTAAATATGATTAAAGTGTTGATTCCCTTTGGGAGCGGATGAACATGTGGAGTTTGGGGTCTCTGAGCTCACAATTAAAAAATACATCTTTTAGTAATTTTGATTTTAAGATTGTGTGTTTGAAAGTGCTACTTTTAGAAAGTGAGCATTTTCTTGTTTATACAATTTCTGTGACTCTCACACTAGACAGTGACACAAAGGGAGCTGGGGTGTAGTCTGCATTTCCTGATGAGCCATCTGTGCTAGGAGGGAGGGGAGGAGTGGTCACTCACACCTTAAAGGGCTGTGCCTGACCTCACTCAGTCTCCAACCCCCTGGTGAGTGTCTGGGGCCTGGCCTGGGCGAGGCTGCATTTCACACTCAAAAGAGACTTTACTTTGAAGTAGGCCTACTTCAAAGGAGACATTTGGTGTAAGAAGGGCACCCAAAACCAGACTTTAGATCACTTCTGGACATCAAGAGGAACCTCTGCCTGGTGAAGAGCTGAGGAGAAGTGCTGCCCTGCCTGTGACTGTGCTTTGTGGAGCTATCCTGCAGTTGCTGCTTCTGCTGGAGTAAGAAGGCAAAGACTGGACTTTGTGTGCCTTCCATCTTGAGAAGAAATCTCCAAGAGCTTGGACTGAGCTTGCCCCCTGTTCTGAAGTCTCAGGGCACTCAAAGACTTCCCCTACCAGCACCTGGACTCTCTGCTGAGACTCCCACCCTGACAAGTGGTGCGCTATCCAGTACCTGGGCCCTTGAAAGGAGAAGCTGGTGAAAATTCAAGGAAATCGACTTTGGACGACTCCAGAACGATGCCGCTGCTGAATCCGGTGACGCCGCCTGCAACTGACTCCGTCATCTTCGCTGGAATTCGACGACCTTCGCAGGCCAGACACCGCTGCAGCCCCGCTGGAAGTCGGGCCACCACGCCGTGACCGACGCTGCTCAAAGTGCACGGATTCAACGTTTCACACGGGCGTTGCGATCCCCGACTTCGCGCATCGGCTTGTTTTTAATCTTCACCAAGGTACTGTACCTGGGGGTCCACGTGACTCTGTGGCCGACGCCGCTGGTGTCAGATTGTTGGGAACGACTCCTTCACGACCCTATGTTAACACCTCATCGAAGCATTTTGTGTTTCTAAGCTTTAAACATTCATAACTTTACTTGTGTATTTCGGATTTTTGTCATTTTGGTCTTGTTTTGTTTAGATAAATATTTCCTATTTTTCTAAACCTGTGTTGTGTCATTTTGTAGTGTTTTCATTAAGTTACTGTGTGTGTTGGTACAAATACTTTATACCTAGCACTTTGAAGTTAAGCCTACTGCTCTGCCAAGCTACCAGCTGAGGGCGATTCTCTTTTACCCTGACTAGAGTGAGGGTCCTTGCTTGAACAGGGGGTAACCTGACTGTCAACCAAAGACCCCATTTCTAACAATATTCATGGAGTGAAAACTCTTACGATTTCTGAACAGTTGTTCATTTCTCCAGAGGGGGCAGGGGGGGCAAATGTAATATGTGTTCCATCAATTGCCCCAGTGATGTTGGGGATATGTCCCAGTATGTAGAAATCAGCTTTCACTGGGAGAAAACAATGTAGCTTCACATGTGTTTAATCAGGGCAGACAACACTCTGGTCAGCACTATTGAGAACATTGGCTGTGACATTCCTGCTGCCAAGCCCACTGTCACTTGGAAAGAACCACTTGCCAGGAAATGGAGCACTGATAGCACTTCCACAAGAGGGGCATTCCCTGTAGGCTTACGGATAGCAGATATTAGGTCAGGCTCCAATTGGGCACACAGCTCTGTGATTGTGGCCCTGTCATGTCTATAGTTGAGGATAATGTGCCTGTCCTCCATTGTTGCCAAGTCCACCAGGGGTCTGTACATGGAGGATGTCTCCATCTCCTATTCCTCCACAGAGGTTGCAATCTATGGGGAAAAAGAGTGAGCAGCTGGTCATTATCTGTACATTCCAACCACTACAGTTCAATGCATATTGTGATTGTAACATTATTTGGTGGGATATGTCCAAATAGTGAATTGGTGTACCGTGACGCAGTTAGGATCCATGGCCTGCACCCCCCCCCGAAATGGCGTCTGCCTGTCCTGTATAGAGGGACAGGTAGAAATGAGGTAATTCCGCTTACGTTGTGCACCGTTGCAGGAGGCGGTCGAGAACCGCCTTGCGACTCCTCATTGGTTATCATTGGGCCCTATGAGGTACAGTCGCCAATGGTAATGTACGCCGACGGTGACGGTACGCACCGCCGTGGACGTGACCACCATTTTCTATCTTTTCACTCACTTACTACCTGACCTTCAACAGAAGAGGACCTACACTGCAAGTGCTGCTGTGACCTGTGTCTGGAAACGACCATGGCCCATGTGACCGGGGAAAGGGCCCTGCCTTCACCTTGGTGGAGTTGGAGTGACTGGTGGATGGGGTCCTACCCCAGTATCGACTGCTGTATGGGCCTCCAGACCAACAGGTGAGTACACCGTGAGTACGATGCATGGGGCGTGAATGCATGCAGTGCTGTGTGTGAAGGACTCATTTGGGGGGAGTTGTTGGATGGTCCCTGAGCAGTGTGCAGCATGTATGCTGGGCCCTGTCTGTGCTAATGGGGATCGGAAGGGCCATGAGTGTAACAGGCAGGACAGTCGGACTAATACCTTTCCCTGCAGGTCAGCACCCATCAAAAGAAGGGTATATTGCGTGCCATCGCCAAGGACGTGCGGACCCTGGGGGTCTACGGCAGGTGGAGCACCCACGGTCGGAAATGGTGTGAGGGCCTGAGATGCTGGGCACAGAAGACAGCGGAGGCCCAGCTGGGGATGGCCAACCAACGAGGAAGGGGTGCCCGTCGAACCCTGACCCCTCTGATGGCCCTCATACTGGCGGTGGCATATCTGGAGTTAGATGGGCGCTTGGTGGCATCCCAGCAGCCACACGGGGGTGAGTACAGTGCCCTAATTTACAACTTTTGCCTGGTGGGGTGGTATCTGGGTGGGGGTGTGGACCCTGTAGGTGCCCCCAGGCCAGGCCTAGCATTGCAGAGTAGGTCCCATGTTGGGCAGGGTCTAATGTGAAAGTCCTCCAACCAAGCTAGTGGGCATCACTACTGGGCAAGGATCTGTGGGTCTCAGGTATGCTGCAATTGGCGTTAGGTGTCCCTATCCAGGGGCTGGTGACTAGCATTGTGACTGGTAGTGCATTGCCTAATGCGTAGGGCTGTTCCCTGTGTGTGAGTGTGTTGTGTACGCCAACGGTGGTGTTGTTGCCACCATTAACCAAGTGTATCCTTTCTCTCTCTCCCCCCCTTTTTGTTTTGTCACCCTGTCCTTATGTGCATTAGCATGATCTGGCGGACGAGCATAGGCACCGGGGACGGAGGGAGCTGCATCCCACAGGACCCAGGAGGCCGAATCCACGACAGTGAGGGCACCAGTGGGACGGAGGGGACAGTTCGGGCACGGATACCTGCTCAGATGGACGCTCCCTGGTGGTGGCGGACACCTCTGTGCCCACCCCAGATACAGGTACAGCCGCCACCCCGTACCATCACCAGCCTCCCAGGAGCCTTTCATCGAGTTTCCCGTGCCCGCTCACCCAGGAGGGTGGGCATCTCCTTCGCCCCAGGCACTTCAGGCCCTGCCCCAATGAGCCCTGCTGCCCTGAGTGAGGAGGCTATTGACCCCCTGCCATCCATCATAGACTTACTAACGGGGTGAAATGCTAGGAACCACAAGGCGCTCAAGATTCAAATAGACCGAAGATCTCAAGAAAAGAGGATGCCTACACGAGGGTAATCACCCAACCCTCAAACAGGTTCCAAAGGAACCTCAACACTAATCACAGCAATGTGCAGTACCTCTTATGAAATTTGTAAGAATCCAGTCTCAGTTTTCAACTACACAACCCATTCAAATATAGTTTTGGTTTACCAAAAATCAAAAATCAAAGCATTTATTGTTGTGAAAGTAACATATGCTATTATAGTTTTTCATAGGTCAAACAATCAATTCATTGTAATTCATCTGTCAAATCACATCATTTATTATTGTGCAAACATCATGAATAATTTGAATCAGTAATCAATAATGCAGGACGCCAATGTGCCGAGTACACACAATGTGTCATTCCAATAGACCCGAGCGTATCTATATAAAAAAGTTATGTCATTAATACTCCTCTAAAGTCAAAAATCTAACAGATGCATACATTACAACCATGTGTTTACCTGAGTACCACCGACAAGATCCAAACCGACTTAAACAGTGAACTGACGCCGTGTTGCGAGTACGCACAGTGCGTCTTGTTAACCCGGAAGTTAAATACACTTCCGAGTTGGATTCCAATCTTCCACCGTAAAAACAAACAACGGACTACCGGTAATGTTTGTTGTATTCAAATTAACAGCACTTCGTGCGCCCGCTGTGCCGAGCAGAACTGCATAGACCTTTCTCTATTTCCATACTAACTTGGATAGTTTTGAAATTTACGATGTGGCTTGTAAACGGGTACTGGTTCTCACTGTTATGTAATTCGGTTCCTCAATTTATCTCCTATTACATCAGACCCAATTAAAGACAAAAATGCAGCATCTTCAATCAGTTATCCTTATTCACTGAATATCTCAGTTCATATCACTGTCTTACAATATGCCGAAATAGAAGTGCCATCAGTCCAGCAACAGTTCTTTATTCAATCAGTCTAAGTAATGAAAATATTTTTTTCTTTTCTTATTAATCAATATGGTAAACTGAAGATGTACTTTTGTTCCAGAACTTGATTTGTTGGAGAATTTTGGTTGTTATAGTCATTACAATATACAGTGTATTAATCATATTACACAGACATATCATTACAGTCTTTAATTCATTTCTCTAAGAAAAATTCCAGTTCTCTGTCAGAGTTGAGGCCACACTCAACAGTTCTAAGTCTCATAATCCATAATGCTTCTTTTTTCTGCAGGGCCAGTTCCCTATTGCCTCCCCTTGGGTCTCTGAGAATGTGTTCAAATCCAAAAAATTCAAAACATTTCTGCATCGTCTGTGAGTCACACTCCATAATATGTGAAACAATCGGATATCTAGTGTCAAGATTCTTCAGAGCCCGAACGTGTTCACCTATTCTCATTTTGAGTGCACGTATTGTGCTGCCTACATATATCTTAGAACATTTGCATCGTATTATATATACCACAAAGGTGGTATTACAGTTTATCAATGACTTGATCGTGTAGTGTTTGTCACCCTGTACATATTCTTTAGTGTTGTGGCAAGCCCAACGGCACACCCCACAACCACCGCATTTATAGAAGCCCGGTGTTCTAATAGATAGCCATGTCCTATCAACTCCAATGGTGGTGAAACTAGGACTCAAAAGATTTCGTAAATTCCTACCTTTTCTATATGTCGTTAAGACTCTCTCAGGTATAAAGTCCTTTAATGAGGCATGATGTGAAAGAATCCCCCAATGTTTAGACATACATTTTATCATTAACAAGGAGGCATCATTATAGTCTGTAATAAATCTTATTTTATTGTTGTGTTCCATCCTTTTAATAGGGCCCTTGTTTTTCAAAGTTTCCCTTCTGTCAAGCTTTTTAGCTCTGATCTGAGCTTTTCTTACCACTTTTTTAGAGTATCCTCGCACCAGAAATCTCATACTCATATCATCCACCTGACTTAGGAATTCCTCATTCATGCTACAATTGCGTCGGGCCCTTACTAATGCGTTTGATGCGTTTGATTAATGCACCATTAATTGATGGGAAGATTGGCTATTTTTTATATGCTTTTTATGGATGGCATGCAATACATAGGTGCAATTTAGACACAAAAGGGTTCTCACTTATTACTCGGAGGAGGATATTGGGTGATGTTTATCACGGTGTTATATCAATGCATGACGTTAGCAAAAAAAAAACCTTTCTAGGGTTATTTTGGTTGTTTTGAGGTGGGGGATGCCCCGTTGGTGTTTTGATTTTTCACATATCTTATACATCATTTTAGTTTAAGGTTGCTCTTTCTGATTTCACTAGATCCTATTAATACCTTTCTCTTTGGGACCTTTGAAGACTTTTTTGGTAATTTGAAGTTGGAGCATTTTGGTTTCATTAATTAATTTTTATTCAACCTGCCTTTATAAATCTTTTCAGCCCTGAAGAAGTCGTTTGGGATATAAGAAAACATTGTCCCGAGACGAAACACGTGTTGGCTGGCTTGGTTGGCTTGAATCATGGCTTGATTATAATAACATGACGGACGAACTACAATGAATTGATTGTCATAAATTGGCTTGACCTGTGAAGAGCTATAATAATTCATGATGTTTGCACAATAATAAATGATGTGATTTGACAGATGAATTACAATGAATTGATTGTTTGACCTATGAAAAACTATAATAGCATATGTTACTTTCACAACAATAAATGCTTTGATTTTTGATTTTTGGTAAACCAAAACTATATTTGAATGGGTTGTGTAGTTGAAAACTGAGACTGGATTCTTACAAATTTCATAAGAGGTACCGCACATTGCTGTGATTACCCCTGCCATCCATCTCTGTTGGGCAGTCAATCATTGTGAATGCCATCCCGGGGCTGGCAGCCCAAATGCAACAGTCCAATGCATTTCTGGAGGGCATTCACAATGGCTTGGCAGCCCAACAGAGATCAATCCAGACTCTGGCCTCCTCTCTGATGGCAGCCATTGTCCCTGTTTCCACCCTCCCCCCTCCAACTTTCTCTTCCCAATCACATTCCCCTCAACCCCAACCTATCCCAAGCACACAGTCAGACGAGGCGGCCCCAGGACAATACACAAGAGTGGACATGGCAAACACAAGCACCATACTTCATCCGCAGGCACTCACACAAACACCATCCAGAGGCAGACATACCAACATCGACTGTCTCCAATGTTGCCCCCCACTTCCTCCTGCTCGTCCACCTCCCTCCCAGTAGCATCTCCACTCACACCTGCATGCACCACATCCTCATCCTCATCCAGCACACCTATCAGTACACACCCCTCACTGGCAGTCACCAACCCCACATCCATGCACACATCCCCTGTGTCCGCTCCCTCTGTGCCCCCTCCTCCCAAAGTACACAAATGCAAGCACTCAGACACCCAACAGCCATCCACCTCACAACAGCATCCAGCCCATGCACCTGCACCCAAACACAGCAGACTGACACCTCCTACCACCACTCCATCATTCTCCACTCCCATGACTCCTCCCTCTTCCCGCCCCAATGTCCCTAAGAAGCTTTTCCTTGCCACCAATGACGTCTTCCCTAGCCCCCCATCCCTCACATCAGGCCAGGGTGGTCAAAACCCAGGCAAGTACCTCAGCCACCCAGTCCACGGTCACAGTAGTGTCCCCAGCAACTCCAGGTGGGAAAGGTTCCAGGCCACCAGCCAGCCAGACGGAAAGGGTGCCTGCCCCAAGTGCATCAAGGAAGGGCAAGGAGCCAGCCCCAGCTGCAGAAAGGAAGGGCAAGGAGCCAGCCCCCACTAAGGAAGGAAGGGCAAGGAGCCAGCCCCAGCTGCAGGAGGGAAGGTCAAGGAGCCAGCCCCAGCTGCAGGAAGGAAGGGCAAGGAGCCAGCCCCAGCTGCAGGATGGAAGGGCAAGGAGGCAGCCCCAGCTGCAGGAAGGAAGGTCAAGGGGCCTGCAACAGCAGGCAGTAAGAGACAAGAGGACTGGTGCTGGGACTCAGTCGAAGCCCCCACCACCAACCATGGTAGTGCAGCCGTCCAAGGCTGCAGGGGATGGGCTGGAGCCTTTCCCTACCACTGCCAGCTCCACAATCAGCACCGCCACCAGCAGCAGCAGCCCCAGTGGGCAGCCATCCGAGGCTGCAGGGGATGGGCTGGAGCCTTCTCCCACCATTGCCATCTCCACAAGCAGCACCACCACCAGCACTGCCACCTGCCCCACTGGGCAGCTGTCTGAGGCTGAAGGGGATGGGCTGCAGCCTCCCCCCACCATTGCCAGTTCCACAAGCAGCACCACCACTAACACCACCACCAGCAGCAGCCCAAGTGGGCAGCTATCCGAGGCTGCAGGGCATGAGCTGGAGTCTTCCCCCACCACTGCCAGCTCTACAAGCAGTATCGCCACCTGCCCCAGTGGGCAGCGGTCCGAGGCTGCAGGGAATGGAGCCTCCCCCACCACTGCCACCTCCACGAGCAGCACCACCACCAGCACCTCCTCCAGCACTGCCACCTGCCCCAGTGGGCAGCCAACCGAGGCTGCAGGGGATGGGCTGGAGCCTCCCCCCACCACTGCCAGCTCCACAAGCAGCACCACCACCACCACCACCAGCTGCAGCCCCAGTGGGCAGCCGTCCAAGCCTACAGGGGATGGGCTGGAGCCTCCCCTACCACTGCCAGCTCCACAAGCAGCACCGCCACCAGCACCGCCACCTGCCCCACTGGGCAGCTGTCTGAGGCTGCAGTGGATGGGCTGTAGCCTCCCCCCACCACAAGCAGCACCACCACTGCCACCACTGAGCAGCCGTTACCACCGGCGGACAGTGTGTAGACCTGCATCCATGGGCTGTTGTGCAGCCTCACCCCTGAAAATCCTGTGGGTCTGAGACCCAGCTGAGAGACTGTGTCCTTGCACTCCCCAAGATCTGGGTCACTGGGCACGATGCCCACTCCAGAACCAGCGGAGAAGATATCCACTCACCCCATCCTCCCCAGGATGAAGTTCACTGGGCACGATGCTCCCTCCAGAACCAGTGGAGAAGACATCCACTCACCACATCCTCCCAAGGATGAAGCTCACTGGGCACGATGCCCCCTCCAGAGCATGTGGGCAAGTCACCCACTTGACAGACTGTGGCCTTGCACTCCCCAGGACAGAACACAGTTCATGTTGGCCCCTCCAGAACCAGTGACATTGTACTATCTTCTGGCTGAGGTGTCTCCCCATTCTCCATCCCCTTGAGGTGTCTGGCTATTTTTGACCTGATGCCCCTGCAGTGTTTTCTCCATGTTGTTGCAGGAGTGAGGTGGGGCCTTGGACTTTATGATGTGGCCCGGTGGCCCATGAACATTGAGGACTGGTCAGTGTCCCTTCATTTGTAAATATGTATATAGGTTTTGATTTGGATGCACATATTCCTACTATATTTACCTTATTACACTCACTTTAATCTATTGCAGTTGTCCTTGCATTATTCCTGAGGGGTACGGGGTCAATATGTTATGTTACTGTATCTGCTTCTGTGTATGGTGTTGGGGGTGGCGGTGTTACGTGTGTGTGTCACTCTCTTTTTTCTCCTCCCTCCCCTGTGTGCTAGGCAGCTGTACTCACCATGGTCGTCTTCGCTGTTATTGGTGTTCGTAGTGGAGCAGCACGAAAAAGAGCATTCGGAAGGCATGCAACTCGGGCTCCATGGCAGCGTGGTTATTCCTTGAGTCTCCACAGGTGAGACCTTGCCTTTCTGTGCAGTATTTCCACCAGGCCTTTGATGTCGGTACCACCCGGAAAAGGTGTCGGATTGGTGTATCATAATACAGTGGGTGGATGTTTGTCTTCCACCTGCTGTATGCGGTTACCGCTGCGGTGCCTGTTGATTCCGCCCTGGCGGTTCGTGTGTTAAAGTGGCTGTCTGTCTGAGCAGTTTCCGCCGTGGTCATAATTCCGCAGTTAGTACCGCCGGCCTGTTGGCGGTATTACCGCCACTTTATCATTGACCGCTAGGGTTGTAATGAGGGCCAAAGTGTTTGATCTACTGCAATGGGAGGTTCTGATCTCGGTCTTGGATAGGTTCAAATTCCCAATGCAATTTATCCAGGTAATTTGAAACCTGTACTCCACGGCCGAAGGCAAGATCTTGGTCAACGGATGCATAGCTGGGGCTTTGAAAGTCTGTTGGGATACTCATCAGGGATGCCCTCTTTCACCAGTCCTGCTCGCGCTTTTTATTGAACCCCTGGCAGTTGCTCTTCGCCTAGATATTTCTATCCATGCACCTTTACCTCACGCACCCAAATTGAAATTGTTTGCCGACGATATTATTCTCTACCTTTTAGCTGAGCCCCAGAATATGTTATGTTATGTGGATTTATATAGCGCATAGCTGCCCGAAGGCCTGGAAAGAAATGGAAAGGGCCTTTATGAAGTTCAAGGTTTTTTGTGGGTTTGGGTGGGTATAGGATTAACCATACCAAATCGGAGGATCTGTTTTTTAACTGTACTGACTCTGTCCTTTCTTCTGGAATACAGGCTTATTTTTGGCTTGCACGCCCAATTAGGTTTTTGGGTACTTATGCATCTCGTAATTTTTCTGTTCTTTACCAGCATAACTATGGCCCTCATTTTGAACACGGTGGCCGAAACCGCCGTGGTCATGCTGGCGGTCAAAACACTGACTGCCAGCATCCCTGGATCCCTGCCGGCCATATTAGGAACATTCCTCTGGGCCGGCGGGTGGAATGCCTGGCCGGGACATTGACGGTGCCTCCGCCAATGCCTCTGTGCGGTGGGTGCAGCTGCACCTGTCGCGCAGATCACTGCCGCGATGGGGCACTGCAAAGAGGCCCCTGCACTGCCCATGCCAAGTGCATGGGCAGAGCAGGGGCCCCCAGGTGTGCCCTGGTTTCCCCGCCAGGGAAAGGCAGGAGGATTAGGTATCATTATCCGAGGGGCAGCATCGCTGCCCTGTCGGATAATGATTCCGACCACTGCCAGGCTGCCTGACGGAGGCAGCCTGGCAGTGAGTGAGGACTGCCGATGGCGGCCCTCAAAGTGTTCTTTATGTGGCGGTGTGGCCCGCCATGCCGACTGGCGGATTTTCCCGCCACCCCCGGCATGGCGGGCCACAGCGCCAACATCATAATGACCACCTATATGCCTAACCTAAGTAAAGCTATGGGTCTTTTGCAGAAATGGCAAACACGTCCACAGACAATCATCAGGGAGGTGGCACTCATCCAAATGATAATCCTTCTTCTTTTCCTGTTTATGTTTTCTAATGTAATTATTAAAGGCCCTCAAATTTTTTCAAGGATATAGATATGATGCTCCATCAGTTTATTTGGGCAGATAAAAAACCTTGTACACAGCTTGATACACTATCGTTAGCAGTAGATGAAGGTGGGCTAGTCTTACCCCATTTGAGAATATATTATGAGGTCGCTTTTTTGGACTGAGTTATAAGAGCTGCCTTATCGTATAAGTTATACTTCAACTTTTATCCAAAGCAAATGTTAGCAGAAAGCAGTATCCAGCTTCCTCATTTTCTTAAGATACTACAACTCCCTAAATGTACTAGGTATAAAATTCCGATCACAGTTCGATTTAGGGTTTTGCAATTCCACAACTAATATGAAGTCCCTAGTTTTCACCTGTCAATTTTGCTCTGTGATGCAGTGATGATGAGCCTTAAGTTGAGCCCGAGCCACATCAGAAAGTGAGAACAGCAGGTTTTTTAAATTTTTTGTGGTGCGACCAAACTAAAACATGGTTTCAATATCAAGTGGACGGAGCATCTATTCCGGAGGGTCTTAGATGTTCCTATCTTCAAATTCAATACTTTTTGCAGACAGTCGAGAAAATAATTAGAAAAGTCAGCAGGTAATTGGTATCATGTCTCATCCTCAACCTTCCTCGCCATGAACACATCTCCACCCACATCAGATCCCTACACTGGCTGCCCATCAACAAAAGGATAATTTTTAAAATCCTTGTCAACGCTCACAAAGCCCTTCACGACACTGGACCGGCCAACCTCAACTAACGAATCAACTTCCATATACCAACTCAACAGCTCCGCTCCGCCGACCTCACTACAGTCCCCCACATCCAATGCACCACCTCCGGCGGCAGATCCTTCTCCCACCTCACCGCCAAAACCTGGAACTCCCTCCCCAGCAACCTACGCAAGACCCAGGACCTCCTAACCTTCAGAAAGAACCTCAAAGCATGGCTTTTCAAGCAGTAACCCCCTCCCCAGCGCCTCGAGACCCTACCGGGTTAGTAGCGCACTTAAGAAATGTATTTGATTGATTGATTGATTTTAAAACCTTTATTTATTATTAACAAACTATTTTATTGTAGAGAAGCTTTTAACTACTTATGTAAATTGGATACTAATGAGAAATGTGATGCAGTGATAACATTTATCCAAAATGCCATAGAACAAAGGAAAAAGCTATTGTACTTAGAAAATCTTCGGTATGAGAACGAATAATTCCTCAATTTGTAGTAGCAAGGTTTTTATTTATTTAATTTATTATCAGCAATGTTTTCTTGAAGTATTTTACTGTATATTTTTTATCGTTTTAAAGAGATTGTTCATCTTTTATGGAGTAAAATCCGAATAAAGATTGATTTGATTTGATTGATTGGTATTGGATTCTAAGCCAGCAGTCTTTATCAATAATTATTCCCCATTTCTTGATGAAGGTTGAAATGGCAGGAGGGAAGGTAGATCTACAATTGTGGAGGAACTGTAATATTCTATTTCACAAGGAGATGCCCAAATAAAGAACGCATTTCCTGAAGCTTCCGGGCATTGCTCGCGCTGTAGGTGTAATCAGAGAGATTGGCTACACCTATGCTTTACATGTCCAAAGCTAGCGGAATACTGAGAGAGAATATAAGTCCATGTCTTTCTTGTCCCAGATCACGCTGGAACGATTGTTGGCATTTCTAACCATACTAGCTTATCAATCCATTCTAAGAAAATCCTTTTCATCACTTCCCTAAATGCCAAATCATTAATACTACAGGCGTAGAAGTCACCATTACCACCATCTTATACAACTTGGGAGTGTAAAATGGAAATTGAACACTACAAGGAACAATTGTATGCTCAACGAATCAGTGCAACATGGGAGGTCAAGGGTATCTGGGGAACAAGTAGGGTTCCACTCTAATAATAAAGGGCCACAGCTTTGTTTACCTGGGAAATAGTAATACATTAATGTATATCAACTCTATATATATTTATATTTTTCTAGCAAGGAATAAGCTATCCTTTTTTCTTATGAATTACTTTGCATGCCAACATTGATTGATTTATCCTTAAATCTTCAAATTATGTACCTGCAAAAGTTATTAAATAAAAATGTTTTTAAAAAAAAGCGACTGACCTCACTGAACGAAGATTGTCATTCAGTTCTGTTAATGCGCTTGCCCCTTAGAGTATTAGGCCCGTTCCCGCATCTGCAAGCATAAAGTACCTCACTCCTTTTTTTGCCTCCAGCTAACTCTGTCCTCCTAAGGACTGGCCCCCATCTTACCAAAGCTGCCAAAAGCAAACATTAAAGCTGCGTCTAGTGGACGTAGCCATTCTGATGAACACTCCATCACAGTGTCTTATGGCAGCATCTACCTTAACCACCTCTGACAGACTGCATGTGGACGAGACGACAGGCATTTTGCAATTGGAGTACTTTGAAATTATGAACTTGTGGGAGGGCAGTATTGATAAAATAAGGAATTTAAGGCAGGAGGAGTTGGCTCCAGTTCTTGCAAGGTTGGTGGCAGTTCAGTGTTTGTCCAAGGACTCCAAGCATTCAGTGGAACCACACATACAGGTGCCCAGTCCAGTGACATCTCCAGACTCTGATAAGGAGAAGGGCCAAAGTTGTCAATCTGCAGGTTCTGCCAGCTGCCCTCCCTGTCCAGTGGATAAAGCCCACACAAGGCCATAGCTGACAATCCAAGATGGGAGTTTGATTCAGATAACTCTATGACTAACATTCAATAATGCTCTGATACTGAGCAAAGACACACTGTAATGGTGTCGGTTAGATCTCAAACTGCTCATAATGTCCAGGAACTGGGATCTGAGGGGTTGAAGACATGCTGTAATTTAGTAACTCAGCCAGTGACCAGTCTTCCCCCAGCATCTTGCTCTTACATTTTTGTTCTGTCTGGAGTTCCACCCTTATGCAAGGATCAGAGGGAGACCTATAATGACTTGTTCTATAAGACTATAAACTGGTTTGGCCATTGTAGGAAAGTCCTTTTTTTTTGCCTGATCACCCCCACTCTTTCTGGATAGGTACTGGTGGTTACTGACTCTTGGCTGTGCCCTGGGTACTGCTTACCAGTCCCAGGGCCAGTGCTCTGTGTAAAATGGATATGCAAATTAGGCTAATTATAATTGACTAAGTTAACCTACCTATAAGTCCCTAGTATATGGTAGGGCATGTAGGTTTAGGGACCACAGCATAGGTGGTGCACACCTAGGTGCATTGCTGAGGTGCCCAGTGTCATTTTAAAAGCAAGCCTGCCTTGCTGGCTGCTTTTAAATTAAAGTTATATGCAAATTCGACTTTGGAATTAAAGTTACTTCCAAAGTTATAAACTACCTTATTTTTACATATAAGTCACCCCTAAGGTGTGCCCTATGTGCCCCTAGGGCTGGGTGCCATGTAACTATAAGCAGGGACTTTATAAAAATAGATTTATAAGCCCTGGTGAGGTAAAAACAGCCAAATTCGTTTTTCCCTCATTGAAGTAAATGGCCTTCATAGGCTAGAATGGGCAGACTTTATTTTAAATTTTAAAGTCTCCTTAAATGTTACATACCAAGAATTTGGTATCAAATTGATTGTTATAATAAATCCCACAACTTCCAGTTGTTGGATTTAATATAACTAGTGCAGGTAAAAAGTTTAGACTTTACCTAAAAAGTTGCCAATTTCAGCTCTGCATTGTTTTTGCTGCTGTGCTCTGATTGGCCAGCCTGCAGCAGCTTCTGCCAGGCCACTTTTATGAGGTGTGAAGTGGCCTGGCTTTACACAAAGGAATGTGCTTGGGGGAGAGAATCTCCCCTCAGCAGATGGGGAAGCAGGAAGGGGGAGGGCTGCCAAACTGGTCTTCAAAGGCAGAGAAGGACATCTGGAGCACCCAGCAACACCCCCACATCCTGCAACCCCAGACAGCTAGGTGCCCCCTTGATTAGATTAGGAGAGGGCAGGAGAGGGGTGTGTTTATGATTTTTAGCCACACCAGTGGGTGGGTTCAGCCAGATCTCTCCTCCAAAAATCAGATTCATCCATTTTGGATTTTTAGAGACTATTGCCTTCTGGGATGGATTTTTGCCACACTTCCCAGGAAGTGGTCATCACAGGGGGACGACCCTGTCCCTGATTGGAGGACCAGGGCCCCCCTGCTTTTCACCCAGGAGCAAGGATAAAACTGGCAGACCTGCACCCACGCCTCAGATCCCCACCAAATTTCAAGAAGAAAGAACTACAAGGAGAAGAAGGACTGCCCTGCTGGACCCCTGGCCTGCACCTGGACCCTGCACTCAGAAAGACTGCACCAGCTGCACACTTGGGCTTCACCACAAGAAGGACTTTGCCTGGCTTCCACTGGTTCAAGGAGGGACTCCCTGTTTGCTACAGGTGAAAAATTGCTAACCAGAGTCCCCTGCACCAACTCCTGAAAAAGTGACCAGCTGACCACTGCCCAGTGGCCAAAAAGGAGTTTGCGCCAGGTGCACTCTGGGAGTTGAAGTCCGCACTTCCCAAGGACCATCACAGAACTTCTGGACCCTTGGGGTGAGCTGTGGACCCCAAAAGAACCTTAAAAGAACATCTGGGTGAAGCCCCAGAAGTTTGGAAAAGATTGGAGAAATTTTAGAAAAAAGCTCCATAAAGTGACCGACTCGACGCGGAAATTCTAGCCGGCTTGCCTCAACCGCGACCCGGCCTGACTTCGTGGTTCGTCCCGGTCAAGAAAAACATCCGAAAAAGAGACTAAGTCCGAACGTAAAAAGTTGACCGGGACCTTCCAGCCATCGTATCCGAGAAGGGCTCCACGGACGTCGGATCAAGATCCAGGTTTACCCCGGTCGAAGGATTTTCATCTCGAAAAAACGACTAAGTCCGAAGGTAGAAATCACCACCGAGGAAACCGACTTCGCGTATCCGGACAAGGGCTCCAGGAGGTCGGATCCAACTGGCAGGTTCGTCCCGGTGAAGAAAAACTTCAAAATAAAGACTAAGTCAGAAGGTAACTTTTTAACCGAGGCCTCCCGCGACCTGTAGCCGAGCAGGGCTCCATCGCGGTCGGCCTGAAAGTTTGACTTTGTCCCGGTCCTGGTGCAACCAGATGACCCGATTGGCGCTTTTTGTTTCTATGCGCTAGAAAATAATAATACTTTAAAAATTCATATCTCCGGTTCCCCTGAACCGATTTTAATCGTTTTTGTGTCATTTTAAAGATAAAAATATAAGCTATTTTTATAAATTGGTTTTGGATTTTTAAACTGTTTCCTGTGTTTTATTTAATTACTGTTTTGTGATATTTGAATGCTTTACACTTTGTCTCCTAAGTTAAGCCTTGACGCTCGATGCCAAGCTACCAAGGGTAGAGCTGGGATTAATTTACTGAGACCTAACTGTACTTTTGTGGAGGTTTGTGGCTTGTTGCTAGGTGTAGGTACCTACCTGCCCTATCAATAACCCATTTTCCAACATAATTGGAAGCAGCGACGGGATCCTGTACTTGTGTTCAATATCACGTTACAGTTTTAGATAAAACAAATTAAAAATCCTTTAAATTGTCCTAGTGCAAAAATTGTTTTTAATTTTTAATTTTTTTTTTTTTTTTTTTTAAATTAATTTGGATTAATTTCAATTATTGAATTTTTGTAATTTTTCTAAATTCTTGTTTCCAATTTTTGCAAAAAGTTTTTGTTGACACAAAACTAGGGAACCATGGAGCTTGATCTGGCTAGCCTACCTACACTGACAGTAGTCCAGCTTAGGGGGTTGTGTGTTGAGAGAGGGTTGCCTGCAACCACTAATCTCAGGAAGGAAATCCTAATTAAATCCCTGACAGCATGGGCTGAGGCCCAAGAGGTAGAGACAGAGGAAGCTCCAGAGGAGGAAGAAAAAGAGGAAGATGCTAACTCTAACCATTCAGGGGAGGGAAGGCATCAGACCCCAAGTGAGGAAGAGGAGGAACGGTTCTCACTGGACACAGTCACTAGGGGCAGACCCAAAGCTAGTGATAGGAAGAGGGTCCTTTCAGGAGGAGAGAACCCATCCATCAGGGAGAGAGAGCTGGAAGCCCAGCTAGCCTACATAGCTTTGGAGGCAGATAAGCTTGCCCTAGAAAAAAAGAAGTGGGCAAGCAAAGAAAAAAAAGATGGAAGCAGCGAGAAAGAAACTGAGGTGTCCCTGGGTGGGGGTTTTGCCCCCAGATTACCCAAAGGGGTGGTTCCTGCCTATGTAGAGGGGGATGACATTGATAAGTGGCTGGGGGCCTTTGAGAGGGCCCTCCAGATGAGGAAAGTCAAGCCTCAGTACTGGGGTTCACTCCTTTGGGAGTTAGTTCCCAACTCTGGGAGGGATAGGCTCCTAACCATGAGTGGGGAGGATGCAGACTCATACCCCAGTATGAAGAGATGCTTGACTAAAAAGTTTGGTCTAACCCCAGAGCAGTATAGGCTTAAGTTTAGGGACACCCAAAAGACAAGCACCCAGTCCTGGGTGGACTTTGTGGACATTTCAGTGAAAGCACTGGAGGGCTGGATACAGGGCAACAGGGTAAGTACCTTTGAGGGGCTGTACAATTTGATTATGAGGGAGCACCTTCTAACTAATTGTGTCCAAGAGAGGCTCCGCCAGTATCTAGTAGACTCTAGGTTGACCAACCCCAGAGAGCTGGGGGAGGCAGCAGATGACTGGTTAAGAACTAGAGTTAACCAGAGACCCCCAGGGGGTGATCAGAAAAAGGGAGGACATGGTTCTTCTCAGGGGAAGAACCAGGGGAAAGATGACAAAAAACCCAAAGAGTCCTCACAAGAGTCCCCAAAAACTTCTCAGGGAGGGGGAGCCCCGAGCCAATTCACTTCTAAAGGGAAAGGGTATCAGGGAAAGAATTTTGATCCTGCTAAAGCAGGAAAGTTTCAGGAGCTTGCTAAGGCCGGCAAGTGTTTTGACTGTTATCAGCCAGGACATAAAAGAGGAGATGCTATCTGCACCAAGAAGCCCCCCACTGGTGGGCAATCCCAGGGGATTGCTAGTGTAGGGTTGGGGGTGGAAGTTGGCCCAGGGGTGGAATCAGGGTACACTGAAGTCACCTTAGTATCCGTGGGTGGGGTGGACATTGCAACTATGGCCACCTTACCTCCCATCATGCAGAGGTATAGGCAGAGGCCTAAAGTCAATGGGACTGAAGTGGAAGCTCTGAGAGATACAGGAGCCAGTGTGACAATGGTCACAGAAAAGCTGGTTTCTCCAGAGCAGGTCTTACCTGGTGTCTTCCACCAGGTGACTTATGCAGATAGCAGAACCAAACTCCATCCCATGGCTATGGTGAGTCTGGAATGGGGAGGTGTGACTGGCCCTAAAAAAGTAGCTGTAGCTCCTGCCCTCCCAGTAGAGTGTCTACTGGGAAATGATCTTGAAGCATCTGAATGGTCAGAAGTGGAGAGAAGGGTCCATGCAAAGATGCTGGATCTCCCTGAATGGGTGTGTGCTGTGACCAGGTCACAGGCAGCACAACAGGGAAATGCTGGACACTTGGACCCTGGAACAATGGGCCAAGCCTCCAAGAAGAAGAGAAAGGGCACTGGGTCTGGCTTGCCAGCCCCAACAAGTACAGAGGGTCAGGAAGAATCCAACCCTGAGGGGGAGGATCTGAACTCTGAAGGAGGGACACCTTCCCTGCAAACTCTGCCTGACTTGGCAGAACTGCAAGGGGCAGGTGGGCCCACCAGAGAAGATTTGTGCCAGGGACAAAGAGAGTGTCCCACTCTTGAGGGCCTGAGGCAGACTGCTGCCAGGCAAGAACAAGGGGATACCAGTGGTACCCACAAGGTTTACTGGGAGGATGGAGTTCTCTACACTGAGGCTAGGACCCTTAAAGAAGGGGCTACTAGGAGAGTAGTGGTCCCCCAAAAGTATAGAGAATTCCTCCTTACCTTAAGCCATGATATCCCCTTAGCTGGTCATTTGGGACAGACCAAGACCTGGAACAGGCTGGTCAACCATTTTTTTTGGCCAGAAATGTCCGAAAAAGTCAAGGAGTTTTGCAGCTCCTGTGTCACCTGTCAAGCCAGTGGCAAGACAGGGGGCAAGTCAAAGGCTCCCTTAATTCCACTGCCAGTGGTCGGGACTCCCTTTGAGAGGGTGGGGATTGACATTGTTGGTCCCCTAGACCCACCAACTGCTTCAGGTAACAGGTACATTGTGGTGATAGTGGACCATGCCACCAGGTACCCTGAGGCAATACCCCTCCGGACAATCACTGCACCCACAGTGGCTAGGGCCCTACTTGGTGTGTTCACCAGAGTGGGATTCCCAAAGGAGGTGGTCTCAGATAGGGGCACAAACTTTATGTCAGCCTATCTGAAAGCCATGTGGGAGGAGTGTGGTGTTACTTATAAGTTCAGCACACCCTACCATCCACAGACCAATGGTCTAGTGGAAAGATTCAATAAGACCCTGAAGGGCATGATCATGGGTTTGTCTGACAAACTCAGGAGGAGATGGGATGTCCTCCTCCCATGCCTACTGTTTGCCTACAGGGAAGTGCCACAGAAGGGGGTTGGATTCAGCCCCTTTGAGTTACTGTTTGGGCACCCTGTAAGAGGCCCATTGTGCTTGGTGAGAGAGTCTTGGGAAAAGCCTCTCAAGGAAGCCAAGGAGAATGTGCTGGATTATGTACTAGGCCTGCGGTCTCGCATGGCTGAGTATATGAAGAAGGCAAGCAGGAACCTGGAGGCCAGTCAGGAGCTCATGAAGCTCTGGCATGATCAAAAGGCTACCATGCCTGAGTATCACCCAGGACAGCTGGTGTGGGTTTTGGAGCCCATGGCTCCTAGGGCACTACAGGCCAAATGGACTGGGCCCTATCCAATCCTAGAGAAAAAAGGTGAGGTCACCTACTTGGTGGACCTTGGCACCCCCAGGAATCCTCACAGGATCCTGCATGTTAATAGGATGAAACCCCACCAGGACAGGGCAGACATGACCATGCTGATGGTCACTGATGAAGGGAAGGAGGAGGAGGGTGAACCTCTGCCAGACCTCCTGTCCTCAAAGGAAAAAGATGGGTCAGTGGAGGGAGTGGTACTCTCTCCCAAACTGACAGATCAGCAACAACAAGACTGTAAGCAAGTCTTGGGACAGTTTGCTAGTCTGTTCTCCCTGACCCCTGGACTCACCAATTGGTGTGTCCATGATGTTGACACTGGTGACAGCTTGCCTGTCAAGAACAAGCTGTACAGGCTGTCTGACCAGGTCAAGGCCAACATCAAAGCTGAAGTGGCTAAGATGTTGGATCTGAAGGTAATTGAGCACTCTGATAGTCCTTGGTCCAGTCCAGTGGTACTGGTGCCCAAAGCTAGTCCCCAAGGTGGGAAGAAAGAATTAAGATTCTGTGTGGACTACAGAGGTCTAAATGCAGTCACTAGGACTGATGCTCACCCCATACCTAGAGCTGATGAGCTCATTGACAGGTTGGGGGCTGCCAAATTCCTGAGCACATTTGATCTGACCTCAGGATATTGGCAGATTGCCTTAAGTCCAAGAGCCAAGGAGAGGTCAGCATTTTCCACACCAGAGGGCCACTTTCAGTTCAAGGTGATGCCCTTTGGGATGAAAAATGCTCCTGCCACCTTCCAACGGTTGGTGAATAGAGTCCTATCTGGGTTGGAATCTTTTAGTGCAGCTTATCTAGATGATATAGCTGTATTTAGTTCCACCTGGAGGGACCACCTGGTCCACCTGAAGGAAGTGCTTCAGGCCCTGCTTCAAGCAGGCCTGACTATCAAGGCAAGCAAGTGCCAGATAGGGCAAAGTTCTGTTGTGTACCTGGGCCACCTTGTTGGTGGAGGCCATGTACAACCTCTCCAGCCCAAGATCCAGACTATCCTGGATTGGGAGGCTCCAAAAACCCAGACTCAGGTCAGGGCCTTTCTTGGCCTGACTGGGTATTACAGGAGGTTTGTTCAGAATTTTGGGACCATAGTGGCCCCTCTGACTGAGCTTACCTCCAAGAAACAACCCAAGAAGGTCATTTGGACCCCAGAGTGTCAAAAAGCTTTTGACACCCTAAAACAGGCTATGTGTTCAGCACCAGTGTTACTGGCCCCTGACTATAGCAAGGAGTTTGTAGTGCAAACAGATGCTTCAGAGGAAGGGATTGGGGCAGTGTTAGCACAAGTTAATGAAGAGGGCCATGATCACCCAGTTGCCTTCATCAGCAGGCGACTACTCCCCAGAGAGAAGAAATGGAGTGCCATTGAGAGGGAGGCCTTTGCTGTGGTTTGGTCCCTGAAGAAGTTGAGGCCTTACTTGTTTGGCACTCACTTCCGTGTACAAACTGACCACAGACCTCTCAGATGGTTGATGCAGATGAGGGGGGAGAACCCAAAACTGTTAAGGTGGTCCATTTCCCTACAGGGGATGGACTTCACAGTGGAGCACAGACCTGGGACTGCTCATGCCAATGCAGATGGCCTTTCCAGGTTTTTCCACTTAGCTGATGAGGACTACCAGGGTGTAGGTTAGTACCCATCACCTTTCATCTGGGGGGGGGGCAGTGTAGGAAAGTCCTTTTTTTTTGCCTGATCACCCCCACTCTTTCTGGATAGGTACTGGTGGTTACTGACTCTTGGCTGTGCCCTGGGTACTGCTTACCAGTCCCAGGGCCAGTGCTCTGTGTAAAATGGATATGCAAATTAGGCTAATTATAATTGACTAAGTTAACCTACCTATAAGTCCCTAGTATATGGTAGGGCATGTAGGTTTAGGGACCACAGCATAGGTGGTGCACACCTAGGTGCATTGCTGAGGTGCCCAGTGTCATTTTAAAAGCAAGCCTGCCTTGCTGGCTGCTTTTAAATTAAAGTTATATGCAAATTCGACTTTGGAATTAAAGTTACTTCCAAAGTTATAAACTACCTTATTTTTACATATAAGTCACCCCTAAGGTGTGCCCTATGTGCCCCTAGGGCTGGGTGCCATGTAACTATAAGCAGGGACTTTATAAAAATAGATTTATAAGCCCTGGTGAGGTAAAAACAGCCAAATTCGTTTTTCCCTCATTGAAGTAAATGGCCTTCATAGGCTAGAATGGGCAGACTTTATTTTAAATTTTAAAGTCTCCTTAAATGTTACATACCAAGAATTTGGTATCAAATTGATTGTTATAATAAATCCCACAACTTCCAGTTGTTGGATTTAATATAACTAGTGCAGGTAAAAAGTTTAGACTTTACCTAAAAAGTTGCCAATTTCAGCTCTGCATTGTTTTTGCTGCTGTGCTCTGATTGGCCAGCCTGCAGCAGCTTCTGCCAGGCCACTTTTATGAGGTGTGAAGTGGCCTGGCTTTACACAAAGGAATGTGCTTGGGGGAGAGAATCTCCCCTCAGCAGATGGGGAAGCAGGAAGGGGGAGGGCTGCCAAACTGGTCTTCAAAGGCAGAGAAGGACATCTGGAGCACCCAGCAACACCCCCACATCCTGCAACCCCAGACAGCTAGGTGCCCCCTTGATTAGATTAGGAGAGGGCAGGAGAGGGGTGTGTTTATGATTTTTAGCCACACCAGTGGGTGGGTTCAGCCAGATCTCTCCTCCAAAAATCAGATTCATCCATTTTGGATTTTTAGAGACTATTGCCTTCTGGGATGGATTTTTGCCACACTTCCCAGGAAGTGGTCATCACAGGGGGACGACCCTGTCCCTGATTGGAGGACCAGGGCCCCCCTGCTTTTCACCCAGGAGCAAGGATAAAACTGGCAGACCTGCACCCACGCCTCAGATCCCCACCAAATTTCAAGAAGAAAGAACTACAAGGAGAAGAAGGACTGCCCTGCTGGACCCCTGGCCTGCACCTGGACCCTGCACTCAGAAAGACTGCACCAGCTGCACACTTGGGCTTCACCACAAGAAGGACTTTGCCTGGCTTCCACTGGTTCAAGGAGGGACTCCCTGTTTGCTACAGGTGAAAAATTGCTAACCAGAGTCCCCTGCACCAACTCCTGAAAAAGTGACCAGCTGACCACTGCCCAGTGGCCAAAAAGGAGTTTGCGCCAGGTGCACTCTGGGAGTTGAAGTCCGCACTTCCCAAGGACCATCACAGAACTTCTGGACCCTTGGGGTGAGCTGTGGACCCCAAAAGAACCTTAAAAGAACATCTGGGTGAAGCCCCAGAAGTTTGGAAAAGATTGGAGAAATTTTAGAAAAAAGCTCCATAAAGTGACCGACTCGACGCGGAAATTCTAGCCGGCTTGCCTCAACCGCGACCCGGCCTGACTTCGTGGTTCGTCCCGGTCAAGAAAAACATCCGAAAAAGAGACTAAGTCCGAACGTAAAAAGTTGACCGGGACCTTCCAGCCATCGTATCCGAGAAGGGCTCCACGGACGTCGGATCAAGATCCAGGTTTACCCCGGTCGAAGGATTTTCATCTCGAAAAAACGACTAAGTCCGAAGGTAGAAATCACCACCGAGGAAACCGACTTCGCGTATCCGGACAAGGGCTCCAGGAGGTCGGATCCAACTGGCAGGTTCGTCCCGGTGAAGAAAAACTTCAAAATAAAGACTAAGTCAGAAGGTAACTTTTTAACCGAGGCCTCCCGCGACCTGTAGCCGAGCAGGGCTCCATCGCGGTCGGCCTGAAAGTTTGACTTTGTCCCGGTCCTGGTGCAACCAGATGACCCGATTGGCGCTTTTTGTTTCTATGCGCTAGAAAATAATAATACTTTAAAAATTCATATCTCCGGTTCCCCTGAACCGATTTTAATCGTTTTTGTGTCATTTTAAAGATAAAAATATAAGCTATTTTTATAAATTGGTTTTGGATTTTTAAACTGTTTCCTGTGTTTTATTTAATTACTGTTTTGTGATATTTGAATGCTTTACACTTTGTCTCCTAAGTTAAGCCTTGACGCTCGATGCCAAGCTACCAAGGGTAGAGCTGGGATTAATTTACTGAGACCTAACTGTACTTTTGTGGAGGTTTGTGGCTTGTTGCTAGGTGTAGGTACCTACCTGCCCTATCAATAACCCATTTTCCAACAGCCATTTTAGAAACTTTCCGCTACACATACCAGATAATATTTTACTGACAAGAAGGATGAGTTGGATTAATTCTGGAAGCATGGATCGGCAAGGTGATTGTGTTTTTGTTAACTTTAGATATCCCTCCTTTGTCCATCATTTAGTCTTTGGGTATTTTGGAAGTCACCAGTTCTCCAGATGAATTGTACCACTAACACTGGGTAACTTCTATAAAAATCCTCTTCATACTGTAAAGGTCTACAATTGGGCTCCTCAAGGGGACCCCTGGGGACTGCCTCTAGCGCACTTCTCATTGGACCACCTGGGATTATGACACAAAACTGGGTTGACGCATTGGCAGACATTGACTGACGTGAGAGGGTTGGGTGTGTGTCACAGTATGTTAACATCTGTGATTCAAGGGTTGCAGACCTTTCCCTCAAATTGACTTCCTGGAATGTAGCAGCACTTCAAGCTGGCCATCCTAGATTGGTGTGCTTTACTGACATAATTGATATTTGCTTATTCCAGGAGACATGGTCCTTCAACCCTCTGCATCAATCTTGGTTTTCCTCTTTTAGCCGAGAGGCTAATTCTTCGGGTAAAGGTAGACCATCTTAGTCAAACCCACCTTAAAATGTATTGTAAGGGAATTCAGATTTGATTTGCCTGATTTACTTTGTATTAGCCTGAGTAATCAAAACTTTTTAATTTGTCATATTTAAAGCATTTAATGCAGGCATACAGGTAACAAACAGAGTCAGGAGTAGTTGATTTGTAATCCACCTATTTAGCAGCTCTCTCTGTTGAGGTTCTTAAGATTGTGGGAGGAGATTTAAACTGCTAGTTTGAGCCTTTAGATGTCCATCTCAGGTCACACTCATTAGAGGAAGATAACTTAAGTTCTATGCAGGAGCTGGAAATTCCACCAGTAAAAAATGGTCTCCCTTGGCAGTCCAACTCAGTGCCCTTACTTTGAATCAGGGCCTACAATGGTAGGCCTAATTCCAACAAGGAGGGCAACCACACATCCAACCGGCAGGAGTGTACAACTCTGAAAGACTATTTTCTAATTCATATCTGGTTGTGGCCTAATTTAATTGATATGGTTGTCATACCCCCTACAGATAGTGACCACAATGCACTAACTCTAGATATGAGGGTACTAGTTCCTGTTTCATGCCCAGCATACGATGAGCCTTTTGGTAGATGTCTGGCTGTATCCACAAACAAATGCAGAGTTAAATGGAGTGTAATGTCTCAATTAATAAATTCACTTGGTTAACTATACAAATTGGTTGCTGATGGTATAGGGGAAGTCTTGTTGCTACTGGAACAGCCGTAGAGGAGGGGGAAGTCCCGACTGACCTTATTATAAATTATTCACAAATGTTTAAAAATCTGAGAGGGTTTTGTTATGAGAAAATACGTTGTTCAGTCAGGAGACAAAGCCCTCCCACCTGGTATACAGTGTACTGAGGTAAGAGAGGCATTAACCTTCGTTATTAAATACAAGATAGGTTAAAGATACAGATGTCTAGGCAGACTTATACACTTACCATCTTGGAAGCTAAGATGGAATGGAAAACCAGGAAACGGAAAGGACTGCTATTCTCAATGAAGAGAGGTGATTAACTATTCTTTTGGAATATTATAAGACAGATAGTCTGGAGGATTTTTACCTGACAGAAAACCACGTACAAATGACAGATTGGGTCTCCCAATTTTCTATACTGTATCATACTTCTGAGTCTACTGAATCCCTCAGCCAAGTCTCGGAACCCCCAGCTGTGGTGAAGTTTTTGAACCAACACTAATGTGGCAGACCTCCAGGTTTTGTGTGAGGACCAACAATATTACCTACATATTAGCTTATAGGAAGTCCTGTTAAAAATTTGTATGAAAGTCCCTCAAAAGGCCCCAGAGCTGGATAAGGTACCTGCGGATCCTTTGATGGATAAGCCTGAGGTGTGGAGGCCCTATTTCACTCTAATTTACAGTGCCATAATGAGGGGAACACCTATACCTCCCTCTGGGAAGGGTGCTGAGATTATTCCTATTTCCAAGAAAGGGGCCCGCAATCTTCTATCAAACTATAGGGTGCTGAGATTATTCCTATTTCCAAGAAAGGGGCCCGCAATCTTCTATCAAACTATAGGCCAATCAGCCTTATAGACAGCTCTCAGATACTCTTTTTATGTGTCATACTGTCTAGATTTCAAAAGTGGATGACCGCCACCCAGATATTAACCCCTTTACAAGCAGGATTTAGAGATGGAATCAGTATGACAGATCACGTTCTCCAGCTCCAGACCTTATACTGGAAGTTATGTGGTGTTTGTTGATCTTAGATCAGCATTCAATGTCATATCTCGCTCCAAGCTGTGACAGATGTGGCAGACCTTGGGGTCCTGCACTATTAACTGAAGGTAATTATGAGGCTTCACAATAATAGTTTTGCCCAAGTTAGATGTGGGCAGATGGGAGAAATGTGGGACCCATTTCCAGTAAACTGGAGGGTTAGACAGGGTTGCATCCTGCCTCCTACTCTCTTCACACTTTTTATCAATGATTTGGTGGCCTATGTGGACCATTGTGAATCAGATACACCGCATCTTGCAGGTATCAGAGTTCCGGCTCTGATGTTTGTGGATGACACCATGCTCCTGTCAAAGTCTCCCATGGCCCTCCAGAAATCCGCAATAGTTTTTACTTTTTTTGTAATCTCAGAGGTTTGGACATAAATATTGCTAAGACTAAATGGATGGTTTTCAGCCCCTGGAGTTCTACACGTCCAAATCCTATGGTCAGAGGGTCTCCCCTGGAGTGTGTCCGTACATTTGACTACCTGTGGGTAACCCTCACTAAAACTTTGATTGGCAGAAGCATTTGGAAAGGTGTCAACTTAAATTAGAGCAAACTGCTGGAGAAATAATCATAATGCAAAAGGGCTCACATTTTCACCCCATTGCCTCAGCATTGTAAGTTTACAAATAACAGGCGCTTGGTTCTGCCCTTTATGGCACAGGACTCTTATTAACAGGTATACTTATTAGCACACCATTGACTCCACTGAGGCTGGATATGGGTTAAAACGTGTGTTGGATAAGGCTAGCTTAATGCCAATTTTGTATTGGAAAAGGGTTTGGACTACATCTGAGCTGTCATCTTACCAGTTGAGTTTGTCTGAGATTTTTTGTCTGCCTGGAGCTAGTGACATCCCGTGGCTGAAGCATGTGAAGGCAACCCTGATTAATATTTGCCTAGCAAACTTTTGGGATATATCTAAGGAGGCTAGTACGATCACTAGGGACCAAGTTAAGGAACTTTACTGGCAACCTAAACTGGGCCTACTTTATATTCGGTCTAATCTGGGCTCTTCAACCTCAAAACTCCTGCTACAAAAGAAAGTGCTTAGGCAGGAGCAGTTTTTAGATGATATAGAGCAAAATGCTAGCCAGAAAGATTTACCTGCAACTCAGATATTGGAATCTTCCTCTCAATTGCTTCACTGTTAGTTGGGTTTACCTTCCCAGGCCGAGTGTAGGACTGTGTCCTCTTTGCACTGCTGTGGAAGAAACATTAGAGCCTTCGCAATCTTGTTTCCCAGCATACCAATGTGCAAGGAAAAAATGGATATTACCAATCTGTCGCATTATTGAGGTCAGTGTGTGCAGAGAAATTTTTAAGTATGATACCAAACAATGCGTTGTCTTGTCTCACAGTTTCTGTTGGCCTTGTGGAGGAGTAGACAAAACCTTGGCAGGCCCTCCTCTTCATCACTGAAGCACTTTAGTTCAATCATGGCTCAGGTCCCTTTTTTTAGCATATGTCTTATTTTATTAATTAGTTATCTGGCTTTGAGGTACTGGGTTTTTCAGAACCGGTACTGATCTGGTAACCCAGCGGTGCCAGGGTACACCCAAAGACCTCGGGTACTTTCCTGATTCAGACCACAGAAACTCAGAGTCTTCTAGGTGAAGTCAAAGATCAAATTTATTGGCCGCAGCCAAGTAACAAGCGTCCTAGAAGTACAACAGCACGGTTTGTATGTTCTCAGGAGACTGTTCTCCAATGCAAAGTCATTTTTCCTTATATACAGTTTTTTAAGCTTCAGGCAAACATTCTTGACATTTTGGTTGGTCATTCACATGTTTTCACTACAAAGGAAAAAACAGTGTCATGATGAAACCTCATATTTCATGTCATCCAACCCATAATAAATTACCCAGCAAGGCCTAGTATTTTACATCAGATAAGTGTGGACCCCCAATAAAAACGGGCACCTCCCCCTCGTAAAGTAAGAAGAAGAAAAGAGCAGGTGCAGGTGTGAGCAAGATTAGGCAGGGTGTGTGAGCGATAATAAGGGTTTTATGGCATGGTGTGCCTTGATGCTATCTGATTCGGCCACTGGGAGAGGGACTGACCAAACAGGTTTGGCCTGAGGCAATGGTTCCAGCTTGCCCAGGTCAGAGAAAAGTCAATGAAGGTGTACGTGTCCTTGGAATCAAATCTGACTGTATTATAAGCCTATGTGAGGGCAACTTTTAAAAATGGCTGCTGTGTATAAAATGGGAGCCACGAGTGCAGGACGAAAATGGCGATTTCGAGGTGAGAACGCTGCTGGAATTGAGCGAAAATGCTCATGCTTAGTGTACTAGTCATTATCGGTCTTTTGATACTAAAATCGTACTGCTGTGGTAAAGTAAATTACATGGGTCCAGAATTTTTAGAACCACAGCTTGTTTTATGTGTGTTATACAACTCGTGTATTTTATTACAGCTGGAATTTTTTACTTTTGTCTTATTTATATTTTCATGTAAATGAACTTTGATGGCAGAATTGCCGAAGAAAGTTTTGCTTGCTTGCTACCAATATACTAAGAGGGAGAAGAGTATGCTTTAATGTCCATTGTTCACCATTGACCATTTTGTGATGCTGTTTTCGTTCAGTTCGGGCCTGGATTGCAGAACCTTGTGGCATATGGGCAGATTCTTTTATTTTTATCATCCTCAATAGAAGTGTTTGTCAACTCAGTTTGTCCCTGCCATACTTTGACACCTTTGGTGTCTGAGACTTGGTCCATCATTGACATGAGCAGCAATTTCAAACTCCTTGACCTAATCAGATGCCAGTCAAGAGCTGGAAGTGAGGAGTTATATCCAGATTCCAAAATGGCCACTGCTTACTTGTTCCATTTAGACACTTAGGCCCATCTTTATGAGATTTCGGTGCCGGGCAATGCAGCAAGTCAGCTTGCTTTGTTGCCCTGTGTCAAAGAGAAAGGACAGGAGTGAGGTGTATTTAAGCAATGCGATGCAATCTGTCCTTTCCCCTTGCTCTGTTTTGGTAGTCTAGGATCAACGCAAACACTCTTGCCTGCATTGCATCCACGACTGACTTTGTGCAGGAAGGGGAACCTTGCTGATCAAAAGCAATCCTAGGAGGATTTATCATTTTTCTAGGTGTGCTCCAGAATCCAATGGATAGTTTTGTTAATTAAAGAATCCTCTCCATTATACACGAGGTGAACACATTTGGGGATTTAGTCATAGATATAGAGCAGCTAGGTTTTAAGTATAAAGGTCCATACTGATCCACATGATTTTGCATTGTTCTGGGGCACGCCCTAACAGTGTGGGTTCCCAAACAAATTGTTTCTTAACATGATTGGAAGACTGGATACAGCGCTCATTGAGTGATTCTAAACCCCCTGTCCCTCAATATGTGTCTAAAAGTGGAGTAGCATGTTCCAAAACATGAGCCGCTACCACATTCTTGGTCACTATGGGGTTTATTTTGCCAAACGGAGGCTGACTCTTAGAATGCGAAGTAGAAATAATTGTGGCACCAGGATGAGAGGATCCTTCAATTAATCAATTAAAAGTAGTAGAGAAGCATAACACCAAGGCTATAAGATCCCCACCTCTCCTCTAAACTCTTTAATTTGCTGGAAAAGTTGTGCTGTGCCTCCCAAGGTTATAGGTTGTGCCAGCTCAAACCCCCTATCCATTTCAGATGGTGACGAATCACAGGTCTGTTCAGTGAGAGGCGAATAACGATTACTACAGGGGACGGAGGTGATATGGGTCTGCAAATTATATACATCTGTCATTAGTGGTGCAGCCGAATGATCTAAAATAGGAGGAATGTTTGTACTGCTTTTGTTATTGAGCTGCCCTTTAAAATACCTCAGTAACGTACAAGTTTCTTTTTTATGGATATATATTACCCTACTTTGTGAAGGGATTTTCATGAGTTCTTCTTTTCAGGGAATATTTCCCAGGTTGGAACAAGGTTTAGTGGCATAATGTTTATCAGTATTGGTCCTACGCTCAGTGGGAGAGATCGTGCTGATTAATGATTTCTACCTCGTCAATTAGAAGATTAATCTCCTTAAGTGTACATTCATCTGACTTTGGGCAATTCTTATGATATTTAGCGGTGCATTGTGCTTGCTCCACTGCCTTACATTTGCCCATGGTGCAAAGAATGATAAAATAAGGGAGGAGAAGTAGACTCTGTTATAGGCCAGAGACTACAAAGATTTAAAATGCACTGAGCTAAGACAATATGCCCCTTACACTCGATCTGCTAACATCAGGCGACTACACATCTGCAATTATACCAAACTGCGAACACCACAACACTTTAGTGCAGATCCTTAATGCAGATTCAATGACTGGGTCAGTTGCTATAACTTAAATACAGTACCTTACGGTCCAGTTTTCAAAACCAAGAGGGTGGGCCCAGCAGAGCCTCCTCTAGGCTCTGACAGGAGACAACAATGCACTTTCATAGCGCTAGTCAGATGTTACTCAGATGCAGGACCAGCACATGATTCTGGGTCTCATAGTTCCCAGCGGCAAAAGTAAATTGCAGCAGCAGCTTCCCCTGTAGAGATTGAGCTGGTGAAAGCGTGATGGTAGAAGCCCCAATGGCACAGGGCAACAGGCTCCTCAGCAGGTTCCCCAGCAACTATATCACCAATAGTGAATCCTATTACCAAACCGTGGTGCATGCTCATAAAGCTAGTGTTAAAATACTGTGAATTGCAAGCAATGTCTCCTGTATTAATAGGGCCAACATAAAATAACTATCGTGACTGATGAGTCAGAATTTGCCTTATCAGGATCTCAAAGACTGTGATGAAAATTCACTTTCAACGCAGAAAATACAATGCAATGCATTTACCACAATGCCTTTACCATGCATATGCGTTTACCAGGCATGGCTTTACCAAGCAGGCCTTTATCACATATATACCTTTACCACTCATGCCTTTACAACTAATTTTGTTCTAAAGGCATGAATGGTTAAGGTTTTAAAAGTAAGTATTTTTTTCAATTTTGTAACAACATGAATGGTAACGGTGTATGCGTGGTAAAGGATTTAAAGGTAAGTACAGGTAAGTTTTAAGTGATTTGATTGTTTCTATTTGTATATGTATAGAGAGAGATTTGTGACAATTCTGAATGCTAATTCTTTAAACCTTAAAGTTAGCAGCATAATACATCCTTCTGAGCTTATATTTTTGGATGTAAAAGTAAGTGTGATTAATAATAAGCTAGAGTGTGAGTTATTTAGAAAAGACACAGCTGGAAACAATCTACTTCTTGCTACCAGCAATCACCCTAAGAACTTAATTCAAAGTATCCCGTATGGGGAGTTACTTAAGGCTAGGAGAAATTGCAGTTTAGATACTACTTGTGATAAAGAAGCAAGTATTATGATTAAAAGATTCAGGGAAAGAGGATATTCTGATAGTAGTATAGAATAAGTATTAAAGAAAGTTAAACAAATTAAAGGGAAGATCTGTTGGTAACTAAATTTAAGACAGACACACAAGATGGAAATCAAGTAAGATTTATTACAACATATCATAATAAAACATGGGACATAAGGAAGATGTTTAATAAGTATTGGCCGGCATTAAAAACAGATGAGAATTTAGCAAAGATGATTAATGACTATCACACTTTTACTTTTAGGAGATGTAGATCCCTAAAGGATACATTAAGTCAATGTTTGATACCAGCAATGGAGAAAAATATGATTCAAGGATTTTTCATCTGTGGGAAATGTAAAGCATGCAAACATAGCGAAAATTGTAAAGAAATTAGATTTAAAGATAATATAAAACCATTCAAGATTAGGAAACATGTATCATGCCATTCTGATTATTGTGTTTATGCCTTGAAATGCCCCTGTGATACATTTTATATGGGGAGCACTATACACAAGGCAAAGAAAAGAGTACTGGAACATATGAGAGCCATAAAAAATGAGGATAAGTCTCATCCGGTAGCCCGACATTTTAAAGAATATCATGGTATTAATGTAAATGATTTAAAACTTGTGGTACTGGATAAAATATTGTTGAGTATACAAGGCGGAAACAGAACATTAGAGCTAAGGAACCTGGAATCCCACTTAATTATTGAATGCAACACTATGGAACTGGAAAGACTGAATAAAGATGAAGAATTAGCAATACATCTGATGAATTAGATGATAAATTAAGAAAAAAAGCAGTTATAAGTAAATGTGCACAAAGTAGTGACATAAATGCGATTGGATAAGTAACATAAAAATGTAATTGGACAAGTATTTTGTAGGATTTTTTTATAATTGTTTTTTCATAATTGGTTTTAATTAAAGGTGTTTATTTTTCTTTATTTTTATAGAAATGGTTGTTGGAAATGCGGAAGAGCTACTATATCATATAAGAATATAATTGCTGAAGTAAAACTAATGATTTTGTGGTTAATTATTCTGCCTGCTCTAAATATGCATTATACAAACAATTAGTGATTATGTTGTTTAGATGCTGGAGAAATTGAGATTTTTTTTTTTTGTATGAGGATGTTTGAAATATAATTCACCATGGGGATTAGGTTTACCAATGTTGCCAATGTTGGTAATAATGAGATGATATCATTGAAATGAAATGGATGGAAGGTAAACATTTAAAAAATGTAATACATCATTGACATTACAAAGAGCATCAAACAACATATTTTGATCATATTGTATATAAGCATTAACCTTGTTGTTGATGGATTATATCATATACATCAACTGATATTAATTGGGATTAATACTTACGATAGTGAAGGGTAGCAGGCGTTATGTGAGAATTGGCATTTTGAAAATTAGAAACGTATGTAGTAGGGGCGTGGCCGGACCGAGATCAAAGATGGTCGCTTAACCCCGGTGCTCCGTGTCTAGTCGGACACGAGGGGGCGGCGGGGGCCGAACGGCAGCAGCTGAAACCATCCATCACCCTCCAGGGGCCTCCTGAGACCCCAGGGCCTCAAATGTATCCGCGACCAGACCCGGAGAATTGGAGAGGATAAGGCAGAGCCGGAGACGGAGAGGGAGATCCGAGGCCGCAACGTGACTGGGACTACGAGGCCTGCACCATGGGCGGAGTTGCGTGCTGGCATCCGGTGAGGCCCAGCGAGAGTCGGCCTAGCAGGGAGACCCGTATCACCGCTCTGCCGAAACCGCAACAGGACCGGACTAAGAGGTACAGAGCAGAGGGGCAGCGGGAGGACCCGCCGTGTGTTTTTACAGATGGAGCCTGCTCTGCCCCAAAGATGGAGGAGCGTCTCTTGGGACACGGAGTATGGCCCGGCGGGGTGAGGGTGGTGCTCCCCCTTCCTGTTTTCAATCGGAGGGCCTTCACAAGGCCTTGAGAAGCCACACGGCACGATCTCCCCTGGACACAGAACTTCCCTCCCCCCCTTTTCTCTTTTATTGGCAGCTCGCTCTCTCCTTCTGACGCTGCCCCCCCCCCCCCACACGACAGACAGTAAAAACGATAAGAAATCCCCCCTGGTGCTCCCCCCATATACATATGGCAATTGCTGGAAAACCTTACAGGAAAGGGAGAAAACAAAACAAAACAAAACGAGCAAGGACAACTAAAACAACTAAAAACAACTAACAACGCTTGGGGGGGAGAGAGGAGGGAGGAGGGGCCCCTACTATTTCTTTACATCCTAGGAGGCTCTGACCTCAAGAGAAAAGACATAGACCCTGACCAGACAGGGCCCTTCAGAGCAGAGACTGGGAGCAAGGAAACTGCCACAATCCCAGAGGCTGGAACAAACTCGCCCTCCAAGAATGGGGATCATTGCCCTCTCTTAGCATCAGTAAACTGCCCAGCAGCATTGCATATCCCAGCACAACCATCAGATACTCCCCCCCATCTCATCATCAGTGACTTGTAACAGGCCACTACAGAGGGTAAAGATATCCACCCTCGCAGAGACCCAAAGGGGTGTTGGAGCCGCCTAGTTGAACATTGACCTCTCCTCACAGCGCTTCAGCCTCCCACGCAACTATAAGGGCACGAACACCACCCCACAACCGGAGCCCTTGCATCTTGCCCTTGTTGTTATCATCATGGCTTTTACGCGGCGAACAAAGCACCATTCTCAAAGTTAACCAAAAGCGAGGCAAGAAGAGGACCTGCTGAATGCCCCTGGGTAGCTGCACACAGTAACTGAAAAAAGAAAAAAAAAAAAAAACTACTAATCAACACAGCCCCAATAAGGAGAACATAATTCTGCAACGCACACAGGGGGACTGAACACGGGTCAGATCACGCTTCCTCACCCCCATCAACCACTCAAAGAAGCAGAACAGAAGGGACAAGGACCCCAGAATCTACAAGGCCTGCCCTACAGACTAACACTGAGATGCCGGTGGCAAATCTGGTAAAAAACCCGTAGGTAAACCGGCACGTCAACTATTATTCTCAGAAGCGCTCCAACACAAATATACCGCGTCCCCAACAACAGGACCGGCTGCGGCCCCAAAACCAAACCCACCTTCAGCGATGGCAGACGGGGACCAACCTGCGACTATGGAACGGATACTGCAGGAAATTACTGCTGTCAGCTGCAGGACAGAGTGAATGGATGCTTCCATCTCCTCTCTGACACTGGAAACTAAATCCATTCCGACCGACATCGCAGGCTTTCATTCACGGGTGATGGGGCTGGAGACCCGTGTGGAGACTCTGGAGACCCATATTTCCACAATACAGGATAGAGACCAAGACCTTTCTTATCTACAAAGCAAAGTGACTGACCTGGAAGACAGAAGCAGGAGGGACAACATCCGCCTCCTCGGAATCCCAGAGATTGAAGAAGGCACAGATGTACAGACCTTCCTCAGCTCAACTATACCCAAGCTAACATCACTAGCCTTTGAACCACCGCTGGAATTTCAACGAACACACAGAGTGGGCCCGAAGCGCCAGGACGGGGCCCTGAGACCCCGGACGATCATCACCTGCTTGTTACGTCACTCCCAGACCCGTCAGATCCTACAAGTTGCACGAGCCCATGGGCCCTTTCGGATGGACAAACTCGAGGTCCGTATAACAGACGACTACTCTTAAGACACCACCGAACGCAGGAAGGCCTTCTTATCCTTAAGGCCTCGACTCCGCCAACTGGAGGTGAAATACGGCCTCTTCGACCCTGCGAGAATGGGGATCACAAAAAATGGGATCTCCAGAGACTTCTATAACCCAGAGGACCTAAGAGTCTTCCTGGACTCCCTTCAAACTCAGATCAAACAAACAGCTGCTCCGAACTGTTCACAGGACACTATGGAAGAAGACGGTCACGCACCCTCCCCTGGACCTGAGACGGGAAACACGGATCGGCATGATCCAGCCACCTGTCCCAGAGGCAGAGAACTGGAAAGACTAACTAGGGCTCATGAAGACAGAGGCCAATTCCTGCACACCGTGGTTACACACACTCAGCTTTCGGAAAGAGACAAATCTCGTTCGCAATTGAAACTGACTCTTACACCCCGTGAACAAACTTTTGTTTTACCCCAGGGGTAACAGAGGGGTCTTGTCGAGACAATGAGAAGGGTCATGGAACAAGATGACCGCCTACTCAACGGACAGATGAGTATTTGTTTGGACTATATGTAGTTATTCAGCATATCCCTCACAGCCTTTGATGTAAATTATACCATGTTGCTAATACGTTTTCCCTGGTCTGGAGTGACAAGAGGCCTTGCGTGGCAATGTTCGAATGTTAGAATGTCAGGAAATAAGCAGGTCATAATGTATCCATCCATGGTTTAACCTAGTAAAGTTATTACTAGTAAACAGGCTAAGGTTTGCAGCTACCGACTATTCAAATACAGACTGAGACTTGTCAGGCATGGAAACGCTGAACGTGTAACCAATTTACCAAAGTATAACCCCTCCTGACAAGAAATAAGAAACAGGCCACAACAGTAGTATGGTAGAAACCCCCACGACCCTAAACCTGCTCCCTATTGCTTATATCAAACTCACGAAATAGGGACCTCCAAAACCTATATGCAGACCAGAGACCACCACCGAAATATATACTAAAAGGTTCTTTAAATACCTCTACGGGGCTCACCAAGGGAGACATTACAAGTATAGGATGAGGCACAGGGGTATGATCGGCCCTCGAAGGAAAGTATACTTCTGCAATATCCAAGTCAGGCCATAGAAGTAACCACTACCCATTTACAGCACAGGATTACGGACTACACTCGGCATAGACTCCGAGATAGTATTGTTTGCTAGCCCCTACTTTTTCTTCTCAATATAGTACGAGGTAATACTGTAGTAGAACTTATTTATGTCTTATAGAGGAGTTAAAGATAAAGATAAAGTTAAAGTTAAAGTTGTCTACATTGTTTACACTGCCTATGTCATGATTTAGAATTGATGTCCCCCCCACTGTTCATATATCCACCTACGGGCCCCGGATAGATAGATCCCAAAACCCAATACTATGCATACAAAGCTATGATAATAAGAAATGAAATTCAAATGCTACTGATATGGGATGTGATCCAATGAATATATGTAAGTGACTGCCTGAATATCCTCTAACCCCTCCTTTGTTCCACTGCTGTACCAATTCGCTATCACCACCCTGCCCCCTCCCCTCCCCCTTCCTCTCTACCCCGCCCCTTCCCTCCCCCATCAACCATACTACCTCCATAACATAGAACTCCTATAATAACAATACAAAGACGAAAATAAGATCTTGCATTCAGACTAAGATACAAGTACTCACATAGAAACTGTTCTCATTCGTCATTGACATAGCTCTCATATCTCATTTTCGACCACACCTAGCTATTTCCCCTTCCCCTTTGCCATTGATACTGAGAGACCCTAATCGGATAGCATCCAGAAACATATGTGCCCCCCTCCCCTCACTGGTCCTTCCCCCCCTCTTCTGCTCCCCCCCACTGCCCCATCAACAAACAAATGAACAATGACCCCAGCATGACCATCTCCCACATGCTCCATTCGTGCTTCATTTATTACACTCCATCCTCCTCCTCCGTGTGCCAGATAGAAGACCTCGCAATACAGGACGGAAGTGCCACGTGTTGACCCCCTTCACCCCTCCTCGACAGTTGCCCGACCAACAGCATCAGGAGCCCCTATAGGAAAGGAACCCGTAGCCTATAGATCAATCTCCCTAGGGGAATTCTTTCATTTTCATCCCCAACCGTCCTTTTCTTTCGCTCTTCACTTAGACCTTTGATCTTATTCTTCTTTAACCCTTTTCCATACCCCTCAACCTCCTTCATCCCTCCACATCCCTTCCCCTCCCCTCCCCTCCCCTCCCGAGTGCTCTCCCGGCATCCACCGGCTGTCCCCCTCCTCCCTCCCCCCTAAACTATAAATATTACGGCCACCCCCTTCCCTCTGCCCCTACACGACCTGAACACCCACTAACATTTTGTGTTGCATTGGTGAATCCCAACAGCCATATCTAATATCACGGGGGTTGCTTCCGGTGTGAACCCCCCACTACGAGTCATCTCATGGAACGTACATGGTATGACGCATTATATAAAGAGGAAAAAGTACTATCCTTTCTTCAAACAAAAAAAGCGGACATAGCCCTGATACAGGAGACACACCTGGACAACGAGGAAGCCAGTAAGCTTCATCGAGATTAGGTGGGAAGGGTCTCCCACAGTTGCTGCTCAGCGGAAGGAGAGCCCGGAGGTGGCAACCCCGTAAATGCGGAGTAGCGATTTTGATACAAAAAGGCCTCCAGATTACAACTATTAAAACATGGAATGACCCGGAGGGGAGGTACGTATTTGCAAAACTGAAGGTAGGAGACACATCCCTATGTGTAGGCTCAGTCTATGTCCGACTGGTTCTAAGCGATCCTTCTTCCTACGGCTCAACCGGCTCCTGAAGGAAATAGGGACTACCCGTTATATTATAGGAGGGGACTGGAACCTAACACAAGATGCCGTTTTGGATAGAATGGGACATATCAACACAGGCAATAATCATGATAGAGCACTGCTCACAGACCTCATCACAGATGCAGGCTTGACGGACTATTGGAGATTATAGCACCCAAAAGACAGAGAATATACATACCTGTCCTCAGTCCACGGCACCCAATCCCGACTGGACTATTTTCCAGTGTCACAAAATATAGTCCCCAACTTCACGATTCTAGAATACTTGAAAGCCCTAACTCGCCGACCATTCTCCTGTCCTCCTCCAGATGCGGACAGGTCTCGCCTCCCCTGGTCGCAAACCATGGCGCTTCGTGGTACACAGGTACCGCTCCCCACAAGGAAAAGAACGCCTGAGGACCCACATATCCACCTACATGGCTGACAATGTCGGGAACGTGTCCTCTAAACTGGTCCTATGGGCCACAGCAAAAGCAACCCTAAGAGGTAGCATGATGCGTGATGCAGCCCTAGCTAACAAAGAGAGGCAATTGCGCCAACGAACCCTTGAGGAAGACATCCGGAGACTCACCAGACAATACACGGCACAACCATCCTTAGCACTTTGTCGTTCTCTTGAACAAGCCCGCATGAATCATAATGAGCTATATACTTCACAGGCAGAGTATGCACTACAAAGATTGCGCGGTCATCATTACGAGCAGGGTGAGAAAGCGGGCAGACTCCTGGCGGCACAACTTCGACAGCGAGAAGCTGCCTCCAGCATCCCGCGATTACTTCCCCATCAGGAACGGTGATAACTCGACCACAAGACATAGCAAATTAATTTGCAGCCTTTTATCGCCACCTTTATACTTCCGAAACAGCAACCATCGCCTTCCTAGCTGCGGCAAACCTACCTCACCTTTCAGAGGCAGGCTGGGCTCTCCTTGAGGGTGATATAAGCAGGGAAGAAAAGCGCAAGTTATCAAAAACCTCCCTTACCATAAATCCCCGGGCGAGGATGGTTTCCCGGCCGAGTTCTACAGATGGGCGGGAGAGGAGGCGACCACCGCAGTACACAAAGCTATCACGGAAGCGTGTGAGGAGGGCTCTCTCGGCGCCCTCTCCAATAAGGCCACCATTGTTGTCCTGCCTAATCCAGGCAAAAACCCCTTACTATGCGGTAGCTACCGCCCTATCTCTCTCCTAAATGGGGACGTCAAACTTTTGGCCAGTGTGCTGGCAGCCCATTTATGGAAAGTAATACCATCTCTGATCTATAACACACAAGTGGGATTTGTACCGGGCCGCACCTTCAGAAATCATATGCGCACCCTTTGCCACACCCTCTATGAATCTCTCAACATGCTGACTGAAGCCCTGGCCCTGTCCCTGGATGCAGAGAAGGCATTCGATCGCAATGAATGGTCTTATCTCTTTGCCACCATGAAGCACTTCCGGCTCAGGGAACAGTTCATTTCCAAAGTCCGCCTACTATACGACCACCCCACAGTACAAGTAAATTGCGGAGGGTTAGAAACGGACCCATTTCCTATTAGTAGAGGCACGAGGCAGGGCTGTCCCGTGTCACCGCTACTGTTCTTACTGACCATGGAACCCTTAGAGGCTACAATACGAAACTTTCCACAGATACAAGGCATTCCCCTAACAGGAGGAAACTCCAAAATATATCTTTATGCAGATGATATCTTGCTCACCCTATCCGATTTGGATAGCTCTCTCCCAGCACTACTTTCGATCATAGGGGATTTTGCGTCCCTGTCAGGATACCGTGTGAACTGGGACAAGAGCGAATCTCTACCCCTCTCCTGAATGACAACGAGGGCTGCAATTCATGGGCTACCATTTAAATGGACACTGTCACACCTCAAATACTTGGGGACGGTTGTCAACCGAGGCTTGGAACATATGATCAAGGACAACCTAGACCCCCTTATATACAGAATGAAACAGGACTTCGCTAAGTGGTTGCAACTAGGACTCTCCATTTGGGGCAGGACACAGGCGGTCAGGATGGTCACCCTCCCACGCTTCACATACATGTTAGCCATGCTTCCTCTACATGTCCCTCTGACCCTACTCCAGGGAATAGATGCCTCAATAAGAATCTTCGTATGGGGCTCTATACGCCAGAGGCTGACACCAGCAAATATACTAGCAAGGAGGTCCCACGGACGTTTGGGCCTCCCCTCTGTGGAGAACTACTCGTTGGCCTTACAGCTATCACAACTGGCATACCTACTCCCCGGAACTACCGACCCCCCACAATGGGTGATCATAGAGAACCTCCTACGAGGAAACAGCGAGGGACTGGGAGGAGTGTATGCAGATCACCCTAGACAGCCAAATCCAGTACTCACAGCAACAAATGCGGCACGGCACAGGGCTCACCGCATTCTGGGAATACACCCCTTTCTACACTCACAAGCCCCTATAGAAGGGAACAAAGTCATCAAAAAGGGGGTAAAACCCTAAAATGGTCCCAATGGAGTAACGCTGGCATCAATAACATAGCCCAAATCGTAGATGGGGACCAACTCCTATCCTTCGCCACTTTAAGAGCCGAGTATGACATACATAAGAGCCAGGAACGGCGATACCTACAGCTTAAGCACTGTCTACACAAAATACTGGGAACCCCCTAAGGGAAATCAAAACCTCACCAATCGTCGCTTACCTACAGAAGTGGGGCTGGCACAGAGGCGTAATGGCAGGATTGTACGGAGTGCAAGTCAACCATTTGTATTCGCAACCCCTCCTCGATGGCCTGTGCCGCAGATGGTAAGGCCGTCTGGGAACGACATACACTTAGGAAGATAGGTCAGACATACTGGAATCACTTGATAGAGGTGTACGAGAAGCTCGGCTGAAATTCTGTCTATTCAAGATCCTACAG
The DNA here is from genome assembly GCF_031143425.1 of Pleurodeles waltl. Taxonomy (NCBI): domain Eukaryota; kingdom Metazoa; phylum Chordata; class Amphibia; order Caudata; family Salamandridae; genus Pleurodeles; species Pleurodeles waltl. The sequence continues at coordinate 761,135,407 of NC_090450.1, forward strand.
GACTGGTACTGGACCCCTATGAGGCTATGCAGGGCAGGCCTAATGCTACAGGCAAGCTGTTGGAGATGTACGGACCTCCAATGCGACCTAGTGCACATATTATGTCTGTGCCCCTCTACGCAACTCCTGTGGGATACAGTGCGCCATACTCTACAGGATACCCTTCAGATACCACACCCGTTTCCATTAACGCTTATCATCCTCCATGACATGCACCCATACCCTCCTATATCACGCCCATGGCAAAGATTACTGCACACTGTGCTGGCCACAGGCAAGATCTGCATACTTCGACATTGTAGATCAAGCGTTGCCCCCATACCGGCAGAATGAATGGCGGCTATGATACAAACTGCCATGCATGAACGTGTAATCCACAACCTGCAAGATCAAGCGGCACTATTCATGGAAGTCTGGAATCCCTTCCTATCAGGATCATAGAGGGCCCCACTGCCGGTGCTACCTCCATCCTCCCCCTCATCCCATCCAGGAATACGGAGGAGGGGTGGCCAGGTGATGGAGGCCAACATACCCTATGCTCCTTCTCTCATTCACCTCCCCTTTCCCACCCCCTTTTCCCCTTCTATATGCATAAAAAATAGAACAGCATACGGCTCGTCCTATTGCTCTAAACTTTCCCTCTCTCATTTCTTTTCTCTTTTTTCTCTAAGATATCTCTCCTATCCTCTTCTCCTCTCAGACATCCGACCTTCGCGTACTGGGTGTTCTTTCCCCGTCTCGGAGACACTTTAAGTTGTAACCAATAACTTTACTGCCCCCTCTTTTCCCTCATAACCGCTGAGCCCCCGCCCCCTCCCTTTCCCCCTCATCCCCAATCTCCTCCCTTTCCCACATTTAACCTATTTGCAGATATATTAATACTGTCCGATAGGATAAATACACAAGCACATTTGAACTTTACACGATTCGAAGACACACATGTAGGCTTGGCCCGACTACTTCCCCAATCATTGCCCTATTCCTCCACTTCTAGCTCTATTTTTCTTTTTTCTCTATACCATAAATAACTACATCTACATTGATATAATAGCCACTATGACAGCCTTCACCGCAACAGAAACCAACAGAAATTAGTATCACATTCTCTATGCCATTTTGATGTACATGCCTTTCTCTGTTCAATGAACCCTCCCCGTCCCTCCTTCCCTCCCCTCCCTTCCCCCTCCCTCCCCCGCGCCTTACCATCCCCCATCCAACATTAACGCTACCCCCTATCTGACTCTATTGTATTCCTATATTTTCCCCTCCCTCACACGTCCCTTCACTCTATCTTATTTTATGTTTTATGTTTTATATTCTGAGACACAATATATTCAATGTACATGTTTTATCTCTGTTAAAACAATGGACATGTCAATTGAGAATTTAACCTATGTCAAACCCAGATGGAAGTTGTCCTGTACTGTGTACAGTATCTAATATCATTTTGTATCTCTTCTTGATTCTCAATAAAAAATTATAAAAAATAAAATAAAAAAAGAAACGTATGTAGTAAAAGACTTGTTCAGCATAATGATATGAGAAATATTTTAAAGATGGCCGCCGTATTTGGAATAATGATAGTAGTCTGTTTTTTATCTTATTTGCACTGTTGTGGTAATATATAGAAATTGAAGTAGGGACTAAAGTTGGATGGAATTACACCAAATTTGGAAGAAAGATAACTCTATTTCTTTTTGGTGTAAATCCATTCACTAGTTTTGGAGAAATTAAGGAAAATCCAAATTTGTATATCTAGAGAAGTGAAGGATTCGCGGCCCCTCCTGATCAGTTTCAGCCGAGTCCCACAAAAAATGTTAAAAATAAAGAAAAGTAGCCAGGGTGGGGGTGGAATCCTAAAAATATATATATTTTTAAATGCTTACGTTATGTGGAGGATCCACAAATCCAGCAAACTTTTTTAAAAAAACAGTGCGGGCTTCCATGCTTCATTTTCTTCACGCCCTCTGGGTATCAGATCCCCATCAGGACTACAACCTCCCCTGGGCTTCTTTCACATTGGAGGGGGTTTACACGGCTCCCTCATGGAGACACTGATGGCCCTGGGGACCGCCACCCTTCAGGGCCAGCTCTTGCTATTTCCCTGGGTACCCACTCCCTAGACATAGCTGTTTGCTGTGGCCTGGGTGCAGCTTTGAAGCTGCAACCAAGCCACATCAAGCACTCCGCAGTTTGACAGCTGGACCTGTCAAGCAGGACTCACTGTCGAACTGTGGAGCTTTCATCTCTGTTCCCTGCACACAGGTATGAGTGCAGGGAACAGAGATGAAAGGTTTGTTTCAGCAAGCAGAGAGCTGCTGTCCTGAGGCTTCCCCATGGTTCCAGATAGCCAGTAAAGGGCATGTTTAAAAAAAAAATGTAGGGACCATGGGGGAGCCCTTGAGGGCTCCCACACAGTCCGATATAGCCCATCAAGGGCTAAGAAAAAGCTGTCAAAAATATAAAACATGAATAGCTCAGTGTGAAGATCACAGACCTTCACACTGAGCGTTGAGCTTTTGAGTCCAGCTGGACTCGTTTCCCTCCTTTCTTTAAAAGTAAAAATGTTTAAGGGTCATATAAAAAGGGCTCTCACCCTTTTTCAATGAGAAATACTTTTTTATTTAAAAATTGTGGATAAATATCTCATTCTAAGTAGATCACACATCATAGCCTTAAAACCTTTCTGTCTCCCTCTCCCTCTCTTTCTCTCTCTCACTTTCAATCTCTTTCTCCCACTCACACACCCACTCATAAATGTACGTACCCACTTACAAACCCACTCAGACACTCACGCACCCACTCACGGACTCATTCAGATCCTCATGCACCCAGGCACAACCCGTCAGACCCTGACACACCCACTCACAGGCCCACTCAGGCTGTAACACACCCATTCATACACACACTGACACCATCATACACCCACTCACACACCAACGCACACACTGGTGCATCCCCTAAAACACTAATGTGTGTACTGTCACACCCAGACAGACACTCTCACAGCCACTCTCACCCCCAGATACATTTTCTTACACTTATTCTCACAACTAGAGAGATTGGCTGTGGCCAAGTCCCACCACACACAGCCAAACGACTGTGTGCAGGGTAGGGTTAGGGGAGTTTTCCTCATGGACTGGCTGCAGGCCAACCCTTGTGGGAACCCGTGCTGTGCACGGGTGAAGGCTGTGCACGATGCAAGGTTGGGTGCTTATGGGGGGTTGGCCTTCGGCCTTGAGTGGTAGTATTTGGATTAATGTGTAGTAATAAAAATTACTATATGTTAAAAAAACATAGAAATTCACTTAAAAACCAAAGGTTACAGGAACGGTACAGGTAGGCTCACTTTTTAAACATACAAAACCATCGAAATTAACCAGTTATAGTTAGCTCACGTAACTATAACTCATGCCCTAAGGTAACTATAAATCGCACCCTTGCCATGCACTGCTAATTACCCCACAATTTACGGCAATGATGACATCTTTGAGAACATCAATAATATCACTGTAATATTTGAAGTAAAATATTTGCTAAAAAACTGTGCATGGTGGAGCACGACTTATAATTACACTCAGCAGAGAGCTTATATGGATGGTCTGACAGAATAGAGGACATCATGGGAAGGGCATTACACCACCTACTCTACTAAAGTGGACAGTGCAATGTATTTTTTCTGTTCATCACCACCAGGAGAAACTGAAAAAAATTATAATGCCCCCCCACAATCAGGGTGAAAATTCCTAGGGTGTAGGGGGTATTTATTTTTGTTAGGGAGTTTGTTTTCTGAAGGACAAAACATTTGGAAAAGTTTGTTGAATGAGTGACAAAGCCAATGACAGCAATCTACCCAGCATGATGGCAGTTCTTTCTAATGTACTAGATAAATGCGACTGGCAGTCATTTCTACATCTGGAGAAAGGTAGTCCATTGGGGTAGTGAAGGAAATTTCCTCGGCCACAAGCATGGATGGAGTACCATCCGATAAACCCTAAATCAATCCCTTAACTATATCTTCAATGAGTGAGTTTGAAAACTTTGGATGAGGGGTACAGAAAAACATCGGAGAAGAGGGAGCAAAAGTGAATATATATGGCATCCTCAGAGTTGAATAGAGGATGTTAAATTCATTGATGGGAAAAGGGTCTCTAACAAGCTTAGAAAAGATAAATCTGAGAGGTGTACAAGTATCCAATGGTGAAAGGACACACATCTCTACAAAGACTGACTGATGTCATCAATAATTGTTTTTATTGGAAGAAATGACATCGTAAATACATCAATAAATCATCTTTTACAATCAAACTTTAAAGCAACTACAGATCATTTCCACCTTTCATATCAAAGCCTATATTCATCAAAACCTTAAGCAGAGCTTTATGCTATTTCTTCTTTACACTCAATCATCATAAATTCAATAAAACAGTTTTAATTGTTAAATGAGTAGGTTAACTTGGTTACCCCTTATACATTATTTTCCCGGACTGTCTGACGAGCCAGTCCACAGTGCAAATCGTTTCTCACATTCTTCAACTTTCATCAACTTCATCCTCCATTGAACAACTGTTGGTATTAATTTTGTTTCCCCGTTTTGAAGAATTAGTGACCTTGCAACTACAGATACTATTAAAAAAAAACTATGGCTAGTACACGATTCCATACTCAACGAGTACCCCAACAATATTAGTTGCAGATCATATGTGAAATCAAAATGGAGTATAATATAACAATAACAATAAATTAGTTCCCAGTACTCCAATAAAATGGAACATCTTCTAATCATATGTGTCCAGTTGCCTTCTTCACCCTCATTACACCTAAAACACTTTGCAAACACATGTAGACCGATTAGATTTAATAAAGCAGTAGCCCTCTATTAAAGAGATTTAGTATAGAATTGGATTTTAAAGTAGTTAGTTCCTTTCAGAGCAGAAATATTACATTTATTAACCAATTTCTATCTATCTGCCATAATCTCCAACTCCTCCTCCCTTATCCATTTCTGGACCACTCTATTAACTACATACACCTTGTTAGCCTCTGTAAACCTCTGTTTCCTATATTTTATTGATCTGTATGTCCTTGCCTCTATAAGGTCAGCCATGAGGTCAGAGTTAGCCACAGCTTTCGGGTCCTAATTTTTCAAAAAGTGTGATGACTGAAAAAGGAACATCAAATGGGACCTCTAGCAAATAGAATGCCAGGTTCAATATCAATGATTAGAAAAAAATGAGGCAAAACTCAGTAACACCTGGCTCTGGGTAAGTAAATATGAAACAGAAAAAAATGACCCCAAGGGGGAAGTGTATGTATTCACTTCCACAGCATTAATTCAAGTAATTATTAGAAAATAACTTTTTGCCTAAATGTGTTTTTCTTTTTAAATTAATTTCTACCTTTTATTTTCTCAACAATTTCACATGATTGTCAATTGATAGGTGGTCATATAGTAACGGCGCAGTGAAAGTGAATAATGTGATATATATAGTACAGGAGTGTTATATACTATATATACAAAGGTGTGGTTAAAAAGATCAGTGATCTTCAGGAAGACCCCTTCAATACAGGTGTTTTGAAGTCACCATTTATCTCCACATTAACCCACATCAAGTTATGTTGACGTTTCGAACCAGCACATAATCACAAATCAATAACGGGTCATCCTCAGGACTGATATACTTTAGGTCGGGAGCACCCACTACTAAGATAATTTTCAGTGATATTTTCTGTCAACCGTTTCTTATTCACAGCTATTCATAGTCAACGTCAGCCGTTCCTCCATTAGACCAATATGAATGTTTGCTCCTCAAATAGGTCAAAAACTCCATGTAGACCACTAGGATCAGTAAATGATTCCTATGATCCTACACCGTCACCTCTCATTTCAGTATCTCTTCAGATTATCTTGTTTCAGCGAGGCAGAGGACACCAACTTGCATCTCCAGGATGCTTTCTTTGGCAGCACTTTTTCCCCATGAAAAAAACACACATTTTAGCTGTATTTTGGCAAATTTCTCGGTCTCCTCCAGGGGAACACACAAACTCTGGGAACCTTTAGAATCTCAAGGATGTTGGAAAAAAGGACAAAAGTTTGGTGTGGAAAACATATGTAGGCAAAAAGTTATGAGGGCTTAAGGGTGAACTGCACCAAATAGCCAAAAAGGGCTCAGCACCTGGGGAGAAGGGCCAGCAGCTACGAGTTTAATAAGCAGAGCTGGCAAGCCAAATATCTCCAGGATTCGGGAACGCTCTCCCAATTAATAAGGTCAAAACAATTGTCTGCATCGAGGAAAAAAGTCTGTGCTGGTACCTGTTTACCTGAAAAGAACTTAGGCTTCAATGAAAAAATTAGGTCCTGATTACGAGCTTGGCGGATGGGATACTCTGTTGTAAACATGACGGATATCCAGAATGGCCTATTATAGGTTCCATTATATCTTATGGAACTTGTAAAATGGATATCTGTTACATTTGTGGCGGAGTATCCCATCAGCCAAGGTCGTAATCAGGCCCTAAGTGTTATAAAAAGTGTCCTACCATGTATAAAATGACACTGATCCCTATTTATAAGTTGCCCCACCACTTGAATCAATCTATTTGCCAGTTGCTTGTTAATTATTTTATAATACATATTAGTAGGCTGCTGGGTCTATTAGCGTTAATATTCTTTCGATTTTTATCTTTTTTTAGAAAACTAACCACCACAGCTGTTTCAAAGGAAGGTAAATTATTCATGTTGTGTGATTTGCTAATTTAAGAATGTACTGATTTAAAATGTGTGAAATCCCCTTAAAAAAAACTCAGATGAAAAATCATCCACACTGCAAGCTTTCCCACCCATTATAGACTTTACCACTAAATCTACATCTTCCAGAATAAATGGGGATGTTAATGCAAATGATGCCCTCCTATATAGTGTTAGCATCAACATATTCCCCAAAACCTCTCTAAGGTTTGTCTCATTCAGTGAATATCAATGAATTTTGAAGATCCTCTTCCCAGAGCACTCTCTTCACCTCCAAAAAAGGAGGCCCTTTTGGCTTGCACTGCAGGTGTTAGGTCCTGGAACGGTGACACTCTCCTATTACCAAGGGCATAAGAGCCCCTTTGCCAAGCATTCTGTAGTATCACATCCCTGTTTCTGAAATGGAGTAATCTGGCTACTACCGGTCAGGCAGGAGCACCAGTGCCAGTGGGTGGGCCAGCACTCTGTGTGCATGCTCCTGGGTGAAGAAGGGCCACAGGTGATCCAGAACGACCTCCGTCCACAAGCATTGCTCAAGGTGAGACACCAAGGGCCTCATTATGACCCTGGTGGTCACCAGACTGCGTAGGTCACGGTTGGGGTCGGACCGCCACTGAAGTGGCAGTCCGACCGCGACATTACGACTGTGGTGGAGCCGCCACGGTCTGACCGTCGACACCACCAGGTTGGTGCCAGTTGATTATGAGCCGGCGTCAATGTTAAAGCCCTGCGGTGAACTCCTAATAGGGCCAGTGGTGTTCTGGCCACACAGTTGGCCTGATAGCGGTACGACTTTGGCGGGTGGTCTCCACCACCCACCAAACTCATAATGACAGCCCATGTCTCCACCCTCTGTTCCTTCAGCGAGTCCCAAAATGTGAACATTGTTCCAAAGGTTATGGCCCTCTGTATCCTCGGCACAGTGTACTAGGATACTTGCTCTTTGGTTCACATTTCCTTACTTGTCTGGTCAGTGCCAGATGTTCTAGGTGCAACTTACCCACCACTGTCTCAAATTCTTGCACTCTATTCATCAGTTTGTGGTGGTTGGCTCTCAGAAGTCCCAGGCCTTTCATGGCAGAACTGATATCTTGCTGAAGTGTGGATTTAGTATCTGCAATGTCAGCAAGGATCTCGTCTAGTTGGAGCTGTGGGGGAATTATATTGATTCAGTCTCATCCATATTGATCGGTGTAGATTGGGAGGAATTTCCCATTCCTGTCTAAGCACTCGACGATTTAGCCCTTAGCTTCCCCATGGTCATGAAGGGGATCACTATTGGCCATGAGGATGTAGTAGTTTGGACAGTGCTCCCAGGGCCTGGGATGTGAGGATGGTCTACCCCAGTGTCCAGGTAACTATCAAGAATTGCTACTTGAATCCAACGCAGGCAGCAGTACAGACACCAATCCAGCACCCAGTAAGCCAAACACCAATCATTATTGTCCAAAGGTAGCAACAACCATGTCAGGGGAATGACCAAGTGCATCCAGCCCACAAAGGTGTACAATGGTGCAAGGCAGGTGCACCACTTGTCCCACTGGGCAGGTTGTCAGGTTTTGACAGCCTTTAAGAACATCCCTGCTGACCACCAGGACAGGGCTCTATGAGCTCAGTGCACCAATTTCAGAACAGAGGACTCTATCAGATGCCGGTATGTGACCGACACTGCAGGTCACTCCAAACAGTTCACCCAGGCAGGGCCACAGGAGCATGATGATACTGCTAGCCCGAGGGTAGGGTGGCTCAAAACAGAAGGGGCAAAGTATGGGGAGGAAGCAGGACCAGGCCATCCCCCATCTTTGTGTATGCATGCCACTAGTTTCCCAGCTCAAAATGCTAATGCCCCAAAGATGGCCCTCTATCCCTCGCTCATCTTACCTCCATCTGAAGATAATGTTGCCCTTTGCAATTTTATTGGTCAATTACGCCCTAAGTCGACGCTACATGTAGCAAGTCCCCATCTCCAAGGAGAAGGCACCCAACATATCTACACTGATGATCTGGCATGAGAGGGAGTGAGCACCCACCATGGGTCTGCTCCTGGACTCAAGCGGGCAATGTAGTATTGACCAGAAGCCCTCGGAAGCCTGACAGGGCCAGTAGTGGACCTCCAGGCTGGGTCCAGTCACCTCAGTTCTTGGCACCCCAATGTCATGTAGCAGTCACCATATATAAGGAGCAGATCTTGGGCCCCTGCAGCCGAGGGCCAGTCTCAATGAGGTCTGTGCACCGAACTGTGCACTGAAAACTAAGATGAAGGGGGAATAAAAGTCCAACATGCTGTCCCACGCCTACGCCCCACAAATCATCTAATGGAGTTGTGGCCAGTCAGCAGGATTGTGTCCCTCTCTGACATGTGGGGGCTCATCTGGCAATCTCCTTATAGGCATCCAGTCTCTACACTGGGGCTGCCTCATAAAAGGCCCAGGCCCCTGCAGCCACAGACTCTGTGTCCCCTACAACCTCCAACTAGGTCACTGTGCTCAAGGCATATTCTCCGCTGCCACCGTGGTCTGTGCAAGCAGGTGCTTTTTTGGCCTGCCACACCCTTTGCTGTTCTATGCAGCTTTCAGGGGCCTTCATTCCTCTGCTGGGCCGTGTTAACTCCCCAAGCACCAGGCATTGTCACCGCTGCTATCGGGGTCTGCATCGGCAGCCGCACCACCAGACAGCCATGCTTTGACTAGTACCCACAGCAACTGGTTGGTGGGTGGGTGAGCCACTCTCAGCCCTCCTTCACTTCATTGGGCTTCGCCGTGTCCCCACACAGTCAGGACCAGTGCTCTGCTGCAGGCTCGTTCACCATTTTGGATTTCTTGGCCATGCCCCCCTCATGCACAGATGTGACACAGGAATATATTAATGATAAATATTTTATTTTGTGGATGATTTAGTTTCATGATGCTTCTCACATCTCTCCCTGACCATGTCATTTCGCTACTGATACAATTCTGTATTTCTGATTTGGACGCATACTGTCACTCAGCACTGAAGTGGCAAAATCTGTTAAATAATTCCTGCAAAGCTTTTGAAAACATCAATGTTATTTGATTCATAGTGTAAGTTATATTTTCAACTTTGAAGTTTGAACGTCCCATAGCAAACTGTATAAATACATCTGTTTACAGCCGTTTCTGAACTTAAGATGAATGCATTTTAGCATAATCTTGTTAGATTGCTGGTACTTTCCCATAAGCAAATGTAGGTGTTGGTTTTATACTCATATGACCTGAACATTTGATCACATTACCAAGATATTATATTTTTAGAAATGTTTAATGTGTTATGTTACACCCACCTGTTAATTTATTCTGGACTTGATAATTCACATTTTTGCCTACTCAACAGTCCTTTCAGCAGGACACAAAGTTCTTGCTCCCAATGGGTCTCGGTTTCTGACTTTTCTTTGCCTTTGCCATGAATTTAGTTTAACTTGAACCTCCAAATTTTTATGTTTGTCAGGTGAATGTAACTTTAGTGGAAACAAGGAATCGATGCACCTTCTTATTCTAGATGACTTATGGCCTGATTGTAAGTATAGGTTCTATTTATTGTACATGGTAAATAACAATATCACAAGGATAATTTTCATTGAGCGTGATAAATAGCACCTATTATGGTTTTCTGGGGAATAACATGTGGATTTTGGTGTTTAACACACCAAAATCTGCATTAGATGTAAATTATCATATGGTCTTTCCCTGTTACATTTTGACAGGTTCCACCTACCGAAAAATAATGAAGGTTCAGATATTTCAAGCGTCTGATTATTATCAGATTTGTTAAACAACTTCCAACTCGTAATTCTGACCCGTGTGCAAACAGGGGTTTACGCGTGGGTTAATAAAACATGACTGACTTGTAATAAGGCCCTGAGTGTTTTGAGTGCTCACTGCTTTCAATTGTGAGCGACCTACGGTTGGTAGTCCGTAGGCCACAGCTCCAATTCCAAGTGCAGCAAGCTCAGTGCTTTATATTTCTTTGTTTGTTGCATTGTGCATTATCAAACATATTATATAAAAATAAATTAGGTAGTTAAAGTTAGATCTTCTTTTCCATTGAAAGAGTGTTATTTGATCTGCTTATAACTTTGGCCCCATTTGATAAATATTCATAAAGTTTTAGGGTAATCCATCAAGTGGTTGCTGAGGAAAAGGGTGGTCCAAAAACGCAAAATCCTCATGCATTTTCCATAGACTTCTTTAAGACAGGCTACAGCAAAAACGTCAAATGAAATTTCACCAACTTTGTCAAAAAGCTAGATCTTTCTCTGCAGATTAAGTTTTTTGTGATTTGGTGTAACCCGTTCCTTTGTTTTTGAAAAATTAAGGGTCCAAAATGATTGTATGTTTCAGTAGTTGGGCTCGCGCAAGTCTCTGGGACTCTCATGGGAGTGTCAATTTAAACAGAGCATTCTGATTAGCCCAGGGAGCTTTATTTACATTAAGCATCTCCAGGGCATCCCCCTTTTGTTGACTTGACGCCTAGCAGATGGGGTCCTTGGGTAAAAAATCAGCCCAGAAAAAGAAGCCATATGCCCCCCTTCCCCTTCAAAATAGTGCTGGCCCCCCCCGGGATAGGATCGCTGGGGCCGAAATTGGCCCAGGAAAGGGGTCTGCATGACCCATTTCAAAATGGTCCAGGTCCGAGGGATAGGGTCCCTGGCTCCCAAATCCAAAGAAGTGGGGTTGTGTGCCCCTTCCCTCTTCAAATTTACACTGAGCCCCTGTGGATGGGCCCCAGTGACATAATTGGCCTGGGGAGGGAAGTCACATTCCCCTTCCAATAAAAGTTGCAGCTTTCCCCAGGGGATGCAGTCTCTGGGGCTGAAATCAGCCCTGCAGGGGAGTTGCATGCCTGCTCTCCATAAAAATAGCACTGATCCCAAGGGGATGGACTTCCCTTGGCTGAAATTGGTTCAGGGAGGTAGGGGGGAGGAGGTTGCGTGCTACCTCCCCATAAAATTGCACTGGGCACTTGGGAATAGGGTTTCTGGTACCAAACTGGGTCTGTGGAGAAGGGCTGCATGCCCCCTCCCAAAACAAGTATACTGGAACTTCGCTTGATGCCTTAGATGCTTTCCATGATGCTGTAACTAAAGAATTGGATAAACTGAGATACAAAAGGAAATCGGATATGAAATTGAATGTTTAAAAAAGGCAATGAGAAGCCTATTGTCCTTGAAGAATCATAGTAATATTATGAAATCATTGGACAAGGGGGGAATGTAGTCTTGTTAACTCAGGACTAATATGAATGGGAGGCATTATGACAACTGTCAGATTGTGACTTATGAATCTATATAAAATGCTGATTACACCCACAGCATTCAAAAGTTTTATAAATTGCTTGAAGATTGGTGGGATAAAGGCATTTCGTAGTATAAGGAATATCAATTATCTGTTATTATCAAGGTATCTGGGGTGAGCCAGGTGGTTGGTGAAAGTGCAATAGAGTAACTAAAGTTATGTTTGTTTTCATTGTTTAAAGATGGCGGCTGTTTTAACCATCTTCTGCCATGTACGAGTAAAATGATTAGTCCTTTCTTTCTGTTTACAAATGCTAACTTTCGGTGTCACTGATCATAGGTTAAAACATGGTGGTATTTACCGACGCACTACTTTTGGCGTCCACAGTGAATAAGGCAACTTCCTGAAACGCATATGTGTTTTTCAAGGTGTCCATTAAATAAACACAATAATTACATGCCCCACAAGTGCCCGTCATCTTTTGTCTTGGAAATTAATATTGGACGTGAACCCACCAACTAGCCTGTTTTTGGTTGGCTCAGCAAATATTGTTATATAATCAGGTGAATATATATATATATGTGAATAAAGATATATATATATATATATATGTATATGTGTGCATGTGTAGCATTAAGGTATGCAGAGGTGGAGTTAAGAACATCAAATCTACACTTCCCTTACCTATAAATTATTACCTTAACGATTTAGTAGTTGATTTTCTGGATTTAAGTTCTTTTAGGTAGATGTAAAAGGATGATATTTTGACATTTTAGTCAGACTTGACCAAGGTTTTGCCTCACTAATGTACACAAAACAATTCAGCAAAGATCTGATGCAGTTTTTCCCAGCAAAAGTTGAAACCTTCCATATACACACTTCATAACCACCCTGTCTTCACCATTTATCTGTCATCCCAAATCACTCTCTATGGTTTTATCCCTGTCACTAATATTACCAATGCTTGGATGTATTTAAATGTCTCATGTCTCAGCAAAAACATCAGTAATCCAATACTTGTCAAGGCTGTTTTGCATGTTAATGGCCATTTCCATCTACCAAGCAGGCATATCACAAATGCTTAAACATGCACCCATCAGCTATAGAGTAAAACACCTCAGTTTATATCTCAGGGTCTTGATGAATCTGATACATCTCTTCAGCTTTCTTCTCTGTCAATATCCCAGGAAGATCAAGCTCTTTGACTTCCCTTCAAACTAATTTTACAAAACTTCATCTACTATGGTTTTCATGTTTCTTTAAGCAAATTATTCTGCATTTCCATTCAGACAACCAATAAATGGTTCCTTGTGTATCCTTCTGTGTCCCTACACACATGGTCTCTCTGGAACCAAGCAAACCTTGGAAGAATCTATGACTTCAATGGAACAGATCTGAAATGATTCACCATACCTCTAACTAATTAATCCTTCTAGGAGAAACAATAACAAATCTTGTTCTTTTAAACTAAGATTGTTAATGGAGTATCTCAGGATTGTTCCCTTGTTAACCTATACATACACACCTTGGCTGACTTCACAATATTATGACTTTGATTCCAAATTTAAACTGAGTATACACAGATGCAACTTAAGCTTCAGAAACATGATTGATAGTAAGTGGCCAAAGAATTATGGGGGTCATTCCGACCCCGGCGGTCAAGGACCGCCGGGGCCGGGGATGCGGGAGCACCGCCAACAGGCTGGCGGTGCCCCGCAGGGCATTCTGACCGCGGCGGTTTGGCCGCGGTCAGACCAGGAAAACCGGCGGTCTCCCGACGGTTTTCCGCTGCCCTGGGAATCCCCCATGGCGGCGCAGCTTGCAGCGCCGCCATGGGGGATTCCGACCCCCTCACCGCCATCCTGTTCCTGGCGGTTCCGACCGCCAGGAACAGGATGGCGGTGAGGGGTGTCGTGGGGCCCCTGGGGGCCCCTGCAGTGCCCATGCCAATGGCATGGGCACTTCTGGGGCCCCCGTAAGAGGGCCCCACTTTGAATTCCAGTGTCTGCTTTGCAGACACTGGAATTCACGACGGGTGCCACTGCACCCGTCGTACATCCTCCACTCCGCCGGCTCCATTCGGAGCCGGCTTCCTCGTGGGGAGGGGTTTCCCGCTGGGCTGGCGGGCGGCCTTCTGGCGGTCGCCCGCCAGCCCAGCGGGAAAGCCAGAATGGCCTCCGCGGTCTTTCGACCGCGGAGCGGCCATATGGCGGCTCCCTCCAGGCGGGCGGCTCCCGCCGCCCGCCGGGGTCAGAATGACCCCCTATATCTAAAAGCCTAAAAGCTAAAAGCTAAAAGCTCTAAAAGCCTGAAGGCCGCCCGCCAGCCCAGCGGGAAACCCCTCCCCACGAGGAAGCCGGCTCCGAATGGAGCCGGCGGAGTGGGTATGTGCGACGGGTGCAGTGGCACCCGTCGCGTATTTCAGTGTCTGCAAAGCAGACACTGAAATTCAAAGTGGGGCCCTCTTACGGGGGCCCCTGCAGTGCCCATGCCATTGGCATGGGCACTGCAGGGGCCCCCAGGGGCCCCACGACACCCCTCACCGCCATCCTGTTCCTGGCGGTCGGAGCCGCCAGGAACAGGATGGCGTGAGGGGGTCGGAATCCCCCATGGCGGCGCAGCAAGCTGCGCTGCCATGGGGGATTCCCAGGGCAGCGGAAAACCGGCGGGAGACCGCCGGTTTTCCTGGTCTGACCGCGGCCAAACCGCGGCGGTCAGAATGCCCTGCGGGGCACCGCCAGCCTGTTGGCGGTGCTCCCGCATCCCCGGCCCCGTCGGAATGACCCCCCAAGGCTGTTAAGGGCCAATCAACTTTGTTTGAAATCAGCACATTTTAAGTATTGTTTCTTAGTTAAGTAGATCAAGTCTACCTGTTTTTTAGCATTATTTTTGAGTGGTTTCATAGTGCACACAAGGCCTATGAACATTAGAGCAGCCAATAAACAGTTACTTGCCTATTCTACCATGTTCCGAAAACCATGGTCCCTCTGGAACCAGGTACCTATAAGTAAATGAAATATACCAATTAGGTCTAGGCCAATTTTGCAGTGTTTTAGAAAGTGAGCGCAAGCACTTTAGCACTGGTAGCAGGAATAAAATGTACAGAGCCCCAATGCCAACAAAACAAGGTTCCATAAAAGAAGACAAAAATCTGGGGTCACCTCGCAGAAAAGGCAAATTTCCAACAGCCCTTCCTCCTCCATTTTCAAGTAGATTAATAAGAACCCAAGTTATTCACTGTGTACAGAGTCCAAGTGCCAACAACAATTAGTTCAGCAAAGTAAGGGGGTGAAGGC